>NC_059109.1:111598663-112250784 GCF_020740685.1 Jaculus jaculus
CTGCAACCTCAGGTTCTGGTGGCAGAAAGGTGAACCCAGTTGGTCTATTGATGACCTGGAAGGACTGGAATTTGTCATGGCAGGGTTGGGTGGGGGGATGCTACTAGAGTCTGCCTATCTGGCACTGATCATATATGTGACCATCAAACTACGCCATGCCTCAGTCTCCCCACCAATCGCAGCCACCTCACGGGCCGTGAGGATTGAGGGCCTTGCCATGTCTCCTGCACGTTGGAGCCTGCTGGGCAGAGGGAGGTTCTGGCCACCACTGCCGCCTACCCCCTCACTGGAGCGGCCTGTAGCAGGAGTGGGGAGCGCTGGAGCCGGTCTGTCCCCCACTTTCCTACTTTGCTTTTAGTGGGAGGCAGCTGGAAACCAGCAACACCTGAGTGGACCACGCGCAGCCGTGGCCGGTTAGCATTCACGTCCTGGCTTTGCAATGGCACCGCCTGGAAGTGGCCAACAGGCCTTAAGAGACCCTGGTGAAGGGCCAGTGAGAACCCTCTGTCTGGTCTAACTTCTCTGAGAATTCAAAATTATTCCCTACTGGGTATGGTGGTCCAATCCACCTGTATCCACATAAAGCTAGATGCACAGTGACACGTGTCCTGTCTGGAGTTCTTTGCAGCAGCCGGAGGCAGTAGTGTGCTGATTCTCTCCCCACCCCCCTCATTCTCAAATAAATAAAGTGGTGCTCACCTTTAATCCCAGCACTCAGGAGGCAGAGGTAGGAGAATCACCATGAGTTTGAGACCAGTCAGGAATTACAGAGTGAATTCCAGGTCAGCCTGGGCTACAATGAGACCTTACCTCAAAAAAAAAGGAAGAGAGGTAGTCCACACCTTTAATCCCAGCACACTGGGTGCTAAAGTAGGACGATTTCCCCGAGTTCTGAGTTCTAGGCCATCCTGGGCTACAAAGTGAATTCTAGATCAGCCTGGGCTAAAGTGAGACCCTACCACAATAAAATTAAAATAAAATAAAATAAAATAAAATAAAATAAAATAAAATAAAAAAAAAATAAAGAGGGACTGGAGAGATGGCTTAGTAGCTAAGGTGCTTGCCTGCAAAGTCAAAGGACCCAGGTTTGAGTCCCCAGGACCCATGTAAGCCATATGCATGAGGTGGTGCATGCTTCTGGAGTTCATTTGCAATGGCTAGGGGCCCTGATGCACTTATTCTTCCCGCCCCCTCTCTGTCAAATAACTAGATAATAAAAATAGAGAGGGCTGGAGAGATAGCTTAGTGGTTAAGACACTTGCCTGCAAAGCCAAAGGAGCCAGGTTCAATTCCCCAGTCCCCACTTAAACCAGCTGCACATGGTATTACATGTGTCAAGTTTGCTTATAGTGGATAGAGGCCCTGGTTACCCCCTCCTGCCCCCTGGCCCACTCCATCCCTGCAGCCTCTTTCTGTCTCTCTCTGTCTCTGTCTCTCTCTCTCTCTCTCTCTCAAGTAAATGAATATCAATAATTAGTTTTTAAAAATGAAAGAAAGAGCCCAGCATGATGGGAGGCAGAGGGAGGAGGATCTCCGTGATTTCTAGGCCACCCTGAGACTCCATAGTGAATTCCAGGTCAGCCTAGGCTAGAGTGAGACCCTACCTCGAAAAACCAAAAAAAAAAAAAAAAAAGAAAGAAAGAAAGAAAGAAAAAGAGCCGGGCATGGTGGTGCCCTCCTTTAATCCCAGCACTTGGGAAGCAGAGGTAGGAGGATCTCCGTGAGTTCTAGACCAACCTGAGACTACATAGTGAATTCCAGGTCAGCCTGGGCTAGAGAGAGACTCCGCCTCGAAAAACAAACAAAAAGAGAAAAAAAGAAAAGAAAAAGAAAGAAGGAAGAAGAGCCAGGCAGGATGATGCATGCTTTAATCCCAGCACTCAGGAGGCCAAGGTAGAAGGATCACTGTGAGTTCTAGGACAGTCTGAGACTACATAGTAAATTCCTGGACAGCCTGGACTAGAGTGAGACCTTACCTCAAAAAAAAATTTTTTTAAATATATATGTATGTATATATATATATGTGTGTGTGTGTGTGTGTGTGTGTATAGAGAGAAAGAGAGAAAAAATGAATAAATAATAAATAAACTGGGCACGGTGGTGGTGCATGCTTTTAATCCCAGCACTCAGGAGGCAGAGGTAGGAGGATCACCGAGAGTTCAAGAGTGAATTTCAGATCAGCTTGAGACCCTACCTTGAAAAACAAACGAAGAAGGAGGAGGAGGAGGAGGGGAGAAAACGAAAGAAAGAAAGAAGAAATATGGGCTGGAAAGGTAGCTTAGTGGTTAAGACGCTTGACTACAAAGCCAAATGACCCAGGTTCAATTCCCCGGTACCCACCTAAAGGCAGATGCTCAAGGTGGCGATGCATCTGGAGTTCCTTTGCACGTTTGCAGTGGTAGAGGCCCTGGCACGCCAATTGTGTCTGACTGTCTGTCTGTCTGTCTGTCTGTCTCTCTCTCTCTGTCTGCCTCTTTCACTCTCTCAAACAAATAAATCAATATTTAATTTTTTTAAAAAGAAAGAAAGAATAGGAGAAAACACAAATCACCAGAATGCAGAGCAACGGAGCCCAGCTCGGTGGGAGACCCCAGCATATTCCTCCATTCAAGGGGCTCAGTGGGGCAGGGTTCCTAGGAAGGGGGAAATGCTGCTTTTGCCAAGAAAAGCTGTAAAGCAAAGCTTCTGATTTTATTTGTAGGTAAAACGAGCTTTGGGCGACCACGCGGGGCGCGCTGTCAGCCGGCTCTGGCGCTTTGAGAAGGTCCCGGGTACCCCAGCATGCCAGATGCTGTGGTTTCAGGGCCTGCACCGTCCACAGATCCACACACGGGTGTGAGGGGCTGTGACAGTCTCTTCCAGGTAGCCGGGCACCCTTAGCTAGGATGATGGCTTCCTGCTTCCAGGTAACCCAGCGGGAGGAATGCAGAGGCATTAAGAGGTGCGAGCCTAGGAATCTTTGCAGGGCTGAGAAACTCCAGGCTCTTGGCTCCAACGTGAGGAACCCAAGGGACCTTAGGTAGCCAACCCAAAACAGGCAGGGTCGAGTGCCGGGTCATTGGCCTCGGAGTGAGCCTCCATCTCTCCCCTCCTCAGAGACCAGGGTTCGAGCCCCGGGGAGGCAGGGCGAGAGGGAGCGGAGCGCCGCAAACAGAGCCAGTGTTTGCTAGGAAACACGCCCTGCTGGCTCAGCCTCTGGGGGCTTGCGCGGAGTTGGTCCAAACCTTGGTCTGCGGCGCCCTCTGGTGGCAGCTCTGGGCAGCGGCGGACGCCGAAGCTGCTGCGTTTTGGGGTTGGGTGCGGCTTGGCGAAGAGCTGGGAAGTGGGCCATCCTTCCCACTACGCAGACGGGGGAACGGAGAGCAGGGACTCGTCCGGGGTCGTGCTGCAGTACAATGGCTGACCCAAGAATGGAGCCTAAAAGTCCCTCTAGGAAAAAAAAAAAAAAAATTAAGCGGGGCGTGGTGGCGCACGCCTTTAATCCCAACACTCGGGAGGCAGAGGTACGAGGATCGCCGTGAGTTCGAGGCCACCCTGAGACTCCATGGTGAATTCCAGGTCAGCCTAAGCTAGTGAGACCCTACCTCGAAAAACCAAACATAAAAAGAAAGAAAGAGGGCTGGAGAGATGGCTTAGCGATTACGCGCTTGCCTGTGAAGCCTAAGGACCCCAGTTCGAGGCTCGATTCCCCAGGACCCACGTTAGCCAGATGCACAAGGGGGCGCACGCGTCTGGAGTTCGTTTGCAGAGGCTGGAAGCCCTGGCGCGCCCATTCTCTCTCTCTCCTCTATCTGCCTTTCTCTCTGTGTCTGTCGCTCTCAAATAAATAAATAAATAATTTAAAAAAAAAAGAAAGAAAGAAAGAAAGAAAGAAACTGGAGAGAGATGGTTCAGCAGTTAAGGCGCTTGCCTGCATAGCCTAAGGATCCAGATTTGATTCCCCAGAGCCCACGTTAGCCATATGCACCAGGGGGCGCACGCGTCTGGAGTTCGCCCATTCTCTATGTCTCTCTTTCCCTCCCTCACTCTTTCTCTGTCAAATAGATAAAAATAAATATTTTTTTTTAAAAAAAGTTCCCCTATATCAATTGGCTATTCTTTTAGGGCCTCAAAGCATTCCACTTCATTGGTAGAATGCTTGCCTACCATACATGAAGCCCTGAGTTCAATCACCAGCCCTGAATAAACCCGGTGCATATCTGTAATCCCAAGTGAGAAGGTGGAAGGAAGCTCAAGGTCATCCTCCACTATATAGGGTGAGTTTTGTTTGTTTGTTTTTTAACTTAAAATTTTTTTCTTTCTTTATTTATTTAAGAGTGACAGAGAGAGAGAAAGTCAGACAGAGAATGGGCACGCCAGGGCCTCCATCCACTGCAAACGAACTCCAGATGCATGCGCCACCTTGTGCATCTGGTTTACATGGGTCCTGAGGAATAGTCTCGAACCAGGGTCTTAGGCTTCTCTCCAGCCCAGTTTGTTTGCTTTGGTTTTTCAAGGGAGGGTCTCTAGCTCAGGCTGACCTGAAATTCACTATGGAGTCTCAGGATGGCCTCAAACTCAGCAATCTTCCTACCTCTGCCTCCTGAGTGCTGGAATTAAAGGTGTGCCTCACCACATCCGGCTAGAATTCAGTTTTTTTAAACAGGATTTTATTTATTTTATTTTTATTTATTTGACAGACAGAGATAAAGAGGCAGGTAGAAAGAGAGAATGGACGCGCCAGGGCTTCCAGCCACTGCAAACGAACTCCAGATGCGTGCGCCCCCTTGTGCATCTGGCTAACGTGGGTCCTGGGGAATCGAGCCTCGAACTGGGGTCCTTAGGCTTCACAGGCAAGCACTTAACCGCTAAGCCATCTCTCCAGCCCGAACTCAGAGTATTTTAAGACACAGCCTTGCTGGGCAGCCCAGGCTAGTCTCAAAAGACCCTACCTAGAAAAACAAAAACAAAAAAACGAACAAACAAAAAAAGCAATGCCCTAGTAATTTAATAGTAATTTAAAAGAAAAAAAAAAGGAGGGGTGAAGGAAAAAAATTGGGAGAAATGAGACCCACATTCACATAAGCTCTTAACATGACTACTGTTAGTGGCTTATTCATAATAGCCAAGAAGTCCCATAAGTGGTGAGTGAATAAATAGAAGGTGATATCCATACTTGAATCCAATGAAATATTACTTAGCAATGAGAATATTACTTACAATAAAATATTACTTAGCAATAAGAAAGAATGAAGTGCTGGCACATGTTATGATGTGAATAAACCTTAAAAACATCATACTAAGTGAAAGAATTATATGATCTCATATAGTGTTCTCAATAAGCCAATTGGTACAGGCAGAAAAGCAGATTAGTGTATGCCTAGCGCTGCAGAGGAGAATTGGAAAGAAGTTGGGGGGCTGGAGATATGGCTTTAACAGTAAAGGCACTTGTCTGTGAAGCCTAAGGAGCCAGGTGCAATTCCCCAGTGCCCACATAAACAAGGTGGTGCGTGTGTCTGGAGTTCAGTTGCAGTGGCTAGAAGCTCTGGTGTGTCCCTCCCCTCCCCTTCTCTCTCTCTCTCTCTTTCAAGGTAGGGTCTCACTCTAGTGAATCCTAGGTCAGCCTGAGCTAGATCAAGACTGTGCTTCAAAAAAAAGAAATCGGTATGGGGTGTTTGGGGAAGGATGATATGTTCTAAAACTGATTGTGGTAATGGTTATACAACTTTCAATATATGGAGAATCCTTTGAATTGTAAACTTTAGATGATAGCGAGTTGTATCCACATCAAGCTATTTTTCGTGTTTTGTTTGCTTGTTTTTGAGGTAGGGTCTCGCTGTAGCCCAAGCTGACCTGGAATTCACTAGGTAGTCTCAGGCTGGCCTTGAACTCACAGCGATCCTCCCACCTGAGTGCTGGGACTAAAGGCAAGAGCCACCAAGCCCAGCTCTGTGTTGTTTTGTTTTGTTTTGATATTAGTGCTGAGAACTGAACCCAGGGCATTTTTCATGCTAAATACATGATCCACTTTTAATCTACTCCTCTCTCCCCCAGTGCTCAAAGCTAGTTTTTGTTAAGCCTGTCCTTTGGACTCATGATTTCATTTCTAGAATATTCTTTTACAGGGCTGGAGAGATGGTTTAGTGGTTAAGCACTTGCCTGTGAAGACTAAGGACCCCGGTTCAAGGCTCGATTCCCCAGGACCCATGTTAGTTCGTTTGCAGTGGCTGGAGGCCCTGGAGCGCCCATTCTCTCTCTCTCTCTCTTTCTCTCTCTCTCTCCCTCCTTCTCTCTGTTGCTCTCAAATAATTAAAAATAAACAAACAAAAAATTAAAAAAAAGAGTTTATCAAGAATATTCTTTTAGAAATCCCAAATTAAAGGGATTAAAGGCGTGCCCCATCACACCCAGCTCCTGTATAAACTTTCTAAGTCTCTCTACCTGTTCATCAAAGTTCTGTCCTTCACGTGTTTGTAGCTTTACTCCAGTTTTTCTCCCCAAACCTTCAATTTTCTTCTGCTTTGACACCTTCCCTCTTCAGGAAAGCACATGGGGATACCATGTATCCTTTTTCCTTGTTTTTTAAATTTCATTTATTTGAGAAAGAGACGGGGGGGGGGGGGGGGGGCCTCCAGCCACTGCAAATGAACTCCAGACACATGCGCCACTTTGAGCATCTGGCTGATGTGGGTTCTGGGGAATCGAACCTGGTTCCTTTGGCTTTGCAGGCAAGCTCCTTAACCGCTAAGCCATCCCTCCATCCCTCTTTCTGAGTCTCCCAGCTTATATGTTTGTGGCTCTACTCCAGGTTTCCCTCAAAAACCTCAATTTCTCTTAAGTAACCTTATAAACTATACAGTGTTTCCATATGAAAGCCTGTTTCCTAAATCCCGCAATTTAGAGCTGGGTGTGGTGGTGCAGGCCTTTAATCCCAGCACCTGGGAGGCCAAAATAGGAGATTGCTGTGAGTTCCAGGTCAGCCTGAGCTTCAGCAAGACCCTACCTTGAAAAAATTAAATTTAAAAATCCCATGCCAGGTGTGGTGGCACACGCCCTTAATCCCAGCACTCGGGAGGCAGAGGTAGGAGGATCACCATGAATTCGAGTCCACCCTGAGACTACAGAGTGAATTCCAGGTCAGCCTGAGCTAAAGTGAGAGCCTACCTCAAAAAAACAAAACAAAACAAAACAAAAAAAATCCCACAATTTGTGATTTCCCTCTAAAACCTTAATAATTCATAATTTATCCTTCTTGAGTCTATCTTTATAAATTCTTTATTAACGGTAGGACAGAACTCAAAACTTGGGGTTCATGAATTCTGGGAGACTCCTCCTGAACCTAAAAAGCCTGCAGCAGTAGTATGGTACTGCATGAGCACTCAGGAGGCAGAGGGGGGAGGGTTATTATGAGTTCGAGGCCACCTGAGACTCCATAGTGAATTCCAGGTCAGCCTGGGCTAGAGCGAGACCCCGTCTAAAAAAAATCCTTGAATTTTTTTTTCTAAAGGATTAGGAAGATGGCTTAGTGGTTAAGTGCTTGCCTATGAAGCCAAAGGGCCCAGCAACTATTCCCTAGTAGCTACATAAAGCCCAATGTAGGAGGTGGCACATGCATCTGGAGTTCATTCTCTCTCAAATGTATTAAATAAATAATAAAAGATTTAAAAATAAATTTATTAAAGCATGGGCTGGGGAAATGGCTTAGCAGTTAAGGCGTTTGCCTACGAAGTCTAAGGACCCCGGTTTGATTCCCCACAACCCACATAAACCAGATGCACAAGGGGGGGACATGCATCTGGAGTTCATTTGCACTGGCTAGAGTCTTGGCATGCTCATTCTCTCTTTCTTACTATCTGCCTCTTTCTCTCAAACAAACAAACAAATAAATATTTTTTTTAAAAAAAAAACACATGTAAGCCAGGCATGTTGGTGCACACCTTTAATCCCAGCACTAGAGAGGCAAAGATTGGAGGATCACCATAAATTTGGACCATCCTAAGACTACATAGTGAATTCCAGGACAGCCTGGGTTAGAGTGAGTAAGACTCTACCTCAAAAAACAATGGGGGGCTGGAGAGATGGCTTAGCGGTTAAGCGCTCGCCTGTGAAGCCTAAGGACCCCGGTTCAAGGCTCGGTTCCCCAGGTCCCACGTTAGCCAGATGCACAAGGGGGCGCATGCGTCTGGAGTTCGTTTGCAGAGGCTGGAAGCCCTGGCGCGCCCATTCTCTCTCTCTCCCTCTATCTGTCTTTCTCTCTGTGTCTGTCGCTCTCAAATAAATAAATAAAAAAATTTTTAAAAATTGTTAAAAAAAAAAAAAAACAATGGGCTGGAGGGGTTTAAGGTGTTTGCCTGCAAAGCCAAAGGACCCAGGTTCGATTCCCCTAAGACCCACATTAGTCAGATGCACAAGGGGTCGCATACATCTGGAGTTCGTTTGCAGTGGTTGGAGGCCGTGGCGTGCCCATTCTCTCTCTCTTTCTCTCTCCCTCTTTCTCTGTCATATAAATAAATAATAAAATATTTTAAAAAACAAACAAGTGAATGTTTCTTTTTTTCTTTTTTCTTTTTTGGTTTTTTTGAGGTAGGGTCTCACTCTGGTCCAGGCTGACCTGGAATTAACTCTGTCATCTCAGGGTGGCCTCGAACTCATGGTGATCCTCCTACCTCTGCCTCCCGAGTGCTGGGATTAAAGGCGAGCGCCACCACGCCCGGCTGTGAATGTGGTTTTAATTAAAAAAAAAAAAATTAAAAACCAGACAGGTGTGGTGGTGCACGCTTTTAATCCCAGCACTCAGGAGGCTGAAGTAGGAGGATTATCATGAGTTTGAGGCCAGTCTGACACTACATAGTGAATTCCAGGTCAGCCTGGGCTAGAATGATACCCTACCTCAAAAAAAAAAAAAAAAAAAGGTGGAAGTCAAGGATGCAGTTATCCTCTGATCACACATTTGCCGTGGTACACACATGCTCACACGTGAACACTCGTGCGTATACAAACACAAACACCAGAGGGGGGGAGTTCCAAGCCAACAAACTTATTAAGCCTAGAGACTCGCCCAGGGGACTGTGACATGTCACCGGCATACATAGAGCCTCCACGCGCTTGCTCTTCTAACAACCTGGCTGGAAGTGGGCAGAGCCGGGCGGGCAGAGCGGAGAGCTCCGCAGAGAAGCCAGGCCCCTCTCCTGGCTGAGCCCCAGCTGCAGCCCGTGCCCTTCCCAGCAGGATAAGGACACTGAATGACAGAGCCAAGGCAAGGTGCCAGGGACAGCTGCCAGGGTCCCAGGGGAATCCACAACCCTGCGCTGCCTCCCTGCCAGCACCGGCCCAAGACCATCCCAGGCCAGCACCCTCTTGTCAGTTGGTTGTCAGCTGATTCCTGCCAGGGAAATCACGTTACGGACTGAGGACAGGCCACTGCCGTTGGAAAGGGACCGAGCTACGTAATGTGGCCCTGAGCCTCACAAGCCCATTTCTCAGGAGAGACAAAGGAGGCTCAGGGAGGAGAAGGACGAGTGCTTTGTTCAAAGTCACAGAGCCAGGAAGCTCAGGGTTTCATGGTAGTCACTTTGGATCAAGGGAGAGGTAAAGAGGAAAGCGCCAGCCAGAAGGGAGGGGCTCACCACAGAGGGAAGGTCAGGGGAGAGGGTGAACCTGAGTTACAAGCTATCTCGCGGGTGCTGGGTTCCCAGTCTCACTTATTTATTTATTTCCATTTTGTAAATATTTTATTATTTATTTGTTTATTTGAGAAAGAGGGAGGGAGGGAGAGAATGTATGTGCCAGGGCCTCCAGCCGCTGCAAACGAACTCCAGATGCATGCACTACCTTGTGCATCTATCTGGTTTACATGGGTCCTGGAGATTCTAAAGGTATCCTTTGGCATTGCAGGCAAACGCCTTAACCGCTAAGCCATCTCTCTAACCCTTTATTTCCTTTTTTTTTTTTTTTTAATTTTTTTCTTTTTGAGGTAGGATCTCATTCTAACCCAGGCTGACCTACAATTCACTCTGTAGTCTCAGGCTGGCCTCAAACTCATGGCGATCCTACTACTTCTGCCTCCCAAGTGCTGGGATTAAAGGCGTGCGCCACCACACCTGGCTAAAGGAAATTTTAGTGCTAAGACAAAATGTAGCATGGAGGAAGCCAGCTACGGTGCAGGATTTCCATTGCAGGAGACCAAGGGCAGCTGGCACAGAGGAGCAGGGCTCACCAGGTGTGTGTAGAGGAACTGCAATGGGACACTGTCCTCACGAAACCCAGCCTCTGCCCCAGGTCCCCGATGATCCCTTGTAAGCCAGAAATTTCCTGCTCAGGTGAGTCTCTCAAGGGTTGGGAACCAGAACATTCCTTAGCTACTGCTTGAGAGATGTATCTTTTGTTTCTTGTTTTTGCTTTGGGAACTGCAGGCCAGAGAAGAGCTGGCCCAGGCCCCTTGTTCCCAGCAGCATCACTGTCTCCACAGGGGCCTGGGCCGGCTCCTAGGTTCCCATGTGGAAAAGGTGCCACACCCGCTTGGTTTCTGGATGTTTTCAACCCAAAAGCTCTGGGTTTCTTCTAACCTTAGAGGTAACACCAGCCTGAGGGGCACTGGTCCCTAGTTTAGAAAAGCCATCCAGAGTCAGGTGTGGTGACGCACACCTTTAATCCCAACACTCCGGAGGCGGAAGTAGGAGGATTGCCATGAGTTCGAGGCCGCCTTGAGACTACATAGTGAATTCCAGGTCAGTCTGGGCTAGAGGGAGACCTTTCTTCAATAAAAGAAAGAAGCCAGGCGAGGTGGCGCACGCCTTTAATCCCAGCACTCAGGAAGCAGAGGTAGGAGGATAGCCAAGAGTTCGAGGCCACCCTGAGACGACATAGTGAATTCCAGGTCAGCCTGAGCTTAAGTGAGACCCTGCCTCGGTGTAGCTTCGTGGTACTTAGTGGTAGAAGGACTTGCCTAGCTTGTGCAAAGCCCTGGACCCAGACTGCTTGCACACGCATGCGTGCGTGCACGTGCACACACACGCACACACACACACAGCCATCTGAGCTCATTCAGAAGCAGTTTTTAGAAAAGTGAGGCTAGGCTTGCTGTGCTGGCACCATAGGCCTTTAATTCCAACACCCAGGAGGCAGAAGTTGGAGGATCCCTGTATGTTTGAGGCCAGCCTGAGCCTACATAGGGACTTCCAGGTCAGCCTGGGCTAGAACGGGACCCTACCTTGAAAAAAAATAAATAAATAGAAAGAGAGAGACAGAAAGAGAAAGAAGAAAGAAAGGAAGGAAGGAAGGAAGGAAGGAAGGAAGGAAGGAAGGAAGGAAGGAAGGAAGGAAGGAAGGAAGGAAGGAAGGAAGGAAGGAAGGAAGGAAGGAAAGGCTGGGAACCGGGATTTTCCTTGGGAGTTGGTGCGCTCTGGGAGCCCTCCTGCTCTGCCTTGTTCTACCAGTAGGGGGTGCTAGAGAAGCCACGACTGTAACTGTAGCACAGACTTCTGAGAAGACCCAGCTCCACAGCATGGAACCCTTGCTTTTCCACTTTGGCTGTCTTGGACGCGTCTTCCCGCCTTCCTGCAGAGGGATTTTTAGCCATCAGGTCACCCTTGGCTCTTCAAAGCTTGCAGTTGACTGAGACCCATGAGTCTTTTGTTTTTGTTTTTTTCCCCTGAGGTAGGGTCTCACCCAGGGTGATCTTGAACTCACAGCGATCCTCCTACCTCTGCCTACCAAGTGCTGGGATTAAAGGTGTGCACCGCCACACCTGGCCTAAAACTCATGATCCCTTTTTACATAACTGAGGCTAAACACCTTCTTCTGTATCTGTCCAAAGTTGGGGTGCTAAGAGTGTAAAGAACACAAAGTGATGACTTAGTCCCCTAGAGCCCATTGTTAGGGAGCAAAGGCCACATACTGTTTTCAGTCCTTTTGATGGCCAGGGGGTCTGCAGATGGGACTGCCTGTGGGGCAGGGGTGCTGGTCACCAGGACAAGTCATATGACCTAGGCCTATGTGTCCCCAAACTGTACCCCATCAATACTGCCTATACAGCCTGTCCTCTGGTCTTTACTGCCCCAGGCAGTGAGTCTTCTTTGAGACTAAAGATGCTATGAATAAGCCACGTGGAAACATACTTGTTAGCTAATTTAAAAAATATAGGAAGGGGGCTGGAGATATGGCTTAGTGATTAAGGCTACTGCCTGCAAAGCCAAAGGACCCAGGTTCAATTCCCCAGGGTCCACATAAGCCATAACCCAGATGCACAAGGTGGTGCATGTGTCTGGAGTTTGTTTGCAGTGGCTGGATGCCCTGGCACACCCATTCTCTCTTGCCCTCTCTCTCGCTCTCTCAATCTCCCTGCCTCTTTCCTCCTCAAATAAATAAAAATAACATATATTTTTTTAAAAGTTCAGCCGGGAGTGATGGCACATGCCTTTAATCCCAGCATTTGGGGGGTGGGCAGAGGTAGGAAGATCGCTGTGAGTTTGAGGCCACCCTGAGACTACATAGTGAATTAATTCCAGGTCAGCCTGGGCTAGAGTGAGACCTTATCTCAAAAAAAAAAACAAAAAAAAACAACAAAGTTCTTTGCTTACAAAGCCTGCTGACCCAGATTCCATTTCCAGAACATACCTAAAAGCAGATGCAAAAAGTGGGGCAAGTATCTGGCATTACTTTGCTGTGGCAAAGATCTTGGTGTGCCCACATACACATGCAAACAAATAAATAAAAATATAAAAAACATATATATATAGAGAGAGAGAGATAGAGGAACCAGGCATGGTGACACACACCTTTAAATTCTAGCACTTGGGAGGCAGAGGTAGGAGATTGCTATGAGTTCAAGGCCACCCCGAGACAACATAGTGAATTCTAAGTCAGCCTGGGCTAGAGCTAGACCCTACCTTGAAAATCAAAAATATAAATAAATAAATAAATATTCTGGGTGTGGTGGCACACACCTTTAATCCCAGCACTTGGGAGGCAGAGGTAGGAATATGACTGTGAGTTCAAGCCCAGCCTGGCTTTGTTTATTTTGAAAACGTTTTATTTGGTCCAGGTCAGCTTGGGCTAGAATGAAACCTTACCTTGAAAAACCAAAAAAAGAAAAAAAAACAAAAGTTTTAACTTAGGCTGGAGGGATGGCTTAGCAGTTAAGGCATTAGCTTGCAAAGCCTAAGGATCCAGGCTCAATTCCGCAGTACCCATGTAAGCCACATGCACAAGGGGGCGCATGTGTCTGAAATTCATTTGCAGGGGCTGAACGCCCTGGTGCACCCATTCTCTTCCTCTCTCTCTCTCCCTCTCTCTCTCTCTCCAGATAAATGAATTAAAAAATTGCAATGTTTTACTTATTTATTGAAGAGCAAGAGAGAGAGAGAGAGAGAGAATGAGTGTACCAGAGTCTTTTGCAGCTATAAACTTCAGATTTGTGCCACTTTGTACATCTGGCTTTATGTTGGTATCAGAGAATTGAACACAGGCCATGAGGCTTTGCCATCAAGTGTTTTTAACCCATGAGACATCTCCCCAGGCTTCCAGTGTATTTTTCTATTTATTTTATTTTATTTTATTTTGGTTTTTCGAGGTAGGGTCTCACTCTAGCTCAGGCTGATCTGGAATTCACTTCGTAGTCTCAGGGTGGCCTTGAACTCAAAGCGATCCTCCTACCTCTGCCTCCCAAGTGCTAGGATTAAAGGCATGTACCACCATGCCCAGCCCTATTTTTTTTAATATTTATTTATTTGAGAGAGAGAGGCGGATAGAGACAGAGAATGGGAGCATCAGGGCCTCTAGCCACTGCCAACAAACTTGACACATGCATGACCTTGTGCATGCATCTGGTTTTACTTGTGTTCTGGGGAATTGAACCTGGGTCCTTTGGCTTTTCAGGTAAATGCCTTAACCATAAGCAATCTCTCTAATCCCAGTGTATTTATTTATTTATTTATTATTTTTAGTTTTTCGAGGTAGGGTTTCACTGTAGTCCAGGCTGACCTGGAATTCACTCTTTATTGTCAGGGTGGCCTCGAACTCATGGCGATCCTCCTACCTCTGCCTCCCTAGTGCTGGATTAAAGGCGTGGTGTGCCACCACGCCCAGCTTTCTGTGTATTGTATTTCTTTGCAAGGAGAGAAAGAGTGTTAGGGAGCCAGGGCGTCTAGCCTCTTTGCAAACAAACTCCAGATGTACGTGCTACTTTGTGCATCTGGCTTTTACATGGATACTTGGGAGAATCCAACCTAGGTCATTAGGCTTTGCAGGCAAGCACCCTAACTGCTGAGCCCCCTCAGTGTGTTTTAAATGGACAATACACCACACATCCCCATCTAGAAAGGTCAGTTTCGAGTGCTCAGCCCCCACATGCGGCTAGTGGCTCAGGCAGCTGAAGCTGTGAGTTGTGAGATGAGCTTGGCCGGGGATCACCTTGGATTTCATTCTGATTGCCTAGGGAGCCATGGGAGGGCTGGGCCCCTGCAATTCAATTGCTGTCATTAGAGGCTGACTGGCTGCTGTTTGAAGTGTCGCAGAGCAGGTGAAAACTGACTGCTGGCAGAGATGCCAGGCCAAGCCAAAGGTGGCAAGAGCGTCACTGGTGGCAGCCACCGTGGAGCTGCTGGGATGCTGAGATTGCGCAGGGCAGGAGCCCCTGCGGCAGCCTCTTCCTGGGAGGCAGCCTGCACGCTCACTGTTTAACAAGGCCCCAAAGAACGCAGCCAGAAGCATGTTTCCAACAGCCTAGGACTGAAACGCCTGCTGCTTTCTGTGCCTCTCAGAATCGCCACATTTCTCAAACCAGGCTACCCTGGAATCCGCTATGTCGTCTCAGGATGGCCTTGGACTTACGACAATTTTCCTACCTCTGCCTCCCAAATGCTGGGATTAAAGGAGCGCACCACACACCCAGATTTTTATTTATTATTTATTTATTTATTTGCAAACAGAAAGAGAGAGAGAAGAGAGGCAGACAGAGAGAATGGGTGCGCCAGGTCCTCTGGAAGCTGTCAACTCCAGATACATGTGCATCTGGCTTTATGTGGGCTTTTTGGCTTTGCAGGCAAGCTCCTTAGCCATTAAGCCAAGCCATCTCTCCAGCCCTGCTTTTTTTTTTTTTCTTTCTCTTTTCCTTCCTTCCTTTCTTTCTTCTTTCTTTCTTTCTTTTAAGAAACATAAACTTCTTTTCATTTATTTATTTATTTATGTATTTGCAAGTAGAGAGAGACAGGCTAAGAGAGTCATAGAGAAAGTGGTGGGATTAAAGGTGTGGGCCACCATGGCTGGCAAAATCACAATAATAACAATAAGAAGAAGAAAAATAAAATTTAAAGCTAGGCACAGTGATGCATGCCTTTAATCCCAGCACTCAGGAAGCTAAGGTGGGAGGATCACTGTGAGTTCCAGGTCTGTCTGGGCTAGAGTGAGATCCTACACAAAAAAAAAGAAAAGTAAAATGAAAATGGTTTTGGTATTTTGTTTGTTTTTTGAGGTAGGGCCTCACACTGGAATTCACTTTCATGTACTCTCAGGGTGGTCTCGAACTCATGACAATACTCCTGTCTCTGCCTCTCGAGTGCTGGGATTCAAGGTGTGTGTCACCATGCCTGGCAGAAAAATGATTTTTAAATGAGAAAAGTACTTAGGATATACCTCATTTGCAGAGCACTTAACAAACCAACCAACCATAGATACAACCCTTCACTACCTTGGTGGAAGAGGGGGAGTATCCCAACCCCAGACCCTGGTGATCTAAGCCTGTGGCTCCTCCTCCCTGTGTTCATCTGTGCCTCCTGCCTCTAGTCATTTGGCTCCAGGTGCAATGATGTGTTTGTTTAAGTGCACATAGACACATTGGCCTTGGCCTGCTGTGGTGTCCCGCCATGAGTAAGAGCCAGGCCTGGCAGGCACGTGGAGGTGTGTGCAGGGGGAATGAAGATGAAGGAGCAGGAAGGAGGGTTCATGTGCGACAGTGAAAGACTTGGGCATCAGATGGTCTTGTGAGAAACCAGCTGAAGCCCATTGGCATCATGACCTCAGCAGCTCCCTCTGTCTGCCTGGGCAGCCCTGCACAGAGCTGCCTCTCAGCATTTGTCAACTCAGCTGCAAACAGGTCAGGCCAAGACTCAGGAAAAGTAAGCTGATGGCAATGTATACAGAAAAGTGACATCGCAGAGAAAAGGATTCAAATGGGTTGTGCTTGAAATGTATTCACTCAGTACTCAGAGTGGATGAAAAATCAATACACTGTTTTAACAAGGGAAGAAAAAATGTAAACCAGAAAATGCTCAGTGTTTTAGAAGCAACCACGAGGGGGCGCTTTTGGCACAGGGGCTGGCCAGGTGAGCCAAAATCGCCTTGATTTAAATGACTAAAAACAAATGACAGAGCTGGAGAAATGGCTCCATGGTTAAGGTGCTTGCCTGCAAAACTTAAAGACCCAGGTTCAATTCCCCAGGACCCATGCAGGCCAGATGCACAAGGTGGTGCATGCATATGGAGTTTGTTTGCAGTGGCTGAACACTTTGGTGGG
This sequence comes from Jaculus jaculus, assembly GCF_020740685.1. Classification (NCBI taxonomy): domain Eukaryota; kingdom Metazoa; phylum Chordata; class Mammalia; order Rodentia; family Dipodidae; genus Jaculus; species Jaculus jaculus. The sequence goes on from NC_059109.1 coordinate 111,615,153, forward strand.
CCCATTCTCTCTCTATCTGCCTCTTTCTCTCTCAAATAGATAAAAAAATATTTTTTTTTAAATAAAATATTCAGCTGGACATGGTGGCGAATGTCTTTAATCTCAACACTCGGGAGACAGAGGAGGATAAGCATGAGTTCAAGGCCACCCTGAGACTACATAGTGAATTTCAGGTCAGCCTGGACTAGAGTGAGACTACCTCAAAAACACAAATGAACAAACAAAATTATTTTATTTACTTTTTTTTTTTTAAAAAAAGGATATATTTAATGAATTTATTTATTTGAGAGAGAGAGAGAATAGGTGTGCCAGGGGCTACAGCCACTGTAAACAAACTCCAGACCCATGTGTCCCCTTGCCCATTTGGTTTATGTGGGGAATCGAACCGAGGTCCTTTGGCTTTGCAGGCAAGCGCCTTAACTGCTAAACCATCTCTCCAGCCCCTTATTTGCTTTTTTTTTTTTAATTTTGGAGATACAGAAAGGAGAGAATTGATGTGCCAGGACCTCAACCACTGTAATCAACCTCCAGACACTTGTACCACCTAGTGGGCATGGCTAGGGAGAGTCAAACATAGGTCCTTAGGCTTTGCAGGCAAGAACCTAAACTGCTATGCCATCTCTCCAGCCCTTATTTACTTTTTGCTAATTTGTTTGCTTTGGTTTTTTGAGGAAGCCTCTCTCAAGTCCAGGTTGACTGGAATTCACTATGTGGTTTTAAGGTGGCCTAGAATTTACAGTGATCTTCCTACCTCTGCCTCCCAAGTGGTGGGATTAAAGTCATGGGTCACCACGCCTGGCTCAACTATTTTATTTATTTATATATTTTTGCTTTTTTTTTTTTGAGGGGGGGAGGTTAGGGTGTTGCTGTAGCTCAGGCTGACCTGGAATTCACTATGAGTGAGAGAGAGGCAGATATAGATAAAGAGAGAATGGGCGCACCAGGGCCTGTAGCCATTGCAAATAAACTCGACACATGTACCACCTTATACTTCTGGTTTAACATAGGTACTAGGGAATCAAACCTGGAACCTTTAGCTTTGCAGGCAAATGCCCTAACTGCTAAGCCATCTCTCTAGCCCTTTCTTTCTTTCTTTTTCGTGAGGGGGGAGTTTTGTTTGTTTTTAAGTTATTTTATTTATCTCAGAAAAAGAGAGAGAAAGAGGCAGATAGAGAATGGGAGCACCAGAGCCTTCAGCCACTGTAAACCAACTCCAGATGTGGGTGCCCCCTTGTGCATCTGGCTTACATGGGCCCTAGGGAATCAAACCTGGGTCCTTTGGCTTCACAGGCAAACACCTTAACCACTAAGCCATCTCTGCAGCCCTTCCTACCTTCCTACCTACCTACCTTTCTTTCTTTCTTTCTTTCTTTCTTTCTTTCTTTCTTTCTTTCTTTTCAGTTTTTTGGTTTTTCGAGGTAGGACCTCACTCTAACTCAGGCTGAGCTGGAATACACTATGTAATCTCAGGTGGCCTCGAACTCTCAGTGATCCTCCTACCTTCACCTCCAGAGTGTTGGGATCAAAGGTGTGCACCACCACGCCCAGCTTTTTTTTGTTTTGTTTTGTTTTTTGAGGTAGGGTCCCACTATAGTCCAGGCTGACCTGAAATTCACCACTAGGCAGTCTCAAGGTGGCCCCAAACTCACTGTGATCCTCCTACCTCTGTCTCTTAAGCCCTGGGATGCATGTGTTTCCATGCCTAGCCTTTTGTTTTGTTTTGTTTTTTGTTTTTTGAGGTAGGGTCTCACTCTATCCCAGGCTGACCTGGAACTCACTATGTAGTCTCAGGGTGGCCTCGAACTCATGGCGATCCTACTACCTCTGCCTCCCAAGCTGGGATTAAAGGTGCGCACCATCACGCCCTGCTTTTTTTTCCCCCCCTTTTTTGTGATAACATTTTCTGTAGCCCAGGCTAAACTCTCACTATGTACCTGAGGATAGCCTTGCACTCCTAACTCTCCAAATGCTGGGATTACAGTCTTGAGCCTCCAAACGCAGCTTCCATTCACTTGAAAAACCTTCGTGAGAGATAAAAGCTACATGGTTTTGTTGGTTGTGGTTTGTATTGTTTGTTTAGTTTGGGGTTTTTTTTTCCAGGAAGGCTTTCACTCTAGCTCAGGCTGACCTGGAACTTACTGTAGTCCCAAATTGGCTTTGGGCTCACAGCAATTCACCTACCTCATCCTCCTGAGTGCTAGGATTAAAGGCGTGGTGACCATGCCCAGCTTTGTCCCTTTGTTTTCTCCTCGTCCAGTCTTCTGGGGTCCCCTCTTTGTGTCTTCTTCTTACCCCTCGTCCTCAGTTTCTTTTCTCTCTTTAATATTATGTATGACACCAGGCAAGAAGGAGCTGGCTGGACTGGGTAGGAACATCTGACAGACAGGAAAACTGAGACCTAGAATCACATTCTCACACATGACCCCTGACCTTTTTTTTTTTTTTTTTTTTTAATGAAAGAGAGAATGGGCATACCAGGGCCTCTAGCCACTGCAAATGAACCCCAGATGCATATGCATCGGTCTTAGGTGAGTTTTGGGGAATGGAACCTGGTTCCTTAGGCTTTGAAGGCAAGCGCCTTAACTGCTAAACCATCTCTCTCCAGCCCGTGGAACTTGAAACACAATTTGGCTAGGCAGACGGATAAGGAGGTAGCACCCCTTGGAAGGTGGCTGTAGTGGAACAGAAGACGGGGAAGGGGCGACCCGCCTCCCCCGCCTCCCTTCTGGCCTAATGAACTTTCCCGCCTGCAGGCTTCCTGGGCCTGCGCAGTACTGCGTGCACCGCGGACCAACCCGCGCCTGCGCCTTCATTTAAACCGACCAATTACGGACCCGGGGCGGGTGGGGCTCCCGGTCCAGGGCAAGTCCAGTTCCCCCTGGGGCGGCCAGACTTTCAGCTCTGGCATCCTTTTCTTGCGGAGGAGTCTGTTCCGTCTGCCATTTTTCCCCTCTTAACTTGAAATAAACATTTATCTTTTTAAACACTTTCCTGCCAATTAATTTTTTTATTTATTTATTGTGGTTGTTTTTTGAGGTGGAGTATCACTGTAGCCCAGGCTGACCTGGAATTCACTATGGAGTCTTAGGGCGGTCTCGAACTCATAGCGATCCTCCTACTTCTGCCTCCCCAGTGCTGGGATTAAAGGCGTGCGCCACCACGCCCGGCTCTAGTTTTTTTTTTTTTTTTTTTTTTTTAAGATTATGAATTTTATTCAAATAGTGGTTTAAAATGTTCTGGGCTGGAGAGATGGCTTAGCAGTTAAGCGCTTGCCTGTGAAGCCTAAGGACCCCAGTTCGAAGCTGGATTCCTCAGGGCCCGCGTTAGCCAGATGCACAAGGGGGCGCATGCTTCTGGAGTTCCTTTATAGCTGCTGGAGGCCCTGGCACGCCCATTCTCTCTCTGTCTCTCTCACTTTCTCTCTGTGTCACTTTCAAAAAAATAAATAAAAATAAAATAAAATGATGTTCTCAGTTGGGCATGGTGGTGGAGAACTTTTTATTATTTTAATTAACTTATTTTTTATTAACAACTTCCATAATTGTAAGCAATATTCCATGGTAATCTCCTCCCTCCCCCCACTTTCCCCTTTGAAACTCTGCTCTCCATCATATCCCCTCCTCCTCTCAGTCTTTTATTTATTTATTTATTTTTTTAAATTTTTGTTTATCTTTATTTATTTATTTGAGAGCGACAGAGAGAAAGGGAAAGAGGCAGATAGAGATAAAGAGAGAGAGAGAAAATGTGTGTACCATGGCCTCCAGCCACTGCAAACAAACTCCAGATGCTTGCACCACCTTGAGCATCTGGCTTACATGGGTCCTGGGAAATCGAGCTTCGAATTGGGGACCTTGGGCTTCACAGGCAAGCACTTAACTGCCAAGCCATCTCTCCAGCCCCAGTCTTTTATTTTGATCTCATCATCTTTTCCTCCTATTATGATGGTCTTGTGTAGGTAGTGTCAGGCACTGTGAGGTCATGGATATCCAGACCATTTTGTGTCTGGGAAGAGCACGTTGTAAGGAGTCCTACCCTTCCTTTGGCTCTTACATTCTTTCCGCCACCTCTTCTGCAATAGACCCTGAGCCTTGGAAGGTGTGATAGAGATATTGCAGTGCTGAATGCTCCTCTGTCATTTCTTCTCAGCACCATGGTGCCTTCTTGAGTCTTCTGAATCTTTTAGTTCTTTAATCGGCAGAGAAAACAAACCCAACACCTCTAGACCTTATCAGTCTCACACAATAGGCAAGCGCCCGCCCACTGAGGTGCATCCTCACCCTTCTCACGCATGGCCCTGCTGTCGTTTAAAATGCTCACCCCAGGCACCCAGCCCTTTCTCCCAATAATCTTTCACCATGACCTGGGGGTGCACCCAGGATAGGACTGCTTCAGCCCACCTGGAAGGCCTGTAAGCAAAGGTGATTGACAAGTGTCTGCTGGACTGGGTCTTGGTGTTCCTGGCAGGCAGGCTGTAGTCCTCCAAGTCACTGGGTAGGCAGGTCAGCTGTGTCGCCCTCACTGCTCCGTGCTGAGGGCCACCTTGGCAGAAACACAGGCCTGGGACGTGCTGAGCGTGAGCCTGAGCCCAGGCTGCACATACAACGTCCGCACGGTGATGAAGGATGGACTTGCTGCAGCCGTGCTCAGCCCGCCGAGGTGCAAGCTGGCAGGGCAGCGTGTAAAGCGTCCTTGGCAACTCCGAGGCTATTCCTTGCCAGCTCTCCCGGCCACCTCACCTGTGCCTTGGACCTAGACCCAGCCACCACAGGCGGAGCACCTCCAGACCATGGGGCCTTCTCCAAAGCCAGGCTGGGGGAGGTGAGGTGGGACTGTCACGGAGCCTCCCCAGGGTCGATTTATCACAGCTCTCACAGAGGGCCAGAAACCACCAGTTCAGGATGTGGCAGGTGTGACTAGAAGAGGAAGTGAGCAGTCTGCAACCAGCCCTCCTCCTGTCCCTGGCAGTCTGGGTTCTTCTCACTCCTCCTGGTGTCTGGGACTTCCAAAGTGATCACAGCACTCCCTACTTTGCCAGGAAGGAAACTGAGGCAGAGACAAACAAAGCCATGTGCAGAACCCCAGCTTCAGAAAAGGGATAATGGAAAGCCTGGGGTACACCTGCACCCCTTTAATCCCAGCATTCAATCAACAAAGGTGGGAAGATCACCATAAATTCAAGGCCAGCCTGGCCTAGTGAGACTCTACCTTGAAATCCCCCCCGCAAAAAAAAAATAAAATAAAATAAAAATTCAGGGCCTTGATGAGGTTAATACAGAAGAAAATGTTTACAGTAGCAGAGACCTCAAACATGCCCAGCTTAAACCCATCTCCATCTAGAGCCCTGACTCCTCAGCTACTTTTTAGTCAGGCATGGTTAAACATGCCAGTGTCTGAATGGTCTGGACAGCAAGTTGTGGTCCTGGATGAGTGGAGAAGGCCGAATCTCCAGATCTTGCTCCCCCTCTCATTTTAATTTTTGTTTGTTTGTTTTTGTTTTTCGAAGTAGTGTCTCACTCTAGCCCAGGCTGACCTGGAATTCACTGTAGTCTCAGGGTGGCCTCGAACTCACGGCCATCCTCCTACCTTCGCCACCCGACTTCATTTTAATTATTTTAATTTTAATTATTATTTAGTGGGCTGGAGAGAAAGCTCAGTGGTTAAGGCACTTGCCAGCAAAGCCAGGTTCCATTCCCTAGTACCCATGTAAAACCAAGAGCAGAAAGTGGCTAGAGGCCCTTGAATGCCCATTCTCTCTCTCTTTCTCTCTCTCTCTCTCTGCTTGAAAATTAATTATCTTTCATTTCCCCTTGAGACAGGGTCTCATGTAGCCCAAAATGTCCTCATACCATGTAGTTAAAGCTGGCCTTAACTCCTCATCCTCACCTCCCACGTGCTGGAATTTCGGGCGTGTGGCACCATGCTTGGCTGTTTTGTTTTGGGTAGACAGTGTCTGACTCTGTATCTCTGGCTGGCCTGGAACTCACTATTGGATCAGGCTGGCCTGCAACTTGAGTCCTCCGTCTCAGTAGTGAAGAGATTACACACGTGTGAACCCCCACCTCCTGCTCTCGGTCCAGGCTTTGAGATGGGCCTGAAAACCTCCTCCCCATGGTGGTCAAAGGCACAGAACGTCTCCCAGGAACAAGTTCTCTGACCCCGAGAAGGTGAACCTGACAGTACCGGAACGTTCTGGATGGCAAATCTGCGGGTCTGAATGGGTGAAGAAAGCAGAATATCCAGATCAGGCTTCCCTGCTTTCTCGGGAGGCATTCCTCCCCCCCCCCCCCCATCCCAACCCCAGGAGGCTTCGGCTTCCAGGCCTGGCTTCCCAGGCCCGCTGGCCTCACTCCTCCCACGGGCACCTCTGCTGGAGGTGGGGCAGGCGTGAGGCAGGCAGTGGAGCTGAAAGCTGCTGACTGCAGGCCTCCAAGGAAGGAGGGAGAAGAGGAGGAGGAGGACAGGACCAATGGGTCTGCCCCTCCTCCACAGCCCACTTCCACCAGCTAAGAAAAGCTGGCAGGGAGAAAACCGCCAAAGACACGCCATTGTCCCCCACCTCATCTTGCCCATCTACAGGCCCTTCCTCCCCGGGAACCAGCTGCCCAGGGCAGATTGGGCTCCGGAAGAGGCCAGTGCCTCAGCCCACACCAGCCTGGGGAAGCTGCCCCTCTACCTGTCAGGAAATCATTCATAATAAAATGACACCTCCTGAGCACCCTGTCCCCAGTCACACAGCCACAGAGCCTGAGCCCTTCCTCCTGCTTCAGAAGACTTCGCTCTCTCTTCCTCCTCCTCCTGGGACTAGACTGATGAAGCCTTGTGAAATGTGAAATCAGGCCAGCTCAGCACAGTGAATCAATGTTGGCTGGCCACTTGCCCTGGGGACAAGAAGAGAGTAAAGAACAAGAATTTCACTCAATTGTGAAGAAATGTCAGCGACAGCTTCCAAAGGTTTTCACAGGCATGGCTGCAGGAGTGGTGGACAATTCCTTATTCAGTTGATGTGTGGACAGCTAGAGGCTCTCGGGACATTCCCTAGACCCAGCTTGGCACCCATGACTGGGCCATCCTACCAGGAAGGAAAGCAGATCCGCAGAGAAGGGACTCGCCTCAGGTCACATGAGATTTCCAGTAGTAGATAACATCCCTGGAACCTGGTTGCCGAGTCCCCACCAGGCACTCCTGCTGAAGAATTTAATTGCAGGCTGGAGAGATGGCTTACCAGTTAAAGAACTTGTCTGCATAGCCAAAGGACCCAGGTTCAATTCCTCAGGACCCACATAAGCCAGACACAAAAGGTAGTGTATGTGTCTGGAGTTAGTTTGCAGTGGCTGGAGGCCCTGGTGCCCATTCTCAATCTCTTTCTCTCAAGTACATAAATATAAATATAATATTTTTTAAAAAGAATTTAATTGTTAATCTCAGTCCTGAGTGTCTACCTGATGAACTCCACCCTTAGTCCACTTCCCCTAGTTTTTCCTCTCTAGACACTGGCCCCTTTATTTCTCAAAAACAAAAAGTATGCTTATGCCAGGGCCTTCGCAGGCCTCAGTGCTCTGTCCTGTATTCCTTACCAGGCCAGATTTATTTTATTATTTTTATTTTAATTTTGGAGACAGAGAGAGAGAGAGAATTGGCATGCCAGGGCCTCAGCTACTGCAATCGCATTGCAGGTGCTTGCGCCACCTAGTGGGCATGTGAGACCTTGTGCTTGCCTCACCTTTGTGTGTCTGGCTTATGTCTTATGTGGGATTTGGAGAGTCAAACATGGGTCTTTAGACTTTGTAAGCAAGAGACTCAATCACTAAGCCATCTCTCCAGCCATTTTATTATTATTATTATTTTTTGGCTTTTCAAGGTAGGGTCTCACTCTAGCCCAGGCTGACCTGGAATTCACTATGGAGTCTCAGGGTGGCCTTGAACTCACAGTGATACTCCTACCTGTGCCTCCCAAGTGCAGGGATTAAAGGCACACCCAGCATTATTATTATTATTATCAACATATTTTGCATGGATTTTGGGCTGGAGAGATGGCTTAGAGGTTAAGGTGTTTGCTTGCAAAGCCAAAGGACCTTGGTTCGATTCCCCAGGACCCACGTAAGCCAGATGCACAAGGAGGCGCATACATGTGGAGTTCGTTTGCAGTGGCTGAAGGTCCTGGTGTGCCCATTCTCTCTCTCCCTCTCTCTGCCTCTTTCTCTCTCTGAAATAAATAAATAAAAATAAAGTTAAAAATCTTAAAAAAAAAAAAAAACATTTTGTATGGATTTTTATTTTATTTATTTATTTATTTTGGTTTTTCAAGGTAGGGTCTCACTCTAGCCCAGGCTGACCTGGAATTCACTATGTAATCTCAGGGTGGCCTTGAACTCATAGTGATCCTCCTACCTCTGCCTCTGGAGTGTTGGGATTGAAGGCGTGTGCCACCACGTCTGGCCAAGATCAAGCTTTTTATCACTGTGTAAAACTAGAACCCTTGTCAACTCCTCAAACAGACCGTCCCTGAAACTATCACCCCATTACCTTGATTCTCTCTGCTAATAGCCAGGCCTGTGATCTCAGCCACTCAGGAAGTTGAGGCAGGCCTATCTGAGCTACAGAGTGAGTTTAAATCTAGCCTAGACAATTTAGTGAGACACTGACTGAAAATATTTAAAAAAAAAAAAAAAAAAGGCCAGGCATGGTGGTACACGCCTTTAATCCCAACACTCAGGAGGCAGAGGTAGGAGGATCACTGTGAGTTCAAGGCCACCCTGAGACTGCATAGTGAATTCCAGGTTATCCTTGGCTAGTGTGAAACCCTACCTCAAAAAACAAACAAAACAAAAAACTAGTTAGGTTTGGTGGCACATGCTTTAATTCCAGCTCTCTGGAGGCTGAAGTAGGATGATCAAGGTGTGTCTAAGGCTAGCCTGGGACTACAGAGTCAGTTCCAGGTCAGCCTGGGCTAGATTGAGACTACCTCAAAAAAAAAAAAAAAAAAAAAAAGGCTAGAGAGATGGCTTAGTGGTTAAGGTTAAGGTGTTTGCCTGCAAAGCCAAAGGACCTTTGTTCAATACCCCAAGACCCACAAAAGCCAAATGCACAAGGTGGCACATGGCTGGAGGCCCTGGCGCACCCATTCTCTCTGTCTGTCTGCCTCTTTCTCTCTCTCAATATATAAACAAAAACAACACACATACACACAAAACAAGGGCTAGAGACATGGCTTAGTGGTTAAGGCACTTGTGTGCAAAGCCAAAGTACCCAGGTTCAATTCCCCAGGACCCACGTAAGGCAGATACACATGGTGGCATATGTGTCTGGAGTTCATTTGCAATGGTTGGAGGCCCTGGCACGCCCATTTTCTCTCTATATCTCCCAGCATTTAGGAGGCAGAAATAGGAGGATCATTGTAAGTTCCAGGTCAACCTGGGCTAGAGTGAGACCCTAGTTTGACAAAGAAAAAAAAAAAAAAAAAAGCAGACAGAGAGTGAATATGGGTGTGCCAGGGCTTTCTGCTACTGTAAATGAACTCCAGACACATGTGTCACTTGTGCATCTGGCTGTCAGTGGGCACTGGGGAATCAAACCCAGGCCTTTAGGCTTTACAGACAAGTGCCTTAACCACTGGACCATCTCTCTAGCTCCAATTGTGTACTTTTTTACCCACCTGCAATCTGTTGCCTCAGGTAGAGTAAGCCTACCAGGTTGGTTTTGCCCACCATGGTGTCCCAAAGGCCTGGAACATTGACCATATTGCCTGGCACATAGTAGAGCCTTGATAACTATTTATTGGACTTTTTTTGGTGTTGTTTTTTGAGTTAGGGACTCACTCTAGGCCAGGATGACCTGGAATTCACTGTGTAGTCTCAGTGGCCTCAAACTCACCAGGATCCTCCTACCTCTGCCTCCCGAGGGCTGTGTGCGCCACCTCTATTTCATTTGTGTGACGCTTGGGTTCTACGCCTGATAGAAACAGAGATATAGATATAAAGACCCTTATTCCAGTCCATTCTTATATCCTAGGTCTGGCTTGGGCAAGGCAAGCTCCCAGGGAGGCTGACTGATGCCCAATGGCAGGGATTCCAAATCCCAGCTGAGCACAGCAACCCCGAGGAGCATCTGTGCACTCTCCTGCCGCTAGAGGGCCTGGGCTGAACACCTAACTGCTGGGCTGTTTTTCAGATACTCCCTGGATTGTGCAGCCAAGACTGGAGAGATGGCTCAGCCGTTAGGGCACTTGCCTGCAAAGCCTACTGACCCGGGTTCAATTCCCCAGTACCCACGTAAAACTGGATGTGCAGGGTAGAGTTTATTTGCAGCTCCCCTCCCCCGTTCTCTCTCCCTGCAAAAGCTCGTATTCACTTCCAGCTGATACCAACTCAGTAGTGCCGTTGGTTCCCGACTGAGTACTTACTGTGGCTGTACCTGGCATCTCCTGCTAGCCTGAAGGCTGCCATGAGACAGTCAGAGCCAGGAGGCAGGGCAAGCTCCGGGTCCTCTCCTGCTGCACACCTGTCTGTCCATGGCTCCTTCAGGACCTTCTCCTAAGGATTGCCCCAGGCTCTGCCACTGACCATCTCCTGGCTTCTTCTTCTTCTTTTTTTTTTTTTTTTTAATTTTTTTTATTTATTTATTTGAGAGCGACAGACACAGAGAGAAAGACAGATAGAGGGAGAGAGAGAGAATGGGCGCGCCAGGGCTTCCAGCCTCTGCAAACGAACTCCAGACGCGTGCGCCCCCTTGTGCATCTGGCTAACGTGGGACCTGGGGAACCGAGCCTCGAACCGGGGTCCTTAGGCTTCACAGGCAAGCGCTTAACCGCTAAGCCATGTCTCCAGCCCTCCTGGCTTCTTCTTGCTCATTACTCACCCCGGGTTTCCAGGCCTCCACACCTCCTTGCAAAGCCAAAGCCATCCATCCTCTCACCCACTCCTCGTGTGCCCGCTTGTCTACACACTTCCTGCAGTGGGTGCCACACTGCGTTGGAGTGGCTGTCTACCTCCCGGACGGCGAGGTCCAACACCCATCTCTGAGCCTGACGCGTGGGCTGTCTGGGGGAGCAGAAGGTAGCAAGGTATGCTCTCAGGTTTCCTTGATCAGGTCCAGAAAATTTCACAGAGGGGCTGAGGAGATGGCTCTGTGGTTAAGAGTGCTTGCTTACAGAAAACTTCAGAGAGGCAGAAGAATACCAGTGGGACTGACAGGAAACTATCAATCCCAAGCCAAGGACAGAGGATGCTACAGGAGTAGAAATCCAGAAACTGACGGGCCAGGAACTAAGAACTATTGTAAGGCTTGGTTGAAATCTGCACAATTAGCCAGGCCTAGTGGCGCATGCCTTTAATTCCAGTACTCAGGAGGCAGAGGTAGGAGGATGGTTGTGAGTTCAAGGCCACCCTGAGACTCCATAGTGAATTCCAGATCATCCTGGGCAAGAGTAAAACCTTACCCTCAATAGGAGGATCACCGTGAGTTCGAGGCTGCCCTGAGACTACATAGTGAATTCCAGGTTAGCCTGGGCTAGAGTGAAACCCTACCTCAAAAAAAAAAAAAAAAATCTAGGCAATTGGAGCTGGATGTGGTGGCGTGTGTTTAGTCCCAGCATTTAGGAGGCAGGGGCCAGCCTGGGCTAAAGTGAGATTCTACCTTGAAGCCCACACACACAAAAAATATCTGGGCAATTGGGGCTGGGGAGATGGCTCAGTGGTTTAAGGCATTTGCTTGCAAAGCTTGCTAGCCCAGGCTCAGTTCGTAGGCCATTCACATAAAAGCCTATCAGGTGTTCATTTTTCAGCAGCAAGAGACCCTAGTTTAGGGCTGGAGAGATGACTTAGTGGTTAAGGTGCTTGTCCACAAAGCCAAAGGGCCCAGATTCAATTCCCTAGGACCCATGTAAGCCAGATGCACAAGGGGGTGTATGCATCTGGAGTTCATTTGCGGTGGCTGGATGCCCTGGTGTGCCCATTCTCCCTCTCTCTCTCTTTCTCTCTGCCTTTGTCCTTCTCTCCCTCTCTATCAAATAAATAATAGATTTTTAAAAAGAGAGAGGGCTGGAGGGATGATGGCTTAGCGGTTAAGGTGTTTGCCTGCAAAGCCAAAGGACCCAGGTTCAATTCCCCAGGACCCAATTTAGTCAGGTGCACAAGGGGGCGCATGTGTCTGGATTTCGTCTATAGTGGCTGGAGGCCCTGGAGCGCCGATCCTTTCTCTCTCTTTCTCCCTCTTTCTCTGTCAAATAAATAAAAATTTAAAAAAAAATTTTAAAAAGAGAGAACCTAGTTTACCTATACATACACTTGCAAATAAATACATTTAAAAAGATCTAGGGCTGGAGAGATGACTTAGCGGTGAAGCGCTTGCCTGCAAAGCCAAAGGATCCCGGTTCGATTCTCCAGGACCCGTGTAAGCCAGATGCACAAGGGGGCACATGCGCCTGGAGTTCGGTTGTAATGGCTGGATGCCCTAGTGCACCCATTCTCTCTCTCCTTCCCTCCCTCTTTCTTTCTCTCAAATAAATAAATAATAAATAAAATCTATCTAAAAAAAAATCTAGGGCTGGAGAGATAGCTTAGCAGCTAAGGTATTTGCCTGCAAAACCAAATGATCCTGGTTGGGCTCTCCAGGACCCATGTAAGCCAGATGCACAAGGGGGCACATGTGTCTGGAGTTCTTTGTGGTGGCTGGAGGCTCTGGCATACCCATTCTTTCTCTCTCTCAGTCTCTCTCTCAAATAAATAAATAAAATATATTTAAAAAAAAAAAAAAAAGAGGCCACTCTGAGAATACAGAGTGAATTCCATGTCAGCCTAGACTAGAGTGAAACCCTACCTGGAAAAACCAAAAAAAAAAAAAAAAAAAAAAAAAAAAAAAAAAAAATCTGGGCAACCAGACTGGGGAGATGGCTCAGTGGTTAAAGTCTCTTGCTAGCAAAGCCTACTGTTCCCCAGGACATGTATATATATATATGTATGTATGTATGTATATTGTCAGCCTGGGCTAGAAAAAAACAAAAAGAAAAAGACAAACAAATAAAAAAGATAGTCAAGAGGCTGAGTTAGGATGATCACTGAGTTTGAAGTCAGCCTGGGCTACAGAGTAAGTTCTAGGGTTAGCTTTGATGAGAATGAGATCCTACCTCAAGGAAAAAGGAATAAAACCTTGGAGCCAGGCATAGCGATACAAACCGTTAGTCCCAGCATTTAGGAGGCAGAGACAAGAGGATGCAAGCATGTTAGATAACAGTCCGGGTTACATAGCCAGTTCCAGGTCAGTTGGACTCCATGACCCAGTTTAAAACTAAAATAACAAAGCCAGGTGTGGTGGTGCATACCTTTAACCCCAGCACTGGGGGAGGGAGCGAAGGGGAGCTCCCTCCCCATGATATGGTAGCAGGTACTGGGCAGAACCAAGCAGAAACCCTCATGACCTTGAACAGGTCAGGATAGCTCGCGAAGTCCCAGGCCTTCATCTTTAAAATGGGGATGTCATTTCTGCCTCTCAGAGCTGTCTGGGTCTGACACAGTAGTTCAATGTGCTCTGCATTGGGTATCCAGCAGTTCTTAAGCAGAAAATGATCTTGGGTCAACATCTGGGGATCAACTCTTGAGTGGTGACTTGTCTGTAAGAGCCACCTGGGAGCGGACCAGGGGACAGCAGAGAGAGAAGGGCGGCAACCTCTGATGCCCTGTTTAAAAAGGAGGGCAGCCTGGTGTGGTGGCGCACGCCTTTAATCCCAGCACTCAGGCAGCAGAGGCAGGAGGATCACCATGAGTTCAAGGCCACCCTAAGACTCCATAGTGAATTCCAGGTCAGCCTGTTCTAGAGTGAGACCCAACCTTGAAAAACCAAAATAAATAAATAAATAACAATGACAATGATAACAACAACTTTGTCTATGTATGGTGCCACAAATTTATTTATTTTATTTTCAAAGTAGGATCTCGCTCTACACCAGGCTGTCCTGGAATTCTCTAGGTAGTATCAGCCTCGAACTCACAATGATTATCCTACAAATTTATAATGCCAACTCTATAAAAGCTGAAGCAAGAGGTTCAGGAGTTCAATGCCAGCCTCAGCAACACAGTGAATTCAAGGCCAGCCTGTACACCAATGAGGTGTTCAGGAAAGATGGCTTTAGGCATTTAGAGATCAACTAAATTAAATAATTCCTACCTTATTATTATTGTTGTTGAGATAAGGTCTTAGTTAGCCCAAACTGGCCTGGAATTTACTATGTAGCCAAGAGTAACCTTAAACTCCTGATCCTCATTCCCCACCTCACATCTGCTATACTTCATTTCATGATCTAGAAGTGACACAGGAAAGAGGAGGTTTTCCTGGCACCTTCTGTCCAGGATCTACAAACAGAGTGAAAGGTGCCAAGTCAATGAGGTGGGGGGGCACTCCTTCCGGGACACTGAGGGGGACCTTGAGAGAGCTGTTGGGCCTCAGCTGACGCCCCGGCTGGGATTTCCAAAGCCTTGGAGTCTGACGGACTTCCAACATCTCTGCTCTGTTTCAGGCAATCAGGAAAAACCCACAGTGCTCTTGGCTGAGCACTTTGATTCTTCTTGTTGAAGCCCAGGGGTATTTGCTAGGAAATTGAGTCCATCTGTTTCTGATTCATTTGCACTTAACTCTTCCCCAAGCAAGAGCCCTTTGATGTAAAAGCAGCATTAGACCATAAGCCCCTATAAGCCTTTATTTAGTCAACAGTAGGTAACTGGCCTCCTCTGAGAGGCCAGAGGCAGCTCCCTATCTCCCTGTCACACAGGCCACGGGAAGGGAAAGTGTGGTTCAAAAGCCACCTGCAAGCCGGGCGTGGTGGCGCACGCCTTTAATCCCAGCACTCGGGAGGCAGAGGTAGGAGGATTGCCATGAGTTCGAGGCCACCCTGAGACTACATAGTGAATTCCAGGTCAACCTGGTCTAGAGTGAGACCCTACCTTGAAAAACAAAAAACAAACAAACAAACAAACAAAAAGCCATCTGCATGCTGGTCAAGAACCACCCAGTCCAGGCCACCCCGGGCCCTCTTGCACCTGCCAAGGCTACTCTGACTAGCTCAGGCATGCAATGAGGCCTCTCCTCCCTGGGGCGCTGGAACCCCAGCCTCCTCCTACAGCATTCATAAGTCTGTCTACAAGAACTGATTTTTTTTTTTTTGAGGTAGGGTCTCACTCTAGCTCAGGCTGACCTGGAATTCACTATGTAGTCTCTGGGTGGCCTCGAACTCACGGCGATTCTCCTACCTATGCCTCCCGAGTGCTGGGATTAAAGGTGTGTGCCACCACGCCCAGTGGACTTACTGATTCTTATACTTGCTGGAGTTTCTTAAACCTGAGTGTTCCCCCAAAGATGAGAGGCCAGGCCTTCTAATTCAACTGTGCTCCAGCACCCCAGGACCATCCCCTATTCACAATTACAGGGATGACCGTGGCTGGCTTCCAAACCTACAGAAAACACCTAACAAGGATGCTGATCCCCCAAGGATCAAGGAGCCTGTTTAAAAATGAGGTTATTTGCCGGGCGTGGCAGCACACACCTTTGATCTGAGTACACAGGAGGCAGAGGTAGGAGGATCGCCATGAGCTCGAGGCCACCCTGAGAATACAGAGTGAATTCCAGGTCAGCCTGAGCTAGAGAGAGACCCTACCTTAACCTCTTCCCCCCAAAAAAAATTAAAATGAGATTACTGGAAAAGGGCTGCTGATTGGGGGCTGCAGAGATGGCTTAGTTGATGAGGCGCTTGCTGCATGGGATGTGGGTTTGGACCCCCAGCACCCCCATAAACACTGAGACAAGAAGGCCAGCTAGATTAGCAGTCAGTGAGCTCTGGGTTCAAGCAAGAGGCTGTCACGGGCTGGAGAGATGGTTTAGTTGGTTGGCACGTGTCTGGAGTTCCTTTGCAGCATCTGAAGGTCCTGGAGTGCCCATTCTCTGTCTCTCTCTCTCTATCTGTTCTTTCTTATTGTTGTTTGGAGGTAGGGTCTCCCTCTAGCCCAGGCTGACCTGGAATTCACCCTGTAGCCTCAGGGTGGCCTTAAACTCAGGGTGTTCCTCTGCCTCCTAAGTGCTGGCATTAAAAGAATGCTCCATCACACCTGGCTTCTTTTTATTATTTATTTATTTATTTGAGACAGAAAGAGGGGGAGAGACTGGGTGTGCCAGAGCCTCCAGCCATTGCAAACAAACACCAGACACATGTGCCACCATGTGCATCTGGCTTATGTGGGACCTGGAGAATTGAAGCTGGGTCCTTAGGCTTCTCAGGCAAGTGCCTCTACTGCTAAGCCATCTCTCTAGCCCCACTTGTCTCATTTTTGTGTGTCTGGCTTACATGAGATCTGGAGAAAGATTGAACATGGGTTCTTAGGCTTTGCTGGCAAGTCCCTTAACTACTAAGCTATCTCTTTAGCCCTTTTTTAAATTTAAATTTAATTTTTTAAATTTTTTATAATCATGAAAAGTGCTAATAAAAATTTAAAAACAAATAAAAAAATTTAAAAAAATAAATTTTAATTTTTATTGGCATTGTCCATAATTGTAAACAATATCCCATGGTAACTCCTTCCCTCCCAGCCTCCCCCCCACCTTTTTTTTTTGGTTTTATGAGGTAGGGTCTCACTCTAGCCCAGGCTGACCTGGAATTAACTATGGAGTCTCAGAGTGGCCTCGAACTCACGGCGATCCTCCTACCTCTGTCTCCTGAGCCACCACACCTGGCTTCTCTCTTTTTTAAAAAAATAATATTATTTATTTATTTGACAGAGAAAGAAGGAGAGAGAGAGAGAGAATGGGCATGCCAGGGCCTCCAGCCATTGCAAACGAACTCCAGATGTTTGTGCTCCCTTGTGCATCTGGCTTATGTGGGTCCTGGGGAATCGAACTTGGGTCCTTTGGCTTTGCAGGCAAACAAACGCCTTAACTGCTATGCCATCCCTCCAGCTCCCTTTTTATTTTTTATTTTTGAGGTAGGGTCTTGCTCTAGCCCAGGCTGACTTAGAATTAGTCTCAGTCTGGCTTAGAACTCACAGGATCCTTGTTCCTCAACCTTCTAAATGCTAGGATTAAAGGCATGCACCACCACTCCTGGCTTTTTTTAAAAATTTTTTTGGGCTGGAGAGATGGCTTAGCGGTTAAGCGCTTGCCTGTGAAGCCTAAGGACCCCAGTTCGAGGCTCGGTTCCCCAGGTCCCACGTTAGCCAGATGCACAAGGGGGCGCACGCGTCTGGAGTTCATTTGCAGAGGCTGGAAGCCCTGGCGCGCCCATTCTCTCTCTCTCCCTCTGTCTGTCTCTCTCTCTGTGTCTGTCTCTCTCAAAATAAAATAAATAAATAATTAAAAAAAAAAAAGATGTGTGCCACTACTTCTGGCTCAGTTTAAAAAAAAATTTTTTTTTTATTGACAAGTTCCATGATTGTAAACGATATCCCATGGTAATTCCCTCCCTCCTGCTCCTCTACTTTCCCCTTTGAAACCCTACTCTCCATCATCTCCTCTCCCCCTCTAAATTAGTCTTTTATTTTGATGTCATCATCTTTTTCTCCTATCATGATGGTTTTGTGGTTATCCTCCTAACTCTGCCTCCCAAGTACTGGGATTAAGGGCCTGTACCACCACGCTCAGCAGTGTTTGATTTTCAATATAACCAGAGTGAAATGAAGCAAGAATGCCAGAAAACTGAGCATTGAATGCTCTCTCGTTTCCTCCAACCCCATCTAGAACAGTACTTTTTCCTCCAGGGAAAACAGCAAGTTTTTCTGGGTCTTCTCCTCTTGGGTTGACCATTAACATTGTTTTGTTTTTTCTCCAGGTAGGGTCTCACTCTAGCCTGGCTGAGTGCTGGGATTAAAGGTGTGTGCCACCATGCCTGGCCATTACTATCTTTTTGTTGTTAGTTGATTGGTTATTTTCTTTTTCTTTTTCTTTTTTTTTTTTCCAAGACAGGGTTTCACCCTAGCCTAGGCTGGCATCAAAGTCATGGTGATAATCCTACCTCAGCTTCCCAAGTGCTGTGTTTAAAGGCTTGAGCCCCCCAGGAGAGCACTATTACCATTTTAAATGAACACTACAGGGCTAGAGAAATAGCCTAATAGTTAAGGTGCTTGCCTGCAAAGCCAAAGGACCCAGGTTCAATTCCCCAGGACCCACATAAGCCAGATGCACACTCATCTGGAGTCCACTTACAGTGGCACGCCCATTCTCTCTCTCTCCCTGCCTATTTCTCTCTTTCAAATAAATAAAAATTAATAAAATATTTTTTAAATGAACACTGAATTAAAAAATGGTGGTGGGGGGCGGGAAGTGGAATGAAGAGCAGAGCTTGAGGACAGAGCTGGGACAAGAGTGAATCCAGGCACAGACGAAGTGCGAACAGTAAGATCTTGCTCAACACACCCAGCATTGCAGGAAATCCCTGTCTAGCAGCCTCACCCAGTAGATGATAGCCCTGACAAAAAGCCAGCATGACAAAGGGACTCCAGATGTTTCTGGAGTGGTTTATGGGTCTAAAGTATCAAAAATGGGAGTCATGGACCGGGTGTAGTGGTGCAGGCCTTTAATCCCAGCACTCGAGAGACAGAGGTAGGAGGATTGCCGTGAGTTCGAGGCCACCCTGAGACTACAGAGTGAATTCCAGGTCAGAATGGGGTAGAGTGAGACCCTACTTCGGAAAAAAAAAAAAAAAAAAAATGGGAGAGATGGCTTAGTAGTTAAAAGCTTACAAAGCTTGATGACCTATGTTCAATTTCTCAGTAACCACATAAAGCCAGATGCATAAAGTGGTGCATATGCATGTATCTGGAGGTTATTTACAACAGCAGGAGGCCCTGGTGTACCGCTTTTCTTTCTGTCAAATAAATACATATGCACAGTGGCAACACATGAATCTGGAGTTCATTTGCAGTGCCTAGAGGCCCTGGAGTGCCCATTCTCTCTCTCTCCCTCTCTCTGCCTCTAATGAATAAATAAGTAAAAACAAAATCTTAAACTAAAAAAAAAAAAAAGCCAGGCCTGGTGGCACACATCCTTAATCCCAGCATTCGGGAGGCAGAGGTAGGAGGACTGCCATGAGTTCAAGGCCAACTTGAGACTGTATAGTGAGTTCCAGGTCAGCCTGAGCTAGAGTGAAATCCTACCTTGAAAAATAAGGAAAAATAAAAAATAAAACTTTTAAGGGCTGGAGAGATGGCTCAGCTGTTAAGGCACTTGCCTGCAAAACTATAGACCTGGGTTCAATTCTCCACTAGCTACATAAAGCCAGATGCACAAAGTGGCACGTGTCTGGAGTTTATCTGCAGTGGCTAGAAGGCCTGGTGCCTCTATTCTCTCTTTCCTTGCAAACAAACAAACAAACAAAACTTTTAAAAAATGGAAATGAGGCTTTAATCCACTCTTTTTATCTTTTGGTATGTGTGTGTGTTTTTCCAGACAGGGTTTCACTGTAGCTCAGGCTGCTCTGGAATTTACAATGTAGTCTCAGGGTGGCCTTGAACTCACGGTGATCCTCCTACCTCTGCCTCCTGAGTTTTGGAATTAAAAGCATGTGCCACCACGCTCAGCAACTTTTTTTCAAATATTAAATTAATCAATTAATTTTTTTGTTTTGTTTTTTGAGAAGGCAGACGTAGAAAGATCGCTATGAGTTCAAGGGCATGCTGAGATATATAATGAGATACATTAGGGCAAGACCCTACCTTAAAAAATAAAGCAAACAAATATTTATTTATTTGGTTTGGTTCAAATATTTTATTTATTTATTTGAAAGTGGGAGGGAGAGAGAAAGAGGCAGATAGAAAGAATGGGCACGTCAGGTCCTCCAGCTACTGAAAACAAACTCCAGAGGCATGCACCACCTTGTGCATCTGGCTTACGTGGGTCCTGAGGAATCAGACTTGGTTCCTTTAGCTTTGCAGGCAAGCGCCTTAATTGCTAAGCCGTCTCTCCAGCCCTGTAACTTAATCTTGCACAGAAAAGACTGATGGTCAATTTTCACTGTACACAGTTTGTTACTTATTCCCACAGGTCCAGGAGGAGCAACTGTCAATAGGAGGCATTCCAAGAACGACTGTGGAAATGGAACAAGGTCGTCAGCTGGTCTTGAAGGGGTCCCAAAGGTGATGCCTAGCCTGGTCACCTCACCTTCAGACCTATCCCTAGCCTGTGTTAAAATGGCCAGTAAGGCTGGACGTAGTGCCTATAATTCTGGCACTCAGGAAGCTTAGGCAAGATTGAGAATGAGGGGCTGGAGAGACGGCTTAGCAGCTAAACGCTTGCCTGTGAAGCCTAAGGACCCCGGTTCGAGGCTCAATTCCCCAAGACCCACGTTAGCCAGATGCATAAGGGGGTGCACACATCTGGAATTTGTTTGCAGAGGCTGGATGCACTGGCACACCCATTCTCTCTCTCTCTAACTGCCTCTTTCTGTTTGTCACTCTTAAATAAATACAAATAAACAAAAAAAAATTTAAAAAGATTGATAGTGAAAGGATAGCTTGGGCTACATAGGGTCTTTGTTGAAATGAAACAAAACAAAGGGAGAGAGAAAGAGGGAGAGAGAGAGACTAATAACCAAACTATCTTCCCATATTTACTGTTCTAGAGCTGGGCATGGTGGCACACAGAGGTTGGGAGCACTTGCTGGCCTAGGTTCTTTTTTTCTAGATAGGGTCTCACTCTAGCCCAAGCTAACCTGGAACTCACTCTGTAGTCCTAGGCTGGCCTTGAACTCACAGCAATCCTACTTCTGCCTCTGTAGTGCTTGGAATGAAGGCATGTACCACCAAGCCAGATATGACCTAGGTCCAATTCCTTAGCCACCCATGTAAAGCTGGACAGACACCTATGTGCATAGGTAACAAATGCTGGCACCTGCAGGTGCACACATACACGTGCAAATAAAAAAAACTTTTAAAGGGGCTGGAGAGATGGCCTAGCAGTTAAGCGTTTGCTTGTCAAGCCTAAGGACCCTGGTTCAAGGCTCGATTCCCCAGTACCCACGTAAACCTGATGTGCATGGTGGCACATACATCTGGGATTTGTTTGCAGTGGCTGGAGGCTCTGGTGTACCCATTCTCTCCCTCTTTCTCTCTGTGTCCCTTTCAAGTAAATAAATAAAAACAAAAGTTAAAAACTAAATAAACAAAGCCTGACATGGTGGTACAAGCCTTTAATCCCATCATTTGGGAGGCAGAGATAGTTGGACTGTTGTGAGTTCGAGGCCACCCTGAGGCTACATAGTGAATTCTAGGTCAGCCTGGGCTAGAGTGAGACCCTACCTTGAAAAACCAAAATAAAATAAAATAATATAAAATAAACAGGCTGGACATTAACTCACTGTAGCTGAGGATGGCCCTGAGCTTCTGATCCTCCTGCCTCCACCTCCTAAACATGTGGATTACAGATGTGTGCCACCATGAGGTCTTGTTTTGTTTTTGAGACATGGTCTCATATGGCCCAAGTAGGCCTCCAGTCCATCACAGGGCCAGGGAGGACACTGACTTCTGATCCTCCTGCTCCACCTCCTGAGTGCGGATACGAGCGCACGCCCTTGCCAGGTTTGTGTGGTGCTAAGGGCCAAGCAAACTTTGCACAAGCTACCTAGGCCCTCTACAATTTACCAACTGAACTACAACTCTAGCCCCTGGTGTTTTGTTTTTTTTTTTTTAATTTTTTTATTTACAAGAGAGAGAATGGGCTTTCCTGGGCCTTCAGCCACGACAGACAAACTCCCGATGTCTGCAGCCCCTTGCGCTTGTGTCACTGTGTCTGGCTTACATGGGACCTGCAGAGCTGGACATGAGTCCTTACGCTTCACAGGCAAGCGCCTTCACCACTAAGCCATCTCTCCAGCCCACTTTTGTGTCTTCTAGTGTTTCCATGAACCTGATGCACTCTTTGTTTTAGACAACGTTGAGTTGGCACACATAAACTGAAAATTAACGTTTATGGGTTCTGGGGTTTTTGTTGTTGTTGTTTTTGAGGCAGGGTCTTTCTCTAGCCCAGGCCGACCTCAAACTCAAAAAGATCAGATCCTCTTACCTCAGCTTCCCAAGTGCTGGAGATGTGTGCAGGGCTGGAGAGATGCCTCGATGGTTAAGGCACTTGCCTGGGTTTGGGTCCCCAGGACCCACATAAAGCCAGCTGCACAAAGCAACACATGCATCTGGAGTTCATTTGCAGTGGCTAGATGCCATGGTGTGCTCATTCTCTATCTGCCTCTTTCTCTCAAATAAATAAAATAGTCATCTGGGCATGATGGCGCACGCCTTTAATCTCGGCACTCAGGAGGCAGAGGTGGGAGGGTCACTGTTGGTTTGCGGCCTCCCCGAGACTACATCATGAATTCTAGGTCACACTGGGCTGGAGTGATACCCTACATCCAGAAACAAACAAAACAGCAAAAGGCATGCACCACCATGCCTGGCTTGTTTGGATTTTCAAGGTAGAATCTCACTCTAGCTCAGGCTGACCTGGAATTCACTATGTATTCTCAGGGTGGCCTTGAACTCACAGCAATCCTCCTACTTCTGCCTCCTGAGTGCTGGGATTAAAGGCGTGCACCACCATGCCTGGCTTGTTTGGTTTTTGAGAGATGTTCTCGGGTAGCTTAGGCAGGCCTCCAATTCATTATGTGGCCAGGAATGCCTTTCTGATTCTCCTGCCTCTACTCCCCCAAATCCAGAGCTTTAAGAATGCTTGACAGGGTGGGAGAGATGGTTTAGCGGTTAAGCGTTTGCCTGTGAAGCCTAAGGACCCTGGTTCAAGGCTCAGTTCCCCAGGACCCACGTTAGCCAGATGCACCAGGAGGTGCACACGTCTGGAGTTCATTTGCAGTGGCTGAAGGCCCTGATGTGCCCATTCTCTCTTTCTGTCTGTCCGTTGCTCTCAAATAAATAAAATAAAAAAAGAATGTGTACCACTCTACAAATGAACTTTATCTCCAACACTATGTTTTTGTTTGTTTGTTTTTGAAGATGGAGTCATTCAGCAGTCCCAAACTGGCCTTGAACTCACAGTAATATACTTTTGTCTTCCAAATTTTGGGATTAAAGACATGTGTAATAACACCGTTTTTTTTTTTTTTTGTCTCTATGAGTCCTGACTGGCACGGAGTGCATGATATAGACAAGGCTGGCCTTGAACTTTCAGTGAGTTTCCTTCCTTGGCCTCCTGAGTGCTGGGATAAATGCTATGCAGGCTCAAATTACTTCTTTAATACATGCAGAAAATAACTGGATTTAGATTTTTTTTTATTTTTTATTAGCATTTACCATGATTATTAAAAAAATCCCATGTTAATTCCCTTCCTTTCCCCCACACTTTCTTCTTTGAAATTCCATTCTCCATCATATTACCTCCCCATTAGATATTTTCTTTTTTTTTGAGGTAGGGTCTCACTCTGGTCCAGGCTGACCTGGAATTAACTCTGTCATCTCAGGGTGGCCTTGAACTCATGGCAATCCTCCTACCTCTGCCTCCCGAGTGCTGGGATTAAAGGCGTGCGCCACCACGCCCGGCAATATTTTCTTTATAGTATTATTTATTCACTTATTTTTATCCATCATCTAACCAACAAGTGGTCAGCTGGAGCCTAAACAATGGAATATAGCCTCAAAACACCTGCTGCTTTGTACACAAAAAAGGGGGGTGAGGGAATGGACAAAACCAAAACAGGGAAAGGATCCGACCTCAAGTCTTTTCAGAGAAGACCAAGCATTTCCTTCTATGCAAAGCACTCAGCAAACACCTCTGGCCTGGCTCCACCGCCAGCACCAGGAGTGTGGCTCCACAGGCAGATGGGACGGAGCGCTCAGGAAACGCCTTCTCTTTGCTTGCCTCGTCCTCAGCCACGAACCCACCCTTGCTTTTTGTGGGAAGGAGGGTGATCTGAGTGGTGGCACCCTTTATTTACTCTGTCTGATGAAGGTGCCAGCATCTCTTTCCCATCTGTGAAGCAAGGGTCTGCAGTGTGTCTAGCCCTTGTATAAGGGAGTCCTGAGGTGGGCTCCTGAGGTGTGCTCTACCCCGCTGCGTTTTCGGAAGCCTTTTGCGCCCAGGTGCCCAGGTTCCCGAGAAGGCAGCAGGGCTGCTGGAAGTGAAGGGCATGAGGAAGGCGCCTCTGGAGCAGGTACCAGGGAAGGGGCAGGACAGGGGCGGGGATCAGCTGAGACACTCCATGCTCGATTTGACTCGCTCCATCTCGTGCAGGAAGCTGTAGAACTGAGGCAAGGTTAACTCTGGCAAGAGAAAAATTCAGCTTTATGTGAGTGTTTCCAAGTACACAGGATCACCCAAGAAAATTCATTCCTACCTGGATCTCTGTCGTGATGGGGAGCATGCCCAGGGCTCCATCCCCGGCTAAGCAGCCCCTCCCCCATCGCTCTCTGCGAATCAAACCCAGGGCTTCATGCATGCAAGAACTAAGCTATCTCCAGCTAAGCAGCCCGTCTCCCTCCCTCCCATTCGCCTCTTCCCCGACCTTGTTTTTCTCTCAGATTCAAACCCCAGGGCCTTCAGCATGCTAGGCTGGGGCTGACATCCCCAGTCCCAGCTAAACGGCTTTTATTTTTATTTTTTTGGTTTTTCAAGGTAGGGTTTCACTTTAGCTCAGGCTGACCTGGAATTCACTATGTAGTCTCAGGGTGGCCTCAAACTCATGGTGATCCTCCTGCCTCTGCCTCCCGGAGTGCTGGGATTAAAGGCGTGCACCACCACCCCCCCTTTTTTGTGGAGGTTCATTGTAGCCCACGTTGGCCTCAAACTCACTCCCATATTCCTGCCTCAGTCTCCTCAGTGTGACCCACCATGCCTGGCTAGCTAAGTGGCTCTTGATGCATGATATCTATTGGAATAAAGATACTAGGGTTAAATCAGATGCTGTTGTGACCAAGACCACAGCCAACCTGAGATTCCAGATAGTGTGCTTTATACGGCTCTTCAGCTGGGGGAAGGTTAGGAAGGGAAAAGTTAAAAAAGCAAAAAAAAAAAAAAAAAAAAAAAAGGTTGCTTTAGCCAGGTGAGGTGGCGCACAGCTTTGATCCCAGCACTCCGGGAGGTAGAGGTAGGAGGATCACTGTGAGTTCGAGGCCACCCTGAGAAGATTACATCGTAAATTCTAGGTCAACCTGAGCTAAAGTATAACCCTACCTCAGAAAAACCAAACACACACACACACACACCCCAAAAGGTTTCTTTAGGGAAGATCTAAGATAGCCAGGGTGTGATACCAGAGAAGATAAGGGGGCAGGAAATCATGACCTGGGGGCATTGTTAGGCAAGGGGATAATGGCTAGGTGGTTTCTTGAGGAATGTGGATGACCTACTTCCTTCTGTCTGTCCCCATCCTGCTATCTTTGGTGACTCCATTTTGGGGAGCCCATCCTGACCTAAGAGTGGCACAGGCCTTTAATCCCAGCACTTGGGAAGCAGAGGCAGCAGGATCGCGTGAGTTTGCGGTTACCCTGAGACTACATAATGAATTCCAGGACAGCCTGGGCTAGAGGGATAATCTACCTGGAAAAATTGAAGAACAGACGAACAAAAGAACCTAGGGTCTTAAGACTAGGTTCTTAGCTCCACACAACAGGACTATGTGTGTGGTGCATGCATCTGGAGAAGTAAAAAAAAAAAAAAAAAAATAGCGTCACCCCAAAGCTCAGAAGATGTCACCCTGGAGATTTAAAGCTTTGTTTTTTAAGATGTATTTTTATTTATTAGAGACAGCACCTAAACTGCCAAGCCATCTCTCCAGCGCCACCCTGGGTACTTAGTGACACTTCTACCAGACCTGCTTCCATCCTAGCCATCCCTCCGCCATTCCCTTTCGCAAGCAGGCTCTTATACTTGGGGTCTCCACTTGCTGACAGCTTTGACTGCCCAGTGCTATCTTTTATGAGCGGGAAGGTAGTGGGGTGACTCCTCCAGAGCTTGATGATAACCTGTGTGGGGCAGGGGTGGCCTCAGCAGCCCACAAGAACAAAGAACACGGGAGGCAAAGTTCAAACTGTGTTAGAACTCACCTATATATAAATTTTCAGTTTGGTTTCCTTTCTTGACCACCAACTTCAACTAAAAGGAAGGAAAATACAGAGGGAAACAAACAAAATGGTGAAAACTGGGCAAAGAAATTCCTAACAACCCTTTTACCCAATAAAAGGCCAAAGCATTGCGGGCCTGAGGGAGGATAAGCACACTCCACCACAGGCCTCATCCCAACTCCATCATCCGGCTTCTAACTTGAGCGATACAAAAGCAGTCTGGAAACACCGGGCTTGGTGGGGCACGCCTTTAATCCCTGCACTCAGGAGGCAGAAGTAGGAGGATCACTGTAAATTTAAGCTGAGACAGCATAGTGAATTCCAGGTCAGCCTGAGGTAGAATAAAAACCTACCTAGGGGGGAAAAAAAGCAGTCTGGATGGTCCAGCGCCCAAAATTCTTTTTTTTTTTTTTAAAAAAAGGAAATTATTTATTTATTTGCAAGCAAAGCGATGGGGGGCGGGGAGGACTGGCAGACCAGGGCATCCAACCACTGCAAACATACTCCAGATATGTGTGCTACTTTGTGCATCCAGCTTTATGTGAGTACTGAGGAACTCACACCTGGTCATTAGGCTTTGCAGGCAAGCACTTTAACCACTGAGAAATCTCTCTAGGTCCCTAATCCCCAAAATTCTAACAATGCCCTTGATTACAAGAACAACCGAGCTTTTATGACTACTAGTAAAATCTACAAATCTGAAAGCAGGTACATCAGAGAACATGTCCAGGCTAATCACAGTGCTCTTAGATACACAGGACACCTTGCTGGATCATTTATTTAAAAGCATAGTCAGAGGCCAGGCACAGTGGCGCACACCTTTAATCCCAGCACTCCTGCAGGAGGCAGAGGCTTGCTGTGAGTTCGAAGCCACCCTGAGACTACATAGTGAATTCTAGGTCATCCTGGGCTACAGCAAGACCTTACCTCAAAAAAATAAAATGAAAATAAAAATAAAAGCATAGTCAGGGCTGGAGAGATTGCTCAGTGGTTAAGACACTTGCCTGCAAAAACTAATGACCTGGGTTCAATTGTCCAGTACCACACAGAGCCAGATGCACAAAGTAGCACATGTATCTGGAGATTCTTTATAGTGTCTAGAGGCCCTGGCATGCCCATTCTCTCTCTCTTTTTGCTTCAAATTAATAAACAAAAGTGTCTCTAAAAAACAAAAATGTGTCAGGCATGGTGGCGCACGCCTTGCCTTTAATCCCAGCACTTGGGAGGCAGAGGTAGGAGGATCGCTGTGAATTCCATACAAAGCCAGACACACAAAGTGATACATGTGTCTGGAACTTGTTTGCAGTGGCAAGAGGCTGGGGCAGGCCCATGCTTTCTCTCCCTGTCTCTCTCAAATAAACAAACAAACAAATAGTAAAGAAAAAGTAAAAGCAAAGTCAAACCCAATGTAGCTGAGGACAGCCTGAGCTCCGGCCCTCACTCTTCTGCCTCCCAGGGGCCGGGAGAGAAGCACGCACCCACGGCCACCCCCCATTTAACTCATCAGAAGACTTACTTGTAAAAAAATGCTTCCCACTTTCTCCAATTCACTGCTTCCAGATGTCACTGTGACACAGAAGAGAAGATAACAAGTGAGGGGCTGAGGACTTCCCCCAAAGGCGCAGTTTTGCAGGCTGTCCACAGAAGCCAGGCGGGAGCAAATACGAGGGCCGGGAGGGAGGGACGCCCGTGGGCGGCAGGGATGGGAATGGCTGGAAATAGCCCTGGAAGGTGTTTGAAGTCAAGGACGTGTCTTCCCCATCCAGCCTCTCCAAAAGCGTCTGCAACCCAAACCCAGGACAGCCAGAGAGTGACCCAGACTGCTTCTCAGTAGTTACCTCCAAACCTCCACTCCATATCAACAAGCTGGTTAATCATGAGGGTCTGGCCCATGGCCCATCTCACCAGGGAGGGTGCACTCTGCTTCCACTGCAACAACAGCCAGGAGTCACTGAGTGAGCCACCTCCCTTGCCTCCTGCCCCAAACACAGCAGTGCTCCATCTTCACGTGGACAGGGGAGTGTCAGGGCTGGGTATACACACACACCATACATATACACACATACCATAACGGGAATTACCATGTAGTCAACATTGGTCTTGAACTCCTTCCTGCTCTTTCTACCTCTACCTCCCAAGTACTGGGATTATTGTTTTTATTATTATTATTATTATTATTATTATTATTTTTGAGGTAGGCCTAGGCTGACCTGGAATTCACTATGTAGTCTCAGGGTGGCCTTGAACTCACAGCAATCCTCCTACTTCTGCCTCCAGAGTGCTGGCATTAAAGGCATGTGCCACCACGCCTGGCAGGCAAATCTGGCTTTTTTAGGAGCTTTTCTTCTTTACTTTCCTAAAATAAATCCTCTCCCCATTTCTTTTTGTTTTTTTAATTATTTATTTGCAAGAAGAGAAATAGGAAGGGAATGAGAGAGGTAATGGATGCGCCAGCATCTCGTCGCTGCAAACGAAATTGAGACACTGAGGAACCAAACCCAGGCCATCAATGCTTTGTAAGCAGGCGCCTTAAACTGGTGAGCAATCTCTCCAGCCCTAAAAATAAACCTTTCTTTCTTGTTTTGTGGTTGGTTTTTGTGTTTTGAGGTAGAGTCTAGCTGTAACCCAGGCTGACCTGGAATTCACTATGTAGTCTCAGGGTAGCCTTGAAATCACATTGATCCTCCTACCTCTGGCTCCAGAGTGCTGGGATTAAAGGTGTGCACTACCACACCTGGCTAAATCTTTCTCTTTTTTTGAGGTAGGCTCTCACTCTAGCCCAGGCTGACCTGGAATTCACTATGGAGTCTCAGGGTGGCCTCAAACTCACGGCGATCCTCCTACCTCTGCCTCCTGAGTGCTGGGATTAAAGGTGTGTGCCACCATGCCCGGCTTGGCTAAATCTTTCTTAACTTGACCTCCTTCCTGATGAGCCAGCACTTGTCCAGTTCCAGAAAAAGAACTCAGAGCCACTGGTTTGCTCCCAAAACTGATAACACTATCACACCCAGTTTAAGCATTTTCTTTCCTCCCACCATTTAATCCACATTGAAATAACAGTTGGCTGTTTTTGGTCAGATCAAAGGAGAAAATTAGTGATGCTGTAACCAGCACTGGTTAGAAGCTGGAGGTGTGCCTGCTGTCCCTGTGAGGCTGATGAAAGGAGGCAATGGTTTTGACTGGCTCAGCACTTTCTTTTTTTTTTTTCTTTTCACAAAATAAAAAGCCAAGTATCTTAACCTTGAATAAGAGGAATTATACCTTTTCAGAAAAATAAGTGGCTTTCTCTTCATTGAGGCCTGTGAGAGAACAGAAGAGCTCATTAACATAATGAAAAGCCCAGTGGCCCTGGCCCTGAGTGGCCTTGGGTAATGACCTACCCAGGGAGATGAAATCAGCGCGGACCTGCTCGCTAGTGAGGCTCCTCTTCAAGGCACCTGGGAGGAAGGGGAGAAATCAAAAGGGCAAATCAATGAATCAGTCAACTATAAGTACTTGACAAGGCACAGCCTACAGGACACAAAGGACAAAGACACTCCAGGAAGGTCTCAAGCCAGCTGGCAGGCCATCATGCCTGTTTATTGAATGTCAGAGTTCTTTACACTCCAGGGACGGGGGACAGAGGTAGAGGTGGCAACAAGAGTGGCTGTGGACTTGGGACCAAAGTGAGGCTACCGGGTCCTGGAGCTTGATGGCAGCCTGGAAACAGGGCAATAGCCTGGCACTGAGTGAAGCAACTTGTTGCATGTGGTCACTCAAGTTTAGTTCAAAGTTGAGTGTGGGACTGGAGAGATGGCTTAGTGTTTAAGGCACTTGCCGGTGAAGCCAAAGGACCCATGTTCGATTCCCCAGTACCCGCATAAGCCAGATGCACAAGGTGGTAGGTACATGTGTCTGGAATTCGTCTGCAGTGGCTAGAGGTCCTGTTGTGCCCATTCTCTCTCTCTCTGCAATTAATAAATAAATAAATAAATGAATAAATGAATGCCAGAGCCCAAGGAAGGGTAGGACTGCTTATAATGCAATCTTCCAGATATTCATGACCTAGCAGTGCCTAGTACTACTTATATAAGACCCTTATAATAGGAGGAAAAGATGATGATGTCAAAATAAAAGAGACTTGTGGGGCATGGTGGTACATGCCTTTAATCTCAGCAGTTTGGAAGCAGAGATAGGAGGCCACCCTGAGACTACATAGTGAATTCCAGGTCAGCCTGGTCTACAGTGAGACCCTACCTTGAAAAATAAAGACAAAACAAAACAACAAAAAAGCTAATTAAAAAAAAGCTATTTCTGAGCCACCATCATGGTGGGCCAGGACTTCTAGCCACTGCAAATGAACTTCAAATACACGTGCTACCTTGCATCTGGTTTTAAGTGAATACTGGGAAATCAAACCAGCTCATTAGGTTTTACAGGCAAGCACCTTAACCATTGAGCCATCTCTCCAGCCCTCCTTGTTTTCTTTCTGCCCCTTCTACACTGGGCATAGGTTAGATATAAAAAATTTAAAACAATGTACCCACAGCCAGGTTATCTGGAAGTCTTCTAGAAGATAACTCATGACAATGGCAGTCCTAGGGGAGGCAGCCACCACCCAGTGAAGTGAGCACTTTACATCCATTATCTTTCTCAGTCTCCTGGCCTCCGGAATGCACCCAGGGCCTGGTGCAGACCAGGCAGGTGCTCTGCCCCTAAGCAGTATATCTGTAGCCCATCTTTCTCCATCCTTCCAACAATGAGTGTGAAAAACCCTTTCAACCCCATTTTATTCTGGGAGAAGTTATCAGTGGTCCCCACAGTGAGCAATCTAGTTTAGAGAAGCAGGAAGGGGGGGGGGTCTAATACAGATGAAACAACTTTAACTATAGCCTGATACTAATGGCTTTTTTTAATTTAAATTTTTAAAATTCATTTTTATTTATTTGCAAGCAGAGACGGATAAGAGAGAAGAGTGACACACAGAACGGGTTCGCCAGGGCGTCCTGCAAACAAACCCTCTATGTATGCACCGCTTTGTGCATCTGGCTTTACATGGGTACTGGGAACAGAACCAGGGTAATAGCCTTTGCAGGCAAGTGCCTTAACTGCTGAGCCATCTCTCCAAGCCCTTTTTTCATTTTAGTTTTTAGGGTTTTCCTTTGCAGGCAAGTGCTTCAACCACTGAAAAGACATTAAAAAACAAACAAACAAACAAACAAAAAAAAAACATACAACTAGGGCTGGAGAGATGGCTTAGCAGTTAAGGTGCTGCAATGCAAGCATAATGACCAGAGTTCGATTCCCCAGTACCCATATGAAGCCAGATACACAAAGTGGCACATGTATCTAGAGTTCATTTGCAGCAGCTGGAAGCCCAGATGTGTCCATTCTGTTTCTCTTCTTTCTATCTCTCTCTGCTTGGAAATAAATAAATAAAACTAAATGCCAGGCATGGTGGCACATGCCTTTAATCCCAGCACATGGGAGGCAGAGGTAGGAGGATCGCCGTGAATTTGAGGCCACCCTAAGACTCCATGGTGAAGTCCAGGTCAGCCTGGGATAGAGTAGGACCCTACCTCAAAAAACAAAAAGCAAAAACAAAAACAAACAACAAAAAAAAAAACAATTGGGCTGGAGAGATGCTCCTCCGTCCCCAGCATGCTTGGATGACGCCACACACTAAAGGAACATCCAAGGAGCAGAAGCCTCTCTCACAAGGCCTGCT
Organism: Jaculus jaculus; assembly: GCF_020740685.1. Classification (NCBI taxonomy): domain Eukaryota; kingdom Metazoa; phylum Chordata; class Mammalia; order Rodentia; family Dipodidae; genus Jaculus; species Jaculus jaculus. The sequence goes on from NC_059109.1 coordinate 111,646,884, forward strand.
AACTGCTACTAGGCAACTCACCATTTGGGACGAGGAGCAGGCTTTTCACAATGCTTTTGAGGGGACCAAGACTCATCTGATTGGTAGTGGCAAATTCAGAGAGCTGAGCCAGAAACCTTTCCACCTGCAGACGGGGATAGTACAAACATGCTGCATTCTATAAGTTTTCAGGCCCTCAGACCAACCCTGGAAAATCTATTTATCACAAAATACTTTACCTCTTTGGGTTCAGTGAGGAAATGAAAAAGCACTTCGGTCAAGGCTGAGAATTGCTGTCAAAGGACAACACAGAGCATCAGTATACAAAAGAAATAATGCCTGGGCTAGAGCAAGACCCTGTCCTGAAAAACCAAATCAATCAACCGGCCAGTCTGGGATTAAAACTGCACACTGCCATGCTTAGCCCGAATTTTCTTTTTTTCTTTTTTATATCTTTTATTGTAATTCTATTAATTTTAATTTAATTAATTAGATTAATTAAATTATTTTTTAAATATTTTTTTATTTTTTATTTATTTATTTGAGAGCGACAGACACAGAGAGAAAAACAGATAGAGGGAGAGAGAGAGAATGGGCTTCCAGCCTCTGCAAACGAACTCCAGATGCATGCGCCCCCTTGTGCATCTGGCTAACGTGGGACCTAGGGAACCGAGCCTCGAACCGGGGTCCTTAGGCTTCACAGGCAAGCGCTTAACCGCTAAGCCATCTCTCCAGCCCGGGAATTTTCTTTTTTAAAAACTGTTTTATTAGCCGGGCATGGTGGTACACACCTTGAATCCCAGTACTCAGGAGGCAGAGGTAGGAGGATCACCATGAGTTCAAGGCCACCCTGAGACCACATGGTGAATTCCAGGTCAGCCTGGGCTTCAGTGAAACCCTATCTTGAAAGTCACCCCCCCCCCCCCGCCGCCAAAAAATGTTTTCTTTATTTATTTAGTTATTTGAGAGAGACAGAGACAGAGAAAGAGGCAGCTATAGAGAGAGAATGGGTGCACCAGGTCCTCTAGCCACTGCAAACAAACTGTAAGTGCATGTCTGATATTGTGCATCTAGCTTACATGGGCACTAGGGAATTGAACCTGGGTCCTTAAGCTCCGCAGGCAAGCAATTTAACCGTTAAACCATCTCTCCAGGTCTGTATTTCCTTTTCTTTCTTTCTTTCTTTTTATTTATTTTTATTTTTTATTTATTTGAGAGCAACAGACAGAGAGAGAAAGAGGCAGATACAGAGAGAGGGAGAATGGGCACGCCAGGGCCTCCAGCCACTGCAAACGAACTCCAGACGCGTGCGCCCTCTCGTGCATTTGGCTAACGTGGGTCCTGGGGTGAGCCTCGAACCGGGGTCCTTAGGCTTCACAGGCAAGCGCTTAACCGCTAAGCCATCTCTCCAGCCCCTCTTTCTTTCTTTTCTTTTCTTTCTTTTTAGTTTTCTAGGTAGGGTCCAGGGTGACCTGGAATTTACTATGTCTCAAAGTGGCCTGGAACTCAAGGGAATCCTCCTACCTCTGCCTCCAGAGTGCTGGGATTAAAGGTGTGTGCCACCATTCCCAGCAGCTCTCTATATTCTTTTAATTACAAATTGAGCCTTATATAGTCTTCACAACTGGGAGGCATTTGATTATACAGATTTAGCAAAATTTAACTGCTTGGTAAGAAATATTTGTGTCTGTGGATTTATTTTTGTTGTTGAAGTTATTAGAAAACAATTTGTAGTTAATATCGTCCCACCTTTCTTTTCTTTTCTTTCTTCTTTTTTTGTTTGTTTTCTGAGGTAGGGTCTCACTCTAGCTCAGGCTGACCTGGAATTCACCATGGAGTCTCGAGGTGGCCTCTAACTCATGGCGTTCCTCCTACCTCGGCCTCCCGAGTGCTGGGATTAAAGGCGTGCGCCACCACGCCCAGCATTCACATGTTTCTTTGTAAAATGTACAAGAATGCCTTAAGATGAGTTATTAAAATGTACCCAAAGCCGGGCATGGTGGCGCACGCCTTTAATCCCAGCACTCGGGAGGCCGAGGTAGGAGGAACGCCATGAGTTAGAGGCCACCCGGAGACTCCATGGTGAATTCCAGGTCAGCCTGAGCTAGAGTGAGACCCTACCTCAGAACCCGCCCCTCAAAAAAAAAAAAAAATCTATCCCAAATCAAAGAAAACAGTTTAATTCAGAGAAAATGTTGCCAAAAAATCTAGCCCAGAGTGGCCTTGAATTTGCAGCAGTCCTGCCTTAACCTCCTGAGTGCTTGGATTATAAAACATGGCTCCTTTATTTTCTCCCTACAAACTGTAGAACTGTCAACTGTTTGACTCTATTTCCTTGTCACTTAGGGCCTTCTAATAACTGGAGTAGGGAATGAGACCTCCTAGCATTTTTCCATTTCTAGACCTAGCCCTGAGTACAACTAGAACCCTGGAACCTCGCCAGGTTTCAGCCCCAGGTTTCTTTTGAATTTGAAGAGAGATTTCAAAATAACAAGGCCTGTGGGCTTTTTCTACTATATCTATCTATCCATCTATTTATCTATCTCTCTCTATATAAATATATATGTATGAATGTATGTATGTTTGTGGGTTTTTTTTTGTTTTTGTTCTTGTTTTGTTTTGTTTTTCCAGGTAGGGTCTCAGTCTAGGCCATGCTGACCTGGAATTCACTATGTACTCTCAGGCTGGCCTTAAACTCATGGTGATCCTCCTACCTCTGCCTCCTGAGTGCTGGGATTAAAGGTGTGTGCCGACATGCCTGGAAATATTCTTATGTGCACTCTCCTAAACCTTCATTGCCTTTCAAAACCCTCCTTGCTGCCATGCATGGTGGTGTACACCTTTAATCCCAGCATTTGGGAGGCAGAAGTAGGAGGATCACCCTGAGTTCAAGGCCACCCTGAGACTACAGTGAATTCCAGGTCAGCCTGCACTACAGTGAAACCCTACCTCAAGAAAAAAAAAAAAAAAAAAACCCTTCCAGGACACTTCCAACTTCCACAGGATACAATCATAGAGATACTGTAGAGACATTTAAACCATACATCTGATAAGGAGTTAATATCTAAAATACAATAGATACTCAAACAACTCCTAAGAAAGCAAGCCATTTAAAATAAAGAATAGGGGTGATGGGTCAATGGTTAAAGGCACTTGTTTGCAAAGCTTGTTGGTCAAAGTTCAGTTCCCCAGTACTCACACAGAGCCAGATGCACAAAATAGTGCATTCATCTGGAGTTTGTTTGCAGTGGCAAAAGACCCTGGTGCAGCCATTCACTCTCTAAAATAAATAAATAAATGATATATATTTTTTAAATAGGCTGGCCATGCTTTTAATCCCAGCACTTGGGAGGCAGGGGTAGGAGGATTGCCATGAGTTCAAGACCATCCTGAGACTACACAGTGAATTCCAGGTTAGCCTGGACTAGAATGAGACCTTTCCTCAGAAAACAAAAAACAAAACAACAACAAAACACACACACACACACACACACACACACACACACACACGGATAAATATAGTAGCTAGGGAGTACTTAGAGTGATTCGTGCTTGCTTACTAATCCTGCTGGCCCAGGTTCAAGTCCCAAGCACCCACATAAAGCTGGACACAAAAAGCGGCTCATACAGCAGGGCGTGAAGGTGCACATCTTTAATCCCAGCACTCTGTAGTAGGATCGCTGTGAGTTTGAGGCCAGCCTGAGACTACATAATAAATTCCAGGTCATCCTGAGCTAGAGAGACCTACCTGTTAAAAAAACAACAGCAAAAAACAACAACAAAAAAAAACAGCCGGCCGTGGTAGAGCACAACTTTAATCCCAGCACTTGGGGTACAGACGTAGGGGGATCACCATGACTTCCAGGCCACCCTGAGACGACACAGTGAATTCCAGGTCAACCTAAGCTAGAGTGAGACCATACCTTAAAAAAAATCCAATCCCCCCAAAAACGTGGTGCATAAGCCAAGCATAGTGGTGCACACCTTTAATGTCAGCACTCTGGAGGCAGAGGTAGGAGTATTGCTGAGGCTGAGAACCAGCTTGGTTAAAAAAAAAAAAAAAAAAAAAAAAAGAGCTGGAGAGTTGGCTTAGTGGTTAAGGTACTTGCCTACAAAGCCAAAAGACTCAGGTTCAGTTCCTCAGTACCCATGTAAAGCCATATGCATAAGGTGACACATGCATCTGGAGTTCATCTGCAATGGCTAGAGGCCTTGGCACACTCATATGTTTTTCTTTTTAAATATTTTTTTTTGTTCATTTTTTATTTATTTATTTGAGAGTGACAGACAGAGAGAAAGACAGATAGAGGGAGAGAGAGAGGATGGGCGCGCCAGGGCCTCCAGCCTCTGCAAATGAACTCCAGACGCATGCACCCCCTTGTGCATCTGGCTAACGTGGGACCTGGGGAACCGAGTCTCAAACCGGGGTCCTTCGGCTTCACAGGCAAGCACTTAACCGCTAAGCCATCTCTCCAGCCCTCATATATGTTTTTCAAGTGGTACCTGAAACCTGGTGTACTGGTGCATGCCTTTAATCCCAGAAGTTGGGAGGCAGAGGTAGGAGGATTGCCATGAGTTCAATACCACCCTGAGATTACATAGTGAATTCCAGATCAACCTGGGCTAGAGCAAGACCCTACCTCAAGAAACAAAAAAAAAAAAAAAAAAAAAGAGAGAGAGAGAGAGAGAGAGAAAAGAAAAGTGGCACTTGAAACATGAAAGCTGGGTTTGGGGACACATGCCTTTAATCCCAGCACAGCACACAGGAGGCAGAGGTAGGATTGTCATAAATTTGAGGCCAGCCTGAAACATAGTGAATTCCAGGTCAGCCTGAACTGGAGTGAGACTCTACCTCGAAAAACCAAAAATAAATAAATAAAATAAAGTATTTTTAGAATTTTTATTTGAGAGAGAGAGAGAGAAAATGAATGAGTATGGGTACGCCAGGGCGTCTTGCCATGGCACTGCTTTGTGCGCCTGGTTCTGTGCGGGAATGGGGGAACTGGGCCCAGGCTGTCAGACTTTGCAAGCTAGCACCTCTACCCGCTGTACCATCTCTCCAGCCCAAATATAATCTTGTCATTTGCAACACCATAAACAAACATAGAGATTTTATGTTAAGTGAAACAAACAAGGCCCATAATGACAAGCACTGCATGGCCTTCTAGATGAAGTCTAAAAGACTGGAAGGAGGGCTGGAGATATTGCTTAGTGGTTAAGGCACGTGCCTGCCAAGCCTAAGGACCCGTGTTTGATTTCCTCGTACCCACGTCAGCCAGATGCGCATGGTAGCACATATGAATGGAGTTCATTTGCACTGGCTAGAGTCCCTGGCGTGCCCATTCTCTATTTGCCTTTATTTCTTTCTCTCGAATAAAAAACAAATAAATAAAAAATTAAAAATTGGGCTGGAGAGATGGCTTAGCGGTTAAGCGCTTGCCTGTGAAGCCTAAGGACCCCGGTTCGAGGCTCGCTTCCCCAGGTCCCACGTTAGCCAGATGCACAAGGGGGCGCACGCGTCTGGAGTTCGTTTGCAGAGGCTGTAATCCCTGGCACGCCCATTCTCTCTCTCTCCCTCTATCTGTCTTTCTCTCTGTGTCTGTCGCTCTCAAATAAATAAATAAATAAAAATTAAAAAAAAATATTAAAAAAAAAATTAAAAATAGTAGACTAGAAGCAGCCTAGAGCGGTATCAGAGACCCAGTCTTTGTGTGTGTGTGGTAAGGGGGGGTGAAGAGAACAGAATGACTGTCAGAGTCCTGTGTGGTTGAGGGGTGAGGAACTGTTCATATCAGTTAAATAGGAAGAATTATATCAAGAGATCTATTGCATAGCATAGTGACTATAATGATGATATATTCCTAAAAAAATATAGGAGTCGGTGTTACATGTTCTCGCTAAAACACAAAACCATAACTGTGAGCTAATGCATGTATTAATTAGACAGGTGGAGCCGTTCCCCAATGAATATGCACTCTTAGCATCATGCTGAGCCAGGTGTGGTGGTTGGCAGCTGCCTATAATCCCACCAGCTGGGAGGTGCAAGTAGCAGAACCTGTTACATAGGCACACGTCATGCTGTGCATCATAAATACGTGGAATTTAAAATATACATTTTTTGTTTATTAGAGAAAGAAACAGAAAGAGAGAATAGGCACACCAGGGCTTTCTAGTCACTGTGAACACCAGATGCATGCACCATCTTGTGCATCTGGTTTACGTGGGTACTGGGGAATCGAACCTGGGTCCTTAGGCTTCTAAGGCTAGTGCCTTAACTGTTAAGCAATCTCTCCAGCTCACTAAAGCTTCTCCTCTTTTTTTTTTTTTTTGAGGTAGGGTCTCACTTTAGCCCAGGCTGACCTGGCACTCGCTCTGTAGTCCCAGGCTGGCCTCGAATTCATGGTGATTCTCCTACCTCTGTCTCCCAAGTGCTGGAATTAAAGGTGTGTACCACCACGCCCAGCATTTTTTTCCCTCTCTTTAAAAAATGTTTTTATTTATTTATTTGAGAGAGAGGCAAAGAGGATGAGGCAGGAAGAAAGAGAGTTAATATAGGCATGTTGGGGTTTCCTGTCATTGGAAAGAAACTCCAGATGCATGCACTACTTTGTACATTTGGCTTTATGTAGTTAATGGGGAATTGAACCCTGCGTCATTGGGCTTTGCAAGCAAGTGCCCTTAACCGCTGAGCCATCATCTCTTCAGCCCCTTTGTCTTTTGTTTATTAATATTTGCAAGCAGAGGGTGGGGGTGGATAATGGGCACATCAGGGCCTCTAGCCCCTGCAAACAAACACTAGATACACGCTCCACTTGTGCATCTGGCTTTACACGGGTGACTCTCCAGATCCCATGTAAGCCAGAGCACAAAGGTGAAGCAAGTGCAAGGTGGCACAAGCCCACTAGGTGGCGCAAGCATCTGGAGTTGGATTGTAGTGGCTGAGGCCTTGGTGCACCAATTCTCTCTCTTTCTCTTGCTTGCTCCTCTCACTAAAATAAAATTTAAAAATCTTAGGCTGGAGAGATCGCTTAGTGGTTAAGGCACTTAACTGCAAAGCCAAAGGACCCAGATTCCATTCTCTAGGACTCACATAAGCCAAGACGCACAAGGTGGTGCATATGTATAGAGTTCGTTGGCAATGGCTGGAGGCCCTGGCATGCCCATTCTCTCTCTAAAATAAATAAAAATTAAATTAAAAAATTAAAAATATATATTTGCCAGTTGAGATGGCACACACCTTTAATCCCTGCACAGAGGCAAAGAGGTAGGATGATCACTGTGAGTTCAAGGTCACCCTGAGACTACATAGTGAATTCCAGGTCAGCCTGTGAGACCCTACCTCAAAAAATATATATATTTATTTATTTGAGAGAGAAAGAAAATGGGTGCACCAGGGCTTCTAGCCACTACAAAGGAACTCCAGATGCATGGGCCATCATGTGCATCTTGGCCTTATGTGGGTTCTGGGGAGTAGAACCTGGATCCTTGGGCTTCACAGGCAAGCACCTTAACTGCTAAGCCATCTCTGTAGCCCTGAATCTTACATTTTAAACAGTAGAATCTCTCTCTCCAACCTGAAGTTTTCCAGAGAACAGTGTGCCAAGTATAAACTAAGCTACCTTCCTAGCTTTAACTTCAGACATCCCATTCTGAATTCTGGGTTCCACCGCTTCCTGGCTACAAATTTGCAATCCTTCTTCCTCCGCCTCCCAGGTGCTGGGATTACAGGCATGCACCACCACAGAGCTCTAGTCATTCGTTCATCAGTTCACACTGCACAAAGTGGCACACATATCTGGAGTTTGTTTGCAGACTGGAGGCCCTGGTGTGCCCATTCTTTCTCTCTCTTTTTCTCTAATAAAATAAATAAAAGGAAGTTGTTTAAAAAAAAAGAAAAAAAGAAAAGAAAAGGTAAAAGTCGAAATGTGGCTTGTGTTGGGAGTAGTGGCTCATACCTATAATCCCAACATGAGGGAGGCAGGGATTAGCCTGCATCGAAGGCACGCTGGCCAGCAGACTGAGACCCTGTCTCAAAACAAAACAAAACAAAACAAAACAGTCAGACATTTGGCATTATAACCAGGGAACCAGGATTACTATTTCTTTCTGCTTTTAAACTCTGTCGTCCAGGCTTGCCTTGAACGCATAGCGATCTGCCTAACTCAGCTTTCCCAGTGCTGGGACGAGGCATGAACCACTCACTATACCAGGCTTCCAGGCTGACTTGGAGCTCTGTTGGTAATCCAGTCTGGCCGAGAACTCACTCTCAGTCTCCCAAGTATTGGGATTAAAGGTACGAGCCAGCATGCCTCGTCAGGGTTACCATTTCTTTATGAGAAAATAGCTTTTATTCATCAAATAGGCCTAGTAGGTGAGTAAGAGAACAAAGTTAGACCTCAGGGAAAAATTCCAGTGAAGCTTTTTTTTTCCCCCTTTTTAATTATTGATTTGAGAAAGAGAGAGAGAGACAGACAGTGAGAATAGGCACCCCAGGGCCTCCAGGTGCATGAGCCACCATGTGCATCTGGCTCACATGGGACCTGGAGAATCAAACCTGGGTCCTCAGGCTTCGCAGGCCTACGCCTTAACCGCTAAGCCATCTCTCCAGCCCTGCAAAGTGAGGCTTTTGTTCAGTCCATTCATTCTTCCTTTACATTTCTGGAGAACTGGTCTCATGACGCCCAGATTGGCCCTGAACTATATCAGTGGAGACTGGCTATGAATTCTTGATCCTCCTGCCTCCTCCTCCCAAGTGCTGAGATTGACAAGGACCTTATTTTATTTTATTTCATTTCATTTCATCATTTTATTTTATTTTATTTAGTTTTTCGACATTAGGGTCTTGCTCTAGTCAAGGTTGGTCTTGAACTCCTTCCTGGTTCCTTCTGCCCCTACCTCCCAAGTACTGGGATTATTGTCTTCCTCCCCGCAACCCCCTGCGAGGTAAGGTCTCAGTCTAGCCCAGGCTGACCTGGAATTCACCATGTAGTCTCAGGGTGGCCTCGAACCCAGGGCGATCCCCCTACCTCGGCCTCCCCAGTGCTGGGATTAAAGGCGTGCGCACCACCCCACCCGGCTAGAAGGACCTGATTTTAACCCATTTCTTTCAGCTGCCAGGAGCAAGGCAGGATGTCCCCAGGTACCCCGGCTTGGCCGGCCCCTGTAGGTCCAAACAGAAGGAGGCCCAGAGCCCACTGGGGCCTCCGGAGCTCCTGGCCCGGGGGGGGGGGGGGAAAGGGTGTGGTCACGTTCCGGCCGAGACCCAGGGCCCCGGTCCCGTCTGACCATCGCCGACAGCCACCCGGGCCTGCAGGCGTCCAGCCGCACGCCGGGGCCCCCCACTCCTCGGCCCGCACCGCGCCGGCGCCCCACCGCCGGCCCTCGTCCCCGCCCCACCCCAACTCCGGCGTCCCGCGCCCACCTGCGCGCTCAGCTGGTTCAGCTGCTGCATGTCAGCGCCCACGGCCTCGGGCACCGGGTCCTGCGTGCAGTGCAGGCGGCCCATGGCTCCCCGCCGCCGCCGCGCTCCGCTTCCTGCTCCCGCCGCGCGCGCCCGCCCGCCCGCCGCGCTTCCGCCGCCGCACTTTCGCCACGGCCGCCGCCGCGCTCCTAGAGCCACGCACCTCCCCGCCCGGATCCCTCCCCACTGCCTGCCCGGCCTCTCTGCCTGGGGGACCCTGGGTAGAGCGCTTGGCTACTTATGTATGTATTCATCCTTAAAAACAACAACGACGACAACAAAATCCGCCCTTAATCCCAGCCCTCGGGAGGCAGAGGGAGGAGGATCGCCGTGAGTTCGAGGCCACCCTGAGACTACAGAGTGAGTTCCAGGTCAGCCTGGGCTAGAGTGAGACCCTACCTCGAAAAAAAAAAAAAAAAACAAAAAACAACAAGGGGTGTGGAAAGGGCTTAGCAGTTAAGGCGTTTGCCTGCGAAGACTAAGGACTCTGGTTCTATTCCCCAGGACCCGCGTAAGCCAGATGCATGCACAAGGTGTCACGTGCATCTAGAGTTCATTTGCAGTGGCCAGATGCCTTAGTGTTCTCTCTATCTGCCCCTCTCGCTCTCTCTCTCTCTCTCTCAAATAAACAAAATATTTAAAAACCAACCAACAAACAAAAAAGTACCTTAGGGGCCAGAGAACGGTTTAGCAGATAAAGAAGGCCCTTGCCTGCCTAGCCTAAGGACCCAGAGGTTCCATTCCCTAGGACCCCAGTAAAGCCAGATGTGCAAGAGGGCACAGGCATCTGGAATTGTTTGCAGTGGCTAGAAGCCCTGTCTCACCCATTCTTTCTGTCTCTCTCTCAATAAAATAAAATAAATAAAATAAAATAAAAAAATAAAAACATAAAATAAAATAGGGCTGGAGAGATGGCTTAGCGGTTAAGCGCTTGCCTGTGAAGCCTAAGGACCCCGGTTCGAGGCTTGGTTCCCCAGGTCCCACGTTAGCCAGATGCACAAGGGGGCGCACGCGTCTGGAGTTCGTTTGCAGAGGCTGGAAGCCCTGGCGCGCCCATTCTCTCTCTCTCCCTCTATCTGTCTTCTCTCTGTGTCTGTCGCTCTCAAATAAATAAATAAATAATTTAAAATAAAATAAATGTTTAAAAGCTGGGCATGGTGGCATCCTAAAAAAATACAACAACAACAAAAAATCTGCCTTTAATCACAGCCCTCGGGAGGCAGAGGTAGGAGGATCACTGTGAGTTCGAGGACACCCTGAGACTACATAGTGAATTCCAGGTCAGTCTGGGCTAGAGTGAGACTCTACCTCAGAAAAAAAAAAAAAAAAAAAATTATATATTTGCATGTGTGTGCATGCAGGGGCCCTTGCTGCTGCAAAGGAACATGCATCTGGCTTTTACATTGGTGACTGGGGAACTGAACCATTAAACCTGGGCCAATAGCCTTTGTAAGTAAGTACCTTTAATAACTGAGCCAACTTTCTTTTCTTTCCTTCCTTCCCTCCTTCCCTCCCTCCCTTCCTTTCTTTTTTATTTAATGTTTTACTTTGTTAATCTTAGAGTTGGAGAGAGAGAGAAAGAGAAAGGGTGTACTTGGGCCTCTAGCCACTGCAAACAAACTCCACACACACGTGCCACCTTGTGCATCTGCCTTATGTAGGTACTGGGGAATCGAACCTGGGTCTTTAGACTTTGCAGGTAAGCACCTTAACCACTAAGCCATCTCTGCAGCCCTGAGCCACCTTTCTACTATTTATCACTTGCCTATCATCTATCTACTTAATATATATCACCCTGCTGTGTACCTGTCTCTCTACTCCTCTAAAGGGGTACTGAGGATTGATCCTGGGGCTTTACATATGCTGAGCAAGGGCTTGACCACTGAACTATATCAACAGTCCTCAGTAAATATTTACTGCAAGTCTACCAGTTGCCAGGCACCGGGAAGGGAACCAAGTAGACCAGAATGCCCCTCTGACAACCTACACCAGAGTGGTGTAATAGACCTCCAACTTGGACAGGCATTAGTGTCACTGGAGGATTTGGTATACAGGCCAATTGTTGGACCCTCAGTCTGTCAGTCTCTGAGCTGAGAGTAGATCTTGGTAATCTGCATTTCTCAATTTCTCAAAAGGGCACTTTAAGAATCCCTGGAGTATAAGAATCTGATCATTCAAAGGGCTGTGCAGGGTGGTGGTTAGGTGGGTGAAGGCAGGTAACTGAGGCATTGAGACTCATTAAAGCCTCAACTCTTAGCCAGGTGTGATGGCACATGCCTTTAACCCCAACACTAGGGAAGCAGAGGTAGGAGGGTTCACCATGAGTTCAAGGCCACCCTGAGACTACATAGTGAATTCCAGGTCAGCCTGGGCTAGAGCAGGACTCAAAAAAAAAAAAGTGGGGGGGTTCTTGAGGGGTGGCTTAGCAATTAAGGCACTTGCCTGCAAAGCCAAAGAACCCCAGGTTCAATTCCCCAGTACCCATGCATGTGTGTGTATGTGTATGTATGTATATAGATATATTTGCAAGCAGAGAGAGACAGAATGGGCACAGCAGAGCCTCCAACCATTGTACACAAACTCCAAACCCATGTGCCACCTTGTGCATCTGGGTTTATGTGGGCACTGGGGAATAGAACTCAGGTCATTAAGTGCAGATGAGCACTTTAACCACTAAGCCATCTCTCTTGCCCTTAGCTATTTTTTTTTTTTTTTTGCATTTGAATTTCCTTTCCTCTAAGTAGAGAATTATTTCAGGTTATTGGGCATCTCAACAATTTTGTTTCCAAAGAAATACCTCAAAAAAGAGGGAGATAGAGCTGGTGAAATGGCTTGCCTGCAAAGCCTAAGGGCCCTGGTTCAATTCTCCAGGACCCATGTAAGCCAGATGCACAAGGGGGTGCATGTATCTAGAGTTCCTTTGCAGTGGCTAAAGGGTCTGGCGTACCCATTCTTTCTCTTTCTCAAATAAATAAATAAGTAAAAAGAGAGGGAGATGAGGCATGGTGGTGACACCTTTAATCCCAGCATTCAGGAAGCAGAGGTAAGAGGATTGCTGTGAGTTCGAAGCCACCCTGAGGCTACAGAATGAGATCTAGGTCAGCCTGAGCTAGAGTGAGACCCTACCTTGGGAAAAGGGGGGGGGGGAGGGAGAGAAAGAAGGGAGGGACACAAAGGGGAAGGGGGAACAGAGGCAGGAGCCAGAAAAAAAGGAGAGCAAGAGCAACCATGTTTGTTGTTGCTCTATTCTCAATAGCTAGGAAATGGAACCAGCCTAGATATCCCTCAGTTGATGAGTGGATAATGAAGATGTGGCACATTTATACAATGGAGTTCTATTCAGTGGTAAAGAAAAATGAAATTATAAATTTGCAGGAAAATGGATAGATCTGGAAAGGATTATACTTAGTGAGATAAGTGAGATAACCCAGGCTCAGAAAGCCAAACATCACATGTTCTCTCTTATATGTGGATCCTAGCTACAAATGATTGGACTTCTATGTCAGTTGGAATAAAACTCAGTAACAGAGGCCAGTAAGCTAGAAACGAGATATAAAGGGAATAGAAAGGGAGGGAGGGGGAACTTAAGAGGATGGTGTTGTATATATGTAAGTAGAACAGATTAATGGGGGTGGAAAGGCCTAAGTGAGGTCAGAGGAAGAGATTGAGTAAATGAAAGGTGGGAGAGAGCTAATCCAAATCTAAGAGATCCCAGCACTCGGGAGGTAGAGGCAGGAGAATTATCATGACTTCAAGGTCACCCTGAGACTCCATAGTGAATTCCAGGTCAGCCTGAGCTTGAGTGAGACCCTACCTAGAAAAAAAAAAAAAATCTAAGAGGGATTCCAGGTCAACTGGGCAACTGAGTAAGACTCTACCTCGAAAAACAAACACAAAAAGTCAAAGGGGGTGGTTTTGAATAAATCATATGGAAACCTACTTTTTTTGGACAATGGAACACTCAGGAGACTTACATTGTTATTAGAAAATTTTCAGTGCCAGGGATGGGATACCTTCCAGTTAGTTGTTGGCCAGAGAGGTACCTGATACCCCCAAACACTATAGGCCATTGCCAAGGCCCTTGGTTACCCACCAGGAAGAGATGGTAAGACCCTATTGCTGAAGACCACATACTTGGGCTGCAAGGCCACTGAGAAATCCTGCTGTAGCTGAGCTTATAACCTCCTCCATGTAGACCAGCTGACAGAAAGCTGGAAAAAGCCATGCTGCATTCAGTTCAATGGGAGACAGAAACCACCAGTGAAGATACCCAACAGTGGACACTGCAAGCCTTATATTTGGCCAGCCAGGCCAAGTGAGCCAACGGGGGCAAAAGTGGCACATCTGTTATGGGGAAAACCAACCGCCCTCTAATTGGACTGGAGGCCTACTACATGGGAGGGAATACATCCCTGATACTGAAAATTTAAAACAGGTATATTCATGAGCCCTAGGGGTGTAAGGTCTGCTGCTGTCTGGGTAAATGTATATACTATGCTCACCAAACTGCCCAGTAAGCACTTCTCTTAATGTCCACGCCTATACATTAATGCTACTCTCACTTTTTTTAAATTTTTAAATTTTTATTTATTTATTTATTTGAGAGTGACAGGCAGAGAGAGAGGCAGAAAGAGAATGGGCACACCAGGGCCTCCAGCCACTGCAAATGAACTCCAGATGCATGCGCCACCTTGTGCATCTGACTTACGTGGGTCCTGGGGAATCAAGCCTTGAACCAAAGTCCTTAGGCTTCACAGGCAAGTACTTAACCGCTAAGCCATCTCTTCAGCCCCTACTCTCACTTCTGGCTAGGGAAGCCTTCCTTTTCAGATGGCGGTGACCTTGGGATGACTCAGAAGATACCATAGTGCTGAAAAGAAGTGACAGAGGAGTGCTCAGTACTGCAATATCTCTATCACGCCTTCAAAGGCTCAGGGTTCATTGTAGAAGAGGTGGTAGAAAGAATGTAAGAGCCAAAGGAAGGGTAGGACTCCTTACAACGTGCATTCCCCAGACACAAAATGGCCTGGATATCCATGACCTCACAGTGCCTGACACTACCTACACAAGACCCTCCTAATAGGAGGAAAAGATGATGACAACAAAATAAAAGAGAGACTTATTGAGAGGGAAAAACATTTGATGGAGAGTGGAGTGCAAAGGGGAAAGTGGGGGGAAAGGGAGGGAATTACCATGGGTTATTGTGTATAATTATGAAAGTTGTCAAAAGAAAAAGTTTATTAAAAAAAAAAAGAGAGCCAGGCATGGTGGTGCATGCCTTTAATCCCAGCACTTGGGAGGCAGAGGTAGGAGGATTGCTATGAGTTCAAGGCCACCCTGAGACTCCATAGTGAATTCCAGGTCAGCCTGGGCTAGAGTGAGACCCTACCTCGAAAACCAAAAAAAAAAAAAAAAAAAAAGTAAGTCAGGCGTGGTGGCGCACACCTTTAATCACAGCACCCGGGAGGCAGATGTAGGAGGATTGCCCTGAGTTAGAGGCCACTATGAAATGACATAATGAATTCCAGGTCAGCCTCCCTCTTCTATAGTAAGATCCTACCTGGAAAAAACAACAAACAAACAAACAAGCAAAAGGAGAGCAAGAGGAAAAATTTAAAAATAGGAAGATTGGGGGCTGGAGGGATGTCTTAGCAGTTAATGTGTTTGCCAGTAAAGCCAAAGGACCCAGGTTCGATTCCCCAGGACCCATGTTAGCCAGATGCACAAGGGGGGAGCACATATCTGGAGTTCATCTGCAGTGGCTGGAGGCCCTGGTGCGTCCATTCTCTCTCTCTCTTTCTCTGTAAAATAAATAAATATATACATTTTTAAGTTGTAAATTGGGCTGGAGAGATGGCTTAGCGGTTAAGCGCTTGCCTGTGAAGCCTAAGGACCCCGGCTCAAGACTCAATTCCCCAGGACCCATGTAAGCCAGATGCACAAAGGGGCACACATGCATCCGGAGTTCGTTTGCAGTGGCTAGAGACCCTGTGGCACGCATGCCCTCTATCTCTGCATGCAAATAAACAAAAATATTTTTAAAATAAATAAAGCCTCAACTCTTTCTCTCTCTCTCTCTTTTTATTTTTTTTTAATTTTTTTGATTTTATTTTTATTTATTTATTTGAGAGTGACAGAGAGAGAGAGAAGCAGAGAGAGAGAGAATGGGCGTGCCAGGGCCTCCAGCCACTGCAACCGAACTCCAGACGCGTGCGCCCCCTTGTGCATCTGGCTAACGTGGGTCCTGGGGAACCAAGCCTCGAACCGGGGTCCTTAGGCTTCACAGGCAAGCGCCTAACCGCTAAGCCATTTCTCCAGCCCTCTCTCTCTTTTTTTTAATGCAAGAGAGAATGTGATTGGGAGAGTGATAGTGGGAGCAAGAATGTGAGGAGAGAGAGAAGTGGTGTGACAGGGCCTCTGGCCACTGTAACTGAACTCTGGAAGCTTATGCTACCTGGTGTGCGTGTCTGACCCTGCGCACTTGCATCACTTTGGATCTGGTTTACATGGGACCTGGAGAGTTGAACATGGGTCCTTAACAGTGACGGACAAGTTGCTTTAACCATTAAGTCATCTCTCCAACCATTAGCTCTTTTTAAAAAATATTTCCCCCAACACTACATAATGAGTTTCAGGTCAGCCTGGGCCAGAGTGAGACCTTACCTCGAAAAACAACAACAACAACAACAAAAAATTTCCCTCTTTCTCTCTCTCCCTCTTTCTTTCTCTCTCAAATAAATAAATAATAAATAAGCAATAGACACAGAGAATGGGTATATCAGGGCTTCCAGCCACTGCAAACGAACTCCAGATGCATGTACCACCTTGTGCATCTGGCTTATGTGGGTCCTGGGGAATTGAGCCTCGAACCAGAGTCCTTAGGCTTCACAGGCAAGCGCTTAACTGCTAAACCATCTCTCCAGCCCATAAATAGTATTTCTTTAAAAAGTGGGGGGCTACTTAAATAAAAGTTAGGTATTTTATCTATTCATTAAAGTCCAGGCCTTAGTACTTGGCAAGAATGGTAGGAATAGCATGTGCCAGATAACTGTATAAACTTGAAAGTAATAAAAAATGTTTATAAGCCAGGTGTGGTGGTACACACCTTTAATTCCAGCACTCGGGAGGCAGAGGTAGGAGAATTGCCATGAGTTCAAGGCCACCCTGAGATGACAGAGTTAATTCCAGGTCAGCCTGGACCAGAGTGAGACCCTACTTCGAAAAACCAAAAAAAAAAAAAAAAAAAAGTTTATAAAAAAAGGGGGCACTAGAGAGATTGTTTAGCGGTTAAGGTGCTTGCCTGCAAAGTCAATGGACCCAGGTTTGATTCCCTAGGCCCCATGTAAGCCAGATACACAAAGTCACGCATGCATCTGGAGTTCTTTTGCAGTGGTTGGAGGCCCTGGCATGCCTATTCTTACTCTCTCCCTTCCTCTCTCTCTGTCTCTTTCTCTCTTTCTCTCAAATAAATAAAAAATAAAATGTATTTTTTAAATTATTTATTTGCAAGCAGAGATAGAAGAGATGGTATGGGTGTGCCAGGGCCTCCAGCTTCTGCAAAGGAACTCCCAATGCATGCGCCACTGTGCATATGGCTTTATGTGGGTATTGGGAACTCAAACCTGGGTCCTTAGGCTTTGCAGGGAAGCACCTCAACTGCTGAGCCATCTCTCCAGCCCAAGTCCCAACTCGCTAAGGCTGGAGATGGGGCTGGGATGAAGCTCAGTGGTAGAGCCCTCGCCCAGCATGTGCAAGACCAACCCAGCCAAGACCAGCATGGCAGGAAGGTCCAAGCCCAAGACCAGGTTCTCTACTCCCAGAGATCCCTCCTATACCTAGGTGAGTGCTATCTCATCCGCAATGGGCAGGGGGGGGAAATGGAGGTGTGCTCCCTATATTCCAGGATGTGACCCCAAGGGCTGCACTCTAGCCTGAGGGACCATGACTACCTAGAAACTTAGTGGGAACGTTGGCTGATATTCCGGGACAGGCTTTCTCCTCCACTCTTCCCTGAAAATTCCATTTATTTATATATTATTATTATTATTATTATTATTATTATTTTTGGAGGCAGGGTCTCCCTCTTGTCTGGAACTAAAGGCCTGTGCCACCACGCCCTGTGACATTCCCTTTAGAAACATGAACAGGGCTGGGGAGATGGCTGAGTGGTTAAGGGCATTTACTTGCAAAGCCTAAAGGCCCAGGTTTGATTCTCCAATACCCACATAAAGTCAGATGCACAAAGCAGTACAAGCATCTGGAGTTTGTTTGCAGTGGCAGGAGGCCCTGCTGTGTCCATTCTCTCTCTCTCTCAAATAAATAAATGTTTAAAAAGAATTAGCTGGGCATGGTGACATATACCTTTAGTACCAGCACTCTGGAGGCAGAGGTAGGAGGATCCCTGTGAGTTCAAGGCCACCCTGAGACTACATAGTGAAATCCAGGTCAGACTGGGCTAGAGGGAGACCCTATCTCAGGGAGAGTGAAAAAAAAATTTAGATACATGAAGGCTGGGCGTGGTGGCACATGCCTTTAATACCAGCACTTGGGAGGTAGAGGGTTAGAGGCAAGAGGATAGCCTGGGACTACACAGTAAGTGCCAAGCCAGCCTAGGCTAGAGAGAATCCCTACCTTGGAAAACAAAATTATGGGCTGGAGAGATGGCTTAGAAGTTAAAGCATTTACCAGTGAAGCTAAAGGCCCCAGGTTTGATTCCCAAGTACCCACGTAAACCAGATGCACATAGTGGTGCATGTGTCTGGAGTGTGTTTTCAGTGTCTAAGAAGCTCTGAAATAACCACTGTCTCTCTCAAATAATTAAATAATTAAAACATATTAGAGACACAAATCTGGCCAAAGATTAGTGATGGCACTTAGTGTCTTTCCCCTCATGCCGTACCTCCCTCCCTCCCAACAGGGCCTCTCTTGCTCTGTAGCCCAGGCTAGCATGGAATTCACTCCTCACGTCTCTGCCTCCAGAGTACCCGGATTACAAACCAGCACCACCATACTCACACTGGGATCTTTTTCTTTCCTTTCCTTTTTTGCTTCTCTATCTCTCTCTCTCTCCCTTTTCTGAGTTGTCTCAATCTAGCCCAGGCTGACCTGCAATTCACTATGTAGTCTCAGGGTGGCCTAGAATTCATGGTGATCCTCCTACCTCTGCCTCCCAAATCCTGGGATTGAAGGCATGCGCCACCATGCCTGTCTTTCTTTCTTTCTTTCCTTCTTTCTATTATTATTATTATTATTATTATTTTTATTTTGGTTTTTCAAGTTAGGGTTTCACTCTAGTCCAGGCTGTCTTGGAATTCACTATGTAGTCTCAGGGTGACCTCGAACTCATGGTGATCCTCCTACCTCTGCCTCCGGAGTGCTGGGATTAAAGGCGTGCGCCACCATGCCCGGTATCTTTTCTTCTTTCCTGAGGTAAATTCTTACTCTAGCTCAGGTTGACCTATAATTCAGCCTGTAGTCTTAGGCTGCTCTCAAGCTCATGGAGATCCTTCTACCTCAGCTTTTAAGATTAAAGGCCACCATGCCTGGCTGTCTGCAAACTTTTTATAAAAAGTTATTTATTAATTTAATTATTTGACAGAGAGTGAGAGAGAAAGAGAGAGAGAGATGCAGATAGAGAGTGTGAACATAACACCAGGGTCTTTAACTGCTGCATATGAACTCCAGAAACATGTGCCACCTTGTGCATCTGGCTTACATGGGTCCTGGGGAATAGAACCTTGGTCCTTTGGCTTTACAGGCAAGTGCCTTAACCACTAAGCCATCCCTTCAGCCCTCTTTTTTTCCCCCCTTCTTTAATTGTTAATTTAATTTATTTGTTTGCAAGCAGAGAGGGCCTCTAGCAAATGAACTCCAGACACATGTGCCCTCTTGTGCATCTGGCTTACATGAATCCTGGGGAATCAAACCTGGGTCCTTTAGCTTCGCAGGCAAGCGCCTTAACTGCTAAGCCATCCCTCCAGTCCCTGGCTGCAAGCTCTTGATTCACTTTCCTCAGTGTCCGAACTACTGGGGCTACAGGCCTGAGTTTCCCAGCCCCTGCCGCCATTTTATTCCTGCATTCGTTCAACCAACACTGAGCACTGACTGCTGTGAGGCCAACTTCCAGACACTGGGTGGAGCTGGAGAATGGTTAAATGAACTTGAGTAAAAAGTTTGCCATCTTCGGGCTGGAGAGATGGCTTAGCGGTTAAGCGCTTGCCTGTGAAGCCTAAGGACCCCGGTTCGAGGCTCGGTTACCCAGGTCCCACATTAGCCAGATGCACAAGGGGGCGCACACGTCTGGAGTTCGTTTGCAGAGGCTGGAAGCCCTGGCACGCCCATTCTCTCTCTCTCTCTCTCCCCCTCTTTCTGTCTTTCTCTCTGTGTCTGTCACTCTCAAATAAATAAATAAATAAAAATTAAAAAAAAAAAAAGTTTGCCATCTTGGATTTGATTCCCCAGTGCCTATACAAAGCCAGAAGCACAAAGTGGCACATCTGTCTGGAGAACTTTGTAGTGGCAAAATCCCTGATGTGCCCATGCTTTCTCTCTCTCTCTCTCCCTCTCCCTCCCTGTCTCTCTTTCTCTCTCTCTCTCATACACACACATACAAATAAACAAACTAACAAAGACACTGGGTGGTTGAGCCACACAGGAATACAGACTGTCAGACTTAAGAGATACGTTAGTCATGATTTAGATCTTTCTTTTTCACTGGCGCTGGGGATCAAGACTAGGACCTGATGTGTGTTCTACCACTGTGTACTCCCAAATCCCCAGGATCTACATTTGGACAAGATATCCTGACAATTTGTAGGCACACTAAAGTTTGAGGTTTAGGGCCGGGGAGATGGCTCGGTGATTAAAGGAACTAGCTTGCGAAGCCTGACGGCCCAGTTTTAATTTCCTAGTACCCATGTAAAACCAATGCACAAAGTGGTGCATGTGTCTGGTGTTTATTTGTAGCAGCAAGCGGCTCTGGTGCACCCATAGTCTCTCTCTCTCTTGTCTTTGTTCACAAATAAATAAAAAATTTTTGTTGTTGTTGTTGGTTTTCGAGGTAGGGTCTCACTCTAGCCCAGGCTGACCTGGAATTCACTATGGAGTCTCAGGGTGGCCTCGAATTTACCGTGATCCTCCTTCCTCTGCTTCCCAAGTGCTGGGATTATAGGCGTGCGACACCATGCCTGGTCACAGTATTTTTTTCAAAGTAGAGTCTCACTCTAGCCCAGGCTGACCTGGAATTCACTATGTAGTCTCAGGCTGGCCTCAAATTCACTGAGATTCTCCTACCTCTGCCTCCAAAGAGCTGGGCTTAAAGGTGTGCACCACAATGCCTGGCTCTCTGATCATTTTTACAGGGTCTCACTCTAGCTGAGGCTGACCTGGAACACACTCTATAGTCCCAGGCTGGCCTCAAACTCACAGCAATCCTCCTACCTCCGCCTCCCAAGTGCTGAGGTTAAAGGTGTACACTACCATACTTGGCAATAATCATTTTAAAAATATTTTATTTATTTATTTGAGAAAGAAATGTAGAAAGAGGCAGATAGAAAGAGAATGGGGGGCCCGGGCGTGGTGGCGCATGCCTTTAATCCCAGCACTCAGGAGGCAGAGGTAGGAGGATTGCTGTGAGTTCGAGGCTACCATGATAAGACAGAGTGAATTATTCCAGGTCAGCCTGAGCTAGAATGAGACCCTACCTCGAAAAACAACAAAAAATAAATAAAATAAATAAAAAATAAGAGAAAGGAAGGGAGGAGGGTACTTAATAGGTTGGTACTATATATATATGTAAGTAGAAGAATAGATTAACGGGGGTGAAAAGGCCCAAAGTGAGGTCAGGGGAAGAGATTGAGTAAAGGAAAGGTGGAGGAAGGGCTAATAAAAATCTAAGAGGATGCAAATGAATCATATGGAATCCTCCGGTTTTGGACAATGGAACACTCAGGAGCCATAGATCGTTGTTAGAAAATTTTCAGTGCCAGGGATGGGATAACTCCACTGAGTTGTGGACTAGGAAGGTCCCTGATGCCCCCAAAACATTATAGGCCATTGCTGAGGCCCTTGGTTTCCCCCACCAGGAATAGATGGTAAGACCCTATTGCTGAAGATTCCACATACTTGGGCTGCAAGGTCATTGAGAAATCCTTCTGGAACTGAGCTGATAACCTCCTCTATGTAGACCAGCTGACAGAAAGCTGGAAGACATTCTACTTGTAGTTCTATGGGAGAAGGAGATACCACCAGTGAAGATACTCTACAGTGGACACTGCAAGCCTTATATTTGGCCAGTCAGGCCAAATGAGCCAATAGCTACAATAGTGGCATGTGTGTCATGGTGGAAACCAACTGCCCTCCAATTGGAATGGAGGCCTGCTCTATGGGGGGGAATACACCCCTGATACTGAAACTTAAAATGGGTAGTCATGAGTCCTAGGGGTGTAACATGTGCTAATGTCCGGAAAAATGTATATACTATGTTTATCAAACTGCCCAGTAAGCACTTCTCTTAATATTTATACCCTTATATTAATGCTACTCTCACTTTGGGTAGAGAATCTTCTCTTTTCAGATGGCAGTGACCTTGGATGACTCAGAAGGTATCATAGTGCTGGAAAGAAGTGACTGGAGTACTGAGTAACATCTTGATCACACCTTCCAACGCTCAGGGTCTAATGTGGAAGAGGTGGCGGAAAGAATGTAAGAGCCAAAGGAAGTGTAGGACTCCTTACAACGTGCTCCCTCCAGACATAAAATGGCCTGGATATCCATGGCATCACAGTGCCTGATACTACCTACACAAGACCAACATAGGAGGAGGAAAAGATCATGACATCAAAATAAAAGAGAGACTGATTGAGATGGGGAGGGGATATGATGGAGAATGGAATTTCAAAGGGGAAATTGGGGGGAGGGAGGGTATTACCATGGGATATTTTTATAATCAAGGAAATATGAATAAAAATTGAGAAAAAGAAAGCATGCTGTGAAGAAAAAGCTGACATAAAATGTAACTGAGCCAGGAAAAATAAAAATTAAAAAAAAAAAAAGAAAAAGAAAGAGAACAGGGGCTGCAGAGATGACTTGGTGGTTAAGGCATTTACCTGCAAAGCCAAAAGATCTTATTTAGGCTCTACAGGACCCCACGTAAGCCAGATGCACAAGGAGGCACGTGCACCTGCTGTTCATTTGCAGTGACTAGAGGCCCTGGAGCGCCCATTCTGTCTCTCTCAAATAAATAAAATATAGGGCTGGAGGGATGGCTTAGGGGTTAAGGTGTTTGCCTGTAAAGCCTAAGGACCCAGGTTCGATTCCCTAGGACCCACATTAGCCAGATGCATAAGAGCACACACGCATCTGGAGTTTGTTTGCAGTGGCTGGAGGCCCTGGTGTACCCATTCTCTCTCTCTCTTCCTACCTCCTTCCCTCCCTCTTTCTCTGTCAAATAAATAAATAAAAATAAAATACTAAAACACACACACAAGTAGCCAGATGTGGTGGTGTAAGCCTTTAATCTCAGCACGAGGGAGGCAGAGCTAGGAGAATAGCCATGAGTTCAAAGCCACCCTGAGCCTACATAGTGAATTCCAGGTCAGCACCAACAAAAAAAGAGAAGAGAATGGGAGCACCAGGGTTTCTACCCACTGCAAAGGACCTCCAGATGCATGTGCCACCTTGTGCATTTGGTTTAGATAGGTTCTGGGGAATCAAACCTGGGTCCTTTAGCTTTGCAAGCAAGTCCCTTACCCACTAAGGCATCTCTTCAGCAATAATCATCTTTTGTTTTGTTTTGTTTTTTCGAGGCAGCATTTCACTTTGGCCTAGGCTGACCTGGAATTCACTGTGTAGTCTAAGGGTGGCTTTGAACTCATGGTAATCTTCCTACCTCTGTGTCCCAAGTGCTGGGATTAAAGGCATAAACCACCATGCCCAGCTAGCCCTAGTCCTTTTTTTTTTTTTTTTTTTTTTTTTTTGGTTTTTTGATGTAGGGTCCCACTTTAGCTCAGGCTGACCTGGAATTCTCTATGTAGTCTCAGGGTAGCCTCGAACTCAGGGTGATCCTCCTACTTCTACCTCCAGAGTGCTGGTACTAAAGGTATATGTCACCAGCTAATTCTTTTTAAACATTTATTTATTTGAGAGAGAGAGAGGGAGAGAGAGAGAGAGAGAGAATGGACACAGCAGGGCCTCCTGCCACTGCAAACAAACTCCAGATGCTTGTACTGCTTTGTGCATCTGACTTTATGTGGGTATTGGAGAATCAAACCTGGGCATTTAGGCCTTGCAAGTAAGTGCCCTTAACCACTCAGCCATCTCTCCAGCCCTGTTCATGTTTCTAAAGGGAATGTCACAGGGCGTGGTGGCACAGGCCTTTAGTTCCAGACTAGAGGGAGACCCTGCCTCCAAAAAAAAAAAAAAAAAATATATATATATATATATATATATATATATATATATATATATATATGGAATTTTCAGGGAAGAGCGGAGGAGGAAGGGTGATTGGTCTACTTCTGCCTCCTGAGTGCTGGGATTAAAGGTGTGCGCCACCACACCTGGCACCCTAATCATTTTTTTTTTATTTTTAAATTTTTATTTCCTAATCAGTTTTTTAAAAATATTTTATTTGGGCTGGAGAGATGGCTTAGCGGTTAAACGCTTGCCTGTGAAGCCTAAGGACCCCGGTTCGAGGCTCGGTTCCCCAGGTCCCACGTTAGCCAGATGCACAAGGGGGCGCACGCATCTGGAGTTCGTTTGCAGAAGCTGGAAGCCCTGGCGTGCCCATTCTCTCTCTCTCTCCCTCTATCTAGCTTTCTCTCTGTCTCTGTCGCTCTCAAATAAATAAATAAATTAAAAAAAATATTTTATTTATTTATGAGAGAGGCAGAGAGAGAAAGAGAAGGGCTGCTCCATGGCCTCCTGCCACTGCAAGTGGACTCTAAAGGTATGGGCCACTTTATGCATCTGACTTTACATGTGTACTAGGGAATCAAACCCGGGTTGGTAGGCTCGTAGGCAAGCGCTTTAACTGCTGAGCCATCTCCCCAGCCCCATAATAATCATTTTTATGTGTAGGACTTTAACTGAATACAAAGCATATCTGGTGGTTATATTTTACATTGTCTACCTGTCTACCTGTTTTTATCTGTTGACGTTCCTATTATAACCTTTTCTTTTTTCTTTATTTTTTTTTTGGTTTTTGAGCTAGGGTCTCACGCAAGCCCAGGGTGTCCTGGAACTCTCTGTAGTCTCAGGGTAGCCTTGAACTTACAGTGACTTTCCTACCTCCGCTTCCCTTTTATTTATTTATTTAGTTAATTTATTTATTTTTTTTTTTGCAGGTGGAGGGGGGGAGGTGGGACAGAGAGAGAAGAGAGACAGACAGAGAGAATGGGCACGCCAGGGACTCTAGCCACTACAAATGAACTCCAGATGCATGTGATCCTTGTTTATTTGGCTTATGTTGGTCCTGGTGAATCAAACCTGAGTCCTTTGGTTTACCAGGCAAATGCCTTAACTGCTATTTTTTTTTTTCCCCCAGAGGTCGAGTCTCGCTGTAGCTCAGGCTGACCTGGAATTCACTATGTAGTCTCAGGGTGGCCTTGAACTCAGGGTGGCCCTTGTACCTCTGCCTCCCAAGAGGTGGGATTGAAGGCGGGCACCACCATGCCTGGCACTTTTACTTCTTTTTATTTATTTGAGTCGGTGTCTTACTATGTAGGTATGGTTGGTTGGGCACTGTGTGGACCATGTGGCCAACTTCAAGCTCATAGAGTTCCTTCTGCTTCTGTTTCCTAAATGCTGGGATTATAGATGCGTATGGTTTTATGTGGGCACTGGTGAGTCGAACCCAGGTCTTCAGGCTCTGCAATAAGTGCCTCTAATTGCTGAGCCATCTGAGGCAGAAAGACAGAGAGAATGGGCAAGTCAGGGCCTCTAGCTACTGCAAAGGAAACTCCAGACACATGCATAGGCCATCTTGAGAACCTGGCTTTGCACAGGTACTGGGGAATCGAACCTGGATCCTTTGGGTTTGCTGGCAAGCGCCTTATCCGCTAAGTCATCCTTCTAGCCCCTAAAATATTTTCATTTAGTTATAATTAAATAAAATAAAAGATAAGGGCCAGGTGAGGCAGAGGTAGTTCAAGGCTACCCTGTGATTACATAGTGAATTCCAGGTGAGCCTGGGCCAGAGGGAGACCTTACCTAGAAAAGCAAAAATAAACAAAAAAGAAACAAAACCCCAAAATTATTAAGCAAATAAATAACTAAATAAGCCTTTCCACAGGCATGCATGTACACACAAACAAAAGCCCACACAGGGCTCTACTAGGTATCCTTCTTTGGGGTGTTGGCACCCAGCCCTCCTGGACACGCAGGGGACAAGTGTGGATGACACATTTCGCTGACCTGCTTCAGAATCCACACTCCAGGAAGGGAAGGGATTATGGTGAAAGTGCTGCCTCCGCGGCAGGAAATGCAGGCCCAGCTGCAGGAAATGCAGGCCCAGCAGCCTGCCTCCCACGGAACCGCCAGTCCCCACTTCGGTTAATGAGAGACCTGCTCCCTCCATTCATTTTAAAATGTCCCACTCCTCCCCCCGCCCCCACCGGCCCAGTGAAAGCAGTTGTTAAGCAATCCCGGGCTGGGCCCTGGGTTCCCGCTGTGAATCTCCCCCAGGGGCCACACTCTCCCCAGGGGAGAGGCGGGCCCATGAAATACCAAAGGGTATTTTGTTAAATAAGATTGTCTTTTTTTTTTGGGGGGGGGGGTTCGAGGTAGGGTCTCACTCTAGCTCAGGCTGGCCTGGAATGCACCATGTCGTCTGAGGCTAGCCTCGAACTCACAGAGATCCTCCTACCTCTGTGTCCCAAATGCTGGGATTAAAGGCGTGCATTTGGAGAATGTTGTAGAATCCTATCTAATTGGGAGCAATGATACACATCCTCCACCTGGGCTTCCCTCCACCACAGATCCACTGCCCAGATACTGACCCACATACATTCTGAGCATTCCATCGCCAGCCCCGCCTCACCCTTGGCCTGGGGCCTTTTCACAAAAGCACCAGCTTCAGGTACTCTTTCCACCAAAAACAATAAAATATATACTGTACATCTTCTTGTTTCTGATATTATCCTGGCCACAATATTCAATATTAGCACCTTTATTGTATTATTATTATTTTAATGGCGTGGGCCACCATGTCCGGATTTTTAAAAAAATGTTTTAAAACTTTTATTTATTTATGAGAGAGAGAGAGAGCCAGCATGCCAGGGCCGCCAGCCATTGCAAATTCCAGATGCATGTGCCACCTGTGCATCTGACTTACGTGGGTCCTGGGGGAATCGAAACTGGGTCCTTTGGCTTTGCAGGCAAGGGCCTTAACCAATAAGCCCTACCTCCAGCCCATTATTATTACTATTTTTCTTTTTCCTTTTTTTTTTTTTTTTTTTTTAGAGGTAGGGTCTCACTCTACTAGCTCTGGCTGACCTGTAATTCACTATGTAGTCTCAGGGTAGCCTCGAACTCACGGTGATCCTCCTACCTCTGCCCTACCCCTGCCTCCCAAGTGCTGGGATTAAAGGTGTGTGCCACCACACCCGGTCCATTATTATTTTTAATTAAAAATATTTTATTTATTTGCAAGTGTGGGGGAGAGAGAGAATGGCCCTCCAGCTGCTACAAAGGAACTCCAGATGCATGTGCCACTTTGTGCATCTGGTTTTATGTGGATACTGGGGAATTGAACTCAGATCATTAGATTTTGCAGCAAAGTGCCTAACAGTGGAGCCATCTCTCCAGCCCTTAATTTTTTTTACCTTTCATTTATAAGTGTGAGGGGGGGAGGGCACACCAGGGCCTCTAACTGCTACAGACAAACGCCAGATGCATGTGCCTCAAACCGGTTTATTAGGCTTTACAGACAAATGCCTTAGCTGTTGAGCCATCTCTCCAGTCCTATTGTTATTATTATTTATACTTTATTTATTTGCAAGAAGAGAGAGAAGAGAGAGAGAGAATGGTTGTGCTAGGGTCTCTGGCCGCTGCAAAGAAACAAATTCCAGATGCACATGTCATTTTGTGCATATGGCTTTATGTGGCTACTGGGCAATTCAACACGGGTTGTCAGGCTTTGCAGGGAAGTGCTTTAACGACTGGACCATCTCAAGCCCCCTATCTTTTTTAATTTATTGTTATTATTTTTTAATGCAGGTCCTCACTTGAGCTCAGGCTGGCCTGGAACTCACTTCATAGGCTAGGCTTGCCTCAGACTCACAGGGATGCTCCTCCTTTAGCCACCAGTGTGCTGGGATTAAAGACACACACCACCACTCCAGGTTGGGACTGCATTGGAATAGCATATAACAAAAAATAGCTGGGCGTGGTGGCACAAGCCTTTGATCCCAGTACTCAGGAGGCAGAGGTAGGAGGATTGCCTTGAGTTCGAGGCTATCCTGAGACTACATAATTCATTCCAGGTCAGCCTGGGCCAGAATGAGACCCTACCTCGAGGGGTGGGGGGGAAAGTAACAGAAACTAATAACAACAAGGACAACAAAAATTCCTGCAAGATAGGACTGTGCTTGCCTGCATTTACAGGGCCATGGGTTCAAGAGCTAGCTAGCACTTCAAAGGGACGGGGGACATTTTTGAAATTGGCCTTTGGCTTGCTGAAGCCAAGGGGCTAGGAGTCAAATGCCCTTCTAGCTTTTCTCCTTATACCAGTAAGTGAGTAAAAATAACCCTGTATAGTTATTCTTTTTTTTGAGGTAGGGTCTTGCTGTATGTAGCCCAGGCTAACTTGGAATTCACTATAGTCTCAGGCCGGCTGGAATTTACAGCCATCCTCCTACCTCTGCTTCCTGAGTGCTGGGATTAAAGGCATTGGTTAGTTCCAAGTCTCTGATTTCTGTGTAGGATTTGATGATCAACAACTTTTTTTTTTCGAGGTAGGGTCTCAGTCTTCTTCAGGCTGACCTAGAATTCACTATGTAGTCTCAAGTTGGCCCTAAACTCATGGCGATCCCCCTACCTGCGCCTCCCTATTGATGGGATTAAAGGTGTGTGCCACCAAGCCCGACCAGTGATGAACATTTAAAAAAAATTATTTATTTGCAAGCAGAGCGAGAGATAGAAGAGAGACAGACAGAGAGAATGGGTGTGCCGGGGTCTCTAGCCATTGCAAATGGACTCCAGATGCATGTGCCACTTTGTGCACCGGACTCTGCATGGGTACTGGGGACTAGAACTTGGGTTGTTAGGCAATGCAAGTAAGTTCCTTAATGGTCGAGTCATCTCTCCAGCCCAGCCCCTTCCTTGTTTTTTTTTTCTAAGTAGTGTCTCCCTCTAGCACAGGTTTTCTAGCCAGCCTGTAACTCATGGCATTCCCTTCTACTTCTGCCTCCTGAGCTGGGATTCAAGGAGTACTCTACCATGTTTCCCCCAACTTTTTTTGGAGGCAGGGGCTCATTGTAATGCAGGCTGACCTGGAACTTCCTCTGTCATCCAGGCTGGCCTTGAATCTATGGTGGATGATCCTCTTACCTGAGTCTCTTATTTATAGGTGTAAGCACATGCCTAGTTTTGATAGCATGGGTTAAAGTGGTTCAAAGCACTTGCAAAACGTGCTGGCCTATGTTCAATTCCACATAAATCCAGATGCACAAAGCGGCACATGGGTCTGGAGTTTGTTTGCAATGTTAAGAGGTTCTGGTGCCCCAGATTCATAATCCCTTTCCCTCTTTCTGTTTTCAGAAATACTTTTTTTTTTAAAGAAACATTTTATTTATTTGACACACAGAGGATATGGGTGCACCAGGGCTTCTAGCCACTGCAAATCAACTCTAGGTGCCTGTACCACTTGGTGCATCTGGCTTTATGTGGGTACTGGGGAATCGAACGTGGGTCTTTTGACCTTGCAGGCAAGAACCTTAACCACTAAGCCATCTCTCCCACCCATGAACACTTTTAAAAAAAATTAGACTGTACTTTAAAAAATATTTTTGTTTTTATTTGTCTGAGACAGAGAGAGAGAGAGAGAATGGGCACGTCATGGCCTCCAGCCACTGCAAATGAACTCCAGATGCATGTGCCAACTAGTATATATGGCTTACGTGGGTCCTGTGGAATCAAGCCTCGAACTGGGGTCCTTAGGCTTCACAGGCAAGCGCTTAACCACTAAGCCATCTCTCCAGCCCCCATAAACACTTTAAAAAATAGTCCCTGCAGTTGGTCATGGTTGTGCCTGCCTTTAATCGCAGCACTTGGGAAACTCTAACTAAAAACAAACAAATAAATAATAAAAATGTGCCTATAAATCTCAAAATATTTTGTTGGCATGCATCATTTTTTTTGGCAAGGTCTCACTCTAACTCATGCTGATTGACATAAATTTTAAAAACAGGTAACATTTTTAAGGTCTTTGCACCTAAGCTCCAAATCACATTACATCTGTCACCTCTAGAAATTTGCTTTTGAAAGGGCCCAGGGGCTGGCCCTAGAGTGAGTGCAGGGGGTGATTCCTGCACCTTTGGAAATCTCACTTCTTATTTCAAATTCTTGAGAGCAATCACTTTGCCTGAGAAAATGAGGCCTGGGTTCTCTATTGTCTGCTTTGTTTTTCCCTGGAGAACAATTAGAAAGTGAATGCCTGGCCTGGCCCCTGGAAGAATTGCAAAGCCTGTCTCTGCTGGGTGCTGTGAATTCAACCCAGGGTGACACCTGGGAGGTGTTACCTGAACTTGTTTTTCTTCTAGACCGCTTTCATGATCTGAAACATTCCTTCATTCAGGCAGTAGCTGTACAACATACTAAGCCTTGTGCTAGGTCTTGGGGAAAAGAACTGTTCTTCCTCCATTCTGTGGCATGAGGTCTAATGGGGATGACAATCTGAGAAGTCATTTGATGATATTGACAAGGAGGGGGAAAAAAAAAGCAGGGAAGGGATTTGGGGGTGAAAAGTCACTTGATGGAGTATGGGGGGGATAGAGTGTGCAGGCCTGAAATATGAGTAGAAATTAAGCAGACTGACTTGTACTTCTGTCAGGCCCTGGTCAATGGACCGTAGGAGTCAAGTAGGGAGCTATGAATACCTGCGCATGTCACCCCTGTCTTCTCTTCCTACCCTACAGATCTTATCCTCAAACTCCCCTTACAGGCTGGTTTATCAGCACCTTGTGAATATGGACTTCAGGAAGGAAAGGGCCTATCAGGAGGCGATAAAGAACTGGTCCGGACTGGGGGTGGTGGTGGTCCTGAGAAGTTAGGTCTGGGCTCTGGGCAGTAGGTCAGTGGGAGAATGCTTGTCTAGTATGTTCAAGACCCTAGGTTTCTTTGCCCTGCACCCCCAAAGGAAAAGTTAAGTAAATAACCCGGGGCAAGCAGAACCCACAGCAAACCTCAGAAGTAGAGCCTAGGTAAGCGGACAGCCGCTGAGGATGGAGCTGGGATTTGGGCTACATTTTGTGCTACTCCGTCTTTGCAGGGGGCCACATGGGGGATGGGAAGGCCCCCACACTTCCCCAGGTCCCTCCTTGATCTCACAGGAAAGATTGAGAATAGAACCCAGTTGCTGATGTCTTTCTTCCCTCTGCCATCTCCTTTTTTCCGGGTCAAGCTTCCAGAAAGGTCCACGGGGGTTAGTTGAAGGTCCTTGGGGGAAATGTGCAGTGAGAGATGGTCACAAAGGAGAGCTTCCAGAGGAGAAGCCACTGACTGAATGCTTGATGTGGATGGAGGCGGCTCCTGTGCTTGGGAAGCAGGGGGAAAGGGTCTATAGTAGAGAGCTTGCTGGGCAAGTGGGCGCCTGATTCCTAGCCTCAGATGTCCAGGAAGAGCAGTGAGTGACCCCCTGTTGTATTGGCCTAGTAAGTTATAAGAAAACATTCAATGGCTCAGGGTAGTAGTGGCGGGTGGGTGGCAGGGAGAAAAGAAAGGGCTGGGTGTTCCTGGTGAAAATGAAAGGTGAGGAACCCACTTTGCAAGTGAAGGTGGTCTCTAATGTCATCACAATCCAGCCCAAGTACTTTGCAATGAGGTTCTTTCACATACAAGGCCTGGATGAATCCCAGACTCCCTCTCATTATTATTATTCCAATGAAGAGCCAGGCAGGCCCAAGGCCAAACTCTTTATCCGGATACACCGGAGCAGGGGTCCTGGAGAGGTGGGGGGAGGGCTGCAAACTGTGCCAAGGATCAAGTGGTGGCTCTGAGTCCAAGCTTGCTTTGTGGAGACCCCTTTTTCTCAACTGTAAAATGGGACTCTTTATACTTGATGTTGCTTGAGGTGACATGGGCTTGCCTTAGTAGCAGGTGCCCATGGTACAGGCAGTGCTACCCCACCTGAAGACGGTCAGGGAATGTTCGATCTGGTATCTGCCAAGAGCTCAGGCAGCCGGGAGAGCAGTTCATTGTCACTAACAGTAGAGTTTTTATTTACCAAGCACTTTTATGAGCTCCCAATGAGCCAGGCACTGTTTGAGATGCCTTCCTTACATGTATTAAATCCTACCACTTCACAACAACCTCTGAAGCAGTCATCTCCATCTTAAAGTATTTTCTTTTATTATTTATTTGCCACACACACACACAGAGGCAGATAGAGAAAGAGAACGTGGGGACTAGCGGAATGATTTAGCAGTTAAGGCGTTTGTCTGCAAAGCCAAAGGACTCAGGTTCAATTCCCCAGGACCCACGTTAGCCAGATGTACAAGAGGGCACGTGTGTCTGGAGTTCATTTGCAGTGGCTGGGGGCTTTGGAGCTCTCATTCTTTCTCTCTCTGCCCCTCTTTCTCTGTCAAATAAATAAATAAAAATAAAATATTCAAAAAGAAATAGAGAACGTGGGTACTGAGTAACCTACCGGGGCCGGAGAGATGGTGTAGTGGTTAATGCACTTACAAAGCCTGATGACCTGGGTTTGATTCCCCCATACCAACATAGCCAGATGCTCAAAGTGATATGAGCATCTGGAGTTTGCTTGGAGTGGCAAGAGGCCTTGGTATGCCCATTCTCTCTCTCTCTCCTTGTAAATAAATAAGTAAGAAGCATTTCACAGCTATCAAAGACCTGCAGCAGGTGTAAGAGGATAGTATAAGCCAATACAAATATTGAACACACCAGACGTGGTGGCGCACACCTTTAATCCCAGCAGAGGTAGGAGGATCACTGTGAGATGGAGGCCACCTTGAGACTACAGAGTGAATTCCAGGTCAGCCTGGGCTACAGTGAGAAAAAAGAAATATTGAACCGTGCTCCATGCTCCATGAGTCTAAGTCAACCAATCCATTAGCAGAAGGGTGTCTAAGATGTATGTATGCACATGGCCTTCCATTCGTTCTCTTGAGGTAGGGTCTCAGGTAGCCCAGAATGGCCTCACACATCCTGTTGTAACAGAGGTTGACCCTGAACTCCTGATTCCTCTGCCTCCATCTCTGAAGTTCACGGGGTTAGGGGAAGGTATACACCACCAGGCCATCCACTCATGTACTTTTTGGTATGACTTTATTTGCTATGTCTCTGATTTATAGGATTATTAGACAATTGCAAGGAATGTATAAATTTTTTATACCAAGTTCTCCATTTCAGAGTGGATTTTCACTCCAGCCTAGGCTGACTTGGAACTTACTCTGTTGTCCCAGGCTGGCCTCGAACTCCTGGCAATCCTCCTACTTCTGCCTCCAGAGAGCCGGCTGCGATTAAAGGCGTGTGCCTCCAACCCTGCCTGGATGGCCTTTAATTACAGATTCCTTTCTTGTTTTTGCAGGTGCTGGGAATGGGACCTCTGGGCCTTGCACACAGTAGGCAAGCACTTTACCAGAGCTACACACCCAACCACACTCACCGGATTTTTGTCTCCTGATTCCTGTCATGATTATAATGATAGTGATCAGTTACATTTCCAAGTAAACCGAGCTGCTGACCACCAGGCACAGGTGCTCAATTAAGGTCTGGTGACACACAGTCATTTTCAGTAAATCTCTCCTTATGGCTTCCCCCACCCCCCCCTCTGGCCCAGGCTGACCTGGAATTCACTATGTAGACAGTCTCAGGCTGACCTCAAACTCACAGCAATCCTCCTCCTTCTGCCTCCCAAGTGCTGGGATTAAGGTGTGCACCACCATGCCTGGCTAATGGTGTCTTTTTGCTTCCCTGCTCTGAAATGAGGCCTGATTTTCCTTGTCCTGCATCATCATTGGGTGGCCTTTGTGGCACAAATGAGTTGGACAATATGCTCAATGAATTTTGCAAATTGTAAAGTTCTGTACCTCTGGTGGCATCAGGCCATTTTTCTTTCCCCCATTCTCCTGGTTTTGTTTGCTTTTGAGGCAGAGTCTCACTCTAGCCTAAGCTCACCTGGAGCTCACTCTGTAGCCAAGGATGGTCTCAGACTCGTGGTGATCCTCCTACTTTAGCTTTCCAAGTGCTAGGATTAAAGCCTTGAGCCATCAAGCTTGGCCTTCTTTTGTATTTTTATTTATTTATTTATTTTTTTAAATTATTTGTTTATTTATTTGAGAGCGACAGACACAGACAGAAAGACAGATGGAGGGAGAGAGAGAGAATGGCCGCACCAGGGCTTCCAGCCTCTGCAAACGAACTCCAGATGCGTGCGTCCCCTTGTGCATCTGGCTAACGTGGGACCTGGGGAACCGAGCCTTGAACCGGGGTCCTTAGGCTTCACAGGCAAGCGCTTAACTGCTAAGCCATCTCTCCAGCCCTATTTATTTATTTTTTGAGGTAGGGTCTCACTCTGGTCCACACTGACCTGAAATTAACAGTGTAGTCTCAGAGTGGCCTGGAACTCTTGGAGATCCTCCTATCTCTACCTCCCGAGTGCTGGCATCAAAAGTGTGCCCCACACTGGCCTTTTTTTTTTTTTTTGAGGTAGGTCTCATTCTAGCCCAGGCTGCCCTGGAACTCACTATGTAGTCTCAGGGTTGCCTCAAACTCAGTGATCTTCCTACCTCTGTCCCCGGAGTGCTGGGATTAAAGGCATGCACCACCATGCCTGGTTTTAGAACTCATTTTGTAGCTGGGGTTGGTTCCTCATCTTCCTGCCTCCACTTCCAAAATGCTGGGAATACAAATATGGACTACCCAGCCCAGCCATTCTCCTGATGTTTATGATCCTTTCTCAAAGATGTAGACCATCTGCTCATTAACAGCCTGCTAAGAGATCCCCTTCTTGCCACACCAACTGCCTGGAACCTGGGACATACTTTAGTCCCTGCTGTTCCTCCACATGGGGCCACACCCAGGCTGGCCTTAGAGGCCCTTTGTTTTCTTGAGCCTCTCTTCTTCTAAAAGAAACAGGCTCAGTAAGTGTAGAAAGTTAACAGTCCTCCCAGCAGTTGCCACAGACTCACTCACTAACCAGAAGATGCAGGGGTTAAAAGCTGGGTTTAACTTAGAAAGGCGAGGCCCAGAGGCAGGAAACCTGTGGCCATTCATTCATTCATTCAACAAACTTGTGTGGAGTTTCTTTTGGTGATAGGCCCACTGTGGGCCCTGGAGACTCAGCTTGGGCCAGGAGGAATGTTAGTCGTGTGCGTGTGCGTGTGCGTGTGTGTGTGTGTGTGTGTGTGTGTGTAAGGAAGGGAGGGAAGGAGAGGGAAGAAAACAATATGCAAGGGAGGGTAGGGAATTATTACGGATTATTGTCTGTAATTATAGGAGTTGTAAATAAAAAAGTTAAAAATAAAAAGAAAATGATATGCAAAACAGTAATGTAGACTAAGTGCTTTAGAAACAGGATGAAATGGAACAGAGGTGGGAAGACTGTTCGGTGATGAGTTAAAAAAAAGAAGATCTGGGTAAAGGGAGTCCAGGTGGAGGAAGCAGAAGGCCGAAACCTTCACTGCAGGGATATGCTTTCGAGTGAAGTCATGAGCATACCTGAAATGGATGGGGTCAGTTTATTTACAGCTTTTCGTCATGTCAGTCCAGGTGCCATAAATGCTACAAACTGATTTTCTTATGGTTCTTTTTTTTTTTTTTTTTAAGTTTGATAAAATTTTTGGCTTTTTCGAGGTAGGGTCACACTCTAGCTCAGGCTGCCTTGTAATTCACTATGCAGTCTCAGGGTGGCCTCGAACTCATGGCGAGCCTCCTACCTCTGCCTCCCGAGTGCCGGGATTAAAGACGCGCCGGGATTAAAGACGGGATTAAAAAGTCCGGCTTGGTTCAGGGTTTTAATGACGAGCGCGGCCCGGACCTGCAAGGTGGAGCCTCCATCCTTGGCTGACCTGAACATCCAGGTGGCCTTGGGACCATTTATGGCTTTCGCCCCCTCCCATGGCCTCCTGTCCCCTAAGATGGCGGACAAAGGCAGAGCTGCAAAAAGGCAGGAAGGATTACGGGGTCCCCAGCAGGATGACCAACAGGGAGGGTCGAGGCAGCGCCTAGGCGCCATGACGGCGGGAGATGGGGTGCTGGTGCTGGTGGGGGATCCAGCAGAGACGGGACTGCTGTGTGACTCCAGCAGTGTCGCTTCCCCTCTCTGAGCTCCAGCACCCAGACGTGTGGGGGTGTGAATGTGTGTCCAGAGTGGTTGGGGACACTGGGTACGGGGTCCTGGGTGGAGGATGGGGGGGGGATATCTGGTGCTCCTTGGTTTGGGGCTCATCATCCCGGTGGATCATTGACCAGGCCGGGGGGTGGGGGCGGGGGTGGGGGTGGACCCGAAGTGGCGTCCAGGAGGAGGGGCGGAAGGAGGCTCGGGGAATGATTTCAAATTTCCCTCTCCCGCCCCCCCTCCCGGGCCGGGCCGGGTTGTGAGTGGCTGCGAAGGGGGCGCCCCCCGGGCGGGGGCGGGGCGAGGGCCGAGCCGGGGCTACAAGGGGAGCCGGCGCCGCCCCCTCGCCACCCACTCGGCCGCGCGTCCAGCCCGCGCCGTTCCTCTCGCGCCCGGGCCCGTCGCCGGCCCCCCCACCCCTCCCCCGCGTGGACGTCCCCCGGGCCGCGCGGCCCCTCCTCCCCGGGACCCGAGCCGGGCTCGGCTCCCCGGCGCGCGGGCCACCGCGCGGCCGTTCCCGGCCGGCAGCGCGGGGGTTAAGCGGCCCTAAAGTAAACGTAGTCGGGCGATCGGCGCCGGAGATTCGCGAGCCCAGCGAGCGCTGCCGTCCGCCGGTCTCCCGCCAGCGGCTCCCGGACCCACCGGCGACCAGCACCGCGGTGCCGCGCCGCGCCCGGAGCCAGTCTCGCGGCAGGTGAGCGCCCCGCACCGGGGAGCCTGGCGGCCCCAGCTGGCCCGCGGACCCCCGGGGACCGAGCAGTGGGACTGCGGGTGGGCCAGGGGACCCCGAGGAGAGGGGACCCTCCAGCGCGCGGGGGTTCGACCTAGATGGGGGCGCAGACCTGAGAGCACCCCCACCCCGATCGTGCTGGGGATGGCTGGAGGAAACGGGGGGGCAGCTTCCTTACCTGGACCCCCGCTGGGTGGGAAGGTCCACTCCATAGACGGGACGCACAACTCTTTTTGGGGGTTCAGATCGTTTGAACAGCACACCACGGAGAACTTGGGGTGGCATAAGGGAGTGTGTTTCTGGGGAGGGGTCTCTTTAATCTCTCTCCCTTGAACCCTCCGGGGGTATTAGTCGGGGGATGTGAAAGTGGGGAGGGAGCTGTGCTGTGGAGGTGGGCGTTGAACTCTCGTGCAAACTTCACCATCCCTGTCGCCGGGTTAGGATAGATGCAAGCGGGTGGTGCTGCACGCGTGCCGGTGTCGGGGGCCCGGCGTGAGCCGGTGTGCTCCCCGCGATCCCGGGAGTAGCCGCACCTGAGGCATGGTGCAGCCTGCTGCGGGGAGGGGCTACGGGCTGGCGGGGCACACCTGGCCAGGGCGGAGCCGGCTGGGGGGGGGCGGTCCCTTCGGTGCCCCGTCTTGCAGTCTTGCCTTGGGGGCTCACTTTCCATTCTCAGCCCTCTTCCGGGGTGAGGCTGGCTAAACCCACTCGCAGAGGAGGCTTCAAAAATCACCACCACCTCCTCCTAGTTTGCAATCCACTGTGCCGGGGCAATTGATCCCTGGTGGTGGTGGTGGGCGCGTTGTGGAAGCCTTGGTTCCAGGGTCACAGAGCATGGAGAGAAAACCTAGATTTACTTAGGGAGCGAGGTTGGGGCGCCTAGGGGCCAGCGCGGCGTTTCTAGTCCCAGCCTCACCTGTGGCCGTGGTCCGAGGCGAAAAGTTTCCCGCGTCCTTGCTGGAGCCCTGTCGGCAGGCGGAGACGTTCATGACTCAGGGAGTATGAACGAAACTACCCGCTCGGGGCACTTCCTAGCTTGGGAACTTTTCTGCTTTTTTCTATAATAAAATGGCTATGAACTGCATCCTGAGTTATGTATGTTGTGGGCCCTCCTTCTACAGCTCTTACTGGTCTCCAGAACGCTGAATACCATTTGCTCTCTTTCACCAGGCCTGCTGTGACCTCTTAACTTGCTGGTGCTTGGAAACCCCGGGTACAGACCTTATTAGTTTATTTATTTTTACTTGCAGCGGTGGAAGATTGAGCTCAGGGACCTTTGACAGACAGGCCCTCTAGCACTGGGCTACACCTAAGCTTTAAGATGCCCTGCAATTATTGGCCTCATTTAAGGGAGCCTCACATGGGTTGCCCTTCTTGGGCAAGGATAAGTCTTGGGGTGTCTGCTTAAGCTGCCCTACACAAGTTAATTGCCTTCATTACCATCCATGCATGCAATTGGAAGAAATCTAATAAGACTGAGGGTCAAACCAGCTTTGTCTTCAACCACTGGTGTGGGTTTGGATGAAGTGAATGTACAGTCAGTGTCTGGTGTGGGGTCCTTCACATGATGGATGTTAGGGTCTGGACGAGTTCATTATTAGCCCCACTTTTGAAGGTGACTGGGACTGAGACCATGGAGGGAGGCTGCTCTGCCAGCTCTTCCTTTTCCTGCCTTCCCGAGGTACAGCTTTTGCAGCAATGAAAGCTTTTCTAAATCATTGTCCATGACTGGGGAGTTGGCAGGAAGGACTGCCTTTGTTCCCTTCTTGAAAGGGGCCATGGTTTTATATAGGTTGGGGCCATGTTTTGTGCCTCCTGCCCCCCCCCCCCAGGTTGGGGCCAACTTGAAGGTGCAATTGCAGAGCTAAGCAAGATCCTTTACCGTTCCTGTTGGGGTGGAGAGCTGAAACAAAGGGGCCCAGACCGGGGCCAGCCACATCCTCCTTAAAGCCATAGGCATAACCCCTACCCCTCCCGAGGGTGGGGGAGGGGAGGGGAGGATCTGGGAGCTGCAGGGGGCTAAGGGAGGCTGCTTCCCTGCCTTCTCTTCCTCCATCCCTGTGGTGCCTGTGACCCGGAGACGCCTGTCACCCCTCATTATTGCAGCCCCAGGGACCTAGTTTTAATGGAGCTTTGGACAAGAACTCCCTCTAGGAAGTCTTCTCTTGGGATTCCTTTGTCCCAGACCAGTTGCCAGCTCCACCTCCAGGCTCATTTCTGATTTTCATCTAAGTTTCTAGCATTGTACTCCTGCCCCAGGGTTGTCCAGCCCCCACATATAGGAGACCAGACCAGGGCCTTATAGCCTAGGCTGAATATGAAACAGGGTAATTCCTGGCTGGGATTACTGGCATGGCCCCAGATGTATTGCGGGCTGACCTTCCCTTCCCTTCCCCACTTTCCTTCCCATCTCTTCCCCACTTTGCTTCCCACCTCTTCCCTTCCCATCTTTTCTGCTCTTCCCCTCTTTGCCACCTCTTCCCCTCTTTCCCTCCCACCTCTTCCCCTCTTTCCCTCCTTTCCCTTCCTAGCCGCCTCATTTCCTTTGCAAACTTACTGGGATGACATTTTTCTATCTCTTGGGGGCATTGATCTCACCGGGTCCCTTTCCAGATGTTGGGACTAAGGCTCTGGGGGTTGCAATCCCTACCCATACAGTGATGGTGAGCTCTTTTTCAGGCACATTGACACCTGCGAGCATCTTTTCCTTGCAGCAGAAGGGTTTAAGCCCAGTGCAGATGTTCAGGTGAGTCTCCTTGTGGGGTAATGCATAGTGGTTGTTGTGTTGGGGTGACTTTCTCCCTCCTTGCTGGGGCATATGTGGATTGATTCACCCTTACCCAGCACAGTGGCTGGATGGCCAAATGAGATCCAGGATTACATTGGCAAACTTGTTGCTCATTCTCAATGGGTTGGGAGGAAGGCTCAAGTATTAAATCCATTGATAAGTAGGGTCAGAGGTGGCTGAGGCAATAGAACAACAGCTAAGGCTGACATTTTTTCTCAGCTCCAGCCATAAGCTTGAGAGGCCCCAGTTACTCTGTAGTAATAGAGGTGTATTGCTGGCCATTTGCAGGGAGTATTAAAGATACATCTCCAGGAGTCAGCAGGAGGCGATAGCTTTTTTTAAAATTTTTGTTTTTTTGAGGTAGGATCTCCCTTTAGCCCAGGCTGTTTGGAATTCACTATGTAGTCTCAGGGTGGTCGCAAACTCAGTGATCCTCCTAACTTTTAAAGACGGCCAGGCCTTGTGCGACCACCCCCCACGTTTTTGATTTTTTTTTTTTTTTGAGGTAGGGTCTCTAACCCAGGCTGACTTGGAATTCACTATGTAGTCTCAGGTAGGCCTTGAACTCACAGCGATCCTCCAGAGTGCTGGCATTAAAGGCTACCATGTTTGGCTTTTTGGGTTTTTTAAAAAATACTTATTTGCAAACAGACAGACAGAATGGGCACCCAGGGCCTACAACTACAAACAACTCCAGATGCAGGCCTGTTCCGCCTTGTTCATCTGGCTTTACATTGGTACTGGGGAATTAAACCTGGGTCTCTGGACGTTGCAGGCAAGTGCCCTGACTGCCATCTCTCCAGCTCTAGGATCTAATTCACAAGATTACTTTTATTTTTGGGGGGAGGTGACGGGGGACCTAATCAACCTGACCTAGATTGTGCTACCTTTCAATTTAGGGCAAATCTCCTGCCTCATCAGGATTGATCATGAGCTACCATGTACAGCTCTTTGGTTTTTCAAGGAAGGGTCTCTCAACTGTAGTCCAGGCTGATCTGGAATTCACAATGTACTCTCAGGATGGCCTCAAACTCCTACCTCTGCCTCCTGAGTGCTGGGATTAAAGGTGTGCACCACCACGCCTGCCTTTGTCTTTGCATTTAACAAAATATTTTATTATTTGACAGAGAAAGAGGGAGAGAGAATGGGAGAAAAAGGGTGTGCTAGGGACTTCAGCCACTGCAAACTCTAGAAATTCCCTTGTGCATCTGGCTAACATAGGTCCTAGGTGGGGAATTGAACATGGGTCCTTTGGCCTTGCAGGCAAATGCCTTAACTGCTAAGCCATCCTTCCAGCCCTGTCTTTTGCATTTTTGCTATGAATTGAATCCAGAGTGCATGCGAAGTGCTGTACCCCCACTCTTTTCACTCACTATCTTTTTAAGGGGTAGGGTCGGGGATGGGACATATGTGGCCCTTGTTGACATTGAACTCCCAACCCTACATCAGCCTCAAATGCTGGGATTTCAAGTATACACTGCCAAGTCCAGCACAATGGTTTAATCTGTTCTTAAAATTTTTTGGTTTTTCGAAGTATAGTCTCTAGCCTATGGTGATCCGAATTTCACTATGTAGTCTTCAGGAAACCTTGAGCTCACAGTGATCTTCCTACTTCTGCCTCCCAAGTGCTGGGATTAAAGGCATGCGCCACCACACCAGCTAATCTTTTTTTTTTGGCTTTTCGAAGTAGGGTCTCACTGTAGCCCAGGCTGACCTGGAATTCACTATGGAGTCTCAGGGTGGCCTTGAACTCACCGCAATCCTCCTACCTCTGCCTCCTGAGTGCTGGGATTAAAGGCGTGCGCCACCACGCCCGGCTCCACCAGCTATTCTTTTTTAAAAAAGATATTTTAAATATTTTATTTGATTGCAAGTAAGAGTTAGAAGAGATAGAGAATAGGCATGCCAGGGTCCTTCTTTTTTCTAAATTTAATATATTTATTTGAGAGAGAAAGGGGGAGAGAGAACATGAGTGCACCAGTACCTTTAGCCACTGCAAAGGAACTCCCAGACAGACACATGCACCGCCTTGTGCATCTATCTGGCTTATGTGGATCCTGGAGAATTGAACCGGGATCCTTTGGCTTTGTAGGCAAACGCCTTAACTGCGAAGCCATCTCTCCAGCCTCCTTTTGGGTTTTTGACTAATATTAGACTTCTCAGCTGGCCTCGAACTTCCAAGTGCTGGGATTAAAGGCGTGTTCTAACATACCTGGCTAATCCTTTTTTTCCCTTTAGCTCCAAGTAGGGACTCACTGTACAGCCCAGGTTGAACTGGAATTCACTTTGTAGTCCCAGACAGGCCTCATTCAGTGATCCTCCTACCTCTGCTATGCTGAGATAAAAGGTTGTTTTAATCTTTTTTTATTGACAACTTGTATAAAAATAAGCTATCATGATAAATAATACCCTTTTACCATACTCCCTCCCCCCCCAGAAAAATTCACCCTGAGTCCCTTCATCTTTACAACTAGTCATTTATATTTTCCTTTTATGCAGCTTTTGAATATCAAGGCCACTTTGTGTCTGCAAGACAGCACTGTAAAGTCACCCTCCCCTTCCTTTGGCTCTTACATTCTTTCCTCCTCCACCTCTTCACAGCGGTCCCTTAGCCTTGGAGCACACTTGTTTTTGAGGTCGTGTCTCACTGAAGCGCAGGCTGGCCTGGAATTCACTAGAGTCTCAGGGTGGCAATCCTACTACTTCCTTCAATCCTTCTGCCTCAGTGCTGGGATTGTGGGCATGGGCCACTGGGCCTAGCAAGCAGCACACTGTTTTTGAGTTTTTCTCCCAATTGCGATGGACCAGTTGTCTCTGACAGTGTAGCTCAGAGGTGGCACACTTAGGGACTTAGGTTGGGTTTAGTCCTCAGGACTTCCCGTCAAGTAAACTGAAGGTTGGTAGGACAGGCACGTGACCTTGTCTTTGAGTCTCCCATGTTTTCTGCTCTTGAGTCCCTGGTTTTCTGGGAGTAGAGTCGTCTCAAGCTGGCATTGCTTCCTCCCCCTGGCCCACTTGAAGTCCCTTGTCCCCAGGCTTGGTCTCGATGGAGCTTGTCTGCAACAAAACAACCTGAAATAGGGGCATGTGGAAGGGGTCCTAGCCATTTTCTCAGCCTCTATTGAGGTAAGCTGTCACCTTTGCCTACTGTTGTGCTTACTTGGGCCAGAGCTGGGCCCCATTTCCTGGAGAAGGGATTGGAATGAAACCTGCCAATATACTACCTCCTGGTGACTTGGCTCCATGAATGTGTGGGCTGTGTGACATCTACCAGTGTGGCATTGGGCACTGCCCTGTACCTGTAGCACCCGAACCCTAGTGAGAAGGGAGCCATTTTTCCATGTATAATATATATAATATATAACTTATGATATTATAAGTTAGAACTTTTTTAGGTAGGGTCTAGCTCTAGCCCAGCCTAAGCTGGAATTCACTGTGTAATCTCAAAGTGGTCTGCAACTCAGGTGATCTTCCTACCTCTGCCTCCTTCCTCCTACCTCTGCTTCCAGAGTGCTGGGATTAATGCTCACAAATGAATGGTATATAAATTAGAGGAATCCAATTAACTTCCTGTACACAGCTAAAGTATTTTGGGAGAGAGGTAGATATGAAGAGGGAGAGAGAATGGGCATACCAGGGCCTCCAGCCACTGCAAACAAACTCCAGACACATGTGCCACCTTGTGCATCT
The DNA here is from genome assembly GCF_020740685.1 of Jaculus jaculus. Taxonomy (NCBI): domain Eukaryota; kingdom Metazoa; phylum Chordata; class Mammalia; order Rodentia; family Dipodidae; genus Jaculus; species Jaculus jaculus. The sequence goes on from NC_059109.1 coordinate 111,690,049, forward strand.
GGTTTATGCACTTCCTGGGGAATTGAACCTGGGTCCTTTGGCTTTGGAGGCAAATGACCTAATCATAAGCAACCTCCCCAGCCCTATTTAAACATTTGAACACATCGGGGGTCAATGGGGCATTTTCGTACATCTACTGAAGTGTTTTGTAGTCAAATTCACAACCCCTTTTGTGGAAAGGGATGTTGGGGAGGCTGAATGCTGTCTGGCAGGCTGCCATCTCCCTTTTCGCCTCTCCCCCCAGTGTTTGGCAACATTAGTGAGGAAACTGTCCTAACCAAAAAGTTAGTCCTGCCTTTCCCATGTCCTTGAATGGAGTAGAAAGGCTCATCTCTGTCCTTGGCTGTTTTGTGCTATAACCACTGCACAGTTGATCACTGATCAATACTAAATGGATGGAACTGCATGCCTGGAAACTGAGCACCTCAGGAGGCTAAGGCAAGGGTTTAAGGGTAGAGTGAGTTCCATCTAGGCCAGCAAGAAGACTACTTTCTGGGAGGTAAATGGATTGCTTGCCTAGCATACAGGAAGCCTTGGGTTCAATCAATTCCTAAGAATCCATAAGGCTGGGCATGGTTTATGCTATATAGTGAGTTTGAGGTCAGCCTGGGATATGTGACAATGTGTCTCAAATGTTATAGCATGGTGTCACTACCAAGGACTGGATTGGTATTGTTTTTTTTTTTAAATAATATTTTTATTTATTTGAGAGAAAGGCAGAAAATGGGCACACCAGGGCCTCCAGCCACTGGGTCCTTAGGCTTCACAGGCAAACACCTTAACCACTAAGCCATCTCTCCAGCCTCTGTTATTTATTTATTTATTTTTAGCTGAGGCAGGATCTCACATGAACCCAGGGTTCTTTGATTTAGATAGCATAGCTAGCTAACTTGCCCCAGAGATCCCCTGTCTGTTTTCCCTAGTGCTGGATTTACAAGTGGGCACCCACCATGTATATGGGTGCTAAAAGTGCTGTCCGCTAAGCCATCTTCCTAGCCTGAGACACGAAGTTTTATACAAACAATTCTAGGGCTAGAAAGATGGCTCAGCAGTTAACGCATTTGCCTGCAAAGCCTAACGGCCTATATTTATTTGATTTCTCCAATACCCACGCAACTAGATGCACAAAGTGGCACTTGTATCTGCAGTTCATTTGCAGTGGCTAGAGGCTCTGGTAATGGTGTGCCCATTCCTCCTCTATCCCCTCTTTCTCTCTGCTTGCAAGTAAATAAAATATTAAAATTTCTAGATGCATGTGGAATTGAATTTGCAGGTTGCAGGATTCTTCCTGACTTCACCTGGCCTCACCTAACCACAGCCACCCTACACATGCCCCTGGGGGGTTTGTTCCAATAGACGGTCTGGTCAGTTTTCAGTGATTGGACCACCCTTGCCCTTCCTTTGTTCATATTCTGTAGCTCTAACTAGTAACTAGTTACTAGTAACTAGTAACTAGTAACTAGTCTGTTACTCATTATGTAGTCCAGGCTGGCTTCAAACTGGCAATCCTCCTGCCTTGGATTAATGGGCTCAGCCAGTGTCCTTGTTGAGGCAGAGTCTCACACTGTCTAACCCAGGCTGACATGGAACTTACTCTGTAGTCCCACGCTGGCCTTGAACTCACAGTGAACCTCTGCTCAGTGGTGGGATTAAAGGCCTCTTTCTATTTTTTTTCAATTTTAATTTTAATTTTTTTTCTTTTCACAATTTTTATTAACATTTTCCATGATTATAAAAAATATCCCATAGTAAAACCCTCCCTCCTCCCCACACTTTCCCCTTTGAAATTCCATTCTCTATCATATTCCTAGTTTTTAAAAATAGATTTAACTTATTTGAGAAACAGGGAGAGAGTGAAAGAGAATGGGCACTCCAGGGCTTCCAGCCACTGCAAGCAACTCCAGTTGCATGTGCCCCCTTGTGCATCTAGCTTACCTGGGTCCTGGAGAACCAAACCAGGGTCCTTAGCTAAGCCATCTCTCCAGCCCCCTCCTTCCTGTTAAGACCTTGAGGGGTCAGAAGGCCCTTGGCTGTGATTTTAAGGAGGTTCAGTAGGTCACAGAAGTTGCCTTGGCTGCTCCTTTTGCTGCCCCATCCCTCCCTGAGTGGTCACTGCTGTCATACTCTTCCAAGGGTTGCTTGAAATTAGTGTAAGAGAATGTGCTGATTGTGTCTGCGTGCGCATGTGCATGTGTGCGTGTGTGCCTGCCTGTGTGTGTGGTATATGTAGTGTGGAGTAAGGGAGTGTTAGTTTGAGATAAGCTTCCATGTAGCACAGGATGTCCTTAAAGTCAACATGTAGCTGGGAGTGATCTTGAACTTTCCACTCCCAAATGTTAGTGGTTAAGGCAACTTGCCTTCAAAGCCAAAGGATGCTGGTACAGTTTGCCCAGGATGCACATAATAAACCAGATGCACGAGGTGGCACATACATCTGGAATTCATTTGCAGCACCTGGAGGCCCTGGCATGCCCATTCTCTCTAATAAAATGAGATAAACTAAATGTGGGATATACTACCACACCTGGCTGAGATTGCCTGTGTTTTCTTCGTGGAGGATGAAAAGTTCCAGACGCCAGTTTAAGGTGCCAAATCCTCTCTATCTGTAAGAATTTTTTCTTGTTGATTAACTAGTCTCCCTGTGTAGCTTTGCATGGCTGAGGTAGCTATGTAGACCAGGCTGGCCCACACCAGCTATAACCCTCTTGCCACCACCACCAAGGGGTTACAGGTGTTCAGACATGTCTGGCTTGTTTTTTGGGGTGTGTGTGGGGGGGTGTCTCTAGTTCAGCACCATTTTGTTAGATATGAAGTACACACAGTGGGAGTTGCTTTATGCCAGAATTAGAAGTATACTTAGTGGAATTTATATCTGGTCTCTTCAGAATCTGGGGCTATTTTTGCCCTTCATACTTTTTTTGGCAGCTCAAGTATGTGGAGTCTTCAGCAGCAACAGAGCTTTACCATCTATTTATTCCTGGTGGGAAACCTCCACAATGGCAAGGAACATTTTGTGTGTGTGTGTGTGTGTGTGTGTGTGTGTGTGTGTGTGTGTGTGTGTTGCTATTTTATTCCATTAAGTCCAGGAACCAAAGGGTGATGAGTGTATATCCATGTGGTCTAAGGGCCCATGTTACAGGATTTTTTTTATGAGGTAGGGTCTTGCTCTATCTAGGTCAGGTGATCTGGAATTCACTGTGTATTCTCAGGGTGGCCTTGAACTCACAGTGATCCTCCTACCTCTGCCTCCTGATCCTGATCTTCCTAACTCTGCCTCCCAAGTAAGTGCTGGGAATAAAGGCTACAGGGTTTTTTTCAACGAGGGGATTTGTTTGAGAAGGAATGGCTAACATGCATCACCTCCCTTTGGCTCACTCCCCTTTCATGCCCACTGATGCCCCTTCTTTCTGCATTGTGAGGTTTAGTTAATGTAATTGACATTTGCAAGGTAGCTGTGTTGCTGGTGCCAGCCTAGAGGAAATGAGTGACATCAGCTCAGCTTCATTGTGAAATTGTAGGAGCTCCTTGGCTTTCTCTTGAGGGCGGTTGTCACTCCCCCTCTGCCAGCCACATGCCGTTTGAGCTCATCTGCCCTGGTCCCAGCTCACCCCTGAGTCACACGCTGGACCCCAGCTTCTGGCTAAGGGTTAGAATTCACTTCTGTTCAGGTTGGGCACTACCCCCTGTAAAGGTAAACACCCCAGCTGGTGGCTCTTGCATCCAGAGAGATTCCCTACCTCATGAAGCCCCCCCCCCCCGCAGATGGCTGACACTTTTCTTTTGCTTGTCTTGGGGTACAGCCGTTAGGCATGTGCCTTGAACCGCCTGGGCATGAGACTTGGCTTTATTAACTCCATGGCTATTGCAAGCACATTGATGGAAGCTGCCTTAGTGTGGGCTTGGTTGAGTGTTTGTGTCAGCTTATATAGTAGAGACCTAGCTGATGTAGATAGGATAACGTCAGTGGCAGCCTGTCAGATTTGCTGTACAAACCCGTCCAGGCTAGTAACAGTGTTTGTCCAACCATCACTGGAAAATCACTGTAGATAAAAGCAGTTGGGCCACACTATCCAGGAAATGTCTACTCTGAATTGCCAGAAGTCCACACTGAGTTTCCAAGGAAGAGATTTTTATCTGGCAATTCCTATTTTTTCCCTCTCCCTCCCATACAAGGCCCCATGAATGCTAGCTAGGCAGGCACTCTTCCACATTTCCAGCCAGCCAGCTTATCTATCTATCTATCTATCTATCTATCTATCTATCTATCTATCTATGTATCTATCTATCTATGTACACACATATTTATTCTTCTGAGGTAGGGTCCAGCTCTAGCTCAGAGCTGACCTGGAATTCACTCTCATCTCAGGGTGGCCTTGAACTCATGGCAATCTTCCTACCTCTACCTCCCAGGTGCTGGGATTAAAGGCGTGCACCACCATACCTGGCCCTTTTTTATATTTTAACTTACTTGGGAGGAGATAGAGAAAATAATGAATGGGTACACCAGGGCCTCTTGCTATTGCATATGATGAATACTGGATTACCTGATGTTTATGCATCTGGCTTTAGTGGCCTCCAGCCACTGCACTGTGTGCATCTGGTTTACAAAGGGCCTGGGGAATTAATTGAACCTGGTCCTTAGGCTCTGCAGGCAAGCGCCGTAACTACTTAGCCATTTCTCCAGCCCTTACTCTATTCAGCATATTCTAGCTGGGCATGGTGGTTCATGTTCTACAGAGACTGAGGTCCCAGAGTTCCTGATCAGCCTGTGCCTCAAAAACAAATTGTCTTATTTAATCCCCTTAGTTGCTAATCAACCATTACTATTTTTTGGGGGGGAGGCGGATACTATAACCCAAGGACTATGCCTGATTGGATATGGCTAGACAAGTGTTCCTCCATTGAGCTATATTCCTACTATGTATTACTTACTCCAAATGTCTGTTTATTATGCCTTTGCAAAATAGGGATAACTTGGAAATGTTCTTTGAAATGTGTGTATATCCAAGTGGAGATGTCCACCTTATAAAACTTTTCTGAGATAGGATCTCATGTAGCCCAGGCCAATCTCAGGGTGCAGATGAATGGGCACACTTCAGATACTGCAAAGGAACTCCAGATCCATGCCCCACCATGTGGATGTGACTCTTAGGTTGGTCCTGGGGAACTGTACCTGGGACCTTTGGCTTTGTAGGCAAGTGATCTAAGCCATCTCTCCATGCCACTCCCCCCGCCCCCCCAAGAAGAAATTTTTTTTTGATGTTTATATTAGCTTTATTCATAAAAGCTCAAACTTAGAAACGACCAGGATATCCATCAGTAGGCAAATATGGATCGAGGAAAGTGGAACATGCAGATAATGCAGCGCCCCTCATCACTCAATAGAAATGAGCTGCCAAGCCATGAGAAACACATGGTGAAGCTTTGAGTCCACACAAAAGGTTATTACAACATGATTCCAACTACACAGCATGCTGTGGAAGGTAAAACTATGGAGATGATTGAAATAATCTGTAATTGCCAGGGTAGGAGGTTAAGAGGAAGTATGCAAAGGGAGATGATAGAAGATGCTTATGGGAGTGAAACCTCTCTGCAAATGCATAGGACACACAACACAAGGGCTGGGGAGATGGCTCAGTGGTTAGACACTTGCTTGCAAAGGCTGCTGGCTCAGGTACAGTTCCCCAGCACCCACTCTGTTAGAGGCAGAGTGGTGGGTGCATGCCTCCACAATCCCAGCTTGTCTGCAACAGTGGGAGGTAGAGCCAAGAGAGCTTATGGGCCAGTCTCACTGGAGCAGCAAGGGACCCTGTCTCAAAGCAGGTGGAGCCCTGACCCCTCAAGATTTTTTTTAATGAACCATGGCTGTGAGCTTGAGGCTAACCTGGGTGGGAGATGTCTGAAGAAACGAAGTTGGTGATAGATAGAACGACACTGGCTTGTACAATGAATGTGAAGGTGTTTCTGCCTATTTGTGCAGCCCATTCCTGAGCATACCCAGGTCATGGTGGCATTGGCAACAGTTGTCCTTGCAAGTGCTCCTGGGTGTGGGTCCAGGGTTGGAAGCTTTTCTGGAATGTTGATGCATCTTTGGGAAGGTGTGTTGCCCCTATTTCAGACTCAGGTTGAGCAGGCTTCTGCTCTGTTGGCAGGTCCAAGGTAGTTAGTTAATCATTCTCTGCTCTGGACAGCTGGGTCCCTCTGGACCTGTCCAGGAAGTGGGAACTCTCCTGTCTGGCTTCTGGTTGACCTAGTTTGGGACTGAGACTGAAGTCCAAGGCTGTCTGGGAAACCCACAAGTCCAAGAAGGAAAGTCATGTTCTTTAGGATTCCAGAGATGGTTTCCTCACTGAATGTCCCAGAGAGCTCCCTGAGGAGTTGGGTCCTCCGAGTGCCACACAGGGGAAGGGAAATGCTTAATTAGACTGAACCACATTCCAGCAGCTTCCCTGGGATTCTGATTGCCTTAATGTCATAGGGATTGGCTATAAGTCTTGGCTAACCTGTTCTTCCTAGTCTTGACATGTAGCTGAGTGGATCAGAAATGTTCCCCATCTTGTGGGGAACAGAAAAGATAACTTGTGTTGAGGGAAAAAAAAAAAAGAAAAAAAGCCCAGGAGCTGTGGAGAAAGTGAGAGACTGAGGTAGTCCCATGTGGCTTTTTTTTTGTAATACTAAGAACATACTTTGTAATAGATACATCATGTTTTGTTTTTGTTTTCGAGGTAGGGTCTTACTCTAGCCCAGGCTGTCCTGGAATTCACTATGTAGTCTCAGGGTGGCCCCAAACTCATGCCGATTCTCCTTCTGCCTCCCAAGTGCTGGGATTAAAGGCATGCACTATCACGACAGGGCTTTGGGCATCCTTTTTTTTTTTAAAAAATTATTTATTTATTTATTTGAGAGCGACAGACACAGAAAGACAGATATAGGAAGAGAGAGAGAATGGGCGCGCCAGGGCTTCCAGCCTCTGGAAACGAACTCCAGAGGCGTGCGCACCCTTGTGCATCTGGCTAACGTGGGACCTGGGGAACCGAGCCTTGAACCGGGGTACTTAGGCTTCACAGGCAAGCGATTAACCGCTAAGCCATCTCTCCAGCCCTGGGCATCCTTTTTTAAAAATTATTTGCTTTAGATAAGTCATACTGGTACCTCCTTCCTGTATTCCACTGGGGGCCCTCCTCAGTGTGGTTGCTGGTATTCCCCATGGGGTTGTGGGTTATGCTTTGTGGGAGCAATACCTCTGGGCATGAAGTCCCAACCTGTGGCTCTTAATCTTTCAGTCTGCCTACTCTTCCACAAAATTCCCTAAGCCATGGTGGGTATTTTTTAAGTCTACATCAGTGATGAGCTCTTAGGAACCTCTGGATTTCTGCTTTGGTATGTGTTGAGTACCCCCAGCATCTGTCTCACCCTGGTGCAGATAATCAGGGTCACCACGGAGGCATCACTCTTGTTCATCTGGCCACTTGTTTGGGTTTCATGCGGGCCTTGGCCCAAGTGCCAGGGTTTATCTACTCCAGAATTTGTTCTTGGACACTGTTGCTTACCAGATACTGCGCCATCAGTCTCTTCATACTGAGCTCCACAGTGCCTCCTGGTGGACATAGGAGGCCTATGGAGCTGCTTCTGGAAAGTACGCCAGGGAAAAAGCTAAGGAGTCATGGCGCAGACTTTAATCCCAGTACCCAGGCTGAAATATTGCCCTGAGTTCGAGGTCAAGGTTAGAGTAAGATCCTGCCTCTGAGGAAAAATAAAGTACGCCAGCAGGAGGAGCCTTTGCGGGGTGAAATGCCAGACCATCAAGGAGGACGCTAGAGCCAGAGGACCAGGACAGGAGCGCAGGTGGTGAGTGACCCGGGCTGTGGGGAATGCAGAGCTAGCAGTGATTCTGAAGGAGGCCTGGCTTGGCTCCAGGGACTGAGCTGCAGATTCAATTTATAGATAATTTTCTCTGTGGATAAAAAATTAAGAAAAGCTAAATCCACCAGGCCTGGTGGTGCACACTTTTAATCCCAGCAGGGGAGACAGAGGTAAGAGGAGAACCAAGAGTTCAAGACCACCCTGAGACTAAATAGTAAATTCCAGGTCAGTCTGGGCTGGTGCAAGACCCTACCCCGAAAAAATAAAATAAAAAAAATTAATAAAATGCAAAAGCCAGTTAGATAGGTATGGTGGCTCAATGTCGGCAATCCCAGTATGTGGCTGACTGAGGCAGGAGGATTGCTGCATGTTTGAAGCCAGTTTGCAGAGTAGACCCAGTCACAAAATAGAAAACGTCAGAAAATTTTGGTTTTCCTTTTGGATTATATTTTCGAGAATATTTGTCTACCTGATCCTGGACCTATAACATTTGTGAAGACTATATCAGTTTTTCGAGGTATGATCTAACTCTAGCCCAGGCTGACCTGGAATTCACTATGTACTCTCAGGGTGGCCTCGAACTCACAGCTATCCTCCCTCTGCCCTCCATAGTGCTGGGATTAAAGGCGTGCACCACACCGGACAGAAGACATTTCTTACTCTCTATTTTTATTATTAACTATCATAACTAGGCAACAAACCATGATAATTCCCTGCCCACTTTCCCCTTTAAAACTCTACTCTCCATCATATGCCTTCCTCCTCTCAGTCTTTTATTTTGATGTCATCTTTTCCTCCTATTATGATGGTCTTGTGTAGGTAGCATCAGGCACTGCGAGGTCATAGAGATATATATATCCTGGCTGTTTTGTGTCTGGAGGAGTGCACTGCAAGCAGTCCTACACTTTTGGCTCTCACATTCTGTCTGCCACCTCTTCCACAGTGGACTTCTCAGTACTATGATGCCTTTTGAGCACCCCAGAGGTCCCCATCATCTGACAAGATAAGCTTCTCTAAACAAAAGTGAGAATAGCCTTAGATACGTGTATGAACATTAGAAGAAGTGCTTACCGGGCATTTTGGTGAGCATAATAATATGCATTTAGCCAGCCACCAGCAGGCATTACATCCCCAAGGCTCATGACTTCCCCTGTGGGCCTCCAGTACAATTAGAAAGTCGTGGTTTCTCCCATAACAGACATGCCACTATTATACACATTGGCTCATTGCCAGGCTGGGCTGACTTAGGGCTTGCAGTGTCCTCTGGAGTTTTGTGCAGCTTAGCCTTTTCCAACTTTTCTGTCAGATGGTTTCCATCTCAGTTTAGCAAAGCAAGATTTCTCAGTGACTTTGCAGCCCAACTATGTGGAGTCTTCAGCAATAGGGTTTTACCATCTGTTTCTGGTGGGAAACCAAGAACCTTGGTAATGGCCTGTAATATTTTAGGGCCATCAGGGACCTCCCTAGCCAACAACTCACTTGAAGATATCCCATCCCTGGCACTGAATTTTCTAGTAACACTCTAAGGCTTCTTTGACCTATTAGGGAATTTTATTGTTATTTATTTATTTTTGAGGTGTCTTGCTCTAGCCCAGGCTGACCTGGAATTCACTGTTTAGTTCTCAGAGAGGGTGGCCTTGAGCTCAGGGCCATTCTCCTACCTTTGCCTCCCACATACTGGGATTAAAGGTGTGTACTACCATGCATGGCTTGATTTCTTTTTTCTGTTTTTATTTTTATTTTATTATATTTATTTATTTGACAGAATGGGAATGCTAAGGCCTACAACCACTGCACAATGCATGTGCCCCATGTGCATCTGGCTAATGTGGATTGCCTTAACTACTAAGCTCTCCCTCCAGCACTTGATTTCATTTTTAAAAAAAACCTGTGCCTTACTGTGGAGCCATTTCCCGAGCCCTGATTTTATTATTTATATTGCTTTATATTTTTAAAAATATTATTTGAGAGAGGGAGTAAATGGGCACACCACGGCCTCTAGCCATTACAAATAAACCCTGTGCATCTGGCTTATGTGCGTACTGAGGAATAGAACCTGGCTCCTTAGCCTTTGTAGGCAAGCACTTAACTGATAAGCCATCTTTCCAGCCCCTATTTATTTTGAGAGAAATGTCAGGGCCTCTAGCCTCTGCAAATGAACTCCAGAGTTGCAAACATCTGGCTTATGTAGGTTCTGTGTAGTTGAATCTAGATACATTGGCTTTGCAGGCTAGTGCTTTAACCACTAATCAATCTCTCCAGCCTTTGAATGTGATATTTTTACTTTTGGGCTTCCACAGGAAGCACCTAACTTGGCTGACCTCAAATTCATGGCGAATCCTACCTGTGCCTCCCAAGTGCTGAGATTAAAGGCTCATGCCACCATACCCAGCTTTTGATCTTTTGGGCCCCTTTCTTTTTCTTTTTCTTTTCCTTTTTCTTTTTCTTCTTTCTCTTTCTCTTTCTCTTTTTCTTTTTCTTTTTTGTTTTTCAAGGTAGGGTCTTACTGTAGCCCAGGCTGACCTGGAATTCACTATATAGTCTCAGGGTGGCCTCGAACTCACAGTGATCATCCTCCTACCTCTGCCTCCCAGTGCTGGGATTAAAAGGCATGTACCACCACTTGCTGGCTGTTTTGAGACTTAATACCCCTGCTTCAGCCTCCCTGAGAGCTACTATTCCAGATATAGGCATGTTAACACCTTGGAGACTTTACTGTTGTATCACTTATTCCCCCCCCCCCCAGGTGGGTTCACAGCCCCCCTGGGAGAGAATTGCAGGCTGTGCTTAGACATACCCATGTATAATTAGCATCTGCAGAGGGAGGCCAGGTCAAAAGGCCTATGAATGAGTTCATCAGTGAAGACCTGGGCTCAGGGTTAAGCTAGGGTTAAGCTTTGGTAACTGTCCCAGCAATTACTTGCCAGTGCTTCCTCCAGCACTCTGGAGCTAAGAGGAGGGGAATGAGTGACAGGCCTGAAGACCAATGGATCCTAGGCTGGGGCAGGTCTTGTGCTGCCATGGAGTGGCAGTTCTATGGAGGTGGGAGGGGGCATTGAGAAACCTGGGAATTAAAAGGCAAATAAAGGGAAGGGTGCGAAGAGAAAATAATGGCATTGTTTGAAAGGACTGGCTAACCTCACAGAACAGTTCCAGCTTCCAGCCTTCTCCTCTGTCCCAAGTAATGGCATCCATGATTGCCATGACTATTGCATCATCCATGGGGCTCACCTGGCCACCCTCTGGGATATGCTGTGGGTGGGAGAGCCTGGGTGTGATTCAAGGGCTGAGTGTCACCTGCCATTAGATGAAGGTTTTTTTTTTGTGCAGCCTCCCCATGCTTCTTACTCCTCCTTTCTCCCTTTGCATTCTCATCTTCTCCCACAGGAAATAATGAAGGGAGACAGCAGACACCTGAATGAAGAAGAAGGTGCCAGTGGGCCTGACTATTGCATCATCGTCAATGGGGAGTGCAGCGACCAGTCCTCAGATGCCAAGGATGCTCCTTCACCCCCAGTCTTGGAGGCGATCCGCACACCAGAGAGCAGAGGTGGCCAGTGGGAAGCTGGGGTGGGAAGAGACATGGACACAGGCCTTTTCAGCTGCAGTACACAAGGTCCCAGCAGGCTCAGGGAGGTTTGTGGGGAGGGCCTGGGCATACTGACCCCGCCCCTGAAGGGAATGGTCAGCTTCCACAGGAAGCACCTAGTCATTCCCATGTACCCTTCTCCTTTCATCTGGACTCTGAAGAAGGAAGCTCAATGACAGGCACTATCCCTTGCCAGTCCTGGTGGGGGCAGTCTCAGATCATGTGTGGTGCTGGGACCGGCATTAATTAGCATGGGCAAGAGGTGCTTCCTGCCAGACGAGAACGCCTGGACTGTTCTGCCCCACTGTTACACCCTGTACGGGCACTTCCTGCCTACATTGCCACTCAAACATGAGGGCACATGGGAAATGTGGCCAGTGAGCAGACACCGACTTGTTAACTTAGATGTAGGTGTGATGGATTTGGGAGGCTCATTCTTGAATTGGAGGTCTCTCCCATTCTCACAGCTGGCCCTGTGCCCTGCTGACTTGGTACATGGGGGAGACATGGAATTGTTAACAGCACCCCTGGCAGACAGCACCTGGTTTGTGGGTGACCCCAGGAGGCCTCTCAGCAAGGCTATCTGGAGGCTGGGGCCTGCTCAGCTCCCCTTTTCTGCTCCAATGAACAAGCACCGTGTCCTCCACAGGCCGCAGGTCAAGCTCACGACTGTCTAGGAGGGAAGTCTCCAGTCTGATAAGCTACACTCAGGTACTGTTTTTATGGGGTTCTGGAAATTTCCTTAAGCATTCATCCTTTAGTTAACCCGAGACTGTGCAAGTTAAAACCTTAAGCCATTTATTTTTCTATTTTTGAAATATATATATAGTTAAAGATAAATGTATTTTAAATGTTTATTTGAGAGAGGCAGATAGAAAGAAAATGGGTGTGCCGGGGCCTTTAGCCACTGCAAACGAACTCCACATGCATATACCCCTTGTGCATTTGGCTTACGTGCTTGGTCCTGGGAAATCGAACCAGGGTCCTTAGGCTTAACAGGCAAAACTAACTAACTGCTAAGCCATTTCACAATCCCTTAAATATATTTAAAAATGTCTTTATTTAAGCAGGGCATCATAGTGCATGCCCTTAATCCCAGCACTCAGGAGGAAGAGGTAGGAGGAAATGTGGCTGTGAGTTCAAGGCAACCCTGAGAATACACAGTGAATTCCAGGTCAGCCTGAGGTAGAGTGAGACCCTACCCTGGAAGGTCTTTTGCTGTTTTTTTTTTGGGGGGGGGGTCTTTCAAGGTAGGGTCTCACTCTTAGACCTTCTGCCTGGGATTAAAGGCATGCTCAACCATACCTGGCTAGAGTAGCAGCTTTTTGATTTTTTTGGTGTCTAGCACTGGGGTCAGTAATAGATAAGTTAGGCCAGTGAAGAGAAACCTCATGGTTAGGTGGAGGTAGGCTCCATTAAAGGAGTTTACATGGTATATGGAGAATTTTTAAGACCCCTGTAATCTCCCATCATCTGAAGGCTAACTGCTATGTAATAAGACTTTTTCTTTGAGGTAGGCTCAAGCCCAGGCTGACCAGGAATTCTCTATGTAGTCTCAGGGTGGCCCCCAACTCAGTGCTTCTACTTCAGCATCCCCATGCCACCATGCCATGCTGTATAGATACATTTAAAAATGTTAATTTATTTTTACCTGAAAAAGAAAAGTAGGAGATAGAAGAATAGGATTCAGATTAATATGTTGGGCTACAATGCCACTGACCCTTTCAAGCTATATGATTTATTTTATAATTGCTTGTTCCCTTATAAAGGACCTCACAGGAGATGGTGATGGTGAGGCAGAGGACAGGGATGGCTCTGATACTCCAGTGATGCCAAAGCTTTTCCGAGAAACAAGGGAGACCAGGACTTCAACAGGAAGCTCAGCAGTAAGTCTAGTTACTTTCCTGTGCAGAGCCCAGTTACTTTTTCCTGTTAAAACAGTGCTTACACAGGAAACAAGGTCTCCAGCCATTGCAAACATACTCCAGGTGCGTGCACCACCATGTACATCTGTCATTACTGGGGTCCTGGAGAATCAGACCTGGGTCCTTTGGCTTTGCAGGCAAATGGCATCCCTCCAGCTGTCCTTTGCAGCCTGTGAACTAAATACATATTGATCCAAGGGTTCTGCTCACAATGCTTTGGAGGAAGTCTTCGTAGTTATCCACTTGATGTCCCTGCTAATTGAGGTTATCAACTTGAATGAGTTAACTGTCTGGTTGTCAACATAGAGTGGGTTAGGAGGCTGCTGCTCAGAATGATGGCAGATTAAAAAAGGAAAAGATTGTAGAAGTTTTATCATTGAGATTGCCATGGGAATTTTACTTACTTAGCAGGTTTCAACCTCTTATTGAGGTAGGGTTTTGCTCCAGCCCAGGCTGACCTGGAACTCATTGTGTAGTCCCAAGACTGGCCTAGAATTTGCAGTGATCCTCCTACCACAAGTGATGGGATTAATTACCTTGTGTTATTTTTCAAGGTAGGGTTCCTGTCTAGCCCAGGCTGACACAATTCATTATGAAGTCCCAGGCAGATTGGGCAATATCAGGCAGACCCATCATGTTTTGAGGATGGCCTTAAATTCATAGTGAACTTCCTACCTCTTATGCCTCCAATGCTGGGACCAAAGGCATTTAACACCATGATTGGCCATCTTGGTGTTTTTTTTTTTTTTTTTTGGGGGGGGGTGTCTTTCAAGGTGGGGTCTCACTCTTAGCTGAGGCTGGAATTCACTATGTAATCTCAGGGTAGCCATGTGGTGATCCTCCTACCTCTTCCTCCTGTGTGCTGGGATTAAAGGCATGAGCCACCAGTCCTGGCCATTTTGGTTTTTTTGAGCCCAAGTGTACCTCAAACATCCTCATCCTCCCAAGTGCTGGGGTTACAGGCATGAGAAACTGTCCTGTTAATACGAGCTTATACAATTTGAATTTTGGGCCGCAACATTGAGATAAATGGGACTTAAGGAATTCTTTCTCATCTAGAAAATCCTATATAATTGACCCTGTCTCTTTGCAATTAAGTTTGGCATAGTGTTAATATTCTTTAAATTTTATGAGAAAGGTAGAGGACAGATGTGCCAGGGCCTCCAGCTGCTGCAAAGAAACTCCAGACACATGTGCCACCTTGTGGATCTGGCTTAGAGGGGTCCTAGGGAATCAAGCCTCAGTCCCTCCAGCTTTGTAGGCAAGTGCCTTAACAGCTAAGCTGTCTCTCCAGCCCTGGGATAACAATTTCAGTCACAGGTTACAGCTGGCCAAATCCTTATGCTGTGACAAAAAGCTGTTAGCTTGGCTGGGTCTCACACTACCCTTTCAAAATGGAGCACCTTCTAGGAAGATCTGCCCCATATACTCCCGTGATTTGAATCACCTAAGGCCCTGTGCTTGTCCTTTCTTATTCCAGGTGCGAACCAGAAATACCGCCAGTACCTCCAGCCAGGAGAGGTATAGGCCCTCCCCACGCTCCACCCGAGGCCGCCGCCAGGGCCGCCGCCAAGCGGATGAGTCCCCTGTGGAGTTCCCGGCTACCAGGGTTGGTCCTCCTGCCCCAGCTTCTGATTGCAGTTTCTGGTTCACTCACCTCACCCTGGCTATGGCACCTGCATAAACTTGTTCCTGTCCTCACACTCTTCTCTTTTTCAGGGTCTTGCTGCTACCTTCCTATCCCTTGTTTTTTCAGTAGGTTTCTTTTTTTCTCCTGGCTGATCTTGGATCTAACTATGTTGGGACTGCAGGAATTCCTTTTTCAGGTTCTTAGCTCACCTTGGGAATGTTCTGACCTATAGATAAACTGTCTACCTTGCTTCTGTTTCAGACTGGGTGCACAGCACAGAAGAGTGTAAAGAGATCCTCTTTGAACTCAAGTGTTGCATGTCCTACCTTCATCCCTCCTTCAGTTAACTGATGTCCTCCAGGGTCATGTGGGAATCCACACTTGCTTTGCTCTGCTGGGCCCCACACCATGTCTTTCTGTCTACAGTCCCTTAGGCGGCGAGCGACAGCGTCAGCAGGTACCCCGTGGTCATCCCCCAGCAGCCCTTACCCCACCATCGACCTCACAGACGAAGAAGCGACACCCCAGAGCAGCAGTACCCCTTGCAGTGGGCCAGGCAAAGATGGGCAGAAGGAGAATGCGGACTCTTCCCAGGGGAATGCAGAAGGCAGAGATGCAGACAGCCCTGAGTACCAGGTGAAGGCATCAGGCCCTCTTGATCCCCAGACCCCTACCTAGTACAGTGATCCAACTTCTGTGGAACTCACTCAGGCTAGCCTCAAACTTAGGAATGCTCCTACCTCTGCCTCCTGAGTGCTTGGATTAAAGGCGTGTGCCTCCAAGCGTGGCATGGCCTAGGTTCACTAGCCACCCTTGTAAAACACTTGTATATTCTTCACGGTATTTCGAGGTAAGGGCTCTCTTAGCACAGGCTGACCTTGAGTTCAGCATGGCCTTGAACTCACATCAATCCTTCTTTTCTGTACACCACCACGCCTGCCTGGTTTGTTGAGGTAGGGTTTTGCTCAAGCCAGGCTGACCTGGAATTCACACTGTATTTTCAAGGTGGCCTCAAACTTAGGGTGATCCTCCTACCTCAACTTCCCTAGTGCTGAGATTAAAGGCGTGCACCACTACCCCTGCCTTTTGTATATTTGTTTTAATTGTTTATATGACAAAAACAGACAAGAATTAGTATTGCATGCTGTGTTCTCCTGCTACTGCAAATGAAGTCCAGATGCATGTGCCGCTTAGTGTATCTGTCATTAGATAATGGGGAATCGTGTGGGTACTGGGAAATTGAACCATCAGGCTTTGTAAGCAAGGATCATCTCCAGCCCTGTTTCTGAACTATTCATATGTGTGTGTGTGTGTGTGTGTGTGTGTGTGTGTGTGTGTGTGTGTGTGTGTGTATAGCGTTTCATGGGTACTGGGGAATCAAATCTGGGTCCTTAGGCTTTGCTTGCAAGTGCCTTAACCACTGAGCCATCTCTCCAGTCCTGTTTTGTGGGTTTTTAGGTTTTTCAAGGTAGCCCAGGCTGACTTAGAAAGCATTTTGTAGCCCAGGCTAGTTAGTCTTAGGCACAGATCTGCCACCCAGTGGTATTATTTTGGGCTTGAGCCTCACTTCATGACTTGTCACTTATGCAAGCAGACAAGGGGGATGGGAGGAAAAATATGAGAATGGACACACCAGTCAGTGCTTCTTGCCACTTGGAGCTATGTGGTTACTTGGGAATTGAATCCCGGTTGTCAAAGATTTGCAAGCATGTGCCTTTAACTGAGCCATTTCTCCAACCCTACGGTTCTTTCATGTGGCTTCCTTTTCAGGATGGGAAGGAATTTGGAATAGGGGACCTCGTGTGGGGAAAGATCAAGGGCTTCTCCTGGTGGCCTGCCATGGTGGTGTCCTGGAAGGCTACCTCAAAGCGCCAGGCCATGTCTGGCATGCGATGGGTGCAGTGGTTTGGTGATGGCAAGTTCTCTGAGGTGAGTCCAGAGCAAGGCAGGTTCTTGGCCAAAGACTGAGTCCAATTTTCCCTCCCTAAGTTGGTCTGATACCAGCTTTCCTGCCCTTGGAGGCCTGGAAGCTTTGACAATGGGGCTATCAAGAACCAGAGCCAAGTGTACTCGAGAACAAAGGATTAGAATTTTCTAGTTTCAAAGCCTCATGAATTTGATTTTCTAAAATAATATTTTATTTGAGAGAGATACAAAGAGAGAGAATGGGCACGCCAGGGCCTCTAGCCACTGTATATGAACTTCACATGCATGTATCACCTTGTGCATCTGGCTTATGTGGGTCCTTGGGAACTGAACAAAGGTCCTTTGGCTTTGCGGACAAGTGTCTGCCTGGAGTCTGGATTTAAATTTTTATTTCGTTTTTTGAACCTGGGTCCTTTGGCTTTACTGGAAAGCTAAGCCATCTCTCCAGCCAGCATATACTAGTAATGAGCTTAGGCAATTTGTTTTGTTTTAATTTCTTTATTGTTTATTTTTATTTATCTATTTGATATATTGAGAATGAAAATGGGCATGCCAGGGCCACCAGTCACTACAAAAAACTCCAGATGCATGTGCCCCCTTGTGCATTTGGCTAACCATTGAGCCTTGAACCGGGGTCCTTAGGCTTTATAAGCAAGCGCTTAACCACTAAGCCACCTCTACTGCCCTTACATCATCATGTATATTTTATTTCCTTTTTTTTTCACCAGGTAGGGTCTTGCTGTAGCCCAGGCTGACTTGGAACTCACTATGTAGTCTCAGCCTGGTGTACACCACTGTACCTGGCTTTTAAATTTTTTTGAGGTAGGACTCACTCTATCTCAGGCTGTTCTGGAACTCACCCAGTAGTTTTGGCTACTGGTTGGCTTCAAACTGCTACCTTGGCCTCCTGACTACCCATTACTACTTGTGAGTTAAGGTAACTTTTGTTTGACTCTTATCTAGGTAACTTACATGTATTCTCAGGGTGGCCTCGAACTCACACTGATCCTCCAACCTCTGCCTCCCAAGTGCTGGGATCAAACGTGTGTGCCGCCATGTCTGGCTCCACAAATATTCTGATTGAACATCCCTTAAAATATGAATGTGGGGCTAGAGAATTGGTTTAGCAGTTAAAGGTACTTGCTTGCAAAAATTCTGCAGCCCAGGCTCATTTCTTCAGTACTACAAAGTTTAGTGCCAGGAGGCCCTGGTATGTGCTTCTTAGTACACAAGAATGAATGAGAGCCCATTGAGGACATCCAGGTATTCAGCTAGTCTCTCCTGAGTTGAGCTCCCTGAGGTATTATTTTCCATAAAAACAAGTCAGGGCTAGGCATTGTGGCTCACACCTTTAATCCCAGCACTTGGGAGGCTGATGTAGGATACCACTGTGAGATTACACAATGAATTCCAGGTCAGCCTGAGCTGAAGAGATGGCTTAGTGGTCAAGGTGCTTGGCTGCGAAGCCATAGGACCCAGGTTTGATCCCCCAGTAAGCCAGATGTACAGTGGGCACCCATTCACTATTTCCTCTATCTCTCTCAACTTGCAAATAAATAAAAATAAAAGAAAGTCATACAGAGTATAAGAAGCATTCTATGTGACCCTTAGTTGTGATAATTGGTCCAGGATCTGTTCCTATGTGGTCTGGGGACATGATATGAGGAAAGCTATATTCTCTTCAGCTTGCATATAACCTTAGTCTGAATAGTAAATTTTTAATGTTGATTCTTAAGACAGGCAAACAAAATAAACTAAAGCTACTTGCCTCTGCTCACATAATGCATACACACAAACGTGAACACGAGGATGTGAGTGATTGCACCCATTCAGAGCACCCCCCTTCCCACATGTGCAGCATCATGGACCACCCTCTGGCACCAGGGTGGAGGTTTCCTCCTAGTCTGTTCTTTGGGATGGGCTCTGAGGCCCAGGCTAGAATGGATGCTGATGATGTATGTCTTCCCCAGGTCTCTGCAGACAAATTGGTGACCCTGGGGCTGTTCAGCCAGCACTTTAACCTTGCCTCCTTCAATAAGCTGGTTTCTTATAGGAAGGCCATGTACCACACACTCGAGGTAACATGGGATTGGTGGGAAGCAGGGAATTGATCCAAACTCCCAGGAGGTAAAGATCTACTTACTATAAGCTACTTCCGTCCCCCATGTTGCCAAGGTAGTGAATGCCAGAGGATAGTGACCTGCCCCAGATTCCTGAGAGACAGGAGGTATCCCATGGTTATGACCACTTGCCTGTAGAGGGCAATAGTGACTTGGTTAAGTAGTCCTTGTTCCAGAAATGGACTTTCCTTGTGGAACCTCCCACCTTGGCTCTGAATTGCATTGTCCTGCCCTTATCACTTCATGGTTTTTGAAGTGACACTTACCCATTTTAGGACTGGGATATAACTCTAAACCCCCTTCCCACATTCAAGGGCTGGAGAGATGGATTAGTGGTTAAGGCACTTTCCTGCAAAGCCAAAGGACCTAGGTTCCACTCCCCATAAGGTAGATGGTGGCACCTCTGGAGTTCATTTGCAGTGGGTAGAGGCCCTACCATGTACGTTCTCTCAAAATAAAAATCCGGGGTTGGAAAGATGGCTTATCAGTGCTTGCCTATAAAGCCTAAGGAGCCAGGGTCTATTCCCCAGTACTCATAGGGTTTGGCTGAGCGAGGTGGCGCACTACCTTTAGAGGCAGAGGTAGGAGGATCACAGTGAGTTCAAGGCCACCCTGAGACTTACATAGTGAATTCCAGAGATGGCTTCTCAGTTAAGTACTTGCCTACAAAGCCTAAGGAGCCAGGTTCTATTTCCCAGTGCTCACATAAGCAAGATGCACAAGGTTTATTTGTAATGCCAATTCTCGTTTTTTTTTAAAAGTTAAAATAAACAATACAATATAAAATCAGGCTTTATGTCTTGCACTGGAGAATCAAACCTGTGACCTTACATTTGCAGGCAAGTGCCGTACTATGGAGCCATTTTACACCTCTAATTTGTCTAATTTGGGGTGGGGGGAGGAAGCATATCAGTACACTTAGGGAAGGACAACCCCTTGCCATGTCTCAAGGCTGCGTACCAGCCTCAGATGCAGCCCTGTTTCACATACCAGAGCCTAGGACAGCTGCCTGGCTATGAATGGCCCCAGTGTGAGGGGAATGTGGGCCCCGGAGAGGGAATCCCATGGTTCACCCTGCCAAGCACGCCCTGCCCCCATTTATCACAGACTTCTTTGCCTCTTTGTCTTGGCAGAAAGCCAGGGTGCGAGCCGGCAAGACCTTCCCCAACAGTTCTGGAGACTCACTAGAGGACCAGCTGAAGCCCATGTTGGAGTGGGCCCGTGGGGGCTTCAAGCCCTCTGGGGTCGAGGGGCTCAAACCCAACAACACCAAGCAGCCAGGTGGGAATGACTGGGTGTGGTGAGATGATGCCACTTCTGGTAGGGCCGCCCTCAGGTGACATTGCGACACTGCTGCCCCCGACTGCCGCCTCCTGCCCCCAGCACTGGGAGCCCAGCTTAAGCCAAAGCCGACGTGTGCCCTGTGACACCCGGGGCACCTAGGGCACAGGAGGGGGGGCCATGCCACTAAAGATTATGTGCAAACCTCCTGAAAAGTGACTCCCATGACGAGTTCAATTTGTCACTGGGAGAATTAGATGCCAACTCCATGGCCAGTTGCTTTATCTCTTCTACTATAAATGTGGGTCTCCAAAATGCAGAATGCATCTAATGTAACGTTTTCTGTTTTGTTCCCCCCCAAGTGGTTAATAAGTCGAAGGTGCGTCGTGCAGGCAATAGGAGCTTAGAATCCAGGAAACACGGTATTCCCTTCCCATTCTTGGTATTCCCTTCCCATTCTTGGTCTATATTCTTTTCTTGGGCTCCATCCTGTCAGTTTCTTGACCAGCCCAGTGCTTGACTGGAGAAGAGTTGCACACCTTGATCTGAACCTGTCACCTCACTCCCCACCCTCACCTATGACTCTGAACACTGGGTGCTCATCACTCTCCTGAACACTTGGGTTCCTGCTTCCCTTTTCATTGAGTGTATAAGCACTGTTAAATGTAATGTCACTTTGTCACGTAAGGTTCCTGCTTGTTTTCAGACCGGGTCTTGCAGATGCAGGGCTGGCCTTGAGTGCTGGGATTATTTGGTTGTTGGCATAATTTCTTTTCTGGTGCGGGAGGGAGTTAGATTTAACCATGCCCACTATGATTCAATAGATTGAAATAGAAACCTAAGCCAAGCATGTTTGGCACACAACTTTAATCCTAGCACTCAAGAAGCTGAGGTAGGATTGCTGTGAGATTAAGGATAGCCTGGGACTACAGAGTGAGGTACAGCTCATCCTGAGCTAAAGTGAGACCCTACCTCAAATACAAATACACCTAGAGTGTGAGCCACAAAGATTAACTAGAAGTAGACAATTGAATGCAAATTAAATTTAATATTTTTTTCCCAAGAGATTCAAGTTCCTGGATATATTTCCAGTACTCAGTAGCCACATGTATTTGTGGGGACATCTATAGATATGTCAGGGCTTTAACTGATTTTATTTTCCCTGGTAGGGTCTTGCTCTAACCCAGGCTGATCTGAAATTCACTATGTAGTCTGCTGGACATACTGTAACAATAATTTATTTTTTTTCCCCCCATTTAAATTTGTAATGAGAGAGAGGGAGAGAAGCCATGCTAGGGGCTGGTGCTGCTGCAAGCAATCAGCTGCAGTGCTGGAGTTGGCTTAGTGGCTTAGGCTCTTGCCTACGAAGCCATGTTTGACTCTTCAGGTCCCTTTCATGCCAGTCACACAACGTGAATCAAGCACAAGGTGACACATGTGAGGTCAGTGACAGTGGCTAGAGCCCCCTGCTTGCCAGTTCTCCCTCTGCTCCCCCCTCGTTCTCTGGCACAAAAAAGAAAGAAAAGAAATCCGGTTGTGTGTGCCATTTGTGCATCATGCTTTACATGAGTACTTGGGAACCAAACTCGGGCAGTCAGGCTTTGTAAGCAAGTGCATTAACCTCGTAGCCATCTCTTCAGCCCCCATATACATCTTTTTTGTTGTTTATACATCTGAGAGAATAGATGTACCAGGGCCTATAGTCACTGCAAACGAACTCTTGACACAGGAGCTACCTAAAGAGTAGGGAGTCAAACCTGGCTCTTGGTTTGGTTGGCAAGTGCATTAATCACCAAGCCATATGTCCAGCCACCCCCTTTTTAATTTCCTTTATGAGAGAGTCAAGAGAGGGAGTAGGGAGAGAATGGGGGAGCCAGGGCCTCATGCCAATGCCTGCACCATCACGTACATCTGGCTTACGTAGCTACTGGGGAATCGGCCATTGAAGGCAAGTACCGTCACGACTTAACCATCACTCCAACCTTTTTTGATTTTTATTTTTTTATTTATTATTTTGAGGTATGGTGTTGGCTGTAGCCCAGGCTTGCCTGAAACTCACTATGTAGCCCAGGCTGGCCTTGAACAGTGTGTCAGATGGTGTGTGAGGTGTGTGGGATCGGGTCATGCTCTGGCATACCCATGCAGAGGAAGACCCTGCCGCACCACAGATGGTATCAGATCCCAGACCAAGCATAGCTTTGTCCTGCACCTAGATGCTTAAAAAAATGGCCTGTTCATCTTTCAGAGAACAGAGGTCGAAGACGCACAATGGACGATTCCACAGCTTCTGACTGCTGCCCCCAACCGAAGCGCCTCAAGGCGGGTGGCTGTGCTGGCAAGGATCGAGGGGAGGAGGACCGTACCCGAGGTGACTGAGCAAAGGAGGGGTACACAGCCACCACCATTCGAGGGGAACTGGCTGACCCCACCTCATACCATCTCCCCCTTTGTTCAACAGAACAAGTGATTTTGGATGTTCTCAACAACAAGATCAACCTGGAAGGTAATGCCTCTCGCAGCCTCTCTTTCACTGCTGCTGAGTTACGTCATACTGTAGCTGGCTATCATCCAGGCTCTTGGATTGTCTGCTGTGGGTCCTGGGGAATCTACCCTGGGCCTATTCAAGCAAGTGCCTTCTACCTTGGAGCCATATCCCCAGTCCCAGACAACTGGGCTTTTTCACCTTGGCCAAACCTTGCTTTTGCTTCCTGTAGAATTCCATCCCCCTCATCTTTCTTTTTCTTTTTCTTTTTTGAGGTAAGCTCTCTCTCTCTACCCTAGGCTGCCCTAGATTTTATGATGTAGTCTCAGGGTGGCCTCAGATTTATGGTGATGCTCCTACCTATGCCTCCTGAGTGCTGGGATTCAAGGTGTGTGATACTATACCCAGCTTAATCGTCATTTTTTTCTTTCTCAGTCTGTAGCTTAGGCTACCCTTGACCTCAGTGGCTTTCTCAAATGCTGGGATTATAGGTATGAGCCACCATGTCTGGCTGTTGTATGCCTAAACCTGCTCATCTCTGCTGTGGATTTCTGCTAGGATATCAAATTCTCTCCTGAACTAGGTACTGAGTAAGAAGAAAATAGACCCAGGGTACCATGGGAAAGATGTAGTCTGGGGCAGATCGAGATAGTACTGACACTTCTTAGTTCCATAATGTGTCTGTTCTCTCCCAGTAGAACATCATTGGCCATTATAAAGGTCATCCCCATCTGGTTAGTGAATTATGAAATTAGTCCAGAATTTGTGTGGTTGGAAGTAAAGACAGAGTTGCCTCATGCTTGTGTGGAATAGGCAGGTCTACAAGCCAACTTAAGTCTGCACAAGTACATCAGTGTCTGTTATGTTTGTGAGGAAGGCCCTTGCATTAGCCCAGTCTGCTGACCTGTAACTAACTCTGTTGCCCAGGCCAGAGTCAAATTCACACCCCACAGCTCAGTATCTTTAGAGGATGAGAAAGGTAGATACCAGTGTTTGGCCTTGGCCTTTCTCCCTGGAATCCTGTCTTGCCAGACTTGTCAGATGGGATCAGCATCCTTGAAACACTAGATATGGGGCCAGTGAGATGGCTTAGCAGATACGGTGCTGGCCTACAGAGTCGATCCCCTCGTACCCATGCAAAGCCCGTTGCACAAAGTAGATTTGCCATCTGTAGATACCCATTCATTCTCTCTCTGCTCGCAAATAAGAATATTTTAAAAGGTAGACTTGGAACTTTGCTAACCTGGAGCAAACATTCAAAACTGTCAGACCTGAGGTGCCTGCCGGGAAAAGATGCAGAGGGAGAATGGGTGCACCTTGGCCTCTCAACTCTGCAAATAAAGTCTACAGACACAAAACATGCACCACCTTGTACATCTGGCATACGTGGCTCCTGGGGTATCAAACCTTGATTCTTTGGTTTTGCAGGCAAGCACATTGGCAGATTAGCCATCTCTCCAGCCCTAGACCCATAATTTTTTTCTTTTCTGTTTTATTTTCTCCCCGAGATAGGGTCTCAACCTAGCCCAGGTGACCTGAAATTCACTATGTAGTCTCAAGTAGTCCTCCTACCTCTGCTGCCGGAGTATACCTCCATGCCAGGTTTTGACCCATATATATTTCTACAAGCTGTGACACACAGTCTTTCTTACAGACATTTGCTTGCCCTGTGGTAAGAAAAACCCCGTGATCTTCCACCCACTCTTTGATGGTGGGCTTTGTTCACCATGCCAGGTAAATGCTGCCTTCCTCTCTCTTTGCCCCTACTCCCGATGCTGGCACAGAGCATCCCTGGGCCCCATCATAACCCCACCATTCATCTTCTGTGGGGAGGGGTAGCCCTATGGCCGAGAAGATCATCTGCTTGGCATGCAGACTGCAGACATTGTCCTTGTAGAGCAGCCCAGGCCACTGGCTGGTGGAAGGCCTCACTCGGCCTGCAGGCGGGCTATGTGTGCCGGGGCCAGTCTCTGGTTTCACGAGTGTTTCTCTGGCTGCCAGGATCGCTTCCTCGAGCTGTACTACTTGTATGACGAAGATGGCTATCAGTCCTATTGCACCGTGTGCTGCGAGGGCCGGGAGCTGCTTCTCTGCAGCAATTCGAGCTGCTGCAGGTAAGCACTGCTGTGCGCGGGCAGTGGGTCCCCAGTTTCCCAGACAGCACCCCACAAATTGCTGCAGCCCATAGCAGGCTACCAGGAAACAGCTTAAGTCAACCATGGTG
Source organism: Jaculus jaculus (assembly GCF_020740685.1). Taxonomy (NCBI): domain Eukaryota; kingdom Metazoa; phylum Chordata; class Mammalia; order Rodentia; family Dipodidae; genus Jaculus; species Jaculus jaculus. Next base: position 111,715,089 of record NC_059109.1, read on the forward strand.
TTTGTGACATCCAAAGATAAATGACACCCCCCCCCCCTCCGTGGCCTTTGTGTGTGTGCAAAGGGCCTGGAAAGTTTGCAGGGAGACCCATGAATGAGCATCCAGGACATAAGGGAAGTGGGTGGCTGGGAAAGATGGGCCTGGAGGGGAAACAGGCAGGTGACCCAAGATTTCTTCCCCTGGATGCAGGTGTTTCTGCGTGGACTGTCTGGAGGTGCTGGTGGGCAAAGGCACAGCTGCGCAAGCCAAACTCCAGGAGCCCTGGAGCTGCTACCTCTGTGTCCCGCAGCGCTCTCACGGGGCCCTGCGGCGCCGCAAGGACTGGAACATCCGCCTGCAGACATTCTTCACCACAGACGTGGAACATGAATATGTAAGACAGGGGCCTGCCAGGACTGCTATAAAAATTTCAGAGTTGACAGAGAAGACAGGCTTTCTGATATCACACTGGTCATCCCAATAGGATGAGGCAGGAGCATGGCCATGAATGAGCATACATTTACAAGTACCAGGCACACCAGAGTTAATATATGGATACCCTGTTCACAAGGAGAATAATAACTAATAAGACTACTATTGATAATAGCGTACATCTTGCTTGCTGACAGTGGCTGTGTAAAAAGGATCATGTCCCATGAACTCTGTCTGGGCCCATGGTTTCTCCTACTGTACCCATCAAAGCCCCTGGGGCAGGGCAGAGTGAGTGACACCTCCCTCACTCCCTCAGAGGTTGTGTTCCCTGTCATCACATGACTATAATCAATCTCCTTTTCTGGTAGGATGCGCCCAAGCTGTATCCGGTGATCCCAGCGTCCCGAAGGCAGCCCATTAGAGTTCTGTCCCTGTTTGATGGAATTGCAACAGGTGAGATTGCCATGATGCATTGAGCAGCCAGGGACTTGAATGGCCAGATCCTGTCATCATCATAATCATAGAGTGACCCTTGGGAGTACCATGTGTGCTCACCCATCTGCTGGTGAAGATGCCAAGTCTAACAGCCTCAGGCCTGCCCCTCAGGCCCTTACTTATGCTTACACAGGAAGTGTTCTTAATTGCTGACCCACCTCTCCACTTCTGGCAATATCATTATTAGAAAGTATGGGCATGCCAGGGACTCCTACCAGTCCAAACAGACTCCAGGTGCACATGCCATTTTGTGCATCTGGCTTTACATGGGTATCATGCAAAGCTATCAGGCTTTAAAAGTAATTAGCTACTAAGGCATCTCTCCAGCCCAGAACTTCTATGAACATACTTGGTTAATTAAGCAATGACTGCCTTTCCCACTCTTACCCAAGCATTTTCTTTCTTAACTTTATTTTTTTCGGAGGAGGGCTTTCAATGTGTTGTCTCTAGCCCAGGCTGACCTGGAATTCACTACCTAGTGTCAGGGTTGCCTCGAACTCAGTGAAATCTTCCTACTTCTGCCTCCTGAGTGCTGGCATTAAAGGCATATGCCACCACGCCCGGCTGCATTTTTTTTAACGAGTCTGAAAATTATTAGAGAGAGAGAGAGAGAGAGAGAGCATGAGGACAAGAGAGCGAGCGAGAATGGTTACACCAGGGCCTCTGGGCACATGCACCCTGTGCACCTGGCTTGCATGTGTCCTGGGTAATCAAACCTGGGTCATTTGGCTTTGCAGGCAAATGCCCTAACTAACTGCTCAGCCATCCCTCCAGCCCCCAAGCATTTCTTATACCTAGAGCAAGCACATCTAGTAATGTGCGCTGCTCTGAGGGACCGTGCCTCAGTGAGTCCAGGAGGGAGGCTTGCCATTCTGCACTGGGCTGATGGAGAGCTGCTCATTGATGCTCACGTTTTCACCTGGCCTCTTACAGGGTACTTGGTGCTAAAAGAGTTGGGCATTAAAGTGGAAAAGTACATCGCCTCTGAAGTCTGTGAAGAGTCCATTGCTGTGGGAACAGTAAAGCATGAAGGCAGCATCAAATACGTGAACGACGTCAGGAACATCACAAAGAGAGACGTGAGGATGGCCTTTGCCCCCCTGGACTCATGTCCTTGTCTGCCTAACCTCCAAACCCTGGACCCTCTGCTCCCATGGGTTGCTCTCCTACCCCTTGGGACCTGGGTTTCAGGTAGATAGGAACTGGAGGCGGTCCTTCGTGCTATGGGTTAGGGTGTACAATTTATAGTTCACAATGATAGGAAAACACTGAGCCCTGGTGGACCAAGCAAAATTCTAGCTTTGGGTCTGGTGACTTTAGAGTCTGGACTTTGATTTGGGTTCAGCTCTCCCATTGTTTTCTGTTCCTCAGATTGATGAATGGGGCCCATTCGACTTGGTGATTGGCGGAAGCCCGTGCAATGACCTCTCCAATGTAAATCCTGCCAGGAAAGGCCTATATGGTGAGCAGCCCTTCTTATGGCCCAATAAGTGGAGTGGAACTGAGAGGGCGGTACAAAGAGAGGACATACCAGGGCCTCCAGTCACTGCAAATGAGCTCATGTGCAACCTTGTACATCTGGGCAGCTGCGTTTGGATTCTTTGGCTTTGTAGGCAAGCACCTTAACGACTGAGCCTTGTCTGTCATTTGGTTGCAGAGGGCACTGGCCGCCTCTTCTTTGAATTCTACCACCTCCTGAATTACGCACGCCCCAAGGAGGATGATGACCGGCCCTTCTTCTGGATGTTTGAGAATGTCGTAGCCATGAAAGTTGGTGACAAGAGGGACATATCTCGGTTCTTGGAGGTGAGGAGCCCTGCAGAGGCCAGAGGATCAAACCTGGTCAGGAAGGACCCTGCTGGTATTGAAGACTACTGGGTATTAGTAAAAAATTATTCCCTGGCTGGGCGAGGTGGTGCAAGCCTTTAATCCCAGAAGAGGTAGGAGGATCCTAGTGAGTTCCAGGTTGGCCTGTGGTAGCGCAAGTCCCTACCTTGCAAAACCAAAAAAAAAAAAATAAAATAAAAATGATTCCCTGGGAACCTGAATGAAGAAAATCAAAACTAAAATTGGGGGTGAAGGAAGGATTTTTGCATGTAGGGGAAACTTTTCTCCATTGTTAATCATAATCCATGCATGTCAGCTGCTTTGTGGGAAATTCGCCATTGCTTCATGTCCTCTGGTCCTCTTGTCCATCCTTTTTCCATTTCTTCTCTTTTTTTTGTTTTTTTTTATTTTTATTTTTTATTTGAGAGCGACAGAGACAGAGAGAAAGCTCGATAGAGGGAGAGAGAGAGAGAATGGGCGCGCCAGGGCTTCCAGCCTCTGCAAACGAACTCCAGACGCGTGCGCCCCTTGTGCATCTGGCTAACGTGGGACCTGGGGAACCGAGCCTCGAACCGGGGTCCTTAGGCTTCACAGGCGAGCGCTTAACCGCTAAGCCATCTCTCCAGCCCTAATTCTCTTTTTTTCAGGGTCTCCCTCTATCTCAGGCTGACATGGAATTTATTATGCAGTTAGAGTGGCCTTGAACTCACTGGGATTCTAGTACCTCTGCCTCCCGAGTGCTGGGATTAAAGGCACGCACCACCCCGCCTGGCATACTCTGTTAAGGAATGGGCCTCATCCATCCATACCTGGCATTTTTTTTTGTTGTGTTTTGTTTTGGTTTGGTATATAGTTCCAGGCTTATGCATGCTGTTAATGCAATCCTCCTCCCTCTACTGGAATTAAAGCTCAGGCTGACCTGGAACTCACTATGTCGTCTCAGGGTAGCCTCGAACTCATGATGATCCTCCTACCTCTGCCTCCCAAATGCTAGGATTAAAGGCCTGTGCCACCTCGCGTAGTTTTTTTATGGAGTATTTTGGGCAGCCATGGCTAGCCTGAATTTGTATGTAACTCAGGTTGCTGCCCAAGTGCCATGGTTGTTACTGAAACTCTTTTGTGTTTAGGATCTTACAGAGGTACTTTTACCTTCTAGCACATTCTGTCATTTGGCATGTTCCCCTGTGTGTACAGGTCTAAACTGGCCACCTACCGGATGGCCCCTGAGTGGGAAATGGTCTTTTATTTCCCCTTGTGTCTTATAGCCCTACCACCGTAGTGGTGAGGAGGCTTCTAGCTCTTTTTATTTCTTCCTGCAGTGTAATCCCGTGATGATTGATGCCATCAAGGTTTCTGCTGCTCACAGGGCAAGATACTTCTGGGGCAACCTACCTGGGATGAACAGGTAACAAGTAGCTAAGTAACATAGGTGGCTGTACTGGATTCTAGCTCTACTCATGGGTGGTCCTTGCACATTTGAAAAAGGATGAATAACAGACTGAATTGTCCAGTGAGAAGGCGAATGCAAGTGGTGGCTTCTGGAGTGATAATGGATTATTAGCAAGAAGGGGTCAGCTTCAAGATACTATGAGCAGTTGTGTATGCATTTGGGGTGGACCATTTTAGCTGTGCTCTGCTGGGTGATGGGGCACATGACAAGCCACAATTGTGCCGAGCCCCAAGCCCTCTGTAATGTGTAGTAGTGGACTCTTTTAAATCGAGGTAGGGCTGACCCAATCTGAATTTGTACAAGGTTGCACTTGCTGTGTCCTTAGCATAAAAGAAATGGAATAGGATTGTTAACTCCAACACGTAAAGTCAAGGAAATCTGAGTCAGGGAAGTGCACGGATTGAGATACTTCATCTACTCATCTACTCTGTGTAGTTTCTGGTGCACGATTCTGTTCTTTTTGGCTTTAAAGTTCTAAATTGAGGGCACTCAGTATAGGCAGAAGGCTTGTGCAGGTATCTGCACTGAAATCAACTCCTGTTGGTTCTGCTCCTTACCTTTCAGACATTTGAAAAACACATTGCCAGAATGAAAGTGGGTTTTCTTGTGTGTGGGAAGGTTCACACGTGTCTGCAGGGTGGTGTGTATGCATTTGGAGATCAGAGGTCTCAGGAATGCTGTCTCCCTTTATGAACTTTCATGGCATGGCTAGGCAGTGAGCCCCTAATTGGGATTATAGCAGGGCACCGTGCATAACATTTATGTGGCATCTGGAGATCTTTTTCTTCCAAGACAAGTACTTTGCCAAGTGAGCTATCTCCCCATCTCTTGGTTGCTCATTTTGTGAGCCATGAATATCCTTTCTTGTGAGGTCGTACCGATATAAAAGCCACCTGGCCTTCCATCCTCAGCAGAGTGCTACTTGTATATCTCCCAAGTACCTCACTTGCAAAGCATACTGACCCGGTTCAATTCCTAGCCACCCATGTAAAGCCAGATTTGCAGTGGCAAGGGACCCTGGTACACACACACATGAACAAATATCAAAATAGATATGTTGGGTGTGTTGTTCAGTCATAGGACACATTCCTAGTATGCAGGGTGCCTTGGCTCTAACATCCACTGATCCTGTTCCTCAGTTGAAAAGGAACCTGGGTTTGACCACTACAGACATTCAGGAGGAAGAGCATTGTATCGTCATCCATGCCTGGTCTTGGCACACTGGTTTTTATACTTACTTTTGCCATTAATTGTCATGCAGTTGTGAGTCAACTGCCCAGGGCACTCTTGAATCCCATGCACACTCTCTCTCCTGACTTTGAGGTGCCTAGCTTAGGCCCTACTGAAGAAAGTAATGGGTTTTGGCTGTTCCCAGGCCCGTGATAGCATCAAAGAATGATAAGCTCGAACTTCAGGACTGCTTGGAATTCAGTAGGACAGCAAAGGTAAGTCATGTTTCCGACCCGTCGCCCTCCAGAAATCTTGGGAATGACCTTGGTGGTATCTAGTTGTTGATTCCTGTTCTTTCCTTCGTAAGATTTCCTGGTGCTGGGCTCGTTTTCCCACATTATTCTCTCCCTTCAAGTACTACACGGAGGTGTTTTAAATAAATAATCATAGTAAGAAAATGCAACTAGCCGGATACACAGTGGTTATCATGCAGCTGGCCTTTCCAGTAAGATATGACTCATTACTTCACGCATCCAGTTTTCTATGTCCACATCGAGCAAATCTACATTCATTTATTCCTCACTCTGACTGACCATTCTGTTTTTTTTTTTTTTAATTCTGGAAAAATTGGGAGAGGGAGGGATAGAATGAGCACACCAGGGTTTCTAGTCACTGCAAACGGAACTCCAGACTCATGCACGACCTAGTGCATCTGGCTTTACATGGGCACTAGGGAATGGAAGCAGGGTCCTTAGGCTCTACAGGCAAATGCCTTAACCACTGAGCCATCTCTCTAGCCTTGTTTTGCTTCATCCTTTTGATCAGTAACTGATGTCTTGGCCCTATTTGATCTATTCATGGATATATTCTCTGCCTATTTACTAACTTGACAACTGCCCAAGTCTTTTCACTCCCTCTGTGATCCCGGCCGTGCCAACTCTGTCTGGATGTTTCTGTGTCCGGAATCCTCCCTTCTGCTCTCACTCTGTTGTTTTGTTCTCCAGTTAAAGAAAGTACAGACAATAACCACCAAGTCGAACTCCATCAAACAAGGGAAAAATCAGCTTTTCCCAGTAGTCATGAATGGCAAAGAAGACGTTTTGTGGTGCACTGAGCTCGAAAGGTGAGTTAGGCTAAAAACTGGAAGTGATAACTTTCAGAATTAGAAATGGTGGGATGCTGAGGTCCGGAGGCAGCACCACCCATCTTGCTGTGTCCCCATGATGACGCTTTCATAGTAAGCCCTTGGGAATAGGAGAAACCCCAGTGCTCCTGCCATAGTTCTCATTTTCAAAGACCTGTGTTTATTCCTTAATGTTGTTAGTTTGACTACTTAGAGTCATAGCACAGAGTCGGCCTCTCTCTGTTGCCCAGGCTGACCTTATTTTTACCTCAGCCTCCTCAGTGCTGGGATTATAGGCCTCACCTATGTCTGTTGTTGCCTTTTTCCTTTTTCTTTTGTGTGTCTATAGAGACAGACTCTTATGTAGGTGAAGCCTGTAACACTAATGTAGCTTAGGCTGGCTTCAATTGTAGCAGTTTGTTAGATAACCTTGCCCAAGTGTGCTATGCATCCCCAGCATTGTGTTGGGTAAGATGTGATGTGATACAGTGGTACAATAAAGGTGCCAGTAAACCAATGCAGGAGCCGGGGCCTGACGTGATGCTTCCATTGAACTACCGGCCCATTGGTGCATTTTTTTAGAACTGTATTGCAAGCCTCTTTACCAGGTTTGGTTAATACTATAGGAAAACTTATTGGTCCTCAATTTTACCATGGTGGTCTTTGTGAGTGACCCTCTTCCTTCACACAGAAGAAATTGCTTTGTATACATATCCGATGGTCAATTAAAATGCTACCCTGAGCTCCATAGTCACAGATCTGGGGACTCACTGAGCCTTTGTCAGCATGTTTTCTGAAGAACAGTGAACCTGGACCTCATGGCTCACCAGAAGTTTGCTTGAAGGCTGGTGGGCTGGGGAAGAGCGGGCAAGGGCAGAGATAGTGGCGCATTGATGACGGATTTCAGCAGGTCTTGTTATGCTGGGTTGGCACACTGGAGGGACATGGCCTTTGCTGATTCCGCGTCTCTTCACATGGTGCTCTCCCAGGATTTTCGGCTTTCCTGTGCACTACACGGACGTGTCCAACATGGGTCGTAATGCCCGCCAGAAGCTGCTCGGGAGGTCCTGGAGTGTCCCTGTCATCAGACACCTCTTCGCCCCCCTGAAGGACTACTTCGCCTGTGAATAAATTCCACACAGGGCTGTGGAAGCCCTGGGGTCTTGGGACAGAGCCAGGGCCCAGGAGGAACCCTGAGCATGGAAGGCACCCCAGCTGTGCTCTCCCGTGTGGGGCCCTCCTCACTGCATAGTACCTCAGCTCTCTCCTGGGCACTGGGAGCAGAGCCAGCTGTCCCTGTCCTGCAGGGGACCCGAGGTGCCGCCTCCTGTGCACACGTCAGACCTGGCTGCTCAGAGCTGCCAGCATGGTGCTCATGTTTTCACTGAAACTTAAAACTTGAAAACTTGAAGTAGCTAGTAAGTCAAACAGCTTTTTATAGCCCCTCCTGGGTTTACAATGGCTAAGACACCAAAACCCCAGTGAGAGCTGTTCTCCTACTCAGGTTAACGAATGCTGCAAAATGACCCAAGATGATTCTTTTTTAAATGCCGGCTCTGCATGTTACTGGGAGATGCAATTTAAACATGTAGTTCAGGAACATGTTTAGAGCCCAGGAAGTTTTTTTTTTTTCCACTAGGGATAAGCAACAGAAGAAATGGTGATATATATAATCTTTCTTTTTTTTTTTTTAAACCTCCCCTTGCCTTGGTACAAGGACTGGAGTTTGCATCTCATGATGAGCTATTTCCCTTCACTGTTAGTCCTTAGGGCCCACCAGTAGCTAATCCTCAAGGTGCCTGCAGTAGAACCCCCTGGGGAGCTAAAGAAGGGGTGGCTGAGTTAACATAAGCCCTCTCCCCAAAATCTTTATTCCCTCTTCCTTATATGAGGGACATGAAGGACAGGGTTTAGATAAAGTGCCTCACCCTTCCTGCTCACCTAGAGATGGATCCCTTTCAGGCACAGACCCCCAAATATGGATGATCCCCTAATTCTTCATCCTTTCTTCAGGTCAGAAAGCCAGGGCCCCAAAGCACATTTCCCCCAATTCCTCCACATCTGAGAGATGGTAGGGGGACAACTAAACTAAAAGCTTGATCCTCCCTCTGGAGGTTTTAAAAACACTTTTTATAAAAAAATTCTACACTATAATTTTAGGGGGCATGGGAGTTCAGAAGGTGCATTTCTGAAATGCTATCGTAATAGTTTTAACACCTTTTACTCTTCTTACTGGTGCTATTTTGTAGAATAAGAACAACCTTAACAGGTTTTTTTGAGGGGGGGGGAACTTTTTATACACATTTTAGGAAAAAATCTGAGAATTTTATTTTTATGTTGACTGTTTTTGAAACTGGAGCCATGTAACAAGTGCATGGGAAGCCCATGCCTCGTTTCAGAAGTTGACAGATGCCTAGAGTTTACCTTATTCTGTTTCATTAAAATCAGTATTTCTCTCCAATAGTCCGCTGTGTGCTTTGTTCTTTAGGCGTGGGCGGGTGTGGCCAAGGTGTATTGTTGGGGACTAGAAATTATAGGGCATCCATGCATTCAAGCCCTGACCACTGCAGTGCACTGGATTAATGTGGAGCTTGCTGCTACTGCATCACCCCTAAGAAGCCACATCAACAACCCCTTGATAGCCCTGCATCACTTTCTGCTTCATAGTGGGCCCCACCACAAATCTAACCCTTTAGGAAGCTGATCATGGCCCTTACCCATTCATAACTTGTGCTGACCCTCATGTTCCACTTTCCCTGTTGTCACACGCGGCCACCACACTGGCTGGTTTTGTAATCCCAGTGTAGTTCTTGTGTTAAACAGGCCAACATCCTTAGCTAGTGTCACAGTCACAATTTATACTGCCTCCAATAGCCAGCTATGCAGGAGTCTCAAACCCAGAGCTCATTATCCTGTGCTTTAGCCCATGGAGAAGGAGAAGGAGCTGAGCAGAAGTTAATGTTGGGTGCTAGAGGGGGAAAAGCCTTTGTCTCCAAGGTGTGACCTGACTTGTCAGGGATCATTGAGGAAAAGCTTTGGGTGTGGATGGATGATTAGAAAGTTACTACAGGCTAGAGCAGCTCAGCTGCAAGGCCAATTGCTATGGTGACATAGCTGGCAATTAGCAAGAACCCGGGCCTGTCTTTTTCTCTGAGGACTTAAGGCTTCAGGGACTTATGTTTCCCATTATTAGGCCATCTTGCAAAAACAGTGCCGTACCACATGCCAAGGCAGGATGGAGCAGAATACACAGCCCCTGCCTAGGAACCCCAAGAGGGGTGGTAGGCTAGCTGTAAAGGTGAGAGGGTCCCCGGGATTCCAGATCTGTTTGGGAGATAAGTTCGAAGCCTTGGAGGTTGTTGTTCAGAATTTGAGTGATTGGGCTTAATGTTTGTGGGAGAATGTGTATATATTGGCAGAAACCTGCTTAGAATCTAGAATGCCCCTTGAAGTAGTTTTGTGATTTGTGTGTTTGTGTCCAGGGTCTGATGCTATGTTTTTTTTTTTTAAAAATTTTATTTATTTGAGAATTACAGAAAGAGAATGGGCTCACCATGGCCTCCAGCCACTGCAAACACCAGATGACTGGGCCCTGTTGTGCATCATTATGTGGGTCCTGGGGAATCGAACCTGCATCCTTTGGCTTTGCAGGCAAGCATTTTCCCCGCTAAGCAAGCCTAGGTTATTTTGACTCTTTGGTTTAAGTGGTGAATGTGATTATAAGGACTATGTTTGGATAGTGTGCCAACAGCATTTTGCATTAGCATTAAAAAAAGAGCCACCAGCCTCTCATGCAAGGACTGTAATGACAGTGACCTAGGAATAATGAAGTACTAACAAGGACCAGGCAGCATTGCCTCAGATGAGCAGCAGCTTAACCACTGATGTGACACAGTAACATCTGGTGCGTCCCTCATTGTCCTCACATTGGGGGGGGGGGTGTCCCAGTGCTCCTTGTTGGGGCAGGGTGGGGTATCCTTGGTGGGGTTCTTCAATGGGGTGCAGGTGCTGCCTCATGCTGGTGGTGAGTTGAACACCAGGCAGATGACTGTCCACTCTAGTGATTTTCTAGCTAAACCGACTAAGGTCCTTCCTTCCTTCCTCTCCACTGCGGTATTACCTGGGTTCCATCATGCCTTCACCGCTGGCTTAAACCCCCTCTACTTGGGGATCTTGGGTATGGCCCACTTACCTAGCTATAGAATCTCAACTCAGGACTGATAAGGCAGATCGAATGATTTGAGTGTTTGGGAAACAACTGCTTTTTCTTACTGTTGACTAGTAACTTGACTGTAGGGAGGCCTGATTACCATGATTACAGGAAAGAGAGCTGAGAGGTCTCTTTCTTCGCATTTCCAAGGTCACAGCCTGGACTATCATCAGGCTGTGCAAGCAAACATCTTTAACTGCTTACCCATCTCTTGCACCTATTTTTTTCTATTTATTTTTAGCAATTTCAATCATTATAGCTATCCCATGATAATGTCCTCCCTCCCCCATTTCCCCTTTAAAACTCCATTCTCATCCCCCCAATCAGTCTTTTATTTTGATTGCCTCATCTTTTCCTCCTATTATGATGGTCTTGTATAGGTAGTAGCAGGCACTGTGAGGATATACAGGCCCTTTTGTGTCTGGCTCTTACATTCTTTTCGTCACCTCTTCAGCAATAGACCCTGAGCCTTGGAAGGTGTGATAGAGATATTGAAAAGGAGCACTTATGTTTTTAAATAATTTTTTGAAAGTGTCTCATGTAGCCCAGGCTGGCTTTGATAAGTTCTTTGTATGGTTCACTGAGGTCAAGCTCCCTTATAATCCTGGCTGATGTGTGACAGGCAGGAGGATTGCTACAAGTTGAAGGCAAGGCTAATTCCCCTACCTCAGCCTCCCAAGTGCACCACCACATCTGGCCATGAGGTTCTAGGTTTTGGAACCACACAAAGCAGGCATAGAGCAGTCATTTTGAGACAGGTGTACAATATAGTCTAGGACAGGCTTCAGGCTATATAGCTGAGAATAACCTTGAACTCCTGATCTTGCCTACTCCCAAGTGCAGGCATTACAGGTTTGTGGCATCTTGCTTATTGTACATTTGCAAAATTCAAGCATTGAAGACATTGTTTTGTCTGTGAGGACTCTTACAATTCCTATCTGTGATAATTGTTTAATTGATTGTGATAATTTCACAAATCAAGACAATTACTTGGGATTGAAGAGATTGCTTAGTGGTTGTTTCCCAAGAAGTCTTAGGACCCAGGTTCATATCCCCAGTACCTGCGTAAGCCACTGTGGCGCATGCGTCTGGAGTTTGCAGTGGCTGGAGGCCCTGGCATGCCCTCTCTCCATGTCTTTCTTATATTAAAAAAAACCCAGCTTCAATTACTTAAGGATGTATATCAAAGGAGTTGGGGTGTTGTTCAGTGGTACAGCTCCTCCTAGAATGTGCGAGGCCTTGGGTTTGATCTCCAGGGAGGGTGGGAGTTTGGAGGGTCTAGCTGGGGAGCATGGTCCTCTATTAGAGGAAGGTCAAGCGTGTAGCTTCTGGAGGGGCACATATGGAGAAAGGGCCGCCTAGCCAGCCAGATCTGCCGAATCAACCCTGGTGATCAGTGGGATGACAGATTTTACAACAAGGTCACTGGCACATTCCCAAGCTATTTCTTCTCCCTTCCCTCCCTCTTTTTTTGTGTTTTGAGGCAGGGTCACATGTAGTCCAGGCTAGCCTTGAACTTGTGATCCTTTCTTCTACCTCCCAAAGTGCTGGGATGGTTTATAAGCATTATAAACCTAGCTTCGTAAAATGTTACTCTTACAGGATGAATATTCTCTCTCGCGTGCTCTCTTTCTGTAGTCAAGACTTTTCTAACACAGATAGTTTTTCCTTATTTTTTTCTTTTTTCTTGGTTTTTCGAGGTAGGGTCTCACTCTAGGCCAGGCTGACCTGGAATTCACTATGGAGTCTCAGGGTGGCCTTGAACTCACAGTGATCCTCCTACCTCTGCCTCCCAAGTGCTGGGTTTAAAGGCATGAGCCACCACGCCTGGCTGCAGATATTTTCTTGTTGCTGTAACAGACTACCTGACAAGAAGCAACATGAGTAGAGGCCTAATTAGTTTGCAGTTTGAGGGGAAACAGTTTGTCATGTTGGGGAAGGCATGGTGACAAGCATCTCTGTGGAGCTGGGAGCTACTTGCCCACATCCTAGGAGGACAGGAAGCAGAGAGTAAGGACTGTCTCAATAACAAAACAAACAAGCAAAACCCCTAGCAGTTGGAATATCAAAATGGATCTAGACCTGTTGATGAACAGCGACTGCCTCAGCTCCTTGTCTATTCTGTGAACAACTCCTGGACTTCAGCAATTGAGTGACCCTTGATCCAGAAAGTATCTCTAAGACCCTGTGTTCACAATGCAGAATCCTGTCAGATACTACTCTTTCTTTCCTTTCAGTCTGATTTGTCCTTCAAACAGACTTGTGTCTCTTACCACACAGAGGTCAGAGGCTGTGTGGTTTTACCTCACCAAAGAATGCTTAGGGCATGTTTGGTCAGGGAAAGTAAATACTTTTTCTTTCTTTCTTTCTTTCTTTTTTTTTTTGAGGCAGGGTCTCACTCTAGCCCAGGCTGACCTGGAATTCATTATGGAGTCTCAGGGTGGCCTTGAAATCACGGCAATCCTTCTACCTCTGCCTCCTGAGTGCTGTGATCAAAGGCGTGCGCCACCACACCCAACTCTCTTTTTCTTTTTTGAGGGTGGCATCGAACCCACTGATGCTCCAATCTCAGCCTCCCAAGTGCTGGCATTAAAGGTGTGCTGGTACCACCACACCCAGCTCAAAACAAGTATTTTTGGGGATGCTCTGTGGTACGGTTCTAGAATCTCAGCCCTTGGGAGGTGGAGACAGGAGGATCAAGAGTTCAAGGTCATCCTTACAGAGAAGGGTTTGATGTAAACCTGGGCCACATGAGACTGCCGTCAAAAAGCAAACATTTGTTGCATATCACATGGCTACTACAGATAAGTTGTCCCCGATGTGTCTTTTTTTTTTTTTTTTTTGGCCTAGATAGCTGCTCACTCTAGCTCAGGCTGACCTGCAATTCACTCTGTAGTCTCAGGGTGGCCTCGGACTCACGGTGATCCTCCTACCTCTGCCTCCCGGGCGCTGGGATTAAAGGTATCTCGATGTCTTTGAGGTCACTTTAAAGCTTTTTCTCAGGGCGCCTGTCACATGTTTGTCAAAAAAAAAAAAATCTTTTACTTATTTTTTTAAAGCAAGGTGTCATCTAGCCCATGTAGCCTTGAACTTGGTAAGTAGCCACAGATAACCTTGAAATTCAGATCATGCGGTCTCCATTTCCCAAGTGCTGGGCTCCCAGGTGGGCCCCGGCACACCCACACCCCGACCTTCGAGCGCGCTGCAGCCGACCAAGCTCCATGGCGTAGAACCCAGCTTTGTCAAACCGACTTCCTCGGCCCGCTGCGGCCGACAACGTAACGGGACCACTACCTGCGGAAGGGGCATCACACCTCATTGGCTGCAGCCGACCACGTGCCCAGCTCGTGGGGAAGCGAGCGTCTCGTTCCCCCCTCCCCTCCCGGGGCACCCCAGCTGTCCGTCTGGGAGCAGGCTCCGCCCCCCAGGCGCGCTCGTGCGCCCCCCCGCGCGCGCGCGCCCGAGCCGGTCTCTATAAAAGGGGCGGGCGGGCGATGACGAGCCTCTACGTCGGCGCGTCACCGCGGGGTGCGTGTGAGGTCATCGCGCGGGCGGGCGGGCGGGGTCGGGCGGTTTGAACGAGACGAAGACGGAACCGGAGCCGCGCGCTGGCCAGTGGACGCGGTTCCACCGAGAGCCGGTGAGCTGGTTGGCGGGCCCGGGGCGGCGGCCCCGGGGATGAGGGAGCGGCGGCCGGGTGGGCCCGGGGCCGCGTGGGCCTCGCCGATGGTCGTCTCCGCGCGGCGGTGCGGCTCGAGGCCCGGTGGGGGGAAGGGAGGGGCCGTGACCCGGCGCGCGCGGCCCGGGCCTGGGTTTGGGTGGGGGGCGCGCCCGGCGGTGCCGGGGGTGGGGGACGGGGCGGGGCGGCGGGCCGGAAGTGGGGGGCTGCCCGTGGGCGGCCTGGGGACTTGCGGGCCGCGGCCGGGCTGTGGAACTCGGGCGAGGACGGCGGGAAGTCCCTGGGCGGCCGGGCCTGGGAGGCGTGGGCGTGCGCGTGCGTGGGTGTGTGTGTGTATGGGCGAGGTGGGCCTTGAGGAGGACCCTGGGGATCCCCCCCACCCCAGAGGAGGATGAGTGATGGAGACATGGGTGGCATCAGATCCTTTTGCGTTCGACTGAGCGGTGCGGCCGTGGGCAGGTGCTGTAACCTCTCTGGGTCTCGGCTTCCTCATCTCTAAAATGGGGAAGGTGGTGTTTAGCACAGAAAGGACTTAGCTCGGTGCTGGACAAAACGAGTAGACTAGGTCTTTAGGGTTCCTTCCTTTTCTCAATGAGTGTTGAGTGCCCAGTGGGTGCTAGGCCCTGTGCTAAGTGCTGGCTTTATACCAGGGTGTTGGCAGGCCAAGACATGCTTTCTAGGAGTCGACTCTGTGGAGCAGGCACTTAGAAATAAGAAAATGAGTATATGGACAAGATAATTTATGTAATTACTAGGAGGACCATGTAACAGGGTGCTACCAGAAGGCCTTCTCCAGTCCCTGCTCAGCTACCCTGCACTACGGCAAGGCAGGCAGAGACTGACCTCTGCTCCATTTTGGAGATGAGCGTCCCCAGGCCCATTCTGGGATGTTATGTCTGGCCTGGTCCCTGCCTCAGAGGGGTCTTGAAGAGCATTAATCAAGATAAGTCTTTGTTAATTGGCACTTGTGGGGGGGGGGGGTCGGGTTGGTGGGAGGGTTGATGGTGGGGATCAAATAATACTTGTTGTAGTTAACACATTGTATCTTAGTAGTCACGCTGTTTTGAAGCGGTATTGTCTTCATTTTGTCTCTGGTGCTGGGTGTTGAATCCGTGACCTCCAACGTGATATGCCAGCCCTGTGTCAGGAGTTAATGCTCTTGGCCCATCTTCCTTTTTCATGTGCGGACTCTGAGCAGTGAAGCGACTTGCCTCAGGCTGCCTGGCAAGTGTGTCCATACACATGTGCCCTTCCTTGTCATGTGTCACATTGTCTAGTGCTGTTCAGTTAACATTCTTAAAAAAAAAAAATGCTTTGCGTGTGTGTGTGTGTGCGCCAACGCACGGGGGTCTCCTGCCACAGCAAAGAATGCCTGTCCAGCTTTATCTGGGCAGCTAGGGATTGAACCTTGGGCCAGCAGGCTTTACAAGCATCACTTATGTCCTTTTTTCCCTGTTTTTGGCCACTTAATATTTTCCTAAAGAAATGAGATTTTATTTATTTATTCAAGGTGGGGGCAGATAGGACCCATAGTTACCACAGCTTTGGACAGAAGATAGTGTTTCATCCGTTTTACAGGTAAGCTGTGTGTGTAGGCATGCATGGAGTTCCTCAGGTGTTTGTCCTCTCCTTGTGCCTTGCTTTGAGGCAGGGTTTCTTGCTCTCCATTGTATGCCAGGCTAGCTGGCCCTCAAGCCCTCTGGGGATTATTGTATCTGTCTCTCATCTTGCTGAGGGGGACTTGGTTTACAGGTGCTTGGCACTGCATCTGGCTTTTATGTGGATTCTGGGGATTTGAATTCAAAAGCATCATGTTTGGGCTACAAGTGCCCTTACCTGTAAAGCCATCTCCCCAGCCCAAGTGAGCCATTTTCTGATGGGAAGGGTGAGTGTTTTGTTTTATTCAGAGTCACATAGCTCTTTTCTGGTGGCACACCCCCCTTACCCTTTTCCCAAGTCTCAGGATGATGTCTGTGGAGTGGGTGCTCTTTAGCCAGCACTGAGTTGGAAAGAGCCAGGTGTGGTGGCCCATGCTTATAATCCCAGCTTGTAGGAAGTAGAGGCAGGAAAATCAAGTTCATGGTCATCTTTAGCTGCACAGGGACTTTATGAGATCATGTCTCAAAAAACAATGAATTGGGTCAGCTTGCTTAGAGAGGAACTGAAGGGACGAGAGGAAGAGGGGAGAGAGATGCCCAAGTAAGCAGAAAGGGCTGAAACCTGGCCCAAGGAGCCCTAGAAGGATGGGGTGTGTGGTAGCTTGCATTGAGGCTAGACAATGATTTTTTTTTTTTTTCTTTTTGATTGTTCATTTCGGGTCTCACACTGTAGACTGGGCTGGCTTGGGACACACTGTGTGGCCCAGGCTGATCTCTAATTCAGGGTGATCCCTCTGCCTCAGCTTCCTGAGTGCCGGGATTACTGGCATGGCCACCACACCTGGCTCAAGCAAAGGGATTCTTCCTGAGGATGGATGAGTGGTAGCTGGAGCTCTGAGAGCTAGTCTGTTTTGACTGCCTGGAAGAGCCAATTAATTGGTTGGATGAGTGGATGTTTATTGCACATCCACAGGGAGCCTAGTCCCATGTATTTAGTAGTTTGTGGAGAACATGGGACCAGGTATTAATGTACTGCTAATGAAAGAGTTTTAAATTGTATGAGGATGAAAGGCCATTAACATTTTCTGCCTGGGGTGTGGTCAGGAGACACATGTGGCTCGCCCAGCTGCTTTCATTTTGTGGTAGCGTGACACGCGCTGCCCAGTGTACATGTGAGTGCTGCCAGGAGAGATGGTCAGTGCTCCTCCTGGGAAAATGGGTTTTCTGTTGGATGATTCTCCTCCGTACCTGATGATTGCATTCTGCACATAGTATGCATTTTACTTGGGGATTTTTTGATTTGTGAACCCGAAATTTTTTTTGGGCCCCAGTGTAAGAACAGGTTGAGATAGACTAATTTGAGAATTTGTAGTGAATCTTGATGAGAGATGGTGGCAGGTTTCAGGCAGTTTTCAGTGCTGGAGATAGGGTGATGAATTGAGAAAAGGTCATCTCTAACCTGGGCCCTATTTGTTTCATATCTTGTACGTTTGATAAAATACAAACTATTTTGTTTCTTACCTAGTTTAAATCTCTTCATGATCCTTTTCAAATAGGTTGAGTTAACTTGTAACTGAGGGACACTGTTTTTCAATAATTTGCTCAAGATCACACAGCTAGTGAGATGGTCTAACCTTCAGACCCTCCTGCTCTGAATCCTCAGTTCTTAGCATTGAGTAGATTGTCTCTTGGTTCACATCTGGTCTGGGGATGGTTCAGAATTGAACAATCTAGTCATAGAGGTTTGAATGAGGTGCTTGGAAAAGTGGGGGTTAATTTCCCAGTGGATTAAGGAGCTAAATTGTGTTGATCTCTTGATTGATGTGGTTTTATCAGTTGATTTTGGGAATGTTGATGGTTTGCTTTCTGAAAAAAGTAACATTTACTCAGTACTTACTGTGTTTAAGGCACCAGGTCAAGTGCTGGTATGTTTGTGTGTGAGGAGGGAATATCAGGTGACAAATCTGGAAAGTCATTTACCTCTGTAGACCTCAGTCCCTGCTACTCCTACCGAGGACATTAGGTGGCTCTTAAATTCTGGCAGCAGCTCCATGGGAGACCAGGTCATACACTAGTCACCGCTGGAGGGAATCTACCAGAAAGCCAAGGGCAAGGCCTGCATGCTTGCTCCAGATTGCTGTGAATACTTCTTTACCTCATTGATACTGTTGATGTCTCCCAGAACGAAGAAAATGAAGTGTCAAGGTCAATGTAAAATCTGTTAGTCTTGTGTGATGGCACACACCTTTAATCCTAGCACTTGGGAGAATGAGGTAGAAGGGTCACCATGAGTTTGAAGCCAGCCTGGGCTACAGAAAAAGTTCTAAGTTAGCCTGGGCTAGAATGAGACCCTACTTTAGAAAAAACACCAAAAAATTTTTACTGTTTTATAGTACGTCATGCTTAGGGATGTCATTTAGATCTGGATTATCTGGCTTTTTCTAGCAACCAGAAGGGTTTTTTTTTTTTTTTTTTTTTTTTTTTGGTTTTTCAAGGTAGGGTCTTGCTCTAGTCCATGCTGACCTGGAATTCACTATGTACTCTCAGGGTGGCCTCCAACTCTTGGTAATTCCCCTACCTCTGCTTCTTGAGTGCTGGGATTAAAGGTGTGCGCCACCACACCTGACTTCTAGAAGAATCTTTTTCAGACTCCCCTTTTTTTTGTTTTTTTGAGGTAGGGTCTCACTCTATCTCAGGCTGACCTGGAGTTAACTGTGTAGTCTCAGATTGGCCTTGAACTCATGGCAATCCTCCTGCCTCTGCCTCCCATGTGCTGGGATTAAAGGCATGCCCAACCATGTCTGGCTAAGACTTCATTTTTTTAAAATATGTTTTTTTAAAATTTTAATTAATTAATTTATTTGACAGAGAAAGAGGGGGAGAGAGAAAGAGAGAAAAAAAAGAATGGGCATGCCAGGGCTTTCAGCCAGTGCAAATGAACTCCAAGACGCATGCGTCCCCTCGTGCATCTGGCTAACATGGGTCCTGGGGAATCAAACCAGGGTCCTTTGGCTTTGCAGGCAAACACCTTAATCACTAAGCCATCCCTCCAGCCCCAAAAATGTTTTTTTTTAACTTGAGAGTATGGCTGTGTCAGAGCCTCATGACATTGCAAGAAAACTCAGATACATGTGCCACTTTGTGTGCCTGGCTTTAAATGGATACTGGGGAATTGACCCCTGGGCTGTCAGGCTTTGCAAGCCAGCGCCTTTAACCACTGAGCCATCTCTCCACTCCATCTGTTTCAGACTAATGAGAGCAGGACTGCCCTACTTCAGCTCCACAGTGGGTGATGGTTCTTTTTTGGACACTGTCTTACTGTGTAGCTCTGGCTGGCTTAGAACTTGCTATGTAGACCAGATTGGCCTTAAACTTGTAGTAATCCTCCTGCTTATGCCTTCTGAGTGCTGGGGTTCTAGGCATGTGCCACAATGCCTAGCTCTTTTAACAGAATTAAATCCAGACTGTTTAATGGTCTGCAGAGCCCTGTCGTAATCTGTCCTTTCTACTTCTTTCACTGCTGTTCTTATTCTTTCTTGCTTTCTGAGACCTTGAGGCTGCTCCTTTCTGATGGTTAGGGTAGCCTTTGTTTCAGAGAGCGTTCCCCTGACCACACTCCCTACCCCCCCCCCCTTCATTGGCCAGGTGCTTGCTGTATTGGGTCAGTGTCAGATCTCCCACTGCTAGGGTGTAGGACTCCCCCTGCCAGGCACCTTGTCTTTCTTTTTTGTTTCTTTCCCAGTTCCTGGGTCCATGCCCAACATGTAGTAGAGCTCAGGCTGAATGAATGGGGATGGCTGAACACTCACTGTACAGCACTGGCCTGGCGTGTGGGCATGAGGCTACAAGTTCAAGCCCCAGCATCTTCCAAAGTAAACGGTCAAAACTGGAGAAAATGAGATGGCTGAGCTGGAACTCATAGACCATGGCCCATATTTGCTAGTGTTTTAAATGAGCTTTGTAGTACGTAGTGGCTGGTACATGTAGTCCCAGACACGCAGGAGGCTGAGGCAAGAGGCTCACATGAGCTAGAAGTGTGAGGCCCCATCTCAAAATAAAAACATTTGTTGCTATGTGTTTATTGTTTTTAAAACTTGGCAGCTGGGTGTAGTGGCTGGTGCACACCTTTAATCCCAGCACTTGGGAGGCAGAGGTAGGAAGATCACTGTGAGTTCAAGACCACCCTGAGACCTTATAGTGAATTCCAGGTCAGTCTGGGCTAGAGCAAGACCTTACCTTGAAAAACCAAAACAAACAAAAAAACCTTGGTGGAAAGATGAGGGGGAGCATTTTCTGAGAAAGTGAGCAATGGGGCTGGGCAGGCTTGGGCATTTTTTAAAATTTTTATTTATTTATTTGAGAGAGAGAGAGAGAGCGAGAGGGAAAGAGGCAGACAGACAGACAGACAGACAGACAGAATGGGCGTGTCAAGGCCTCCAGCCACTGCAAATGAACTCCAGATGCATGTGTCACTTTGTGCATCTGGCTTACATGGGTCTTGGGAAACTGAACCAAGGTCCTTTGGCTTTGCAGGCAGTCGCCTTAACTGTTAAGCCATACCTCTAGCCCAGGCTGACCTGGAACTCACTCTGTAGCCCAGGCCAGTCTAGAACTCATGGCAGTCCTCTTGCCTCAGCCTCTGGCGTATTGGAATTAAATAATGCACTACCACACCCAGATAAGGATTCTTTTTCTTTTTAATATTTTATTTATTTATTAGAGAGGGGTGGCAGATAGAGAGAATGGACATGCCAGGGCCTGTAGCCCATGCAAATGAACGCCTGATGCATGTGCCACCTTGTGTATCTGGCTTTTGTGGGTGCTGAGGAATTTAACCTGGCTTTGGCTTCTCAGGCAAGCTCCTTAACTGCTAAGTCATTTCTCCAGCCCCAGACAAGGATTTTTAAGAGTTAAATGACAAATGTCTTTGAAAGTCCTGGTGCTAGTAGGCCCTCAGGTACCCTCCAGTCCCGAAGAGGTGCTGCATAGAATTAGTACCAAGGACTCACTTGTGAGGTTGTCACTTGACATTACCTTTGCAGTACCTAGGTTGTTGAAAATTATGAAAGTAGGTAGGTGATGGTGGTGGGGATTGAACCTAGAGCCTGCTGCATGCTAGGCAAACAAAGCACTCTACTGCTGTGCTACACACTGAGCCCAGTCTCTGATACATGTGCAGGGTTCCCCTGTTCCAGGCAGGCTCTCACTGTTGTTCAGGCTGACCTGCAACTTACTCCGTAGCCCCAGGCTGGCCTCAACTCATGGCAATGCTCCTACCTCTGCCTCCCCAGTGCTGGGAGTAAAGGCGTTTGTGCCTTCATGTATAGATGTTGCACCCCATTTATCTGCATATAGAGGCCAGAGGAGAATGTTGGGTTGCTCCCTTAACCCAAAGCTGCTGTCCATTAGCAAGTCCCAGCTATTGTCTGAGCTCTAACCATCCCCAATCTTGCCACTGGGGCTACAGATATGTGTGGCCATGCTTAGAGTTTTGCTTGGTTTCTAGGGAGTTGAACTTGGCAGCCTCTTAGTGCTTAAGGGGCAAGTGGTCTTAGCCACTCAGCCTTCTCTCCAGCCCTGGACTGATGTATTCTGAACAAAAAATTCTTGTTTGTGCATCATAAAAAGTACTTGTTAGTGCCTTAATAGTTTGTAGTTCTATATCAGTTGTATTAAATTGGGGCCTAGGGCTGGAGAGATGGCTTAGCGGTTAAGCGCTTGCCTGTGAAGCCTAAGGACCCCGGTTTGAGGCTCGGTTCCCCAGGTCCCACGTTAGCCAGATGCACAAGGGGGCGCACGCGTCTGGAGTTCGTTTGCAGAGGCTGGAAGCCCTGGCGCGCCCATTCTCTCTCTCTCCCTCTATCTGTCTTTCTCTCTGTGTCTGTTGTTCTCAAATAAATAAATAAAAATTATTAAAAAAAAAATAAATTGGGGCCTAAAGTTTAGATTGTCTGGTATTGGGCAGTTATTTCAGGTCATTTTATGCTTGGAACTGTTGGGATCCCAGTGTCTGGTTTCACCTCTCAGGGAAGAAGTATAGGCCTAAAAACTGAGTACTTGCACAAATTTCCTTTGGGAGACCCTGGGAAGCATTTGCCCTCACTTTGATGCTTACTGTAACATGAACCCTTTTCTTTTTACCTCATGTTGTAGAAGATGGCAGTGAACGTATACTCGACGTCAGTCACCAGTGATAACCTAAGTCGACATGACATGCTGGCCTGGATCAATGAGTCTCTGCAGTTGAATCTGACAAAGATAGAACAGTTGTGCTCAGGTAAGAGAAAGCCTCTGGACCACTATGTAAAGAAAACCCGTGGATCCTTAGGGAATATACAGGCTTGTACGTGATGAGCAGAGCCACCCAGAGAGACTGTTTTTCCTTTTAGCCCTACCCTGCTTCCTCTTTCAAAAGGCTTAAAAAAAAAAAAAAAAGCCTGCTTCTGACCCGCTTGTCCACTGTCTTTTGCTGCATAGACTGCATCTCAAAGCTTTGACTTCTTCATAGTGTCAGTACAAGTTACATTTCAAGCAGCTTGTTTAAAGGCACTAAGTGTGCTGTTTGTTTGTTTCTTGGTGCTAGAGATTGAACCCAGGGCCTCACATGTGCTGGGCCAGTGCTCTACCACTGAGCTGTATCCCAGCCATCTAGTTTTATTTTATTTAAAAAAATTTGAGCCGGGCGTGGTGGTGCATGCCTTTAATCCCAGCACTCGGGAGGCAGAGGTAGGAGGATCACCGTGAGTTCAAGGCCACCCTGAGATGACAGAGTGAATTCCAGGTCAGCCTGGACCAGAGTGAGACCCTACCTCGAAAAACCAAAAAAAAAAAAAAAAAAAAAAAAAAAAATTTGGAGGGTTTTATTACTCATTTTTATTTTTTGGGGGGAGGTGGAGAATGGGCATGCCAGGGCTTTTCAGCCACTGTGAACGAACTCCAGGCTGACCTGGAATTCACTATGTAGTCTCAGGCTGGTCTTGAACTATAGCAATCCTTCTACCTCCGCTTCCTGAGTGCTGAGATTAAAGGCATGTGCTCATTCTCTTTTTGTAAACATTATTTGTATGTGTGTTGATATAGATAGTTTCACCAGGGTCTCTTACTGCTGCAATCAAATGCCCTTATGTGGGTGATTGGAGCATTGAACCAGGCCAGGCTTCGCAAGCAAGTTGTTGCTTAATTTAACTGCTGCACCATCTCTCCAGGCCCTACCTTGAACTTTTCGTTTTGATTTTTCAAGGTAGGGTGTTGCTTCTCTAGCCTAGGCTGACCTGGAATCCACTATGTAGTCTCAGGGTGGCCTTGAACTCATGGCAATCTTCCTACCTCTCCCTCCCATGTGCTGGGATTAAAGGTGTGCACCACCATGCCTGGCCTGACCTTAAAATTTTGATTCTCCTCTTTCTACCTTCCTAGTGCCAGTGTTACAGGTGTAAGCCACCATGTCCAGCTTTTTCTTTCTTTCTTTAAAATATTTATTTGGGATAGGGAGCAGATAGAGAGCATGTCCAGCTTTTCTGTTGATTTTTGTCTTTTGAGAGAGTGCTGGGATTAAAGGCTTGTGCTACCGTACCCAGCATTCCCAGCCCTCTTTTTACTTTCTTTTTCAAAAATATATTTTATTTATTTATTTATTTGAGAGAGAGAATGGGTGCATCAGGGCCTTCAGCCACTGCAAACGGACTCCATATGCATGTGCCTCCTTGTGCATCTGGCTTCCATGGGTACCCGGGAATTGAACCAGGGTCCTTCAGCTTTGCAGGCAAATGCTTGACCTGCTTGACCACTAAGCCATCTTCTCTAGCCCTTTTTTGTTGTTTATTTGAGGTAGGATCTTGATCTAGCCCAGACTGACCTGGAATTCATTTTTTCAGTTTGAGCCTGGCCTTGAACTCAAGGTGATCCTCCTACCTCTGCCTCCCAAGTGCTGGGTTAAAGACATGTGTCACCATGCCTGGCACATTTTTTTTTTCCAAGGTAGGGTCTTGCTCTCTCCCAGGCTGACCTGGAATTTACTATGTAGTCTCAGGGTGGCTTCAAACTGATGGCGATCTACCTCTGGCTCCTGAGTGCTGGGATTAAAAGCATGCGCCACCATGCCTGGCTTGGCTCATTTTTTTTTTAATGTTTTTTTGTTTATTTTTATTTATTTATTTGATAGTGACAGACAGAGAAAGAGGCAGAGACAAAGAGAGAGAGAGAGAGATTGGGCATGCCAGGGCTTCCAGCCACTGCAAATGAACTCCAGAGGAGTGTGTCCCCTTGTGCGTCTGGCTATCGTGGGTCCTGGGGAATCAAGCCTCGAACCAGGATCCTTAGGCTTCACAGGCAAACGCTTAGCCACTAAGCCATTTCTCCAGCCCATTGGCTCATTAAAAAAAAAAAGATTATTTATTTATTTGAGAGAGAGACAGAGAAAGAAAGAATGGATGCACCAGGACCTCTAGTCACTGCAAACGAACTCCAGATGCATGCACCCTCTTGTGCATCTGTCTAATGTGGGTCCTGGGGAATCCAACCAGTGTCCTTAGGCTTTTAGTCCTTAACTGCTAAGCCATCTCCCCAGTCCTTGGCTCATTTTTTTTAATTGACCCTAAAACACACACACACACACACACACACACACACACACACTTTTATTTATTTCCAAAGAGAAGAGAGAGAATGGGAGTGTCAGAGACTACTGCTGCAGCAAAGGAACTCCAGATGCATGTGCAGCTTTGTGCATTTGGCTTTATGTGGATACTGGGGAATAAAACCCAGGCTACCAGGCTTTGCAAGCAAATGTCTTTAACTGCTGAGCCACCTCTGTAGCTCCTACCTTTTTTTTGGTAGATATTTTTATCTGTTTATTTGCAAAGAGAATGAATGAATGAGAGATTGAGAATGAGTATACCCGAACTTTACTGCAAACAAACTCCAGATACATGCACCACTTTGTGCACCTGGCTTTATGTAGGTACTGGGGAATAGAACCTAGGCCGGCAGGCTTTGTGAGCAAGCATATTTAACTACTGAGCCATCTGTCCAGCCCCAGCCCTCTTTTAAATTTTATTTATTTATTTTTTATAAATAATTAGTTTTTCTTTGTTTCCTTTAATTATTTGAGACAGAGAGAGAGCAAGAAAGAGAATAGACAAGCCAAGGCCTCTAGCCACTGCAGCCAAACTCCAAGCGCATGCATTACCATGTACATCTGGCTTATGTGGGACCTGGAGAATCAAACTTGGTTCCTTTGGCTTTGCAGGCAAGTGCCTTAACTGCTAAGCCACCTTTCCAGTCCTTGAATTTTATTTATTTGAGGGAAAGAGAAAGAGGCAGATAGCCAGGGAGCCTAGTCACTACAAAAAAACTCAGATGCATATACACCACCTTGTGCATCTGTCCATCCCTCTTTATTTTTTTTTATTTTTTGAGGTAGGGTATTGCAATAGCCCAGGCAGACCTGGAATTCACTGTGTATTCTCAGGGTGGTGATCCTCCTACCTCTGCTTCCCAAGTGCTAGTATTAAGGGTATGTGCCACCACGCTCGGCCTCATTTTTACTTTTTACAGAATCTTAAGTTTCCCAGGCTGGCTTTTACTCACTCTGTTGCCTGGGCTGGCCATGAATCTTGTGATCCTCCTACTTGAGTTTTCTGAGTAGCTGGGATTACAGGCCTGCACTACCAGGCTCAGCTATGTAAATACTTTTCAAATACCTCCTTGCTTTACTTCTCAGTGTACTTCCTAAAGGTTAGTGCAATTTATAGCTCCATTTTCACATTGGAAAATGGTTCAGAGAATTGAAGTAAGTCTAGCCATGTAGAACCAAGAAAACAATTGGGATTGAACCTCTGAACAAGTCAGGAACCTGAATTCTTCAACCCTTAGACCCTATTTGTTGTAGACAATTTTCTTTCCTGACTGCCAACATTTGTGTTGATTTTTTAAAATATCACTTACCTGGTTCCTGCCTTGTTCAGGGCTTGTGCTTCCTTTTCTTCTTTTGGGTCCTCATTTTTGTTTCACTTGTCCGTTTTAGTTCTTTGGTGTCTTACACATATGGAGGGTCAGCTGTGTGTGAAGTTACACAGCAAAGCCAAAGCAGTGGTCCTCATGACTCACTTTCATTGAGCCATACTTCCTTTATCAGTCATAAAACATAGGTTGTTAGCCTTAGCTTTGTGTTGCTTTCCCCCACTATCTGTTGGTTTTCTCAGTCTTCATGTCTATGTTACTGTTTTTTTGGAGACTGCTAAAAACACTGTTGCCGCATGATCTGTGAGTCATGTGGAGTGAGGTCATCCTTGTTTTTGATGGAGATAGCTTTCTCACCAAACATTGCCTCTTTCTATAAATATCCTCCAAAGTCTTTTTCACTTCAGTTAATTTGAAAATACATCTCTCTTCCTGTGTAAATAAATTATACATGTGCCAGTCTGGCCCCTTATCACACGCAGGCCAGGACTGTCATGGACAGCACTGGGCATGAAGGAAGGGGTGTAGTCTGCTCTGAGACACATGACTGGATGCATCACTTGGTGGTCTAGTCTAGTTCGTCAGCTGTAAACTGAGCACTAGTCCTGGTGCACCTGTTTGGCTATTGTTAGAGTCCTTGGTAATACTTTTGGTGGTATGCTAAATGCTGGACGTGAATGGAGATCTCTGCAGGGCTTGCATCTCTAGTTAACACATGGGGAGAGTGCCCCTTGGGCACAATCCATGCATTAAGCCCGAGTTTGAGCCTAGATCTCTCTCCCTCTTTTTGTTTCTTTTCTCTCTCTCTACAGGGTCTCACTCAGGCCCAGGGTGGAGCTAGAACTCATCCTGTATCTCAGGCTGGTGAACTCATGGTGATCCACCTGCTGTATTTTCCCAGATGCTGGATTACAAACATGAGCTGCTGTGCCTAATTATTTTATTTCATTTTTTGTGACAAGGTTTCATTCTGTAGCTTCGGCTAGCCTAGAACTTGCTATGTGTTTCAGGTTGGCCTTGGCCTCTAACTCACAGCAGTCTGCCTGCCTCTGCCTCCCCAGGGACTTGGATTACAGGTATTCCATCGGTCTATGTCTTCAACTCAGAAACGAAGTGGCCTCTTCCTGCTATAGACTTGGGCCACTACAGAGAAGACTTGGTTCTTTTGTTAGCCTGCTTGCACTGTGAGCCTTTGTCTTGGCCATGGCTGCATTTGTCATTAAGGCACAGAGTGGAAGAAGCACCCCTCTTTTCACTTGTTTTCTTCCTGAGATGAGACATTTGTGAAAAGGCCAGGCATGGTGCTGCACACCTGCAATCTCAGCCCTTTGGTCTGAGGAAAGAGAATCTAAGGCCAGCCTAAGCTTCATAATGAGACCTTGTCTCTAGATGGCCAGAAGTTTTCAGCTGTTTTCTTGTAAAAAAAACAGCTGTCATGCCATTTTCTTTTGAAAAATTGTCTTTTTGGAGCTGGACAGATGGCTCAGTGGGTAAAAGTGGTTCCTGTGCAAGAATTAGGACCTGGGGATGCCTGAGGTTACTTGAGTTCCATTCTCCAGTGCCCATGTCACCAACTGGGCATGGCCATGAGTGTCTGTAACTCTAGTCACCTGAGGCTTGCGCAACTGGAAGCCCCAGAATCAGGAAACAACACAGATGAGCAGTGGAGCGGAGGGTACCTGACATTCTCTGGCCTCTGCGTACACCACATACCACACAATTCACCTACAAAAAATTTCCTGTTCTTGTTTTCTGATTGTAAAAAGCAATACTGTTTGTAATACATAATTTAAAAAATACCACAACCTTGGGCTAGAGAGATGGCTTAGCGGTTAAGGCATTTGCCTGCAAAGCCAAATATCCTGGTTCGATTCTCTAAGACCCACATAAACCAGATGCACAAGGGGGCACATGCATCTGGAGTTCATTTGTAGTGACTGGAGGTCCTGGCGTGCCCATTCTCTTTCTCTATCTCTTTCTCAAATAAATAAATAAAATATTTAAAAAATACTACCTTATGGGCTGGAGAAATTACTTAGTGGTTAAGGTACTTGCCTGCAAAGCCTAAGAACCCATGTTTGACTCTCCAGATCCCATGTAAGCCAGATGTACAAAGGTGAGGCAAGCACGAGGTCACACATGTCCACTAGGTGGTGCAAGCATCTGGCGTTCAATTTCAGTGGCTGAGGCCCTTGCACGCCAATTCTCTCGCTCTCTAAAATTAAAAAAAAACACTGCATGGACTTTACTGACCTTTTTGTTTTGAGGTGAGGTTTCACTCTAGCCAAGGCTGACCTGGTATTCACTGTAGTTTCATGGTAGCCTTGAACTCACAGCAATCCTCCTACCTCTGCCTTCTGAGTACTGGGATTAAAGGCATACACCACCATGCCCAGCTTTTACTGACCATTTTTAATCTACACAGTACTGGCCAAAGCTTTTAATGTTTCCTTCCTATAAAAAAAATCCTTATTTTTATGCATGCAAGGTGTATGTTTTTGTATCTGTTTCCCATTTTTGCAGATTTATGTGTGTGTGAAGTGCATGTGTGTATGTAAATTTGCGTATGTAGGCTCGTGTGTGTGTGTGTGTGTGTGTGTGTGTGTGTGTGTGTAGGTTGGCCAGCCAGAGGTTGACTTCAGATGTTTTTTTCAGTTGCTCTCCATGTATTTACTGTAGCAGTCTCTCTCATTTGAATCTAGACCTCAGTGGTTTGATTAGAACAGGGATGCCCTGTCCCTGCCTCCCACAGCTGGGATTACACACGGGTTGCCATGCCCACCCGGATTTTCCTTGAGTGCTGGAATCTGCACTCCAGCCCTCACATTTACATGGCAAGTGTTTACTCACAGACTCGTCTTCCCAGCCCCTTGATTTTTATTTCACTGTTAGATCCTGAATTTTTACTCTAAACAGAAAGTTGTTGTTTTTTTTTTAATGTTTGCGTAAAATTTTCTCAGGAAGGTTGGGCTTGGTAGTGCAGGCCTGATATCCCAGCAACTTGGAAAGCTGAGGCAGGACGATCATAAACTAAAGGCCTGTCTCAGCTGTTGCTTGATTTTATGGCTTATTTGGGTAACTTAGCAAGACTATCTCAAAATAAAAGCTGGGCTGAGGAGATGGCTCAGTTATTAAAGGTGCTTGCTTGCAAAGCCTGTTTAGCCTGGGTTCCGTTCCCCAGCACTTTCTTAAAGCCAGATACAAAATAAGTGGCACATGCATCTGGCATTTGTAGTGGCAAGAAACCCTGGTATGCTTGTGCACATACACACATACAGATACATAATAAATAACAAGAGTTAAAAACAAAGGGCTTCTAAGCCAGAGTACCTAAATTCCAGTCTTCAGGCTCTGTGTAAAAGCCAGAAGCCATGGCTGGTGGGCGTCTGAAATTTCAGCACACTGACCCTGAGATGAGAGGTAGACAGGAGAATTCCTGCAGACTCGTGCTGAGGGCACAGCAAAGAAGCTCAGCAGGAGAACCAGAGAAAAGCCTGCCTCAGAGGTGGGCAGGTGAAGGAAGAGCAACCTGAAAGTAGTCTGTGACCTCCACAGACTGTAGTAGCAACAGAGCGAGGTGGATAATTGGATGCTAAGCTGTGTACCTGAGTAATATTCTTCCTTGTGGGAGCTAGTGTGCTTCCTGTTGGTACTTTCTCATTTGTCCTTGTCCTTAGCTAGGTATTCAGTTTGTTTATTCTAAGAGGAGGTCTTGCTGTGTTGCTTAGCCTGGTCTTGAACTTGATTAACCCTTCTGAGGGACTATAGTCACATGCCTTGGGATAGTCACTTTTTATTTATTTTAATTGGGTTGCCCCCATATTTATTAGCCTAATGCTATATGTACTTATTTTTTTTTCTTTTGATTTTTTGAGGTAGGGTCTCACTCTAGCCCTGGCTGACCTGGAATTCACTATGGAGTCTCAGGGTGGCTTCGAATTTACAGCAGTCGTCCTACCTCTGCTGGGATTAAAGGCGTGTGCCACCACACCCGGCTCTGTGTACTTTTTTTTTTTTTTTTTTTTTGGCGCAGGCTCTCTAGTTTAGGCTGACCCAGAACTT
The DNA here is from genome assembly GCF_020740685.1 of Jaculus jaculus. Taxonomy (NCBI): domain Eukaryota; kingdom Metazoa; phylum Chordata; class Mammalia; order Rodentia; family Dipodidae; genus Jaculus; species Jaculus jaculus. The sequence goes on from NC_059109.1 coordinate 111,745,074, forward strand.
ACTGTGTAGTTCAGGCTGGCCTCAAATTCAAGGTGCTCCTCCTTCAGTCCCCCAAACGCTGGGTGTACACCACCATGCCCTGCTTCTGTGTATTTTTGCTTGTGTGTTGGTACTTGTCCATGAGTGTGGTGGCCAGAGGTTGATTTCAGGTGTCTTCTATAGTTCTCGTATGTGTGTGTGTGTATATGTATAGTTTATGAGACAGAGAGAGAAACAGAGAAAGAATGGGCCTCTAGCCAGTGCAAGCAGACTCCAGATGCATGTGCCACCTTGTGTATTTGGCTTACGTGGATCCTTTGGTTTTGCAGGCAAGCGCTTTAACGACTAGGCTGTCTCCCCAGCCCTACCTTATATTTTGAGATGGTTTCTCACTGAACCTGGAGCTCACTGACTCCTAGAGTAACCAGCAAGTTCCAGGATCTGCTTGTCTCTTCCTGCCCGGTGCTAGGATTACAAGCATGCACCACCATGCCTGTTTTTTTTTTTTTTTTTTGTTTGTTTGTTTTTCGAGGTAGGGTCTCACTGTAGCCCAACTGACCTGGAATTCACTATGGAGTCTCAGGGTGGCCTCGAACTCACGGTAATCCTCCCACCTCTGTCTCCCGAGTGCTGGGATTAAAGGCGTGCGCCACCACGCCCGGTTTGTTTTTTTATTTTTTTGAGGTAGGGTCTCATTCTAGACCAGGCTGACCTGTAATTCACTACAAAGTCTCAGGGTGGCCTTGAACTCACAGCAATCCTCCTATCTGTGCTTCCCGACTGCTGGGATTAAAGGCGTGCGCCACCACTCCTGGCTCCCATGCCTGGTATTTTTAAAACAATATATTTTATTTATTTATTATTTATTTGAGAGAGAGAGAGAGTGGGCATTCCAGGGCCTCTAGCAACTGCAAGCGAACTCCAGATGCATGTGCCCCCTTGTGCATCTGGCTTACGTGGGTACTGGAGAGTTGAACTGAGATCCTTTGGCTTTGCAGACAAATGCCTTTTTTTTTTTTTTTTTAAAGAACTAGTACAAGCCAGGCGTGGTGGCGCATGCCTTTAATCCCAGCACTCTGGAGGCAGAGGTAGGAGGATCGCCATGAGTTCAAGGCTACCCTGAGATGACGGAGTTAATTCCAGGTCAGCCTTGATCAGAGTGAGACCCTACCTTGAAAAACCAAAAAAAAAAAACAAACCCCAAAAAAAACTCAAAAAAAAAAAAAAAAAAAAAAAAACAACTCCCAGTACAGAAAGTGGATTCTTTTCTTTCTATTTTTGGAGGTAGGGTCTCACTCTAGTCTAGGCTGACCTGGAATTCACAGTGTAGTCTCAGGCTAGATTCTTCCTACCTCTGCCTTCCAAGTGCTGGGATTAAAGGCGTGTACCACCACATCCAGCAGAAAGTGGATTTTTGAAATCCCCTGTATCCTTGTACGGAGGAATCTGTCCTTGTGAAAAATTGGAAAATGTTGCCCTTTTATTGTTCTAGGCATGCACTTTTATTTTTGGTGGTCATTTTATTGTCATGATGATTTCAAATAAATTTTAATAGAATTTAAAAAAAAATATTTATTTGACAGAGAGGCAGTTAGAGAATGAACAGGCATGCCAGGGCCTCTAGCCACTGCAAACACATTCCAGATGCATGTGGCACCTTGTACATTTGGCTTTATGTGGGTACTAGGGAATTGAATCCATGTCCTTAGGCTTTGTAGGCAGGTGCTGAGCCATCTGTCCAGCTCCCATGTTACAACTTTTAATATCTCTCTGGGGGCTGAGAATGTAGCTCATTTGGTAAAGTATTTGGCTAGTATGCATGGAGCCCTGGTTTCATTCCCAAGCACTACATAAAACTGGGTGTGATGTCACATGCTTGTAATACCAGCCTCTGAAATAGAAGCTGGAGCATCAGAAGGTCGTCATTCTTGACGATATAATCAGTTTGAGCTCAAAACTAGCCTGAGCTACATGAGACTTGTCTCAAATAAAAAAGGGTTAAGTAGCTAGGTGTGGTGGTACACACCTTTAGTCCCAGCACTTGTGAGGCTGAGGTAGGAGGATCGCTGTGCATTTGAGGCCACCCTGAGACTATATAGTGAATTCCATGTCAACCTGGGTTAGAGCAAAGACCCTACCTTGGAAAAAAAAAAAAGAGAAAAAAATGGGGGTGGGGTTTAGTAGATATGGAACACCATGCTTTTGTTTGTTTGTTTGTTTGTTTTTCAAGGTAGGGTCTCCCTCTAGCCCAGGCTAACCTGGAATTCACTATGCATTCTCAGGGTAATCTTGAACTCACAGCCATCCTCCTATCTCTGCTTCCCAAATGCTGGGGTTAAAGGCGTGCACTTCCACGCCTGGCCACCGTGCTTTTTTTTTTTTTTTAATTTTTTTAAAATTATTTATTTATTTATTTGAGAGCGACAGACACAGAGAGACAGACAGATAGAGGGAGAGAGAGAGAATGGGCGCGCCAGGGCTTCCAGCCTCTGCAAACGAACTCCAGACGCGTGCGCCCCCTTGTGCATCTGGCTAACGTGGGACCTGGGGAACCGAGCCTCGAACCAGGGTCCTTAGGCTTCACAGGCAAGCGCTTAACCGCTAAGCCATCTCTCCAGCCCTTTTTTTTAAATTTTTATTAACATTTTCCATGATTATAAAAAAATATCCCATGGTAGTTCCCTCCCTCCCCACCCCCACACTTTCCCCTTTGAAATTCCATTCTCCATCACATCACCTCCCCATTACAATCCACTGTGCTTTTTTAATAGTAATATTCAGTGGCCTAAAGTTTACTATATTTTTGTTGTTGTTGGTTTTTTGAGGTAGGTTCTCACTCTGGCTCAGGCTGACCTGGAATTCACTATGTAGGCTCAGGGTGGCCTCAGACTCATGGCAATCCTCCTACCTCTGCCTCCTGAGTGCTGGGATTAAAGGCGTGCACCACCATGCCCGGCCATAAAGTTTACTGTTTTTGTGTTGTGTTACTGTTTATTCAGGAGCTGCATATTGTCAGTTTATGGACATGCTGTTCCCTGGCTCCATTGCCTTGAAGAAAGTGAAGTTCCAAGCCAAGTTAGAACATGAATATATCCAGAACTTTAAAATACTACAAGCAGGTTTCAAGAGGATGGGTGTTGACAAAGTAAGTAAACTTTCTTCCTTCATTTAGATTTATTAATTTTTTCTTTTTTAAATTATTTTATTTATTTATTTGAAAGTGACAGAGAGAGAAAGAGGCAGATAGAGAGAGAGAATGGGCACGCCAGGGCCTCCAGCCACTGCAAAGGAACTCTAGATGCATGCGCCCCCTTGTGCATCTGGCTAACGTGGGTCCTGGGGAATCGAGCCTTGAACCGGAGTCCTTAGGCTTCACAGGCAAGTGCTTAACTGCTAAGCCATTTCTCCAGCCCCAGATTTATTAATTTTTTAAACCTATATTTATTTATGATAGAGAAAGAGACAGAAAGAGAGAATGGGCATGCCAGGCCCTCTAGCCACTGCATACAAAGTCCAGGCACATGTGCCCCCTTGTGCTAGATTTATTAATTTTTTTAAAAATTTATTTATTTTATGTATTAGAGAGAAAGAGGCAGATGGAGAGAATGGCCGTGTCAGGGCCTTCAGCCACTGTAAACAAACTCCACATGCATGTGCCACCTTGTGCATCTGGCTTACATGGGTCCTGGGGAATCAAACCTGGGTCCTTTGGCTTCCCAGGCAAATTCCTTAACCGCTAAGCCATTTCTCCAGCCCATTAATTTTGTTTTTATTTTTGAAATAATTTTACAATGTTGCTCAGGCAGAGGTTGAAGTCACTGTGTAGCCCAGGCTGTCTTTGAACTTGTGGTAATCCTCTTAAGCCTCCTGAGTATTGGGGACACAGTTGGGAGCCACTGGGCTTATTCTTTTTTTTTTTTTTTTTTTTTTTTGCATATGATAGTATTTGGGTGGTGTGTTATGTTGTTTGTATGGGTGAAAAAGTGAGTAGGAAAGTGTGTAGCCAGGACTTGCCTCAAACTCCTGATCTTCTTGCCTCTGTCTCTTCAGCAAAATTCTTCTGGTGTGCATCACCTCAGTGGCTGCTTAATTATTCCTAACTCAGGATTGGTGCTAAAGATATGGATGGTAGGCTGGAGAAGTGGCTCAACAGTTAAGGCACTTGCCCATAGAGCCTAACAACCCAGTAGCTAGAGCAAGACTCTACCTCAAAAAACAAAATCAAACCAAAAAAAGATGTGGGTGGTAGACTATGACTTTGAAATTGTCTTTTCTCTATGTACTTCTAAAAAATGTTTAGAGGCCTGGAGAGATGGCTTAGCAGTTAAGCGCTTGCTTATGAAGCCTGAGGACCCTGGTTTGAGGCTCGATTCCCCAGGACCCACGTTAGCCAGAAGCACAAGGGGGCGCACGCGTCTGGAGTTCATTTGCAGTGGCTGGAGGCCCTGTCGCCATGCCCATTCTCTCTCTCTCTCTCTCTGCCTTTCTCTCTGTGTCTGTCACTCTCAATTAAATAAATTAAAAAAATGAACAAAAAATTAAAAAAAAATAATAAAATGTTTAGAAATTAAAAAAAAAAATATTAGAGAATGAGAGAATACAGACAAGCCAGGGCCACTTGCTGCTGTGAATGAACTCCAAACTCATGTGTCACTTTGTGTCTGGCTTTATATGTGTACTGGAGATTTGAACCCAGGGTTGTAGGCTTTGCAAGCAAGTGCCTATAACTCCTGGGCCATCTAAGCCCTTTTAAAATTTTTTATAGACACCGTCCAGGTTATATAGACCATAAACCATGATCTCAAGCCCCTCCAACTGTTCTTCCTTGTTTATGTCCTTCTTTGCTCTAGTTAACATATTCCTACCTCTGCTCCCCTCTCTGTCTTTCTTGTCTATGAATTTTAGTAAGTGAAGTAGTCAACATGTGACTAAATTTTAGTTAATCTCTAGCGGTCTGCCGTCTCTCAAACTCTGGACTTGTGTAAACTGTACTGACTTGATTCTGTACTTTGATCTGTTTTCAAGTTAGATTTGGTTTCTCTTGGTTTTAAAAATTTTTTCTTGTTTTTTTTATTGACAACTTCCATATTTACAAACAATAAACCATAATTCCCTCACTTTCCCCTTCTAAAATCCACTTTCCATCATATCCCCTCCCTCTGTCTGTTAGTCTCTCTTTTACTTTGATGTCATCATCTTTTCCTCCTATTATGAGAAGGTAATACTAGGCACTGCAAGGTCATGGATATCAAGGCCAGTTTCTGGACGGTTGCATTATAAGCAATCCTACCTTTCCTTTGGCTCTTACATTCTTTGCGTCACCTCTTTGGCATTGTACCCTGAGCCTTGGAGGGTGTGATAGAGATGTTTCTGTGTTGAACACTCCTCCGTCACTTTTAGCACTATGGTGCCTTTTGGGTCATCCCTGTGGTCACAACCATCTGAAAAGAGAAGCTTCTGTAACCAAAAGTGAGGATAGTAAAGTCAGGCGTGGTGGCACATGCCTTTAATCCCAGCACTCAGAGACAGAGGTAGGTGGACCACTGTGAGTTTGAGGCTACCCTGAGATCATCCAGGTCAGCCTGGGCTAGAGTGAGACCCTACCTCAAAAACAAAACAAAACAAAAAACCAAAAAGGTGAGGATAGCGTTAATATATGGGTATGAACACATTAAGTGAAGTGCTTACAGGGCAGTTTGGTAGACATAATATATACGCATTCACTTATACAAGAGCAGGTGTTACACCACTAGGGCTCGTGACCTCTCCCACCATAGGCTTTGTATTAGGTTTTCAGTACCAGGCATGTATTCCCTCCCATAGAGCAGGCCTCCAGTCCAATTAGAGAGCAGTTGGTTTCCCCCATATCAGACATGCCACTATAGCACTTGCTTGGTCTTTTAGCTTGGTTAGCCAAACTTGAGGTTTGCAGTGTCCACTGTTTTCACTGCTGATGGCTTTTGTTGATGTGCAGCTTTTTCCAGCTTTCTGTCAGCTCGTCTACACCAAGGAAGGTTTAAGCTCAGTTCCAGGTTGATTTCTCAGTGACCTTATAGCCCAGGCATGTGGAGTCTTCAGCAGTAGGGTCTTACCATCTATTTCTGGTGGGAAACCAAGAGCCTTGGCAGTAGCCTATAATGTTTTGTGGGCAACAAGGATTTTCCTGGCTAACAACTCACTGGAAGGTATCCATCCCATCCCTAAGCACTGAAATTTTTCTAGTAACAACCTGTGGCTTCTGGGTATTCCATTATTCAAAGTCTTTCATGGTCTTTTTAGGTAGAGTGTCGCTGTAGCCCAGGTTGACATGGGCTTCATTATGTAGTCTCAGAGTGGCCTCCAATTCACAGTGATCTTTGTCCCTCTGCCTCTTGAGCACTGGGATTAAAGGTGTGTGCCACCACGCCCGGCTCTTTCTGTTTATCCCTCCTTCCCTCCCGTGTTCTCTCTCCTTTATTTGAGATCGGTTTTATTGTGTATCTAGGCTGACTTCAAGTTTGGTATCTTCTTGCTTCAGCTTATACAAGTGCTCATACAAATGTGCACTGCACCAGGCCAGGGAATTTCTCTCTCTAAAACCTTGTAGAATGTGTTTGAAGGTGCATTTGTGACTTTTGTGATAGGTGTTTCTTTCCTTTCCTCCCTTAGCTAAGATCTAACCCATGGCCTTGTGCCAATTCAGCAAGCCCCGTCTCTTGACCACTGAGCTGTATCTCCCAGCCCTTGTTGCTTTTACATTTCAGATTGCTTTTCTTAAATTTGAGGGGAATAGGGATTGGTACTCTATTGAAAGCAATCTTAGTTAAACTTGTTCTGTAAATTTAGAGGCTTAGTACTTTATACTATTTTGGTAGGTTGACAAGTTTGATGCTTGCTACAAACCTCTGCTTTGCTCTTGATTTTTTTTTTTTTTTCCTGCAGATAATTCCTGTGGATAAATTAGTTAAAGGAAAGTTTCAGGACAATTTTGAATTTGTTCAGTGGTTCAAGAAGTTTTTTGATGCAAACTATGATGGAAAAGATTATGATCCTGTAGCTGCCAGACAAGGTCAAGAGACAGCAGTGGCTCCTTCCCTTGTTGCTCCAGCTCTGAACAAACCGAAGAAACCTCTCGGCTCTGGCAGCACAGGTAACCCTCCCCCCCCCCCAAAAAAAAACACCTCATTTCCAGTAGTCCAGTAATGCCATTCAGCCCCCACTGAACCAGGGTTTTCTTTTATTCTTACTTTTGGTGGTACATAGGTTTGAACCTAGGACCTTGGGCATCCTAGGCAAGTGCTATATACTGAGCTACACCACAGCCCTGAATCAGAACTTTTGAATAGCTGTATAGGCTTGGGGACCTTCAGGAGCAAGATCTATGGCATGCAGCCGTCTGTTTGTTCTTTGTAGCTCTGTGAACCCTGTCATCCCTGTCCCCAGAATCCATCATCTGCCTCTATGAAATCGGAAGGTTAGTACTGGCCCCGGAGACCTGAATGAGTTAGTGTATGCTGTTTTTCCAAAGTTCTATAGATATGTGGAATAGGAGGCCCTCAGGCTACCTCACACAAGAGCTTTGGTCATGTGGGAAACAAGGGCATTGCATAGAAGTCTGAGAAGGTCAGTTACAAGAAGACCTGAATTCCGGGCCCCCACTCTTGTTCTAGGCTGTGTCTGTCGTGCTGTCTGCCAATAGACTAGCTTTCTGCTTGCTCAGGACTTCCTTTCCCTCCCTGAGCTTTAGCTGGAGTGTGGCTCTGGCTAGCTCTCCTGCCAGCAGAGAGTAGGAGGCAGTTGTTTTTCAAGGTAGGCTGTCACTCTAGCCCAGGGTGACTTGGAACTCACTCTGTAGACCAGATAGGCCTCAAACACACAGTGACCTCCTACCTCTGCCTTCTCAGTGCTGAGATTAAAGGTGTGCTTGCTGCTATAAATAAACTCCAGACTCATTTTTTTTTTTCAAAGCAGTGTTTCATTCTAATCCAGGCTGACCTGGAATTCACTATGGAGTCTCAGGTTGGCCTCAAACTCACAGTGACTACCTACCTCTGCCTCCTAAGTTCTGGGATTAAAGGCGTGCACCATTTTGTTTGTGACTGGCTTCATATGGGTACTGGGCATTTGAACCCAGTATTCATATCTTAGAGGCAGTTTTTAGTGTGTCCTCAGAAGCTTTTGGCTGTCAGGTTTTCCAGGGTTTATGTTCAGTAGTATGTTCATGGAGTATCTATGTGAGCATTGGGCTATGTAGCTGGATGACATTCCTCCTTTTCTAGAAGATGGCAAGGGTATATTAACTGAGATCACGTAGTACCATGAGAGAGGCAGACACATCTGGTGGTAGAGAAGGTGTGTGGATTACTGCTTTTCTTTCTGTTTTGTTTTGTTTTGATTTGGCTCTTCAAGGTAGGGTCTCGCTGTAGCCCAGGCTGATCTATATAATTCATTGTACTTTCAGGGTGGCCTTGAACTCACAGTGATTCTCCTACCTCTGCCTGATATTAAAGTACTGTGATTAAAGACGTGCACCACCACTCCCGGCTTTACTGTTTTTATTTATTTATTTATTCTTTTGGTTTTTTGAGGTGGAATCTTGCTGTAGTCCAGGCTGACCTGGAATTCACTGTGTAGTCTCAGGGTGGCCTTGAACTCATGGTGATCCTCCTACCCCCTGAGTGCTGGGATTAAAGGCATGCGCCACCACACCCGTCCTGTTTTTATTTTATTTATTTATTTATTTTATTTTTTTTTTGGTTTTTTGAGGTAGGGTCTCACTCTGGTCCAGGCTGACCAGGAATTAACTCTGTCATCTCAGGGTGGCCTTGAACTCATGGCAATCCTCCTACCTCTGCCTCCCGAGTGCTGGGATTAAAGGCGTGCGCCACCATGCCCGGCTTTATTATAATTTTTTAAAAATACTTTATTTATGTATTTTCATGAGAGAGAGAAAAAGGCAGAGAGAGAGAGAATGGGCATGCCAGGGCTTCCAGCCACTGCACACGAACTCCAGACACATGCGCCCCCTTGTGCGTCTGGCTAACGTGGGTCCTGCAGAATTGAACCTGGGTCCTTAGGCTACACAGGCAAACACCTTAACCGCTAAGCCATCTCCCTAGCTCCTGTTTTTATTTTTTAATTATATTTATTTATTTGAGAGAGAGAGAAAGGGTGGGGCAGGTAGATACAGAGAATGGTAGCACCAGGGCTTCTAGCCATGCAAACAAACTTCAAGTGCATGTGCCACCTTGTGCATCTCCCTTATGTGTGTACTGGGGAATTGAACCTGGGTTTGCAGGCAAGCATCTTAACCACTAAGCCAACTCCAGCCCCATTTTAAAATTTTTAAAAAAAAATAATTTATTTTTATTTATTTGAGAGGGAGGCAGGGGGAAGGGGAGAGAGAATGGGTGTGCTAGGGCCTCCAGCCACTGCAGATGAACTCCAGATGCATGTGCCCCCTTGTGCACCTGGCTTATGTGGGTCCTGGGGAATTGAACCTGGGTCCTTTGGTTTTGCAAACAAGCGCCTTAACTGCTAAGCCATCTCTCCAGCCTTCTTCTTTTTTTTTTTTAATCTTTTAACTGAAAATGACCATAATTGTAAACATTATCCCATGGTAATTCCCTTCCCCCACTTTCCCCTTTGAAACTCCACCCTCCATGATATCCCTTCTCCCTCTCAATTAGCCTCTCTTATTTTGATGTCATGATCTTTTTTTCCTATTTTGATGGTCTTGTGTAGGTAGTGTCAGGCACTCTGAGGTCATGGATGTCCAGGCCATTTTGTGTCTGGAGGAGCACGTTGTAAGGACCCCTACCCTTCCTTTGGATCTTACATTCTTTCAGCCATCTCTTCCACAATGGACCCTGGGCCATGGAAGTTGTGATTGAGATATTTCAGTGGTGAGCACTCCTCTGTCACTTCTTCTCAGTACCATAGTGCTTTCTGAGTCATCTCACGGTCACTGCCATCTGAAAAGAGAAGGTTCTCTAACCAAAAGTGAGAGTACCATTAATATGTGGATATGAACATCAAGAGAAGTGCTTACTGGACAGTTTGGTGAGCACAGTATATACACTTAAGTCAGATGGCAGCAGATGTTAAACGCCTAGGGCTCATGACTATCCCTGTTGCAGGTTTTCACTATCAGGGACGTATTCCCTCCCATAGAGTGGGCCCTCAGTCAACTTAGATGGTGGTTGGTTTCCCCATGACAGATGTGCCATTATTGCACCTGTTGGCTTATTTGGCCTGGCTGGTTAAATATAAGGCTTGCAGTGTCCACTGTTGAGTATCTTCACTGGTGATTTCTCTCTCTCCCATTGAAAATATATTTATATTTATTTTTATTTATTTGAGAGAGAATGGGCATGCCAGGGCCTCTAGCCACTGATGAACTCCAGACATGTGTACACCTTTTGTATCTGGCTCATGTGGGTCCTGGGGAATTGAACCTGGGTCCTTTGGCTTTGCAGGCAAATGCCTTAACCACCAAGCTATCCCTCCAGTCCCCATTTTCACTTTTTAAATTTTAAGACAGGGTTCTTGTGGTAACAGCTTAGGCTGGCTGGGAACTTTTTTTGTAGACCAGATGACTGAATTTGCAGTAGTCCTACCTTAGTCTCCTGAATGTTGCTTTTAGATGTGAGCACTGTGCCCAGCTAGTGGGAGAGTTTTTTTTCAAACACCTTTATTGATAAAAATTCATGTCATACTTTTCACTTGTTTAAAATAAACTTTTTAATGGACTGGAGCAATGCCTCAGTTGTTAAGATGCTTGCGTGCAAAGGCTAAGAACCCAGGTTCAGTTCCCCAGTGCCCACTTAAAGCCAGATGCACAAGGTGGTGCATATGTCTGGAGTTGGTTGGAAATGACTAGAGGCCGTAGCATGCCCATTCTCTCTTTATCTGTCTCTTTCTTAAATAAATAAATAAATAAATATTTTGGGGCTGGAGAGATGGCCTAGCGGTGAAGCGCTCGCCTGTGAAGCCTGAGGACCCCGGTTCGGGGCTCGATTCCCCAGGACCCACGTTAGCCAGATGCACAAGGGGGCGCACGCGTCTGGAGTTCGTTGGCAGTGGCTGGAGGCCCTGGCGCGCCCATTCTCTCTCTCTCTCTCTTTCTCTCTCTCTCTGTCACTTTCAAATAAATAAAAATAAACCAAAAAAAATTAAAAAAAAAATATTTTGAAATGAACTTTTTTTGTGGGAAAGTCTCAGCATTTTATTATTATTTTTTTTGGGGGGGGTTGTTTTTTCAAGGTAGGATCTCTAGCCCAGGCTGACATGGAATTCAGTATGTGGTTTCAGGCTGGCCTTGAACTCACAGCGATCTTCCTACCTCTGTCTTCTGAGTATTGGGATTAAAGGTGCATGCTACCACCCAGCCTCCCCCATTCTTTCATTTGTTTATTTATTTGACAAAGAAAGAATGGTTACATCAGGGCCTCTAACCACTGCATATGAACTCCAGGCTCGTGCATTACTTTGTGCATCTGGCTGGAGAATTAAACTTTGGTCTGCTAACTTTCCAGGCAAACACTTTAACCATGAAGTTAGCTCTCAAGCCCCCTATTCTTTCTTTTTAACACATTTTATTCATTTATTAGAGAGAGAGAATATTAATGGGGCACCAAAGCCTCTAGCCACTGCAAAGTAACTACGGATGCATGTACCACCTTGTGCATCTGGCTTACATGGGTACTGGGGAATTGAACCTGGGTCCTTCAGCTTCAAAGGCAAATGTCTTAACTGCTTAGCCATCACTCCACCCTATCCCCCCCTCCCCCATTTTCTTTTGTTTTTTTTCTTTATTTGAGAGAGAAATAGAATGGGTATGCTAAGGCCTCTGGCCACTGCAAATGAACTCCAGGAGCATGCATCCCCTTGTGCATCTGGTTTATGTAGGTATTGGGGAATCGAACTTGCGTCCTTAGACTTATCAGGCAAATTCCTTAACCACTAAGCTATCTCTTCAGCCCTCCCCTATTTTTTTTTTTTTTTTTTTTTGGTTTTTCGAGGTAGGGTCTCACTCTGGCTCAGGCTGACCTGGAATTCACTATGTAGTCTCAGGGTGGCCTCGAACTCTCGGCGATCCTCCTACCTCTGTCTCCCGAGTGCTGGGATTAAAGGCGTGCTCCATCACGCCCGGCTCCTTTTTTTTTTTTTTTTTTTTTTTTTTGAGGTACTATCTCCCCTTAGCCCAGACTGGCTTCAAACTCATAGCAATCCTCCTATCTATGTCTCCTGAGTGCTGGCATTAAAAGCATATGCAACACGCCTGTACAGTAACTTTTATTTTTTGTCTATTTCAAGGTAGGTTTTTACTGACCTGGAATTAGTCTTAGGCTGGCCTTGAACTCATAGCAATCCTTCTGCCTCGGACTCCCAAGTGCTGGTGTGTGCCACTACAACCTGCTAATTTTTCTATTTAATTTTTTGAAGCAGAATTTCAATCTAGTTCAGGCTAACTTGGTGGAACTCCCTTTGTAGCCCAAGCTTGCCTTGAACTCACTGCAGTCCTCCTATCTCAGCCTCCTGAGTGCTGAGATTAAAGCCATACACCACCACAGTGGGTTTAATAAGCATTTTAGTGACAGTTTTATATATGTGCATAATATATTATGATTCTAAACCCTCGCATCACTCTTGTCCCCCCTTTCCACGTACCCTTTCCTCTCTCCAACCAGTTTCTCTTTTGTTGCGATGTCTTTCTGTTTTTAATTTTTACCTGCCTTTATTACCCATGATGCCATTTTGATGGGCCCAGTACTGTGCAGGTTATTACAGCTGCTGGGAGGCCATGAATGCAATGGCCACTCTTCTTCATTCTTTGGCTTTTACATTCCTGTTGCTGCCTTTTCCAGTGTTCCTGGGCCTTGTGGGCACAATAGAGATATCTTCTTTAGTGCCAAACATTTAACTGTGCCTTCTCGGCATTTTGATGAATTTGGAGTCTCCCCAGTAGTCCCTGCTGGCCGTGGAAAGAAGCTTTTCTGAAGAGAATTGAGAGCAGCACTACTATATGAGCATATGTATAATATTTAGAGGGCAGTTTGATGGGTGCAACCTATCCATTTTGTGAAATAGTAGCCCCCCCCCCATGGCATATGACCTTCCAGGCCATTAGGCTTTTGACTAGGTTTTCAGTACCAGTCTTGAATTCCCTCTTAGGCTGCAGATCTATCCAGAGAGCAGTTGGTTACCTCCTAACACTCATGTCACTATCGTACTGATGGGCCCCTCTTGCCTAGCAGGATGGTTGTTTGGTCCATAGGGGTCGTTGCTGGTTGAAGACTGTTGATGGTTTTTCTCCCCCAGCCGGCTGCAGAGCACTTTCCAACACTGTGATAGCTAGCCAGCAGGAAGGAGACTTCTAGCTCAGTAGCAGCTTGATTTCTCAGTGTCCAAAATTCTTGATTATGTTAACTTGTAGATAATTGACTCTGATACTACTTCATGTGTTTTATAAATACTGTAAGAAGTCTATAAATCCTAGTTATTGAGATGCTTTTTTTAAAAAAAAATGTATTATTATTATTATTATTTTGTTTTTTTTGAGGTAGGGTCTTGCTATAGGACCTGGAATTTATTATGCAGTTTCAAATTGGCTTTGAACTCTTAGCAATCCTCCTACCTCAGCTTCACAAGTGCTGTGATTAAAAGCATGAGTCACCATGCCCAACTGCGATGCTTCCTTTTTGGTTTCTTGAGGTAGGGTCTCACTCTAGCCCAGGCTGACCTGGAATTCACTATGGAGTCTCAGCGTGGCCTTGGCATCATAGCGATACTCCTACCTCTGCCTCCCAAGTGCTGGGATTAAAGGTATGTGCCACCACATCTGGTTTGATACTTATTTTTTAAAAATTTACTTGGGAGAGAGAATGGGCACACTGGGACCTCTAGTCAGTGCAAACAAACTCCAGACACATGGCGCCGCCTTGTGCATCTGGCTTATGTGAATCCTGGGAAATTGAACCTTAGGCTTTGCTAGCAAGTGCCTTAACAGCTAAGCCTTCTGCGATGCTTTTTTATCCTGACTCTTGTCCTTCTGAAAAGGTGAGTAGAGGCTTTGACACCATAGCATTAAGATCAGGCTCTACTACCCGTTTGAATTTTCTCTCATCTAATCCAAGAACTTGGGTGACAAGTTTGGAGGGATGGAACTTTCCAGATGAGACACAGAAGGCACTAGCAGCAGCTGGGATTGTGATCTCCTGGCATGCAGTTTGCCATTAGAATTTAGTTCATGAAGCTGCCCTGCTGGTGGGTTTGGTTGGAGCGTAATTCACCTTGTATGCATCAGAATGACTGTACCTCTTTCGTTTGATAGTTCTGTTCACTGCAGCAGAGTAAAGCTCTCACTGGAGGACTGCTTTCAGCATGAAAGAGCCTGGATCAAATTGGCACTTAATTTTGCTGCTAGGACCAGAACTGCTGAGAGCAAATACTGGGTTGTTGTATTGTCTGTATGCTGGTCCTCTCTAGCATTGGTTTCCTTCCTGTGCATCTGGAGAGCAGTTGGTCACAGCCTTCCCTTACCATCTTACAGACTTCTGTCTGGTGTTGAAATTTTTCTTAACATGTTTAATTCTCTCAGCTCCGCAGAGACCTATTTCAACACAGAGAACTACTGCAGCTCCTAAGCCTGGCCCAGGGATGGTGCGAAAGAATCCTGGTGTGGGCAATGGGGATGACGAAGCAGCTGAATTGGTGCAGCAGGTAGGTGCCTCCTGCGTTGGGGTGTCCGTCACGCTGGAGTTGTCCTTGCTGCATTGAGCAGGAGGGCTGCTTGCTGCCAGAACGATCCTCGTGATACGTGTGGAGTAGAGAAAGAAAAGGTCAGATATTTCTTGGCTCAAACCTGGAAACCAGCTAGTGAATTTGGTTGGGGTGTTTCTGGAATGCCCTCAGGGTTCTGTGGGTTCAGAGAGTGAGCGCTAAAGAACTGCTTGCCAGAGATTGGAATTGAGGGTGGAACTGGAACTGGTAGGGAAAGTGTTGTTCTTCTGGGTTTGTTATTCAGTTCAATGATTTGAATCTTCAGGATTTAATGCCTTCAGGTCTCATGGATCTGGATTAGAAAAAATTGTAGACTTTTAAACTTTTTTGTACCAGTCCTTCTTTTGTTTGCTTGCTTTTGTGTGATTATTTTGACTTGGTCACCCTCTAGGCACTGTTTTTGAGGTACAGAGAAAAAAGGAGACTTTGTAAAACCAGAGGCATGGTTGTGTGCAGGAAACAGTTAGAAAGATAGGAGAATGTCAAGACCATGTGTCAGGTGAGTTGACTGCTCTGCATGAGCAGACAGTGTCCTGTGTAACCAGGTCCAGGCTTTGGGCTAGGGTTAGGTGGTGGAAGAAGTGAGAGAGCTCTGCCAGTACTGCACTTGTGCCTCACCCGGGCAGGGGCTAACACTTGCTTTTGCTTTTTTGTTTGTGTTTATTTTTTGAGGTAGAGTCTTGCTGTAGCCCAGGCTGACCTGGAATTTACTGTGTAGTCTTAGGCTGGCTTCAAACTCACAGTGATCCTCCTACCTCTAACTAACTCCCACGTGCTGGGACTAAAGGCGTGAGATAAAGCCCAGCTGCTTTTGCTTTTTAAAAATTAATTAATTAGAGAGAGATAAAGGCAGATAGAGGGGGAGAGAAAATGGGCACACATGGGCCACGTTGTACATCTGGCTTACTGGGTACTGGGAAATCAAACATGGGTCCTTTGGTTTTGCAGGCAAGTGCCTTACCCACTAAGCCATCTCTCCAGCCCTGCTTTTTATTGTTGTTGTTTTGGTTTTTGAGGTAGGGTCTCACTCTAGCTCAAGCTGACCTGGAATTCATGATGTAGTCTCAGGGTGGCCTTGAACTCATGGCGGTCCTCCTACCTTTCTGCCTCCCAAGTGCTGGGATTAAAGGTGTGTGCCATCACGCCCAGCTCCAGTCCTGCTTTTGTTTTTTTGAGACAAAGTTTTACTATGAAACCCTGGATGGCCTGTGTACTGCTAGTCTGGCCTCAAACTTGTGATTCTCCTGTCTCTGTGTCCTGACTGTTGTGCTGACAGGTGTCCACCCCATGCTTTAAAAGGTTCACATGAACCAGAATGTTTTGGCTTGTGTATGAATTAACACATGAGTGTTTATAACAAATGGAAAACCCTACCCCTAATGTTTTCTAAATTGCTTATACCAGGCACCAAGTACTTTTAATTTCAATTTTGTGGCAATCTTGTAAGGTTCTATAGACAAGGGTTTGTGTGGTTTGGGAATGCTACTTGATTAAGGATTTGAACTTAAGTATATCTGGCATCATAGCCAAAGTCAGTCTGTAACTACTGAATGGGAATTTGAGGAAAAGGTTGTGTGGCTTGTTTCAGGTATGCAGAGATTCTTTGCTTGTTCCCACCATTGGAAGTTGTAACTATTTACTTTGAGCTAATTGCTGCTAAGCATTGGGGATAATACCAAAGATCTAATTTGTGCTGAGAAGTGGTTCTTGATCTAGTTGGAGAGATTCGCTTGGCTCCAGCTTGTGTCCCAGATGAGGATTAGTGAAGTTAGAGCCACAAGTCTTTTTTTTTTTTTTTTAAGGTATGGTCTTGTTCTAGTTCAGGCTGACTTGGAATTCATTATGTAGTCCCAGGCTGGCCTAAACTCAGTGATCATCCTACTTCTGCTTTCTGATGCTGGGATTATAGGCACGTGCCACCACACCCAGCTGATTTTTGTTTTTTGAAGCAGGGTCTCACTCTAGCCCAGACTGACCTGGAACTCACTGTAGCCGAAGCTGGCCTCTATCAAGGTGATCCTCCTGCCTCAGCCTCCTGATTGCTGAGATTGTAGACATGCACCACCACGCCTGGCTTAAGAGAGCCTCATGTCTTAGAGGATGTGGTTGTGAAATGGGACTTACTTTTTGGGGTTCAAATGTAAACCCTAAACATGAGCTTGTGCCTGCTTTACTAAATAAGACTGAGAAGGATGTTTTTTGTGAATTACTATGTTTAATCAAGAAGGGTAAGGGCAAGTCCTCAGACTAAAGAAAGGGGAATGGCAGGGCAGGATAGTCTGAGAACCAAAGTGTGAGGAATGGAAACATCCACGTGGACTAAGGGCCCATTTATATCCCTACCCGCCTTGGCAGCAGCACTAGGGTGGGAAGGCCAAAACCTTACTGGTGGCAAAAACCTCAGATGCTGAGAGAAGCACAGCCCAGGAGCCAGAAAAGAAACAGTCCACCATAAGCCTTGTGAGCAACTGGGTGCAGTATCTGGAAGGGGCTGTGCTTGAACACATGTGCCTGAGTGATTCCTGTTCTGTAGCAGCTGCTGTTCATACACGAGCTACTCTCTTATGGGCCTTCATGTCTCGTTGGAGGAGAGGAGACTTCCTTCCCTTAGGGCAAGCACGGTACGCTGATCTAGATGGCCAGTGCCGTGTATTTCAGTAGTTGAGGTGGAACTCTACATGGTGTGTGCCTCTCAAGGATGTGGGAAGTCAGGAGGCTAAGTTTGCAAAGGCTGCTGGTCTGCTAACCAGGTTCTTCTTTGGTCCTGGAAAGCTAGAATCAGTTGGCCTGCTTTCTTTTGTTTGTCTTTAGATAGCTCAGGCTGGCCTCTGGCCTTGAACTCCTAATCCTTCTGCCTCTGCTCTCCAAGTGGTGGGTTTACAGGTATGAGCCATTGCATTGACTTTGGGCATGTATAAAATTCGTTAGAGAAATGCTAGTATGAAGGATTTTAAGCTCTCTGGGTTGCCAGAGTTCATATCCCATTCTGTTGCTGATTCTTGGCTTGGCCTCCCTGAATGCCTTTCATATGTGGGAGTAGAGTCAGGTGAGTTTATTAGGCCCAGAGAACACAGCATCTCTGTGATACAGATTATCTTGTACTTACTCATTCTTGAGAAGTATGCAAGGACTCCACATTAAGTCATCCTGGAGGGTTTTTTTTTTTTTTTTTCCATCTGAGGTAGGGTCTCACTCTAGCTCAGACTGACCTGGAATTCACTATGTAGTCTCAGGTGGCTTCAAACTCATGGTGATCCTCCTACCTCTGCCTCCTGAGTGAGATTTTTTTTTTTACCCCCAAGGTAGGGTCTTGCTCTAGGCCAGGCTGACCTGGAATTCACTATGTAGTCTCATTCAGGTTGGCCTTGAACTCACAGTGATCCTTCTACCTCTGCCTGCTGAATGCTGGGATTAAAGGCATATTCCACCAGGCCCAGCTAGACAGTTCAATTTTTGTTTTTTGTTTTATTTTATTTTGAGTTAGGGTCTTGCTTTTGATAGGCTATGCAGACATAGAACCCACAGTTCTCCTGCCTCAGCCTCCTGAGTATGCCTCATTATACTGTGCCCGTGTTTATTTATTTTATTTTATTTATTTATTTGAGGGGGGGGAGAGAAAGAGGCAGATAGAGAATGGGTGTGTCAGGGCCTCCAGCTGCTGCAACAAATTCCAGATACATGTGTTACCTTGTTCATCTGGCTTACATGGGTCCTTGGGAGTTGAACCTGGGTCCTTTGGCTTTGCAGGCAAGAGCCTTAACTACTAAGCCATCTCTCCAGCCTCCATGTTCATTTCTTAACAGCCTCTGTGTGGGAATCTTATAGGACTGGTGGGGGATTTGAACCCTACTTTCCTTTGACCTCTACAGGCAGCCAGTCTTGGATTTGATTGGCCAACTAGTCTCCCATTGGGAACTCAATTTATGATTGCCAGTCACCTGATTAGGCTGGGTTATGGATTCTTCTTCTGTGTTTGTCTCAAGCAACCTTAGCATTTTCTTTTTAGGCCTTTCTCAATTCCTGGGAAGTTCACGAATGCTTTATGGTGGAGTCTTGTTTATAGCCTGTCTGAGGGTGGCTTATAGTCAAGGTTGCCCTGAAGTAGTACGTAGATTTAGCTGGGCAGAAGAAAACTGACACTAAACTGACTGGATTTCATCTTACCTTTCATTTTGATTAAAGATTTCATTGATGATTTTTTAGGTTGGAAGTTTGACATTGGTGCACTAATATCATTATTTTTAATGTCTTATGCAGGTCAAAGTATTGAAGCTTACTGTCGAAGACTTGGAGAAAGAGAGAGATTTCTACTTCGGAAAGCTTAGAAACATTGAATTGATTTGCCAGGAGAATGAAGGGGAAAATGATCCTGTATTACAGAGGATTGTAGACATCCTTTATGCTACAGATGTATGTGTGCATATGATATTTTCTATTTTTACATATATTTTTATTTTTATTTATTTATTTGACAGAGAAGGTGGGTGGGAAGAGAATAGGCATGTTAGGGCCTCCAGCCACTGCAAATGAACTCCAGACATGTGTGCCTCCTTGTGCATCTGGCTAACATGGGTCCTGAAGACTCAAACCTGGATCCTTTGGCTTTGCAGGCAAACGCCTTAACTGCTAAGCCATCCCTCTAGCCTTAATTTAAAAATTTGTGTGTGTGTGTTTGTATGAGTGCCCCATGGCGTCTTACTGCTGCAAGCAAACACCAGGCTTGTGCCACTTACTTTCTTTTGCTTACATGGATAATTTAGGATTTGAACCCTGGCCAATAGGCTTTGCAAGCAAGCATCTCCCCCTCCCCCCATAAAGATATTTTCTTTGCAGTTTTTCACCTGAGAGAAAATAAGTTCGATATAGCTGGTTCCAGCACACCCTGTGTGTGGGTGTTTATATTCCAGATGAGTTTCACTTCATCTCTGATCCTGCAAAGGCAGCCACAACACACCTTTGCTTAGCTTTGGTCCTTGGGGTCCCTGGGCCTTTGAAGAAGGAGTAGGCCAGGAGGTGCTGGCTTGTTCAGCTTCTGTAAGATGTAGCCACTGATTGTCCACAGAATGCTCATCTCCTATTCCTGCAGCTTGGACTCTCCAGCTTTAGTTGCTGTCTGTGTTATCAGGATCCCAGGCATGCACTTGATGTTTTGCCCTCAGTCTCCCTCCCAGGAGCTGGTTTGTCTTGGGGACTTTCTCCGGATCCTTCTTTTCTTCTTTCTTTCTTTCTCTCTTCTTCTTCTTCTTTTTTTTTTTTTTTTTTTTTTTTTGGGTAGGGTCTCACTCTAGCCCAGGCTATCCTGGAATTCACATTTTAGGGTGGCCTTGAATTCACAGTGATCCTCCTGCTTCTGCCTTCCAAGTACTGTACTGGGATCAAGGTGTGTGTCACCATGCCTGACTAGATTCTTCTTCTTCACATAGCCAAATCTGTTTGTTATCATGACATTTTAGCTGATCTGAAAAACTGATCTGTTTTTCTTTAATTTAGGATTTGTTATCTCTCTGTGTCTGCTGTTTAATAGTTGAATTTATTTATAATGCTGCATGCCTAAGCAGGGAATGAAACCAACTATTTGTAGTATGTATAGCACTGTACAAACAAAAGGTAGTAATGGAGCTGTTCCTAGGTCTTTTTTGAAATATTTTTTTAATTGGAAGCTTCCATAATTATAAACAATATCCCATGGTAATTACGTCCCTCCCCCCACTTTCCCCTTTGAAAGCACTCTCCATCATATCCCTTCACCCTCTCAGTCAGTCCCTCTTTTATTTTGATATCGTGATCTTTTCCTCCTATTATGATGGTCTTGTGTAGGTAGTGTCAGGCACTGTGAGGTCATGGATATCCAGGCCATTTTGTGTCTGGAGGAGCACGTTGTAAGGAGTCCTACCCTTCCTCTGGCTCTTACATTCTTTCTGTCACCTCTTCTGTAATAGACCCTGAGCCTTGGAAGGTGTGATAGAGATATTGCAGTGCTGAGTGCTCCTCTGTCACTTCTTACCAGCACCATGGTGTCTTCTGAGTCATCCCAAGGTCACTGCCATCTGAAAAGAGAAGATTCTCTAGCCAAAAGTGAGAGTAGCATTAACATATGGGTGTGAACATTAAGAGAAGTGCTTACTGGGCGGTTTGGTGAGCATAGTACATACATAGTATATACTGTGGCCACACAGACCTGGTGCCACTGCTGCTGGAGCTGCTTCTGCGCGCTCTAAACGCTCTGGATCTCCTACTTCTCTGCTGCAGTTGGTAATTTCTTATACACCTCACTTTTTAGTAGAAGAGTGCATTTTGCTGTTCTTTTTTTTGGGGGGGGGAAGCTTTTTCTCCCCTAGGCTGCTTTGGCATGGTTCCAACGCCACCATCTTAACCGGAAGTCTGTTATTAGGTCTTTTTGTCCCCCCCCCCCCCAAGGTAGGGTCTCACGAGCCAGCTCAGGCTGACCTGGAATTCACAGTATAGTCTCAGGGTGGCCTTGAACTCATGGAGATCCTCCTGTCTCTGCCTCCCAAGTGCTGGGATTAAAGGCATGCACTGCCATGCCCGGCTTTGTTATTAGGTCTTTTAAACATACCTGGTGAATTTTGGAGGACTAAGACAGATGATTGAAAAGCCAATAATTTGTTCAAGAAATCCTCAAGGCCTACTCTGCTGCTAGATGGTGAAATAAAGATGATGAAGATGGAGGGGTCCTTAGTTCATTCTTTTAGTAGAGACTCATCTTAAGTTATTAACTATCAAAATTTAGTTAAATAAGATGTTTATTAAGGGAAAAGGAACATTTGTGTGGTAGTGTGGCCATTCTGTGCTGTACCTTTCCTGGAGTAAGCATGACATGTTGTGCTTTGTTTGGTCAGTCTTGCTGTCACAGGTATTTTGCTTAAACATTATTCATAACTACAGCAAAGGCACACACAGAGACCAAGCAAATGGAAAATTTGAGATTAAGTGATAGAATGCCGAATCTTGAACTTGGGACACACTTCCTCCTTTAGCTTCACAAATGCTGAGATTACAGGTGTGAGTCACTATGTCTATCTTAAAATACTGAACCTGCTAGACTTTAGGCTTTTTTTTTAATGTAGTTATTTGAGAGAGAGAAAGAAGCAGATAGAGAATGGGCATGCAGGGGCCTCCAGCCACTGCAACGAACTTCAGATGCATGTGCCACCTTGTGCATCTGGCTTTATGTGGGTACTGGGGAACCGAACCTGGGTCCTTTGGCTTTGTAGGCAAGAGCTTTAAATGCTAAGTCATCTCTCCAGCCCTAAACGTACATTTGATAATATGTAAAGTAGGGCAATATACATATTCCTTACTTCCAAAAAAAATTTTTTTTTAGCTCAGGCTGACTTGGTGACTTGAAACTCACTCTGTAGTCCTAGGTTGTCCTCAAACTCACAGCGATACTCCTACCTCTGCCTCCTGAGTGCTGGGATTAAAGATGTGTGCCACCATGCCCAGATGAAACATTTTTTGTGGGAAGGATTTGAGGCAGGATTTCTATCCCAGGTTGACCTGGAATTCACTATGTAGTCTGAGGCTGGCCTTGAAATCACAGTAATCCTCCTACCTTTGCCTCCTGAGTGCTAGGATTAAAAGAATATGCCACCATGTATAGCTAATTGTAAATATTTTTATTTACTTACTGTTTGTGTGTATGGGTGTGCCATGTCTCTTGCCATGCAAATGAATTCCAGACACTTGTGCCACTTTTTGCATCTGGATTTACATGAGTACTGGGGAACTGAACCTTGGCAAGTAGGCTTTGCAAGTAAGTGCCTTTTAACTGTTAAGATATCTTACCCAGTTCCCCCAACATTTTTTAAAAAAATATTTTTATTTAGCCCGGCATGGTGGTGCACATGCCTTTGACTCCAGCACTCGGGAGGCAGAGGTAGTAGGATTGCCATCAGTTTGAGGCCGCCCTGAAGCTACATAGTGAATTCCAGGTCAACCTGGGCTAGAGCGAGACTCTACCTTGAAAAACAAAACAAAACATACACACACGTGCGCGCGCGCACACACACACACATAAATTTTTATTTTATTTTATTTTATTTTATTTTATTTTATTTTATTTTATTTTATTTTATTTTATTTTATTTTATTTTATTTTATTTTATTTTATTTTATTTTATTTTATTTTATTTTATTTTATTTTTGGTTTTTCAAGGTAGGGTTTCACTGTCGCTCAGGCTCTCCTGGAATTCACGATGTAGTCTCAGGGTGGCCTCGAACTAACAGCGATCCCTCCTACCTCTGCCTCCCAAGTGCTGGGATTAAAGGCGTGTGCCACCACGCCCGGCTTAAGTTTTTATTTTTATTTATTTGAGAGAGAGGGAGGGAGAGAGAGAGAGAGAGACAGAAATAGGTAGAGAGAGAATGGGCCTCCAACCACTGCCAACGAACTTCAGATGTGTGTGCCCCCTTGTGTATCTGGCTTACATGGGTCCTGGGGAGTCGAATCTGGGTCCTTTGGCTTTGCAGGCAAGTGCCTTTACCAATAAGCTATCTCTCCAGCCCACAAAAATGTTTTTTTTTTTTTTTTATTCATTAGAGGAGAGAGAGAGGGAAGGTGCGGGAATGCTGGCTGCATCAGGGCCTCCTGCTGCTGACTTTGTGCATCTGACTTTATGTGGGTACTAGGGAGTCAAACCCAAGTCATTTTGCAAACCAATGTCTTTAAACACTGAGCCACATCCCTAGCCCTTTTCCCCAGAGTTTAATTTGGGGTGAATTTGATTGTACTTAGTTTGGGCTTTATGTGTGAAATGTTGTCCAAAAGATAACATAGTGGCACCTGGTCTGTGTGGTTAGTGCCAAGTGTGAGCGGAGGCAGGAAGAGCTGCCGTCCCTGAGAGGCTGACAGTGACCCACTCTAGAAGCTGCTCATTCAGTGCTGGGTAATAGCTTTCCTCTCTGCTTTTCCTGTTTTAGGAAGGCTTTGTGATACCTGATGAAGGGGTCCCGCAGGAGGAACAAGAAGAGTATTAAACAGCCTGGACCAGCAGAGCAACATCCGGATTCTTCACTCCAAATCATGTGCTTAACTGTTAAATCTCCCTTTTATTATTAGAGGATTCACTGGTTTCTTTTCATGAGCAAAAAGTACCTCTTCTTCAAAGTGCACTTTGCAGAAGTTTCACTCCTTTTCCAATGAGTTTGAGTTAGGAGCTGTGACCTTGTAGCAGAGCAGTATTAACATCTAGGTGGTTCACCGGGGTAACAAAGAGGCTGACCGTGGGGCTCACCGTGTGGACGCTGGTCACTGGTTGCTGGAGAAGGTGCTTTTATGTAATACACTGAGGTGTATGTAAAGACTGAATTGAATTTTAAGCTAATGTGAAATCTTGGCAGAGAACATTTTAATAAATAAATGCCTTAAGAGTATTTAAAATATGCTTCCATATTTCAAAATATAAAGTGTAACATGACAGGAGATTTTAAGTGTCTGACATGTGTCTGGGAAGGAAGGGCCAGACTTTGAAACATTTGGAACCTGCTGCCACGGGCCTTACAGAGCTGCTTGCTCCTCATAGGCTTTGTCTTTGGCCCAAAAGGAAAGTTGAAAAAGTCGCTCTGTAAAACCATTGGGTGTCACTGATCAGTTGCATCCCTGCTAAAAGCAGGTGGCGGGATTGCCTGGTGCATAGAGGTGTGTTTCAGCCCTGAGATGTTGGAGATGAAAAGCTCAATTCTCATTGAGCGTTCATCTGGTGATTTTTTCCAACTATACCCAAAATTATATAGTATGTTTTTTGGAAATTGAGGAATGTTCATTTTTTTTAACCTAATAAGTTAGAGGACTTGCCCACATCTCTGGGATTTGAATGGGCATTGTGTCCCATCTTACTGTCTTTTGAGTTTACATTTAACATATTTCTCTTCTCTGCTCCCCTTGACCTCTGGGGATTCTTCTCTGGCTCCTTCAGTTTGCTGCTGAGCATTGAAAATACAGCAGGCAGGTGATCATGCTGCAAGTTCTTGCAGGACTTCTGGCAAAGGGAGTGACCAGTGAAGGCCACCACTACCTTGGGATCTACAAGGCTGGGGTGTCTTCCTTATCTGCTGTTCACAGCTCTCCATTGTCACCCGAACACTTTGCCAGTGCACTAATCTCTTTGGAGATAAAATTCACTAGTTTGTTACTAAATGTTAATTTTTTTTTTTTTGCAGAAAATAACAGTACCATGTCTGAATTAAGTATTAATATTTAAAATATCTCATTCCTTAACTCTTCTTCAATTGCTTTGCCCACAGCCTGTTCAGTTCCTTTGTTGGCAGAATTCTGCAAAATGTACGTTACCCACTACTGACATTGTTCAGCCCCTGATGTGTTTGTATTGATTGGTTTCTGGTGGTAGCTTGTCCTAAAATGTGTGTAGAAAACAGGTATTTTATGACAGGATTGTGTAGTGCATGCTCTGTGTGGATTTCAGAGGAAAACCCAGATTCAGTGATTAACAATGCCAAAAAAATAATGCAAGTAACTAGCCATTGTTCAAATGACAGTGGTGCTATTTCTCCTTTGTGGCCTTTTAGACTTTTGTTGCCCCTAAATTCCATTTTATTGGGAATCCATTTTCCACCTGGTCTTTCTTGACAGGGTTTTTTTCTACTTTAAACAGTTTCTAAATAAAATTCTGTATTTCAAGAGTGTGATGTCTTCTGAAATTTGTCTTGCTATGGATTTGAGGTTAGGTTTTAATGATAAGGTACTTTATACTTTTTTTTTTTTTTTGAGGCAGAGTCTCATTCTAGTCCAGGCTGACCTGGAATTCATTGATCCTCCTACCTCCAACCCCTAGAGAAGCCAGAGGCTTGAGCTGTTGTGAAGCCTTTAAAGCCATTTTCTCTTCAGAAATACAATTGAACATTGCTTGGTGGAGATAATTGTCTTGTTTTCCTAAAATATGTTTCAGAGGCAATCAGTATAGTCTCACCTTTCTTATTTTATAACTCTTGTGCCTTTCAAAATTGGTTTAAAAGGTTCCCTGTCTGTATTGCTGAGTGTGAAAAAAGAAGCATGGAAAGTAGTTCCCTACACACGCTTTAGAGAGCCCACCATAATTGTGATGCCCTGGAAACCCAACAGTGGTTTTGACCAAGGTTCCACACAGTGCTTTCCCTGGAAGTTAGCACGGTACTTGCTGCAGTCAGGTTCACGTTGCTGACAGAAATCACCTGACCAAGAACAGCTGTGAGGAAAAAAGGCTTATTTTGGCTTACAGACTTGAGGGGAAGCTCCACGATGGCCTGAGCAGAGGATGGACATCACCTCCTGGTCACATCAGGTGGGCAACAGGAACAGGAGAGAGTGCCAAACACTGTCATGGGGACATTGGCTCTAACACCCATAAGCCCAACCCCAACAACACACTGCCTTCAGGAAGTGTTAATTCCCAAATCTCCATCAGCTTGGAACCTAGCATCCAGAACACCTAAGTTTATGGGGGACACCTGAATCAAACCACCACAATACTGTTCTTCAAAGAATGTTACACACTGCATTCCGTCTGTCAGAAGATGCCTCCAGGAGTGTAGGCCATTTGGGAAGACACCTGTCAGCTGGGAGATTACTAGGTAAGATGTTAAGTTGATGCTGTGTACCTGTGACCTAAGTCCATTGACCTGGACCTGTAGGCTGAGGGGTATACAATCCCCCCCCCGCCCCCCCCCGCCGCCCAAGGTAGGGTTTCACTGTAGCCCAGGTTGATCTGGAATTCACTATGTAGTCTCAGGGTGGCCTTGAACTCATGACAGTCCTCCTACCACTGCCTCCCAACTACTGGCTAGGATCAGAGGCTTGCTTTTGCTATAGCCAGAGGGACTTCTGTGAAGTTTGTCTTTAAGGATGGTTTTTTGAGATCCAGTATGAGGAACTCATTGGGTGATGTTTACCGTAATTCATGGTTGGTTTAGTCCACAGATAAGACTGTAGGCTTTGAGCCTGACTAGCTTGGCCATGGGAGCTTGTTAGCTTGTGAGTAACCCAAATGTGGCCATTGTCAGCAGGCAAAATGGAAGGAATTGTTTTGTTGTTTTATTTTAATTTGTTTTTATTTATTTTTGTTTTTTTTGAGGTAGGGTTTCACTCTAGCTAGCTCAGGCTGACCTGGAATTTACTATGTAGTCTCAGGGTGGTCTTGAACTCATGGCAATTCTCCTACCTCTGCCTCCCAAGTGCTGGGATTAAAGGTGTGCACCACCACACCTGGCCCAGGGAATTGCTTTAAAATCTTTTTAAAAATATATTTGACAAGAGACAGGGGTGGAATGGACATGTTAGGGCCTCCAGCAGCTGCAAACCAACTCCAGATGCATGTGCCACCTTGTGCATCTGGCTTACATGGGTCCTGGGGAGTCAACCCTGGGTCCTTTTCACTTTGAAGGCAAGTGCCTTACCTGCTAAGCCATCCCTCCATCCTGGAAGGAATTGCTTTGAATCAAACGAAACCTTAGCCTGTGATCAATGCCTGTGAACCACTGGTTACTTTTCTGGCCTGGCACTGTTGACATCAGTGATAGGTCAACTTTTGGATTTTCACATTCAGTTTATAAAATTCCAAAACGGATGAGGTGACATTTCTGGATGAACTTGAAGATAATTGAACATCTAATTCTCCTGCCTCCACCTCCTCAATGCTGAGATTGCAGATGTATGCCACTACACCTGTTTATGCTGTGCTGGGATCAAACCTAGGGCTTCATGCATGCCCTCTACCAATAGCTACATCTCAGCCCCATGAATGATAATCTTTACTTTGAAATTTTAAATCCTTCTTGGAAGAATAGAATAGCTGTGTATTTCTTTTGCAGGCAGCTGTAGACACCCCTGTATGTCTCCCAGTAATTAAAAAATATATATATATATATATATATATATTGGGGAGAGAGAGAGAGGAAGTGGCAGAGAGAAAGATAGAATGGGCACGCCGGGTCCTCCAGTCACTGCAAACGAACTCTAGACACATGCGCCCCCTTGTGCATCTGGCTTACATGGGTCCTGGGGAATTGAACTGGAGACTTAACTGCTAAGCCATTTCCCCAGCCTCACTCCCAATAATTTTACTATTTTTTAAAACTAATCTGCAAGGAGAGAAAGGAATGGATGTGCCAGGGCCTCTTGCCATTGCAAATGAACTCCGGACACATGTGCTACTTTTGTATCTGGCTCTGAGTGGGCACTTCTTATTCAAAAGAAAGGCCCCTCTTTGGTTATCAGATTATGTTTTTAAGATTTTATTATTGTTTGGGGAAAATGGCTGTCTTGGAACTCACTACGTAGAACACATTGTCCTTGAACTCAACAGTGATCCTCTTGCTCAGCCTCCTAAATACTGGTATTAAAAGGCCATTCCTGTCTTGGAATTTTTTTTTCCCTTGAGGTAGAGTCTAACTTTAGCCCAGACTGACCTGGAATTCACTATTTAGCTCCAGGCTGGCCTCAAACTCATCTGGCTTTGTGTGGGTACTGGACAGTCAAACCTGAGCTGGCAGGAATTGCAAACAAGCACCCTTAACTGCTGAGCCATCCTCCCAGCTTTAGAATCATTTTTGTGCTGAGGTTTATCTAGATTTTCCTTCTGAATGCTCACTTAGAAAAATTGGGCTGGGCATGGTGGCACACGCCTTTAATCCCAGCACATGGGAGGCAGAGGTAGGAGGATTATCATGAGTTTGAGGGCCCCCTGAGACTCAATAGTGAATTCCAGGTCAGCCTGGGCTAGAGTGAGACCCTACCAAGAAAAACCAAAAAAAGGGGAGGGGGGGCTAGAGAGATGACTTAGTGGCTAAGGTGCTTGCCTGCGAAGCTAAGGACCAGGTTCAATCCCCTAGGACCCATGTAAGCCAGATACACAAGGTGGTTCATGTGTTTGGAGTTCCTTCACAGTGGCTGGAGCCCTATCATGTCCATTCTCTCTCTGCCTCTCTTCAATAAATAAATAAAATATTTAAAAAACGTACCATAGTTTTAAATTTTATTTTTATTTTTATTTATTTGAGAGCTACAGAGGAAGAGGAAAAGAGAGAGAGAGGAAAAGAAAATGGGCACACCAGGGCCTCCAGCCACTGCAAACAAACTCCAGACACATGCGCCACCTTCTGCATCTGGCTTATGTGGGTCCTGGTTATTGAGCTTTGAACCGGGGTCCTTAGGCTTCACAGGCAAGTGCTTAACCACTAAGCCATCTGTCCAGCCCAACTTCCCATATTTTTATTTCTCTTAGAAAACTTTATTGATTTGTAAGCAGAGACACCGAAGAAAGAGAATAGGCACATCAGGTCCTTCAGCCACTGTAAACAAAGTCCAGACGCATGTGCCACTTTGCATCTGGAAGCTTTACATGGGCACTGGGGAATCAAACTGGTCATTAGACTCTGCAGGCAAGTGCCTTAACTGAGCAATCTCTCCAGCTCTTTACCTTTTTTAAAAAAAAAATATTTATTTATTAGATACAGAAAGAGAGATAAGGAATGAGAATGGGCGTGCCAGGGCCTCTAGCCACTGCTAATAAACTCCAGATGCATGTGCCACCATGTGCATCTGGCTTACATGGGACCTGGAGAATTGAATCTGGGTCCTTAGGCTTCATAGGCATGTGCCTTAACGGTTAAGCCATCTCTCCAGTCCTACTCCTTTTCTTTTTAAGAAAATATTTTAGGGCTGGAGAGATGGCTTAGTGGTTAAGTGCTTGCCTATGAAGCCTAAAGACCCTGGTTCAAGGTTCGATTCCCCAGAACCCACATAAGCCTGGTGCATAAGGTGGTGCATGCATCTGGAGTTTGTAGTGGCTGGAGGCCCTGGTATGCCCATTCTTTCTCTCTCTGTCACTCTCAAATAAATAAAAATAAAATTAAAATATGTATTTATTTGAGAGAGAGAGAATGGGTGCACCAGGGCCTCCAGCCATGCAAACGAACTCCAGACAAATGCACCACCTTTTACATCTGGCTGATGTGAGTACTGGGAAATCAAACGTGGGTCCTTTGGTTTTGCAGGCAAGTGCCTTAACCGCTAAGCCATCTCTCCAGCCTTTTTTGTGTTTTTTTGAGGTAGGGTCTAGTCCAGGCTGACCTGGAATTCACTATGTAGTTTCAGAATGGCCTCAAACTCACAGCAATCCCCCTACTTCTTCCTTCCAAGTGCTGGGATTAAAGGCGTGTGTTACCACCCCCAGCCCTTCTTTTCAAAAAGATATTTATTTATAAGAGGAGAGAAAAAGGGCACACCAGGGCCAAACTCCAGATTCACATGCCACTTTGTGTACCTGGCTTTATGTGGGTACTGGGGAATCAAACCTGAGCTGTTAGGCTTTGCAGGTAAGCGCCTTAGCTGCTGAGCCATCTCTCCAGCCCACCCCCACCCCTTTTAAAATTTTATTTGTTTATATGCAGAGAGAGAAGAGAGAATTTTTACTTCTTTTTAAACGAGTAGCCTCCACTGTCATCCAGCTCTCATTTTGCTTGTACTTCTTCCCAGGGAGAGGGTACAAGAACCTAGCATATTTTTAGCTTTATAAAAGTGGTAGTTTAGTCAGTGAAGGTAGACTATTGTCAAAGAAAAGTAACATTTGATTACTAAATGTATCATTGGAAAATGTAGAACCTGCCATAGGAATCAACATTAAAATTTTTATTATTATTTATTTATTTATTTGACAGAGAGAAAGAGGGAGGGAGAGAGAATGGGCATGCCAGAGCCTCCAGCCACTGCAAACGAACTCCAGATGCATGCGCCACCTTGTGCATCTGTCTAATGTGGGTCCTTTGGCTTTGCAGGCAAACGCCTTAACCGCTAAGCCATCCCTCCAGCCCAGGATCAACATTTTTCCCCCCACCTATCTTACTGTTCGACAATATAACAGAATCCCTTTGTCTCATTACTGATGAAATGGGAGTAGAAATCATTGTTAGTATGTTGACGCTCTCAATTTAGGCCCAGGGAGGATGCTTTGTTAACAGTTTGGTGATGGTGGTGGTAACTGGATGCTTTGGTAACATCTGATTGTCCACAGGATGAGAATTAGCTAGTTTAAACATGTGATGTTTTAAAATCTAGAATCTAGGGCTGGAGAGATGGCTTAATGGTCAAGGCGCTTGCTTCTGAAGCCTAAGAACTCATGTTTGAATCTCCAGGTCCCACGTGCGCAGTGACACAGTGCAGTGTAGCCCTCATGCCACAAGGGGTCGCAGGTGTCTGGAGTTTGCAGCAACTGGAAGGCCCTGGCGTGCTCATTCTCTCCCTCTCTCTCCTAAAAAGCAACAAACAAGCAAAATCTAGAATCTATTCCCTGGCTGAAATCCCTCTCAAGAACCAACAGCTGGCCCTGCCATTCTGTGCCATACATGAAGGGTATGCAGTGGCTGGAAGCCAGGCTGTTCCAGCCTCATACAGGCTCCTGTTACCTTCTCAGATACTTGGGAGCTCAGGCAGAGAAGGGTTAGAGGGCCATTGTGCCTTTTGTTGTCTGAACTATGGGAGCCAGAAGGCCTCTTGGCGAACCTGCTTTATTGTAGGGCTTCCTGGCATTTCCCATGGTTACCACGGAGGCATGGGTGCTGTGCCTGTCCCTGTCCTGTGGTTTCTTTTATATTCATCTTTGTCCTGGCTGTCTGTGCTGCCTTTTGTTGATGTCTTCTGTGAGTGTAATTTCATTAATAAGAAGGTCTCCTATTGGACAGAAAACAAGGCCATGTGGTGATGGCTTGTGGGAAAGATTCTGATGCTCTGTCATGTTCTTCATGTGGAATTCCCTCATATCCCTGGTTCTATATATGACAAGCCAGCTCTGTGGTCAAGTAGAAGCCCCCAGAGTTCCACAGTGACCTAACAGAGGAACTGCCTTGGACTTGGGGACATTTGCCAAGATGTCGCACTTGACATTGGATAACACGCCGCCGACCAGTGCGTTCAACTGGCAGGATCAAATTGAGTTAGGGTGAGTGAACGTTCTGGTTAAAGTTGCCCTCTGAAAATTGGACCCTTTGGCCTTAAGAGTCATTTGCCTGACCTCAAAGGCCATGTGGGAACCAGGAGAAACATCTCCCCTCATTTCTGGGACAGCTGCCAGTGCCCTTAGTCTTCAGTCACCTGCCCACCAACCAATGGTGCCACTTACCAACTACTTCCCTCCTGTGCCCAGCAAGCTCTTCAGTGGTCATTGTAAACCCGCCCTGTTTCCAAATCTAGCCTCTCCTCCCTCTCCTCTCCTCTCCTCTCCCCTCCCCTCTCTTCTCCTCTCCTCTCTTCTCCTCTACACTACTCTCGTTTCTTCTGGATAGGACAGTTCTAGGGAGTATGTGTCACTGGGTATGACTTCTGTCTGTACCTGTATTCTAAATGTAAACTGCATTCTGTGTCTTAGTTTTCTCCTTCCCTCCAGGATTGGAAATATCCTCTACTCCCCCTTCTTTCCTTTGCTTTTTTTCGGGGGGGTGGGGTAGTGGTGGAGTTGGCATGTAGGCCCTCAGGTAGTCTAGGCAAATGGTCTTCCATTGAGCTACACCCCCAGCCGCTGTCCATTTCTCTTGAGTGGTCTCTGCTGTCGTTGACCAATCCCCCCCACACTTGATGCTTTGCCTTAGCCCATGAACAGAGTTGCTCTCTCTCCCCATTAAAGACATACTTCTTGCCGGGTGTGGTGGCACACGCCTTTAATCCCAGCACTCGGGAGGCAGAGGTAGGAGGATTGCCGAGAGTTTGAAGCCATCCTGAGACTACTTAGTGAATTCCAGGTCAGCCTGAGCTAGACTGAGACCCTACCTTACAAAACCAAAAAAAAAAAAAAAAAAAAAGACATACTTCTCTTACACAATGTTTTGTTTTGAAATGATTAAAATACATACACACCCAGGTATGGTGACTCATCCCTGTAATCCCAGCACTTGGGAGGCTGAGGCAAGAAGGTTGCCACAAGTTCTAGGCAGGGATAGACCCTGTTTAAAAGAAGAAAAAAGGGCTGGAGAGATGGCTTAGCGGTTAAGCACTTGCCTGTGAAGCCTAAGGACCCCGGTTCGAGGCTCGGTTCCCCAGGACCCACGTTAGCCAGATGCACAAGGGGGCGCACGCGTCTGGAGTTCGTTTGCAGAGGCTGGAAGCCCTGGCGCGCCCATTCTCTCTTTCCCCCTCTATCTGTCTTTCTCTCTGTGTCTGTCGCTCTCAAATAAATAAATAAAAAATTAAAAAAAAAAAAAGAGCCGGGCGTGGTGGTGCATGCATTCAGGAGGTAGAGAGGTAGGAGGATCACTGTGAGTTCAAGGCCACCCTGAGACTACATAGTGAATTTCAGGTCAGCCTGAGCTAGAGTGAGACCATGTCTCACAAAACAAACAAATAAAAAGGGCTGGAGAGATGGCTTAGCAGTTAAGGCATCTGCCTGCAAAGCCAAAGGACCCAAGTTCAATATCCCCTACCCACATAAAACCAGATGCACCAAATAGTGCATGTGTCTGGAGTTTGTTTGAGGCCTTGGTGTGTCCATTCTCTCTATATGTTTCTTTCTTTCTCAAAAATAAAATATTTTAATAAAAAAATAGACATGGTGAAACACACCTATTAATAACAAGCACTCAGGAAGTGAAGGCTGGAGGATCAGAAATTTAAGGTTACTGGCTGGAGAGATGGCTTAGCAGTTCAGGTGCTTACCTGCATAGCTTAAGGACCCATGTTTGACTCTCCAGGTCCCATGTAAACCAGATGATCCAGATAACACAAGTGCACAAGGTCACATATGGACACTAGGTGGTACATGCGTCTGGAGTTGGAATATAGTGGCTGGAGGCCCTGGTGTGCCAATTCCCTCCATCCCTCTCTCTCTCTCTCCCTCCACAAAAAAGAAAGGCCAGTCTATTGGGTTTGCCTCAAAAAAAATTAATAAGAAATACAGAGATTTGAGGTTGCCCTCAGCTATGTAGGGATTTGGAGGCCAGTCTGGGATACCCTGTCTCAAAAACAAATAAAAATTGAAACTCACACACACACTGACCACTTTTGATGATTTGTTTTGTGCTCTTGAGCCACTTAACAAATTACAGACCTCATGCCACTTTGCCTATCTGTACTTAAAACGTGTGTATTTCTTAAAAAAAAAAAAACAAAAACCCTGGGGTTTTGTTTTTGAGGCAGGCTCTCACTCCAGCTCAGGTTGACCTTGACAGACTCTTGGAAATCCTTCAGCCTCTTGAGTGCTGGAGTTCTAGATGTGAGCCACCACACCCACCTAAGAAAAAGGTAGGGTCTTGCTCTCTAACCCAGGTTGACCTGGAATTTATTATGTAGTCTTAGAGTGGCCTCAAACTCACAGTGATCCTCATACTTCCGCCTCCCAAGTGCTGGGATTAAAGGCATATGCCACCACACAAGTGAAAAAGGATATTTTAAAATCCATAATATTATCAAAAGCAAAATTACAGTGTGTGGGGCTGGAGAGATGGCTTAGCAATTAAGCACTTGCCTGTGAAGCCTAAGGACCCTGGTTTGAGGCTTGATTCCCCAGAATCCACGTTAGCCAGATGCACAATGGGGCGCACGCATCTGGACTTCGTGTACAGTGGCTGGAGGCCCTGGCGCACCCATTCTCTCTCTCTCTCTCTCTCTCTCTCTCTGTCACTCTCAAATTAAAAAAAAAAGATTACAGTGTGTGATCATGTGGGGTCCACATTTGAATTTCACCAAAGAATGGACCCTGTGTCATTGTCACTTTTCCAGTGTGGGATCCAATTCAAAATCACACATTGCCCTAGTTGTTGGGTCCCTTGAGCTACCTTTGGTCTTAGCCTTATTACTTTTTATTTTTTTCTAAGTTTTTTGAGGTAGGGTCTCACTCTAGCCCAGGCTGACCTGGAATTCACTATGTAGTCTCAGGCTGGCCTCGAACTCACAGTGATCCTCCTACCTCTGCCTCCTGAATACTGGATTAAAGGTATGTACTACCAAGCTCAGCCTTTGCTTTTTGCTTTTTCAAAATATTTATTTATTTACTTGAGAGCAGGAGAGAGAGAGAGAACGAGAAAGAGAGAGAGAGAGAGAGAGAGAGAGAGAGAGAGAGGGAGAGAGAATGGTACACCAGGGCCTGCCACTGCAGACAAACTCCAGACGCATTGCACCACTTTGTGTATCCAGCTTTATATGGGTACTGGGGAATCAAATCCAGGTTGTTAGGCTTTGCAGGCAAATGCCTTAACCACTGGGCAATATCTCCAGCCCTTATTTTGCATTTAAAAAACATTTTAGCTGGGCATGGTGGCACACGCCTTTAATCCCAGCACTCGGGAGGTGGAGGTAGGAGGATCGCCATGAGTTCGAGGCCACCCTGAGACTACATAGTAAATTCCAGGTCAGCCTGAGCTAGAGTGAGACCCTACCTCAAAAAAAATAAAAAAATAAAAATAAATTAAAAACATTTTATTTATTTACATATTTGAGAGACAGAATGGGTGGGCCAGAGCTATCAGTCACTGCAAATGAACTTTAGACGCATGTGCCACCTTGTGCATCTGGCTTATGTGGGTACTGGGGAATCCAGCCTGGGTCCTTAGGCTTCCCAGGCAAGCACCTTAACTGCTAAGTTATCTCTCCAGCCCTTTATTATTTATTTATTTATTTATTAGAGACAGAGAAAGGGAGAGAGAGAATGGGCATTCCAGGGCCTCCAGCCACTGCAAACGAACTCCTAACACATGTGCCATCTTGTGCATATGACTTACGTGGGACCTGGAGAATCAAAACTGGGTCTTTAGGCTTCTCAGGCAAGTGCCTTAACTGCTAAGCCATTTCTCCAACCCCCTTTGGTAAGTTTTTGTTTGTTTGTTTGTTTGCTTTTGGTTTTTCGAGGTAGGGTCTCACTCTAGCTGAGGCTGACTTGGAATTCACTATGTAGTCTCAGGATGGCCTTGAACTCACAGCAACCCTCCTACCTCTGCCTCCCGTATGCTGAGATTAAAGGTGTGTGCCACCATGCCTGGCACCCTTTGGTAATTTTTTTTATGTGCATGAGAGAGAATTGGTGCTCCAGGGCCTCCAGTCATTGCAATTGAACTCTAGATGCATTTGCCACCTTGTGTGCATGTGCGACCTTGTGCATCTGGCTTATGTGGGACCTGGAGAGTTGAACATGGGTCCTTAAACTTTGCTGGCAAGCACCTTAACCTCTAAGCCAATCTTCCAGTCCCCCATTGGATTCTTCTTCTCCTCCTCCTTCCTTTTTTTTTTTTTTTTTTTTTCCAGGTAGGGTCTCACTCTAGTCCAGGCTGACCTGGAATTCACTATGTAGTCTCAGGATGGCCTTATACTCATCACAATCCACCTACCTCTGCCTCCCAAGTGCTGGGATTAAAGGTGTGCGTCACCACGCCCGGCCTTTTTTTTTTTTTTTAATGAGAGAGAGCGAGAGTGAGAGAGAGATGTGGGGTCGGGGTGGGGGGAGTCGACATGAGGGGTGTGGTGGTGCATGCCTTTAATCCCAGCACTTGGGAGGCAGCGGTAGGATGATTGCTGTGAGTTTGAGACCCTACCTTGAAAAACCAAAATAAATAAATAAATAACTTGGGCGTGGTGGTACATGCATGTAATCCTAATACTTGGGAAGTAGAGGCAGGAGAATTAGGAATTCAAGGTTATCCTCTGCCACAAAGTGAGTTTGAGCCTGGGTTACATGTGAGACTGTTTAAAAAAAAAATTAGGGACTGCACGATTTACACGATAAAAGTCTCCCATAGTTTCATCTGCCAGAAGTTAACTGCCATAAAGTTTAGAGACTGTTTTTCCAGCAGGCACTTCTGAATGCGTGTGCCAACTTGCACACGCGTACACTCAGCAGGAATGTATTTATAAATGCACTTCCGCAGCCTTGTTTTCCTTCGGTAAAGACTATGTTGCCATTTCAGAGGCACTGTTTTTTCTTTCATCCTTTTGACTCACAGAAATAGCCCATCCTAGCTGTCCTAGGCGTTTCCCCTCTCTGGGTGCTGAGTGGACCCCCTCCTTAAGAATTGGGGTGTTCTGTTCCTAATGGAACAGTTTAGTGTCACGTGCATCACGCTCTTTCCCTTCCTGCTCCTTTTTTCTGGAAATGGATCTGTTATTTCCCGCAGTAATCCTGGTTCTGGGCTCTCAGACCCTCTGCCTTTCCTTTGACTCTGCCCCTAGGGTCTTACCTCTGAGCTGTCACCAGACCCCCAGGTAGGGTACCCCCGGCCACTCTTCCACCTTCCTTCTCCCCTCACCCTCCGTCTTGTACTGAGAACCTTCCCAGCTGCCCTTCATCC
This sequence comes from Jaculus jaculus, assembly GCF_020740685.1. Lineage (NCBI taxonomy): Eukaryota > Metazoa > Chordata > Mammalia > Rodentia > Dipodidae > Jaculus > Jaculus jaculus. The sequence continues at coordinate 111,782,091 of NC_059109.1, forward strand.
TGCTCTCTCCAGTCAGGTTCTCAAGAGCTTGCTCCCTTCTTATTTCTCTTTTTAATTTTTTTTTTCTCCTACTGTTCTGTTCCCTGCTGCCTCCCAGGACCCCCTCTTTGGGTCCAGCCAGGCAGGTCATCTAGGCAATCCCCTGGGGCATGTCAATCTCATCTCTTTCCTGGTTATTTTGACATCTGAACATTCCTTCTCTTTTTATTTAATTTTTGGCTTTTTGAGGTAGGGTCTTGCTCTAGCCCAGGCTAACCTGAAATTCACTATGAAGTCTCAGGCTGACCTCAAACTCATGGTGATCCTCCTATCTCTGTCTCCTGAGTGCTGGGATTAAAGGTGCACACCAGCACACCTAGCCCTCTTATTTATTATGAGAAAGGCGGGCGCGGAGAGGTGAGAGAGAGAAAGAATGGGGGCACCAGAGCCTCTAGCCACTGAGAAGGAATTCCAGATGCATGCGCCCCCCTTATGCATCTGGTTTATGTGGGTCCTGGGGAATCTAATCTAGCTCCCTAGGCTTTGCAGGCCTAGGCTTTGCAGGCCTTAACCACTAAATCATAACTCTAGCCCCCCTTTCTTTTTTTTAATAACTTCTAAAAATTTTTTTGAGGTAAGGTCTCACTTTAGCCGAGGCTGACCTGGTATTCACTATGTAGTCTCAGGGTGGCCTCGAACTCTTGGTGATTCTCCTACCTCTGCCTAACAAGTGCTGGGATTAAAGACATGTGCCACCATGCCTGGCTTTCTCTCTCTCTCTCTCTCATTTTTTTTTTTTTTTTTTTTGAGGTAGGGTCTCACTCTAGCCCAGGCTGACTTGGAATTCACTACATAGTCTCGGGATGGCTTTGAACTCACGGCGATCCTCATATCTCTGCCCCCCAACTGCTGGGATTAAAGGTGTGCGCCACCACGCCCGGATTCTCATTTGTTTTTGTTTGTGAGGTAGGGTCTCACTCTAGACCAGGTTGACCTGGAACTCATTCTGTAGTCTCAGACTGGCCTCCAACTCACAGTGATTCTCCTATCTCTGCCTTCTAAGTGCTGGGATTGAAGGTATGCATTACCACACCCAGATAATGAGATTGTCTGGTACCCCAATATCCTAACAACATGGACCTTTCAGAAACATGCCCTTGCTGTCCTCAGAGCAGAGCTCCATGGAAGAGGCCTTTCTACAAGCTTTCTCCCAAGGTGTGGTGCTATGAACAGCGTTCTGTCTCCAGGGCACTGAAGGGTGCATGGGAAGGGGCTGCCCTGCTTAACCTCTGCTCTCTGGACTTTAGCTACATCTCTGCTTCCGGACCTCATTTTCCTCGGCAATGAATTGTTCCTGGGTCACCACACGGCTCCCCAAGCCCCTTCAAATTCTGTAGATTCAAATTAGGGAGCCCCTGGCCTTAAGTCAGGAGTAAAGTAACTTGAGAAGCCCTGTGACTTCAGTTGGTCAACTCCGTTCCATTGGGAGCAGGAAGGTGTTTGTCAAATGCTTACTGGGAGTGTCCGTGGGCAAGGGGCAGCCTCCATCTCGCTAGACCTCTCTGCCTTCCTGTGGCCTGGTGGGGTCAGCCTTTCACATGGTGCTTACCAAGAATGGGGTTAAAGCAACTGATTCCTCATTTTAGGTCAACATCACAACCTGAGAAGTTAGAAGAGAGCTTTGAGCCTCAAAAGGTAAGCAAAGCTTCAGAGTGAACAAAGGAAGAGGGTATTTGAGAGCCACCAAAACATTAATCACTCACTGGCAGAAATCTATTGTCTTCTGCACCAGGGGATGCAAGCAGATTTTTACAGGGCCAGGTGGGTAACTTAAGTGTGCCTACAAGCTGGCTGGCTGCTGCTTCTCCTCTTCCTCCTCTTCCTCTTCTTTTTTGAGTGAGAGAGACACAGAGAGAGAATTGGTGCACCAGGGCCTCAGCCACTGAAATCGAACCTCAGACGCTTCCGCCACCTAGTGGGCATGTGCGACCTTGTGTTTGCCTCGCCTCTGTGCATCTGGCTTATGTGGAATCTGGAGAGAGATTGAACATGGGTCCTTAGGCTTTTCAGGCAAGTGCCTTAACCGCTAAGCTATCTCTCCAGTCTTTTTTTTTTTTTTTTTGCATGTGCAGTATGGGTGGTGGTGGTGGTATGTGTGTATAGTGTATGCATGTGTATATGTGTGTGGAGCCTAGGTGAGAATGTGGGGTGTCCTTCCTCTATTGATCCTTTGTATATTTCCCTGAGACAGAACCTCTCATTGAACCTGGAGGCTGCCTTTAAAAAAAATTAATTTATTCATTTATTTGACAGAGAAAGAGGGAGAGAGAGTGAGAGAATGGGTGCACCAGGGCCTCCAGCCACTGCAAACGAACTCCAGATACATGCGCCCCCTTGTGCATCTGGCTAATGTGGGTCCTGGGTAATCGAACCTGGGTCCTTTGGCTTTACAGGCAAACAATGCCTTAACCGCTAAGCCATGCCTCCAGCCCCCCCCTTTTTGTGTGAGCCCCAGTGATTCTCTGGTCTCTGCTCCCCACCCACAGGACTGGTGTTGTCAATATGTGTGGCCCTGTCCAGTTGGTTAGGTGGGTCCTGCAGAATTGCATTCAAGTATTCTCAGGATGTCTCAGTCCCTCATTTTTGTGGCAAGCACTATTATCTGCTGACCCCTCTCTTTAGCCCCTTCTTTTTCTTTTTCTTTTTTTTTGGTGGTGGTAGAAATTTAGCATAGGGGCTAAAGTGTGCAAGGCAACTCTCTACCATTTGAACTATATTCCCATTCACCCCCCCCCTTTTTTGTTATTTTTCAAGGTAGGGTCTTGCTTTAGCCCAGACTGACCTGGAATTCACTCAGTAGTTTCAGGCTGGCCTTGAACTCACGGTGATCCTCCTACCTCTGCCTCCCAAGTGCTGGTATTAAAGGCATGTGCCCCCATGCCCGGCTTCCTAACTGTTGGGATTACAGGCGCATGCCACCATGTCCAACTTTATTTCTATTTATTTATTGGAGAGGGAGAGAAAGGCAGATAGAGAATGGGTGCTCCAGGCCTTCTAGCCATTGCAGATGAACTCCAGATGCATGCTTCACCTTGTGAGTCTGGCTTACATGGGTCTCTTGTGGATCTATTTTGCAGTGGGGGTGTGTGTGTGGAGGGGGGAATCTGCGGCTCAGAGCAGTGCTGTGATATGCGGAAGAAATAATAGCTTGTATGTGGTAGAGTCAGGTAGAATTCTAACTCGGGGCTTGGGGACCTGCAGCCATGTGCTTCCCCTCATGCCTGCTTTCTATGTGTGCATAGTCATGCCATGAGTGGTAGAAATGAACAGAGCCTGGGGGAAGGGAGGGGTGGCAGTGGTGGCTCCTCGAAGGGGGTGCTGTGAGAGTCTGGCTGACGAATGGGTGGGAGTTTGCCTCTGGGGCAGCTGGGCTGGGCATTCATAGGGTACAGTGTGCGTAGACGTGAAACACCTGCTGCAGAGCAGTTGATATGCCTGGGAAATGGCCCATACATTGAAAGAAGAGAAGTAAGATGTCAGGGAGTCTGAAGGACTTTGAATGTCATGCTCAGGAGCTGGAGAGGGAGAAGCCATGGGGAATGTCTGAGCCAGGCAAATTCATGGCCAAATTTGCCTCCCAACTGACCATTACCAAGGAGGTATTGGTGTTGGGATGTGAATTGAAAGACCCTGGCTCTGAGAGGCAGAGGACTGCCTGTGTCCGCAGAGCCTGGCCCTCAGTGAATGCGGGTAAACCACGAGTGAAGGAGTGAGCACGTGATCATTCCCGGGAGGATGAGCACACTTGTTCTTTTTCCTTTTTCTTTTAAAAATATTTTAAAATTTTTTATTTAGTTGAGAGAGAGAGAGAGAGAGAGAGACAGAAAAAGAGGGAGAGAGAGAAAGAGACAGGGAGGAAGAGAATGGGCACACCAGGGCTTCCAGCCTCTGCAAATGAACTCCAGACACATGCGTTACCTTGTGTATCTTGCTTGCGTGGGTACTGGGGAATCAAACCTGGGTCTTTTGGCTTTATAGGCAAGCACCTTAGCCATTAGGCCATCTCTCCAGCCCTCTTTATCTTTTTTTTTTTGGTTTTTTGAGGTAGGGTCTCACTCTAGCCCACACTGACGTGGAATTCACTGTGTAGCCTCAGGGTGGCCTGGAACTCATGGTGATCCTCCTACCTCTGCCTTCCAAGTGCTGGGATTAAAGGCGTGCGCCACCACGCCTGGCTTTCTTTATCTTTTTTAAAAAACATTTTTATTTATTTATTTGCAAGTAGAGAGAGATACCATGAAGAGAGACAGGCAGAGAGAACAGATGTGGTAGGACCCCCAGCTGCTGCAAAAGAACTGTAAATGCATGTGCCTCTTTCTGCATGTGGCTCTATGTGGATACTGGGGAATTAAACTCCAGATGTCAGGCTTTGCAGGCAAGTGCTTTAACCACTAAGCCATCTCTCCAACCCTGTTTTTTTTCTTTCTTTTTAAATTATTTTATTTATTTGAGAGAGAGAGAGAGAAAGGTAGAAAGAAAGGTAGAGAGAGAGAATGGGCACACCAGGGCCTCCAGCCACTGCAAATGAGCTCCAGATGCATGTGCCATCTTGTGCATCTGGCTTACATGGGTATTGGGGAATCTAGCCTTGAACAGGGGTCCTTAGGCTTCACAGGCAAGTGCTTAACCACTAAGCCATCTCTCCAGCTCCTTGTTTTCTTTTTTTATTGACATTTTTCACATACTGTTCTTTTGGTGGGGCTGAGACTTCTTATAGAGTCCTAAACTGGGCATGGTGGCACATGCCTGTAATCCTAGCCCTTGGGAGGCTGAGGCAGGAGGATCTGAAGTAGCTTGGGCTACGTAGTGTGACCCTGTCTCAAAAACAACAGACAACAACAAAAAGCTAAAGAAAGAGTCCTATGTCCTTTGACCTTGCTGATCCTAAACTTGGGTCCTGGCATCTGTAAAACAGCAGGGTCGCTGGGCATGATGGCGCACGCCTTTAATCCCAGCACTTGGGAGGCAGAGGTAGGAGGATCATCATGAGTTTGAGGCCACCCTGAGACTAGATAGCAAATTCCAGGTCAGCCTGAGCTAGAGTGAGACCCTACCTAGAAAAGCAACAAACAAACAAAAAACAAAAAAACAACAAAGATTCTCTTTTCGAGCAAGGTATGTAGGGAGATGTTTGGCTTCGGGGGATTAACCCTCTCAGTTTCTGGTCCTTGCGGTCATGTTTGTCTCAGCCGCCCAGCCCAGGTGGATTCGAGGACAAGGAGACTCCTAGCCCCATGGCACCATCCGCCAGCCTGAGCCAGACAGCTGACATCCACAAGAAGATCGTGCAGTTTGCCCAGCTCCACCTGGCTGACATACAGAAAGCGTTTGAGAAGGAGAGCGACGCCAACGGAGGTACTGCCTTTCTGGAAGCTGCTCTCTGTGATTTTCTCACAGGATCTGGGGGGCGTGGAGGGCTCAGACCTGATCGGCATTTTTGCACCCAGCGTTTCGTTTAAATTTTAATCCTTGGGTAAGAAGTAGTGTAAGTATAGTAATGTGAGCATTGAAGACTATTTGGGATCTAGGACTTTTTTTTTTTTTTTAAATAGGGTCTCTGGGCTGGAGGGATGGCTTAGTGGTTAAGGCCTGCAAAGCCAAAGGATCCATGTTTGATTCTCCAGGATCCATGTAAGATGACATTTTTAAAAAATATTTTTACTCATTTATTTGTAAGCAGAGAGAGATTACATAGAGAGAGAGAGAGAGGGGGGGGGGAGAGAGAGAGGGAGAGAAAGAGAATGGGCATGCCAGGGCCTCTAGCCACTGCAAACAAACTCCAGGCACATGTGACCCCTTGTGCATCTGGCTTACCTGTGGGTACTGGGGAATCGAGCCTGGATCTTTAGGCTTCACAGGCAAGTACCATAACCACTAAGCCACCTCTCCAGCCCCAGTAGTTTCTATTTTGATGTCATCACTTTTTTTCCCTCTCCTATGATGCAAGTCTGTGTAAGTCATGTCAGCCACTGTGAGGTCAAGGCCACTTTGTGTCTGGAAGCCACTTTTGCAAAGCACTCCTCCCCTTCCTTTGGCTCTTACATCCTTTCTGCCACCTCTTCCACATGGGTCCTCGAGTCTTGGAAGGTGTGATGGAGAGGTCTCACTCTGTGCTGAACTGTCACTTCTTCTTAGCACCTTGATTAGTTTTGAGTCCCCAGTGGTCACCGCTATCTAAAAAGAGGAGCTTTTCTTTTTTAAAAAAAAAAATGTTTGTTTATTTTTTTATTTATTTATCTCAGAGCAACAGAGAGAGAGAGAGAGAGAGAGAGAGAGAGAGAGAGAGGGAAAGAGGCAGATGGATAGAGAGAGAATGGGTGTATCAGGACCTTCAGCCACTGCAAACGAACTCCAGATGCGTGCACCCCCTTGTGCATCTGGCTAACGTGGGTCCTGGGGAATCAAGCCTCGAACAGAGGTCCTTAGGCTTCACAGGCAAGAGCTTAACCTCTAAGCCATCTCCCCAGCCCAAGAGGAGCTTTTCTTTCTTTTTTTTGGGGGGGTAGTTTTATTATTTTAATTTTAATTTATTTTTTATTGACAACTTCCATAATTGTAAACAATATCCTATGGTAATTCCCTCCCTTCCCACACTTGCCTCTTTGAAACTCCACTCTCCATCATATCCCTTCCCCAATTTCAATCAGTCTCTTATTTTGATGTCACCATCTTTTCAAGAGGAGCTTTTCTAACCAATAGTAAGAATAGCATTAATATATGGGCATAAACATAAGTATTTAGAGGGCAGTTTGGTGGCCATCATATATCCATTTAACCAGTAGTAGTTTCCTCAATAGGGATTATGACCTCCTCAGCTATAAGCTTTTGACTAGGTTTTTGGTACCAGGCAAGAATTTCTTTGGTTTTCCTTGGCTTCCCCTATTACAGACTATTTTTATTATATTGCACCAGTTGGCAAACTTGGGATGGCTGGCCAGCCATGAAGCTTACCGAGTTCACTGCAGGTTAAGAGCACTGATGACTTGTCTCCCCCAGCGGACTGCACAGCTCTTTCCAACAGGGAGGAGGCTCCTAGCTCAGCCCCAGCTTGATTATCAGTGTCCTGCAGCGCAAGCACACGGGGAAGTGTCTTCAGCATTAGCGTCTTACCATTTAGTTCTGGTGGGCATCCAAGAGCCTTGGCAATAGCCTGTAATGTTTTGGGGACATTGGAAGCCTTCCTGACCAACAACTCCCTGGAAGGTTTCCCACCCTGGCACTGAAGCTTTCTTGTAACAATGTACTGGGCACAGTATGATCCACTCCCACAGAGTACTTCTGCCCGAACCCCTTCTTTCTTTTTTTTTCTTTTTTCTTCTTTCTCTCTTTTCTTTTTTCTTTTCTTCTTTCTCTTTCCTTCTTTCCTTCCTTCCTTCCTTCCTTCCTTCCTTCCTTCCTTCCTTCCTTCCTTCCTTCCTTCCTTCCCTCTCTTCCTCCTTCCCTCCCTCCCACCTTTCTTCCTTCCTTCCTTCCTTCCTTCCTTCCTTCCTTCCTTCCTTCCTTCCTTCCTTCCTTCCTCCCTCCCTCCCTCCCTCTCTCTCTCTTTCTTTCTTCCTTTCTTTCTTGTTAGCATATTGCTCTAGCCCAGGATGACCTGGAATTCACTTTGTAGTCTCAGGTGGCCTCAAACTCACAGTGATTCTCCTACCTTTGCCTCCCAAGTGCTGGGATTAAAGGTGTGTGCCAACATACCTGGCATATATTTAATTAAAAAATATTTATTATTTACATTCAAGGATAGAGAGAGAGAGAGAGGGAGAGAATAGGTGAACTCGGGTCTCCTACCACTCTAAAGGAACTCCAGATACATGCTCTACTTTCATGGGTACTGGGGAATTGAACCTGGGTTGTTAGGTTTTGGCAGGCAAGCACCTTAACCATTGAGTCACCTCTCTAGTCCTTAGAGGTACTTTTTTTTGTTTTTTTTGAGGTAGGGTCTCACTCTAGCCCAGGGTGACCTGGAATTCACTATGTAGTCTCAGGGTGGCCTCGAACTCACAACAATCCTCTTACCTCTGCCTCCCAAGTGCTGGGATTAAAGGCGTGCACCACCATGCCCACTAAAGGTACTTTTAAAAAACTATAGTTATGAAAAAAATTAGGCAGAGGCTATTAACACCTTTTTGCAAATGGAGTCCCTTATAGCCATAAAACCAAGCTCAGGGAGAAAGTATACTTTATCTTTTCTTTTTTCTTCACCATCTTTCTTTCTAGCCAAAGGGTTTTTGTTTTTGTTGTTGTTTTTTTCAAGGTAGGCTCTGGCTCTAGTCCAGGCTGACCTGGAATTCACTATGTTGTCTCAGGGTGGCCTCGAACTCACAATTCTCCTATCTCTGCCTCACAAGTGCTAGAATTAAAGGCATGTGCCACCACACTCAGCATGTTTTTAACTTTTAAAAAATGAACTCTCCCCCCAGACCACTGCTCCTAGATGAACCTGCTTTTCATTTTTAAAAAACATTTTATTTTTATTTAGTTAGTTAGTTGACAGAGAAAGAGAGGGAAAGAGAGAGAGAGAGTGAGAGAATGGGTGCACCAGGGTCTTCAGCCACTGCAAACGAACTCCAGACACGTGCGTCCCCTTGTGCATCTGGCTAACGTGGGTCCTGGGGAATTGAACCTGGGTCCTTTGGCTTTGCAGGCAAATGCCTCAATCACTAAGTCATCCCTCTAGCCCGCTTTTCATTTTTTTTTAAAAGGTAAAACTCTAGGCATTTCTGTTTTTTAAATTATTTATTTGAGAGAGAAAGAGAGAGAAAGAGAGAGAAAGATAGAGAATAGATGCACCAGTGTCTCTAGCCACTGCAAAGGAACTACAGATGTATGTGTTACCTTGTGCATATGACTTATGTGGGTACTGGGGGATCAAACCTGGGTCCTTAGGCTTTGCAAGCAAGCACCTTAGCTCCTAAGACATCTCTTCAACCCTAGATAAACTTATGTTTTTTTTTTTTAAACTTATGTTTTTTTTATTGATGACTTCCATAATTATACACAATAAACCATGGGTAATTCTCTCCCCTCCAAGATGAACTTTTTTTTTTTTTTTTTTTTTTTAACAACAGAAAGATGAACTTTGCAGACTAAAGTATAGCTCAGTGGTACAGTGTCTGCCAGCATATTTGACGTCCTGGTTTCAATCATCAGGAGTAGGAGGAGGAAAAAAGCACTTCCCCTTTCTCTGCATGATTGAATTTCTTAGTTATTATTCAGTCCATTTGTTCTGCTGTTTCTTTTGTTCTTTTACGAGTTGCTGCTATTGCAATGTGTTGTTTAGTTTACTTGTTCCGAAGGGGAGCTAGTCTTTTGAGAACCTCTGTTCCTCCTGTTGTGCCAACGCACCGGCAGGTGTTCATGAAGGCTTGTGGGGTGACTAATATGAATAAGATGCGAAGGATAACTGGGGAGCTAGGAAGGGCCTCAGTCAAATCTGCCCTTACACCCATGAGGAGCTTCATTTGATCCCGAAAGCCCAAGTGAAAATGTTAGGTGTGGTGGCATGCACTTGGAATGTCAGTCCTAGGGAGGTGGAGTGAGAGGCAGACCCCTGGGGTTCACTGTCCAGCTGGTCTAGCCTGATTGGTGAGCTCCAGGCCAAGGAAAGACCCTGTTTTAAAAAAGATCAATGGGGCTGGAGAGATGGCTTAGCGGTTAAGTTGCTTGCCTGTGAAACCTAAGAAGTCACGTTCACATCTCCAGGTCCCACATAGCCAGACGCACAGTGGTATAAGCGCACAATGTCGTATATAAGCGCAAGACGTAGCACGCGTCTGGAGTTCGTTCATAGTGGCTGAAAGGTCTTGGCGTGCCTGTTCTCTTTCTCTCTCAGAAATAATTAAAAAAAAAAAAAAAAGATGAATGGAGCCAGGCATGGTGGCACATGTCTTTAATCCCAGCACTTGGAAGGCAGAGGTAGGCAGATCGTCATCAGCTCGTGGCCACCCTGAGACTGCATAGAGAATTTCAGGCCAGTCTGGGCTAGAGTGGAACCCTACCAGGTAAAACCAAAATAAATAAATACATAAGAAAAATGATGAATGACATTCCTGAGGGACACTGCCTTAGGTTGTTCTCTGGCCTATTTGCACACTTACACACACACACATACATTAAAACTAAGTTACTGGGGGCTGGCGACCAGCTGCTCAAGCACTTGCCGTTCGAGAGTGAGGACTGGAGTTTGGATCTTCGTCACCCACGTAAATGCCAGATGGGCGTCGTGGCCCCCCCGCAACCCAGCGAGTGGGAGACGGAGGCAGGCAGGTCCCCAGGACAAGACTAGCTGAATCAGCGAGCTCTGGGCTCAAGTGAGACACTCTGCCTCGGTAAAGTAAAGCGGAGAGTGACATGTGCACACACATATAGCCCCCCACACATGTGTGCTCACATGTGTACACACATGTACACACAGCACCCACATGCAAAGCAAAAACAAAAATGGAAGCAGGATGACCAAGTGATGGTGGAAGCTTCAGGGGTCAGTGAGCCTCTTCTAGGGTGCCTTCTAGGGTGGAAACAGGAAGGAAGGGTAGACAGGATCAAGGTCATGATGAACGTCAGGGCCTGTGAAGAGGCAGCCTGCTAAGGCACCACTCCTGTGGCTGGAGTTCTCCCTCTTGTCTCCTTCACAGAGGTCCAGCTGACATTCAAGGGAGGTAGCAGAGAGTATTCTTTTTATTTTTATTTACTTTTAATTTTTTGGAAAGAAAGAGAGAGAGAGAGAGAGAGAGAGAGAGAGAGAGAATTGTCATGCCAGGGCCTCAGCCACTGCACTCAAACTCCAGATGCTTGTGCCACCTAGTGGACATGTGCGACCTTGCGCTTGCCTCACCTTTGTGCATCTGGCTTACATGGGATCTGGAGAGTAGAACATGGGTCCTTGGGCTTTTCAGGCAAGCACCACTAAGCCATCTCTCTGGCTCCAGAGAGGATTCTTGAACTTAAGGCCCCCAGTAGACGTGGTCCTCCCCCCTGTGACCCTCAGCAGCCAGATGCCCATGGAACATGGCCTAGGGAGGACCAAGTGACATGTGACTGAGTGAATGGTGTCTTCTCTCGTTGAAGCCATGAACAAGGAAACTTTCTGCAGGACCATCCGGAAGTTGCTTAACAACGTGTCAGATGAGATGCTGGACATGCTGTTCTTGAAGGTGGACTCGGATTGCCATGGCTTTGTCACCTGGGTAAGGAGGATGGCCTGCTGCCGTGGGGAGCTGGAGGAGGCTGCAGGGTCCAGCCTTGACCTATCACGGAACAAGTGGAGGCTTGAAGGCAGGGAGGCACCCATGGTGTCAGGACGCCATCATGGACTCTGGCACCCACTAGAGCGCTTGACAGGTAGAAGGGTGCTCAGTGTCTCTGAGACTTCTCCCTGAGACTTCTGTGAGCTGCGTCCGGTGCAGCTTGTTTCCCTCTCGGGCTAGCAGAGGGTGTGACAGGTGTCAGGGGTACCACATCAGACACCCCCCATTGCCTTGCAGCTCTCTTGTGCTCCAGGTCCCATTAGCTTAGGGATTCTACACCAGTGCCACAATCCTGTCATGTCAATCACCCCACTCAGGAACCATGTCTGTCAAATCCAGTACCATCAGGATTTCATAGCATAGTAATAGTGCCGATTCTTTCTTTAATTCTAAATGTTCTGTAGTGAGTACACATGGCATTTAAGCTTATAGAAAAGCACATCAGAAGCAGGATGTGGTGGCGCACGCCTTTAGCCCAGCACTTGGGAGGCAGAGGTAGGAGGATGGCTGTGAGTACGAGGCCAGCCTGAGACTTCACAGTGAATTCCAGGTCAGCCTGGGCTACAGTGAGACCCTTCCTCAAAAAAAAAAACAACAAACAAAAAGGCAACAACAGGTTGGGCGTGGTGGTGCACGCCTTTAATCCCAGCATTCGGGAGGCAGAGGTAGGGAGATCACCATGGGTTCGAGGCTACCCTGAGACCACATTGTGAATTCCAGGTCAGCCCGAGCTAGAGTGAAGCTGTACCTCAAAAAACAAAACAAAAAGAAAAAAAAAAAAAGAAGAAGGAAAAGAGAAAAAAAGCAAAGCACAGCCTAGTCTGGCATGCTGATTCTATTAAAGATGACAATGAGGCACTGTGCCTCACGCTTTACATGTTCCTCTACTTACACTCACAGGAACTCGATGGAATAAGAGTTGGGAAAGTGAGGCATGGAGCTGTGAGAAACCTTGCTCAGGGTTGTGGAGCTGGTGGCCGTTTGAGCCAGTGTTCAAGCTCAGGGAGTTTGTCTCAGTGGTCTGCGGGTTAACTGCCATTGCAGATCTCTTTGTGCTTTGGGCATATGTTCCAGGCTTTGTTGTTTTACGTTTATTTCTCTTGTAGGAGAGATAGTTTAGCAGTTAAGGCACTTGCCTGCAAAGCCAAAGATCCCAGGTTCGAGTTCTCAGTATCCATGTAAAGCTGTACGCACAAGGTGGCACATACATTTATTTTTCTTAACATTTATAATAAACATGTTTCCAAATTCTCTATGCATCCAGACAATGATCCTCCTCTTTATACATATTTTTTAAATTTTTACTTGTTTATTTTTACTTAATTATTTTTTCAAGATAGGGTTTCACTCTAGCTCAGGCTGACCTGGAATTTATTATGTAATCTCTGGGTGACTTTGAACTCAGGGCGATGCTGAGTTAGGCAAGTACTCTACCACTGAGCTACATTTCTTCACCTTCTCCTTCTCTCCCTCCCTCTATCTTCCTTCCTTTCATTCCTCTCTTCCTTTTTTCCTTCCTTCCTGATGGAGTCTTGCTTCCTTCTTGAAATGGAATCTTGCTTTGTTGCCCAAGTTAATATCAGATGCTTGGGCTCAGCTTCCTGAGTAGCTGGGTGTGCCTGCATCCTATTTTTGATTTTAAAAATTTATTTGTATTTATTTTGGTTTTTTAAGGTAGGGTCTCACTGTAGCCCAGGCTGACCTGGAATTCTCTATGTAATCTCAGGGTGGCCTTGAACTCACAGGGATCCACCTACCTCTGCCTCCAGAGTGCTGGGATTAAAGGTGTGTGCCACCACGCCCAGCTTATTTATTTATTTTTTTGAGAAAGAGACACAAAAAGAGGTAGGGAGAGAATAGGCACACCAGCGCCTGTAGCCACTGCAAACGAACTCCAGATGCATATGGCCATCACGTGAATCTGGCTTAGGTGGGTACTAGGGAAATGAACCTGGGTCCTTAGGCTTCACAGGCACGCGCCTTAACCGCTAAGCCATCTCTCCAGCCCTTAATTGAGGTTTTTGAGCCCAGGTGGGCCTGGAATGCACTCTTTAGTTTCAGGCTGGCCTCAAACTCAAACTCAAACCTCCCAAGTGTTGGGATTAAAGGTGTGGGCCATCATGCCTGGCTTGGATCCCATTTTTTCTTACAGCATTATATGGTGACTTGCTTGGGCCTTGGCTATAGGTTAAGTGAGCCTAGAATGCAGATATTTGTAGGAAAGATCCTCCCTGTTGTTAGCAAACTGTTAATGTACATGAACTTGGGCAAATCAGATGTACTTATGTGGGCCTCAGAGATGAATAAGAGCTTTGAATGGCATGTGTAGCAGTTACTTTCTCACTGCTGGGACAAGATACCGGACCCGAAGCAGCTTATGGAAAGACAGAGTTTTCTTCAGCTTACACTTTTTTTTTTTCCCAAGGTAGGGTGTTGCTCTAGCCCAGGCTGACCAGGAATTCACTATGTAGTCTCAGGGTGGCCTTGAACTCACAATGATCCTCCTACCTCTGCCACCTAAGTGCTGGGATTAAAGGCGTGCACCACCACGCCTGGCTTTCAGCTTACACTTTTGAGGAAGGGTTTCATCATGGTGGGGAAAACATGGCAGGATGGCAGGAGCAGACAGCCAGGTAGGTGTCACATCTCCACAAGGAGGAAGCAGACAGTGCCCTAGATGAGTGAAGCAAGCAGGGCCAGACTATAATGCCCCAAAGCCCTCCCCCAGTAACATACTTCCTCCAGCAAGGCTCACTTCCCAGAGGCTCCACCAGCTAGGGATTAAGTATGAGGTTTCATCACAGACACCCGAGGCTATGGGGAACATTTTGCATTTAAACCTCCTCAACACACCAAGTGTGGATAAGAGCCAGGTGTGCTTAGCATGAGGGATGAGGTTCAGAAGGGAGGTGCTGCTCACAGTACTTAGTGATAGGCTCTTCCCATATTTGAGATTCAAGCATAAGCAAGTCCTAAGTGTCCAGGGGAATGGCCCCAAAGCAGTTTGGAGGGGGCTGTGGAGAGATGGGGAGGGAGGAGGACACTGGAAACCAGACCTGGGTTCTTAAGAGCAAACACTGCGATTGCCGATTGCCGCTAACCCACTCTCTCCCTTGCCTTGTCTTTCTGAGGTAGCCAAAGTATGTGGATTACATGTTGCGTGAATTCCGGGGGAAGGAGGAGTTGAGGAAGAGCCAGTACCGCCTGCGCTTCCACCTCCCCATGGTGATCATCCCCCTGTAAGAGCCTCTTCCCTGGATGTGGGGGTGTGGTGGACGAGTGATTGATTGCACCAGCCCTGGAGGGAGCCCCCTGCTGAGGTAGTCCACAAAGCCATTCTGCTGGCCCAACCAGGGGCCTGGCTCCAGGCCTGATGCTGCATATCTTCTAGGTCTTTCTTCTTCTCAGTCTATAGGGATTCATGACGAAGATGCAGGTAGGTGGCTTGTCCCCTTTTTATAGTCTCAGAGAGGCAGGCCAGATGACTTGCCCATGCCAATACACAGAAAGCGATTGGGTTGCTCTGTTGGGCCCTCCCTGTCTCCCCCATATACTGTGTTGTTTATCTGCCTTTACCTCATAGCCAGTGCTGTGTGGGCCCAGCAGTTTCATTCCCAGAAGCACAGACACACACACACACGTGTGCAGACAGGACTTTCTTGCGAGGTGACGGGCAGGGGGGAAGCTGCTTTTGGAACCCCGGCTGAGCTGTGGAGGCCTCTGTATTGCTGACCCTCAGGAATGGGCCTCTGGAGCTCTGTGGCTCAGTTTTTTTAAAAAATATTATTTTGTTTATTTGAGGGGGTCCAAGAAAGGGAGAAACAGAGAGACAGAATGGTGCAAACAAACTCCAGACATATGTGCCACTTTGTGTATATGGCTTGTATCGGGAAATCGAACTTGGATCGCTTGGTTTTGCAGGCAAGCACCTTAACTGCTAAGCCATCTCTCCAGCCCTGTGGCTCAGTCTTGACTCTGGGTGACCTGCTGTCACTCCTCCTATGGCCCTAGAACAGGGAAAAGTAGCCTTTTCTTTCTTCCTGCCTCAGGTTTCTTGGCTGGGGCTCCTGTAACTGAAGACAGACCCACAAGATTAGAAGACGCAGATATATTTAACCTAAGTTTTACATCCAGTGGATTTCTTCCCAAAGACATGAAGACCCTAGGAAGCAGCTAATCTGGGGTATTTTCTTGCTAGGTTTGAGAAGAGCAGAGAGCCCTAGGGAAATTAGACCAAAGAGAGCAGGAGCCAGTTGTAATAAAGGAGAGAAGCCGAGGCAGTCTGTCTGTTACCATTGTTTTCTGCCTCAGAAGTCTGTTAGGGTGTTCCTTCCCAGGAGGCAGAGGGCACCTCCCACCTGGGATCTTATGACCTGGTTCAGGGGAATGTCAAAATTCCCTCTTGAATATACTCCCTCTCTCTTAAAAAATATTAGCCGGGCGTGATGGCTCACGCCTTTAACCCCAGCCCTCGGGAAGCAGAGGTAGGAGGATCACCGTGAATTGGAGGCCACCCTGAGACTACAGAGTGAATTCCAGGTCAGCCTGAGGTGGAGTGAGACCCTACCTCGGAAAACAAAACAAAACAATATATATATATATATATGTATATTTACTTATTAGAGACAGCAGGAGGGAGGGAGAGAGAGAGAGAGAATGGGCATGCCGGGGCCTCTAGCCACTGCAAACAAACTCCAGATGTGCCACTATGTGCATCTGGTTTACATGGGGCCTGGATAATCCAACCTGGGTCATTAGGCTTTGCAGGCAAGTGCCTTAACTGCTAAGCCATCTCTTTAGCCCTTATTTTTTTTTTTTTTACTTATTTATTTGTAAGGAGAGAGTGGGATGGGGAGGGGGAGAGAGAGAATGGGCACACCAGGACACACTGTTTCTCAAATGCCTTCAGCTTAAAATATTCACTATACCAAGGTGCCAGATTTTGGAGTAGCCTGGCTTACTGGTACATTTGTCCTTCCAACCCCCTAAGAACAGGAAACTGTCTGGTGGCTGTTTTGCCAGCCTAGGGCAGGCTGCCTGTGGGCCCCTTGTTCCCTTTCTGGAACACATCTTGGGTTGGAGCCTCAGTGGGCTTTGGGCAAGTGTCTAGGGCCAGGGTGCCTGCTGCTGTGGCGCCTGGTGTGAGGACCCACATGTGTGGCCTGGGCAGAGGGGTTGTGGGCAGAGTTCGTTCTCAGAGAACCACACCTAGCACAAATCATATAAGAGCAAGATCTAGAAGTCGGCTCTGCCTCGGGCAGCCTGGAGTTTTAGTGGAGAGAAGGTAGTTTAATGAAAATCATGAAAGGGCAGCCTATAAAAAAAAAAAAAAATTGGCTGGGAGTTAATTGAGGAGTAGCCAATAACTATAAATAATAAAACATTTTATAATTGTAATTTTGACATGAGCACTTTGCTCGATGTAATTCTACCTTCATTGGTCTTATTATTATTATTCTTTTTTAAAAAAATTATTTATTTTGGGCTGGAGAGATGGCTTAGCAGTTAAGCGCTTGCCTGTGAAGCCTAAGGATCCCGGTTTGAGGCTCGATTCCCCAGGACCCACATTAGCCAGATGCACAAGGGGGTGCATATGTCTGGAGGTCGTTTGCAGTGGCTGAAGGCCCTGGTGCACCCATTCTCTCTATCTATCTGCCTCTTTCTCTCTTTGTCTGTTGCTCTCAAATAAATAATAAATAAAAATAAACAAAAAATTATTTATTTATTTGAGAGAGTGAGAGAGAACGAGGGAGAGAGAGAGGGAGAGAGAATGGGCATGCCAGGGCCTCCAGCCACTGCAAACGAACTCCAGACTCATGTGTCACCATGTGCATCTGGCTTATGTGGGTCCATGGAATCAAACTGGGATCCCTTGGCTTTGCAGGCAAACACCTTAACTGCTAAGCCATCTCTCCAGCCCTCTTTCTGCTTCTTTGAGACATTCAGATTTCAAGAGTTTTCAAAATTCTGGGACAAAAAATGTCATGAAGCATCGTCTTTGTGTTCTCCTATTTATTTGTACAACTTGCAAACCAAGAGCATACTTCCAATCAAATGGAGAACATAGCCAAGCAACATTCAGTTAATTTCACCATAGGATAACTTTTTGGTGCATGTATGTTTGATGTGTATACATGTATCCATGTGTGTTTATTATGTGTATGAGTGTGTGCTTATGTGTGTGTGTGTGTGTGTGTGTGTGTGTGTGTGTGTAGGCCAGAGGTCAACACTGGATGTCTTTCTCAATTTCTCTGCTTTTTGTTGTACTTTTGAGGTAGGGTCTTGCTCTAGGCCAGGCTGACTTGGAATTCACTATGTAGTGTCAGAGAGTGGCCTTGACCTCACAGTAATCCTCCTACCTCTGCCTCCCAAGTGCTGGGATTAAAGGTGTATGCCACCATGCCCGGCTGCTTTTTTTTTTTTTTTTCTTCATTTCTATTTATTTATTTTGAGGTAGAGTCTCACTCTAGTGCAGGCTGACCTGGAATTCACTATGTAGTCGCAGGGTGGCCTCGAACTTGAACTCCTACTTCTGCCTCCCGAGTGCTGGGATTAAAGGCACGTACCATCACACCCAGCCACTTCATTCTGTTGAGACATGGTCTGTCATGGCATCCAGGACTCACCTATGTGGTTAGCCTAGCCAGCAAGCGAGTCTCAGGGCTCCTCCTGTCCCCACCTCCCCAGCACGAACGAAGATTACAGACGTGCATCACCGCACCTGGCTTTTACGTGGGCGCTGGGGAGATGAGCTCAGGCCCTCAGGCTTGTATGGCAAGCCCTTGTAAACGTCGCCTCACCACGCTGCCTGGGCTCAGCGCACCAAACGCGTCACCCCTTTGACTAGCTCCACCGCTCTGAGAGAGGCCGGCGCCGTCATCACACACGTGGAGGAACGTCCTGTCTTGCTGGCATGGCGTTCTTTGGGCCACGTTCCCTGCCACGGCCCTCACCTTTGGATCTTTTCCTTACAGTCTTCGGTCCTGACAGGAGTGGGGACGACAGGGGCAAGCGAGAATACTGGCCACTCTCCTCACAGAGCAGTGGGTGGCGGGCGGCAGACAGGGCGAGCCCCAGCCAGATACGCGGTGCTCCACTCTGGAATCATAGCAGCGGCTGGATTTGAGAAGGTGTGGGCTTCCCTCGAGCCTCAGGTCAGACCACACCCACGGCCAGATCTGGAAAAGGCCCAAAGGAGGGCTGAAAGTGTTTGGCTTTAGTTTTAGATCGGCAGGGTTCAGTCAGGACATAACTCTCTCACGTACCCTGCCACGGCCCAGAGACGACGTAGAGGAGGTGGCTGAGGCGGGGGGAGCCGCCGTGGCAGGAGGACAAGATGGCGGAGAGTCTTCATGGCCCGCCTAGCAACTGTGCAGCAGGAAAGAGGCTGCTGGAAGGCAGAAGCGAAGCTTGCTGGGAAGGCTGTAAGGCAGCATTCTGCACAGCCAGGTCTGCTCCAGAACTGTTTGCTGTGCCCAGTGCTTCTCTGGTGGTGAAAAGCTGGATGACCAGGCCTGAAGTCTTTACCACCCCCTGGTCCTGCTCTTGCTCTAGTGTGCTCCCCTCTCTACCCCAGAGCACTAGGTCGGTGAGTAGAAAGTGTCATGTCTCTCTCAGTCACAAGCCTCAAGCTTGCC
Organism: Jaculus jaculus; assembly: GCF_020740685.1. Taxonomy (NCBI): domain Eukaryota; kingdom Metazoa; phylum Chordata; class Mammalia; order Rodentia; family Dipodidae; genus Jaculus; species Jaculus jaculus. The sequence continues at coordinate 111,801,010 of NC_059109.1, forward strand.
ATCTGTGGGCTGTTTTCCTGTGAGAGAACGTTCAAAGATCTCTGGTTTTATTTTTATTTATTTATTTGAGAGCGACATAAAGAGGCAGAGAGAGAGAGAGAGAGAGAGAGAGGGAGAATGGGTGTGCGAGGGCCTCCAACCACTGCAAATGAACTCCAGACGCGTGCACCCCCTGTGCATCTGGCTAGCGTGGGTCCTGGGGAATCGAGTCTCGAACCAGCGTCCTTACACTTCACAGGCAAGTGCTTAACCACTAAGCAATCTCTCCAGCCCATGTTTTTTTTTTTTTTTTTTTAATTTAGTTAGTTTATTAGAGAGAGAGAGGCAGAGAGAGATAGAGAGAAAGAATGGGCGTGCCAGAGTCTCTAGCCATTGCAAATGAACTCCAGAGGCATGCACCACCTTGTGCATCTGGCTCACGTGGGTACTGGGAAATCAAATCTGGATCTTTAGGCTTTGTAGGCAAAGTGCCTTAACCACTTAACCACTGAGAAATCTCTGCAGCCCGAGACCTCTGTTTTTTTGGTTTTTGTTTTTTCCCTGACTTCTCTGTCTCACCACATGGTGAGGGACATAGCTACTTATTTCTCAGGGTCAGCTGTGGGCCTCATCTCATACCACCTCATGCTTGGCTTTTTCTGAATGGAACCCAGGGCCAGGGCAAACACTCTCCCACTGAGCCGCATCCCAGATCCTAACGATGCTATTTTCCTCGTGACCTTTGCTGATCCAGCCAAAGTTCACCTGGAGGAGAAGCAGAGTCCTATGTCCCCGGAGGTCGCTATAGTTTCTTGGTGTGCACAGGAGCATGTGTGAGCACACGTGAGCGTGACCGGCCCTGCTCGCCTCTTTGCCTTGCCTCCTCCGTGGCCCACTGGCAGCTGCAACGGCCTCTGAGCTGTTCCCGCGTGTCTCTTGCACCCACAGGAACCACGGCAGTGAGGTTGTCAAGGTGGAGTTTCTAATCCAGCGCTTCAAGAAGACCGGCTGTTTCTTGACTGTCACCAAGGACGGGGTCCTGCAGTTCTGGACCGAATCTTTCTTTCTGATAAGCTCTTTCCAGGTGAGTGGGGTTATCGCCCACGGGTACACGTGGGATCGTCAGAGGGCCTCTGCTGTAGCACCCCCAACAGTGAGGGGTGGCCTGGGCCCAAAGCAGGTTTGTCCTTTGGATTTGTGTACAGAGCAGCTTGGACTTGAAATCACAGGGCTTAGGTGGAGATTCTGGCCTCACCCCAGGAGCCTCACACTTGCCCTCTGCAAAGCAGGGTTCTACCTGGATGTCCAACAGACCCCTCCAGGGCAGCCTATCCAAGCAGCATGTCACTGGGGTTCCCCTGCCCACAGGGCTTTTTGCTTTCGAGTCTCCACCTCTTGAGTGGTAGCTCAGTCAGGCTCCTGTGTTAGCTGTCAGCGGTCTTTCCTTTCCCCGTCACACCCATGTTGTCCCTAAGTCCTTTCCTGATTGAAACCTTTGTCTGTATCAGACAGCTTCAGGTTCGCTGAGATAAACTTCCAGACCAGGTGCAGTTATGGTGGAAGGGTTATTTATTGAAGCTTACAGATCCAGGGGAAGTTCCATAAATGACAGAAGAAACTGGCCTGCCTTCACAGGACCAAGCAGAGAGAGAAGTACAAGCCTAAAAGTCAAAAGCCACAGCACACTTCAGGAACTCAAGCTAGGCACACTTGCATATCTTTAGATTGAAACCTGAAACTGACCACCACACCTTAAGATCCACCCAGTGACACTGCCTCTAGCCAGGGGGCTGCAGATGCAAACTACAAACAAATAAAAAACTGAATGTATTGGGGGCCATCTATTCAAACCACCACACCGTCACAAATCCACTTTCCATCATAGCCCCTCCCCCTCTCAATTCGTCTATTTTGATGTCATCATCTTTTCCTCCTATTATGAAAGTCTTGTGTACACTGTATCAGGCATTGTGAGGTCATGGATATCCGGGCCATTTTGTGTCTGGAAGACTGTATTGCAAGCAGTTCTACCCTTCCTTTGGCTCTTACATTCTTTGCACCATCTCTTCTGTGATGGGCCCTGAGCCACAGGTGTGATAGAGATGTTTTAGTGCTGAGCACACCTCTGTCACTTCTTCTTTGCCCTTCGGTATCTTTTGAGTCATGTCAGAGGTCACTGCCATCTGAAAAAAGAAGCTTCTCTAACCCAAAAGTGAAAGTAGCATTAATATATGAGTATGAACATTAAGAGAAGTGCTTACTGGGCAGTTTGGTGAGCATAACATATGCATTTATCCAGACACCAGCCGATGTTACACCCCTAGGGCTCATGACCTCCACCATCATAGGTTTTCAGTCCAGGCATGTATTCCTTTCCGTGGAACCTCCAGTCCAATTAGAGAGTGGTTGTTTTCCCCATAACAGATATGCCACTATTGTACCCATTGGCTTATTTCATCTGGCTGGCCAAACTTAAGGCTTGCAGTGTCCACTGTTGTTTATCGTCCACTGATGACTTCTCTCTCCCATAGGGCTGTATGCAGTGTAGCTTTTTTCCAGCTTTCCCTCAGCTGGTCTACAGGGAGTTGGTTTTCAGCTCAGCTCCAGCCAGATTTCTCAGTGACCTTGCCAGCTGGGTGCTCTTCAAGCCCATTTTACAGACGAGGAAGTGGACTTGGGGGTTTTTCTGTTCTTAGTGCTTGGACTGAGCTCCTTGCTAGGTCTGTACTTGCTGCAGGGCCTTGTATGGCAGGAGAGGGTCACAGGCCCTGGTACGTCTGTGTGCTCTGCTGGGTAAGCTTCCACAGCCCCGGCCTCCTGTGTTCTTCTTCACCAGCTTAACCAGATCCAGCAGCCCCACCACCAGCAGATGTGGGTCATCGACATGGTGTGCCTGCACAACATGAACCTTGTTGCAGTCGCCTTCACTGAAATGAAGATAGGTGGGTCCCTGGAGCTCCCCGGGCATTCGCGTGGCCATGAGGAGCCGTGCCCTTGGGACAGGTCTGAAGACTGGTCAAGCGTGGGCCTGGATGGGAGCCCTCTGGGAGTGTTGCTGGGAAGAAAGGCCTTGCTCATCAGAGGGTGTTTAGTGAGAGCATCCTGCTGCAGGAGGCACTGGAGCGGCACCTGTGTTGCTGACTGCCCAGTTGCATGATGCTCAGGAAATGCCAGAAGAGTACATGAATAGTGAACAGATCCAAACTTATAAGCCAGAGGCCATGCCTCTTCAGTTCTGAGTCTATCTCCTGGTTCCTGCCACTCCCAGCCCAGGACACCTTCAGCTGTCACAGGAAGGCCACTGAAGCCCGCCCCCCCCCTCCCCCCGGCCATCTGTGGCAGGCAGGCTGAGATGTTGTGATACCTCCTTGAAGACAGCTTTCAGCTCTGTCCTGGCACTTAGGGTGGAGGGGGCTCCTCAGCATGGCCAGAAGGGGCGGAAGGTCTGACCTCTGCTGCCTGCGGTCTTCCCTGGATGCAACCTTCTCCCTGCTGTGCTGAGGCCCCTGTGGCCTTCTCTCACGTTCTCATAAGGCCACTGTGCCTCTGTCCACGTGCTTTGCCACATGTCCAAGCCCATAGCTTCTACTTTTCCTCTGGGATTCAGCAACAGATGTTGCTTCTTCCAGAGGACTGTGACCACCTTTCCCGGAACTCCTCAGGATCAGTTCAACAGTCCCTTCTTAACTAGGCGGTGTGTGTGTGGTGAGGTGGGGGGAGCGAAAGGCAGAGGTAGGAGGATCACTGTGAGTTCAAGGCCAGCCTGGGACTACATAGTGAATACCAGGTCAGCCTGGGCTAGAGTGTGATCCTATCTCAAAAACAAAACAACAACAGCAACAAAAAACTAAAAAGACAAGCCGGGCATGGTGGTGCACACCTTTAATTCCAGCACTCAGGAGGCAGAGGTAGGAGGATCATTGTGAGTTCGAGGCCACACTGATACTACGTAGCGAATTCCAGGTCAGCCTGGGCTAGAGTGAGACCCTACCTCAAAGAAACAAAAAAACCAAACCAAAACAAAATTTATTTATTTATTTGACAGAGAAAGAGGGAGGGAGGGAGAGAGGGAGAGAGAGAGAGAGAGAGAATGGGAGTGCCAGGGCCTCCAGCAACTGCAAATGAACTCCAGATGCATGTGTCCCCCTTGTGCATTTGGCTAATGTGGGTCCTGGGGAATCAAACCTGGGTCCTTTGGCTTTGTAGGCAAACACCTTAGCCACTAAGCCATCCCCCTGCCCCCCACCAAGCCCTCTTTTGAGTGTGCTATGCATTTGTCAGTATGAGTCTTTGGTATCTGTCAGCTTCTCTCGACTGGGAGCTGAGGAGTCAGGGACCGCGTCTGGTTCATCTCAGTGCCTCGCCCCTCTAGATATGTGATGGCGAGAGTGAGTGGGCAATGGATGGATGAGAAAGGTCTAACTGGGCAGCCTTGTCAGGTGGTCAAGTAGAGGAAATTCATGTGCCAACCCACAGCCCATGGTGCAAGGCTAGACAGGAGGATGGCTAGCAGCTGTTCCAGAATAGACCGTGCCTGGGCTCTGACCCTGGCCCTGACACTCAGTAGATGTGTGACTTTGGGCAATTACTTAACGCTACCCAGGGCTTCTGTTGACCCAGAGGTAAAGTGAGGTCAGTCATGATGACCCCAGAGTGAGTGTGGCTTAGTGGCTAGGTGTTGTGAGGTCCTTGGCCCAGCACCAGGAATACAGTACAGGCCTAACCAAGGCTGAACTCAGTATGAGGACAAACTGTCACAGCCAGAGAAACAGCAAAGAGCCTGAGCAGTCATGCTGACTAAACAGCTGCCTGCTGCTTGGAGCCCTGGGTCAAGGCCACAGGCACAGGGTGAATGGACATCAACATAAGCCTCGTCCTCTGCGGCTCAGCCCAGGCAGCCCTGCTGGGTGACCCACAGCCCTGTTTGGAGTAGCTGGCTCTGTAGGGAGGCAGACACAGAAGCCTCCCATTCAGGAGGCTGCTTAGCAGTGGGGGTACAGTTTGGTTCAGTAGACAAGATTCAGGCTTTTTTGTTTGTTTGTTTGTTTTTGTTTTTACAAGGTAGGTAGGGTCTCACTTTTGCCCAGGCTGACCGGGAATTCATTATGTAGTTTCAGGGTGGCCTCACACTCACAACAATCCTCCTATTTCTGCCTTCCAGGTGCTAGGATTAAAGGCATATGCCACCATGTCCGGCTTCTATTTATTTATTTATTTATTTATTTATTTAAGAGCAACAGACAGACAGAGAGAGAAAGAGACAGATAGACAGAGAGAGAATGGGCATGTCAGGGCCTCCAACCACTGCAAATGAACTCCAGATGCATGCTCCACCTTGTGTATCTGGCTAACGTGGGTTCTGGGGAATTGAACCTTGAACCAGGGTCCTTAGGCTTTACAGGCAAGCACTTAATCACTAAGCCATCCCTCCAGCCCTTGGCATTTTGTTTTATTTTATTTTACTTTATTTATGAGAGAGATTGGATGGGTATGCCAGGGCCTTCAGCTGCTGCAAATGAACTTCATCATGGGTCCTGAGGAATTGAACCTAGGTCCTTTGACTTCATAGGCAAACACCTTAACTGCTAAATCATCCCTCTATCCCAGGAGCTAGGCTTTCGAGAAGGGTTTAGATCAGAAGTGGTGGAATTTCAGGGGCCCACCAAAGGCTTCTGAATGGGATGAAAATAACACGTGGCAGACTGGTGCAGGAACACAAGCAAACTCGTAAGCCTGTAAGAAACCATCATTCCAGTCTATTCTTCATCATGCATGTGTTTGAAATCTGTTTAGCTGGGCTCTGATCTGTGGTTCCCAGCACTGGGAAGATGGACTTGGGCCCCGGCACTGATGAGGGTTGGGTCAGTGATGACAAGGAGATTCTCTGTTCCCGTCTGCTCCCAGCACCAACCAACAGGGATGCATAGAGACAGCATGGGTAGACTAGTTTCAAATAAACATATCTATCTATCTATCTATCTATCTATCTATCTATCTATCTATCTACCTACCTACCTACCTATCTATATTTTTTAAAGGAACTCTGACTCTAGGCCAGGTAGACCCCGTGTTCAAATGAAAGAGAACCAAGCTTGAGGTAGAGATGAAGACCTTGCAGGAAATCAACAGGGAGCAAGGTGGGAGAATGCCAGGAGGGCTTCTCTCTAGCCCAGGCTGACCTGGAGTTCACTACGTAGTCTCAACCTGGCCTTGAACTCACAGCGATCCTCCTACCGCAGCCTCCCAAATGCTGGGATTAAAGGTGTGTGCCACCTTGCACAAATAAAAGGCTTTCTAAGGAGGAGACATTGAGTTGTCTTAAAGGGGACCTGGGAATATTTAGGGTGGAGGGAGCAGAGAGTGAAGGGACCTAGACGTGGACGAGTTTGATGTGCCTGCAGAAGCAATGGGCTGCATAGAGGCTGGAGGCTCCCCAGGCGCAGAGGCAAAGGAGGCCCGCCAGGTACAGTGGATGAACTGGGACAGTGGAGGGTCTGATCTTACAGGCCCTTGAATGTTGTGGCCCACACTGGGGATTTCTATGTTATGTTATGTTATGTTATGTTATGTTATGTTATGTTATGTTATGTTATGTTATGTTATGTTATGTTATGTTATGTTATTTTGTGAGGTAGGGTCTCATTCTAGCCCAGGCTCACCTGGAACTCACTCTGCAGTCCCAGGCTGGCCTCAAACTCACAGTGATCCTTTTACCCCTGCCTCCCAAGTGCTGGTATTAAAGGCGTGTGTCACCATGCCTGGCCATACACTGTGGACCTCATTCTGGCTTCGGTGGGAATTAGTTTGCAGCCGGGTCCTGGCTCAGTGGGTGGGTTTTCTCTCATCTGCTGGCCTTGGTTTGCTGCAGGTGGAAAGGGCTCCAGGGGTGGGAAATTTGTGGAGAGTGCTAGGGGGTTACTCACCATGCCCACATGTGCCCAGAGCTGGGTCATGGCTCTTGGACTCTGTGTGACCCTGGTCTTTTCTCTCTCTTCCCCAGAGTTCTTTGATATCAGTAACCACAAATGTGTCCGGGCTTTCACTTTTATCGACCTGGACAGCTGTGTCCTGGTCATGGATTACTGGTGAGTCTCACAGGAGGTGGAGACGGGGTCCTGACAGCTGCCACACCCCCAGGGGTAAGGAAAGCCGGGGAGGTTTCTGTTGGGGCCAAGGCCTCTCGGGATGCACGGCTGCTTGAAACACAGGGCTGAATTCTGGTTTAGTGATGACCAGCTTGTGTTTGCCATCCGAGCAGAGGCCAGGGCAAGGTGGGAAGTCTGTGGGACTTGCCTCATTCCCAAGGGGGAAGAGGGCCTTGGAGGCTCCCACAGGCTCTTCCGTCTTCATCTTTCCCCAGGTCTGATTATCGCAGAGGTGTGTTCTGCTACGGGGACGTCAAAGGCACTGTCACCATCTTTACCACTGACAATGTGGCCAATGGGCTGTTCAACCCTAACATCCTCCCCAAGGCTTCCAAATGGGGTAGCTAAGAGGCTTGAGTGTGGGGGTGTGGGCCTGGGGGTGGGTAGACGTGGGTGCTAAGTTGGATGTGGCTCTGGACCTCTGGAGAGGTGGCCCCTCAGAGCTCAGCAGATGCTCTGCTTCCTGGGCTGGGGAAAAGGGGGACATTATAGTGACGAGATCACAGGGAATGAGAAGAGGGACAGTCTTGTGCAGCGAGAACTTGCGCAGGTGAGGGCTGGGGCATGTGGACCCTCCTCACTCTTAGGAGAATTAAGAGAGCTGGCCATGACCTTGGGAAGTCTTTCCTGTCCTCTTCCCATGGTTGTGAGGTGGCTTCTGCTGTTCTTAGACATGAACTGCCTTTGGGTGGGTAGAGAGGCCCCAAGGTGGGCTCTGGCGGGGCCTGGAGGACCACTGGGCTTGGGAGGAGCGTGAATGAATATGGCTGTCATCAGTGAGCAGCCCTGGGTGCATCAGCTCCCATAATTCCACCCACGGCCAGAAGGGAGTGACTTGTTGCTGCCTGTTAATAAGAGAGGATTAGCACAGCCCAAGGCTGGGGAGCAGTGGCTGAGATGTGAAGCCGTCTCTTCAGAGTCTACACTTCTTTTTTTTTTTGAGGTCGGGTCTCACACTAGCCCAGGCTGTCCTAGAATTCACTATGGAGTCTCCGGGTGGCCTTGAACTCATGGCAATCCTCCTACCTCTGCCTCCCGAGTGCTGGGATTGAAGGCGTGGGTCACCATGCCTGGCTTACACTTCTGTTTTTTTAAAATAAGTATCTTGGGGATGGAGAGATAGCTTAGAGGTTAAGGTGCTTGCCTGCAAAGCCTAAGGACCCAGGTTCAACTCCCTAAAACCAACTTAAACCACAAACACATGGTGCCACATGTGTCTGGAGTTCATTTGCATGGAAGTAAAAAATAAAATTAAAAAAATTTAAAAAATAAAATGGGGCTGGAGAGATGGCTTAGCGGTTAAGCGCTTGCCTGTGAAGCCTAAGAACCCTGGTTCGAGGCTAGGTTCCCCAGGTCCCACGTTAGCCAGATGCACAAGGGGGCGCACGCGTCTGAAGTTCGTTTGCAGAGGCTGGAAGCCCTGGCGCGCCCATTCTCTCTCTCTCCTTCTATCTGTCTTTCTTTCTGTGTCTGTCGCTCTCAAATAAATAAATAAAAAATTTAAAAAAAAAAGCTCAAAAAATAAAATGAATATATTATTTATTTGCAAGAAGAGAGAGATAGAGCGAGATGAGCGAGCCAGGGCCTCCTGCCAGCCACTGTAAATGAACTCTGGATGCATGTGCCATTTTGTGCTTTCTGGCTTCATGTGGGTCCTGGGGAATCAAACCCAGGCCAATAGGCTTTGCAGGCAAGTGCCTTAACTGTTGAGCCATCTCTCCAGCCCCCAGAGTCTACACTAACCAGTTGCTGGGCTGTGTTCTAAGTTGACTAAGGGAGCCATTTTTAGCTGCTCCACCTTGTGCCCTAGGTTCCCAGAGGCTGTGGGACCTGGGGCTGCCTGGAGACTCACCTGGACTGGATCCTTACCCAGGATGGAGCCTTGGGTCTGGTGTCGGACCCCCAGGCTACCCCATCTCCACCTAGAGGAAGGCCACTGGAGCCCTACCTGCAGGGAAACTTAACCGCATTCCACCCGGAACATCAGAGGCGCCTCTCAGCTGAGCAGGGCATCCTGAGGGGGTGCTCGGGCTTTGGAAGAGGCCCGCTTTACTCGGCTTGCTAGTCAGTGGCTCCGCCGGCAGGACAGAAACAGGTCCTAGCATCCTGCTGTCTGTGCTATTTCACTTTGGAGGGTGATGGAGCTCGAACCCAGAGCCTCGCGCATCGCTAGACAAGCGCTGAGCCAACCCAGATACATCCCCGGCCGCCAGCATGATTCATCCATATTCCACCACCCCTGGCGGCTGCCTTATCCTCGTCCTGATTGCTCTACTCTGGGAGTTAGCATAGGGGTCGGGAGGGTCTCTGGGCTGAATGAGGAGTGGGGAATCATGGGAGACAGGTTAAGGTGAAGTGTTTGGGGATGAGTCCTTCCAGGCCACCTGCTGAGAACAAACATACAGATAGGGCAGGCTGGTCCGCGGAGTGGAGGGGGTGGACAGAGCCATACAGGCCCTCCGCTCTGTCTGATCTGAAGCTGGTTGCTTGACCTCTCTAAGCTTCAGTCCCCTTATTCAAATTGGGACAGGCATGCGTAACTTATGGCTTTGCTACAAAGTACGTAGAAGGGTATAGTGTCGGGCACAGAGTAACTCACTGTGCAGTGGCCTTGTCAGTCTACCCTTCCAGGACCTCACAGCCTCTTTGGAGAGGTAGCTAGCAAAGACACTGTCACACTGAGGCTCCCTCTGGCCCCATGCATGGCTAATCCCACGTTAGCAGTTTTGAGCAAAATCCTACCCGGCTTGGGGCTTTTCCCCCCCCCCCCAAGATTCCTCTTGCCTAGTGAGATGAAGCTGATGGCTCTGTTCAGAATAATCTCCTCTAGAAAAATAAAACAAAAAAAGAAGCCGGGTGTGGTGTCGCACACCTTTAACCAGAGCACTGGGAAGCAGAGGTGGGAGGATCTCTGTGAGTTCAAGGCCAGCCTGAGACTACAGAATGAATTCCAGGTTAGCCTGGGTTTAAAGCAAGATCCTACCTCAACAAACAAACAAACAAACAAACAAACAAACAAACAAACACAAAGCTCCTCTCCATCTTACCTGCAACCCTCTTTCCTCCATGTTCCCTCGAAGTTGCTGTCATACCTGGCTCCATCCATCCGTGTCATCCTGCTTTCTCTGGGATTCCTCAGCTGCCGCCCTTGGGAGGGGGGGAGTTTCAGCAACCAGGAAATCCACAAGGGCAGGGCTATGCTGCACGTGGTGCCTGGCATGTCTCTGCCTGGCATGTTGGGGTTGCCTGTCCGTGATGCAGACACAGGCTTCAAGGTGTGCTCTCTGGCCAAGGAGCCCAGGCATCCCGAAACATGGTGGCCAGCCTCCAAAAGATGACTTTTCAGGCCGGGGTCTCGGTTCAGTACCCACTCCAGCAAAGCTGAGCTCACTAGTGGACAGTCAGCTTGCGCAGGTTGCGACAGCTGGGAGTGTACAGGCCCTGAAATCTCATCACCATTGTGCTGTTGTGAGCTTGCAGGGCCCGAGGGCTGCCTGGGCCAAGGGAAGTGGGCAGGACGCACAGGCCGCATGGAGGTTCCAGTGAGAGTTGACCGGTTGGCTCTTCTGGAAGCTAGAGAGAGGCTTACCAACGAAGATGTCCTCTGAGGCTTGCTGCTGGTAATGTAGACTTTCATTTGTTTCCCTCTCAGGTCAATGGACCACTGTCTCCATACAGAAACTCTTAAACGAGAGGTCCACTTTGTATAAGACTTACCGACTAAGGGTAAGTTGTATCTTTCCTTGGGCTGTTGCTGTGATAATTAGCCATATACATGCGCCACTGAAAAGAAATAAAAAGGTAGAACTACCCTGGAGGTTCAGCCTCAGCCTTTGGGGCTCAATCTCTAAAGAGCAGAGGCAGTTACTGGATCCCATGGGTGTCTCTGCAGAAGACATGCGTATCACAGGTCTGGCCACGTCTCACGCTGCCTTCGTGGTTACCCTACAGTATGTCAATGTCACCTTCCTTCCAGATGTTTTAGGGTTTCTAGTTGGGTCCCCACTCGCTTTCTCCCTGTAGTCCTTTCTCCTTTCAGCCACCAAAGGAATTATGCCTTAGAAATATTGTCATGTCACCTCAGTAGCTTCTCATGTGTGAAGCAAAATCTTGAATCCTTTCCATGACCATCAAGATATGACATGAAGTGATCTGCTTGCTCCTACCTTGTTATCTACTTGTGTGTGTGTGTGTGTGTGTGTGTGTGTGTGTGTGTGTGTGAGGTAGGGTCTCACTCTAGCCCAGACTGACCTGGAATTCACTAGGTAGTCTCAGGGTGGCCTTGAACTCACAGTGATCCTCCTACCCCTGCCTCCCAAGTGCTGGGATTAAAGGTGTGTGCCATCATGCCTGGTTTTGTTATCTATATTTATTATTTAATTTTATTTTTTTATTTGAGAGAGAAAGAGAGAATTGGTATATTAGGGCCTCAGCCACTGCACTTTAACTCCAAACACTGTGCCATCTAGTGGGCATGTGCAACCTTGTGCTTGCATCACCTTTTTTTTGTGCATCTGGCTTACATGGGATCTGGAGAGTCGAACATGGGGCCTTAGGCTTCGTGGGCAAGCCCTTAGCTGCTAAGCCATCTCTCCAGCCCTGCTATCTACTTTAAAAATATATTTATTATTTGAGAGAGAGAGAGACGGATGGAGGAGTGAGAGAAAGAGAATGGATGTGCCAGGCCCTCTTGGTACTGTAATGAACTTCAGACACATGTGCCACTTGGTGCATCTGGCTCTTTGTGGATACTTACTGGGGAATCAAACCCAGGCCACCAGGATTTGCAAGCAAGCATTTTAACAAATTAGCAATCTTTCCAGCCCCATACTTTTTTTTTTTTTTTTTTGTGATAGAGTCTAGGAAGGTCTCAAACTCACTGAACTTCTGATTCTCCTGCCTCTACCTCCCACGTGCTGGGGTTGCAGGAACGCACCCCCATGCCTGGCTCATACAGTTCGGAGGATTGTATCGGGGGCTTTGTGCATACTCCCTCCACCTACCGTGCCACAGCCCAGCCCAGTTATCTACCTTTCTTCTCCTTTCCTCTGCTGCCAAGATGCAGGCGCCCTCCCCTTCCCCTGCGACAGCGCCCTCATCCTTTGCTCGCCACAGGGTCTTGGCACAGGCTGTTCATTCTACTTGTAGCAGTGTTCTGATTGGTTCCATGGTATCATCCCCCTCTCCTTCAGGTTCCAACCAGCCAACTCAGAATCCCCTGCTGCCTGCCCTTGCTCCTATGCCCAGACCCTGCTCTGTATCATCCGTTCATTGCTGTCTTGTAATCCTCAGGACGGTGTCAGTTCCTTCCAGACAGGGACTTAGTGTGTTGCACTCTGTATTCTGTCCCGGTGCCTGAAAGAAACCTAGAGTTAATGAAGTAATTAATGAAGTGATGAGACCCTCAGGTCAGATCAGAGTTAGACGCTCTTTCGGAGCAGGCTTGTGAGCCTCTGAGGAAGACAATGTTTCTTCTACCCCTCCCCCCCCCACTTTCTTTTTTCAAGGTAAAATCTCACTCTAGCCCAGGCTGACCTGGAATTTACTATGTAGTCTCAGGGTGGCCTCGAACTCACTGGGATCCTCCTACCTCTGCCTCCTGAGCACTGGGATTAAAGGTGTGCACCACCATGCCTGACATTTTTTCTAATTTTTATTTTATTCATTTATTTATTTGAGAGGGAGAAAGAGAGGGAGAGGGAGAGAGAGCGAATGGGTGCACCACAGCCTCTAGCCACTACAAATAAACTCCAGACACATGTCCCATACTGGGAAATCAAACCTGGGTCCTTTGGCTTTGCTGGCAAATGCCTTAACCACTAAGCCATCTCTTCATCCTCCCTTTTTTTCTTTCTTCCTATTTTGAGACTGGGTTTCATGTCATCCAGGCTGGCCTTTACTCCCGATCCTCCTGACTCCACTTTCCCAGGGCTGGGATTATAGGCATGCGCCACTCTCCCTGGCTCCTTGCCCTTCTTTCCGTCTGTGGGCACCTCATTTGGGTTGGTTTGTCCTTGCAGTTGCCTCGTGTCCCAGGTCTCATTCAGTGCCTTGGGTTCCATGCTGTCATTGTGACGGGCATTAGGGGAAACAGTGACATGAAGCTCAGCTTGACGCCTTGCACATTATATGAGGCACAGAATGAGCGCTGATCTGATCTGTTCAATCCACCTCCTCCATCTCCATCCTCTACCTTCTTGTCCCAGAGAGGAAAGCCAAGCTTGGGTGCTCACCAGAGGTAGGACACTCAGTGCCCAGCAGCCAGCCCACCTCTGCCCACTGGGTGCCATGTTGTCAGAGTTGTAGAAAGTGCACATGCCATGCTCTTGGGGGCATACCACAGTGCTGGCACGTGCAGAGGGCAGTAGTGGGTCAGAAGCACGGGCTCCTCATCGTGGAGGCACTTTTGGAAGATCACAGGTGTGTGTGTGGGGAAAAGGGAGCTGGCCAAGCTCAAACCATCCTTTCTCTCTTATTGGGAGAATGATATTTGTGTGGGCTCAACTTCTTTGGCCCTTGAAAATAAGAGACAGTTTAGAAAACAAGAGTCCATGTGATACTAAGCTTGGTACTTTTTTTTTTTGAGGCAAGCCCAACAGACTGGCCTATTTTATGAGAGAAAGAGCGAGAGAGAGAATTGGTGCACCAGGGCCTTCAGCCACTGCAATCAAACTCCAGACGCATGCGCCCCCTTGTGTGCCTGTGTGACCTTGTATCACTGTGCGTCTGGCTTATGTGGGAGAGTTGACATGAGCCCTTAGGCTTTTTAGGCAAGTGCCCTAATTGCAAAGCCTCTCTCCAGCCTGCTACTTTTTAAAAAAATGTTTTTATTTGCAAGGAAGGAGAGAGAGAGAGAGAGAGAGAGAGAGAGAGAGAGAGAAGGAGAGCGAGAGAGACAGACAAAGAGACAGAGGGAGACAACACCAGAGCCTTTTGCCCCTGCAAACGAGCCCCACATGCATGCACCGCTTCGTGCACTTACTTCTACGTGTGTTCTGGGGACTCAAACCCAGGATGTCAGACTTTGCAAGCGCCTTTAACTACCGAGTCATTTTGCTAGCCCTAAGCTTGGTTCTTAAAATATATCTGAGAGAGAAAGAGAGAATGGGCATGCCAGGGCCTCTAGCCACTGCAAACAAACTCCAGGTGCGTGCACCCTCCCCTTGTGCATCTGGCTTAGGTGAGCCCTGGGAAATGGAACCGGGGTCCTTAGGCTTCACAGGAAAACGCATTAACCACTAAGCCATCTCCCCAGCCCCCAAGCTTGGTACTTGTGAGAGGTTTTTGAAGCCAGTGATTGGCCACAGTGCCCTGATCACTGGACCTAAGCTAGGACTACGGCCCACATCACTTTGTTCATGCAGGTAAGTAGGGGGAGGGCCTTAGACTGCGCGATCAACCTCCTCCTATCTCTGGTCCTGGGCACAGTCCAAGGATTGGCTATGTAAGTGACTGGTCTCTGTGAGGGTCTCCTAGCGTGGCCCCTCTCTTCTCTAGGCAATCCATCCCAACTGGTGTCAGCAGGTCAAGTTCATCCCCCAGTTGAACCTGGTAGTCTCCTGTTCGGCCATCGAGAAGTCCTCTCTGGTGCTGATGATATTGCCAGCCAAAGAGCCTGAGAAACCCAAGTAAGGAGCCCCTGGCAAAGGGAAGTGACAGTAAATGTACCTTGGATAGGTGTGGTTTCCTTCAGCCACACACAGATGTCACTGCTGAGCGAGGACCGCCGCCACGGGACCTCTTGAGAAAGAGTGTAGGGCTCTGAGTGAGCAGTGGGGTGACTCTGGCTGGAGGAGGCTTGCTCGGGTCCCCCGTGTCTTGGTGGTGGCAGCACTTCATGCCTGTGTCGCCTGTTTGTCTCGGCTTCTAATTTTACTGGGTCCAATGGCAGGAGGATGGCAGAGGGTGATTTTCCCATGGCGTCTGGGGCTGGTTCTGCCGTCCTCCCATTACTGCCCGTCTCACCTTCCCACTCTGGCTACACAGGCCGCGAGGCTCAGGCACTCCTCTTGGTCTGTTATACTCATTTTCTTATTAAAAAAAAAATTTTTTTTGAGGCAAAGTCTTACTATGTGGTAAAGGCATGTTTTCTTAATTCACTTTTCTCTTCTTTTGAGGCAAGGTCTCACTCTAGCCTAAGCTGACCTAGAACTCACTTTGTAGCCCCAAGCTGGTCTTTAACTCATGGAGATCCTCTTACTCAGCCTCCTGAGTGCTGGGATTAAAGCCATGCACCACCACTCCAGGCTTAACTCAAGTTTTTTTTTTTAAAAATATATATTTTATTAATTTATTTGGGAGAGAGAAAGAGGCCGAGAGAGAGGGAGAGAATGGGCATATCAGGGCCTCCATCCACTGTAAACAAACTCCAGATGCACGCGCCCCCTTGTGTATCTGGCTTGCATGGGTCCTGGAGAATCGAACCATCATCCTTTGGATTTGCAGGCAAATGCCTTAACCATTCAAGTTTTTATTGTGAAAAATTTCAAATACACAAACAACATAGGAAAAATAGTGTATTTTTTTTCTTGCCATATATGACCTACTCTAAGTTAATATTTCCCCAAATATCTCAGAATGTCTTGTTATGATTATTTGGAATCAGATATATATAATTACTTGGAATCAGATATAAGGTTAAGTACTCAGAAGGTTTTGAGGAATGGTGGGATCCTCGGAATGAAGGGCATGCTAGGGAGACCACGGAAATAGCTCAGGCTGAACATGAGGGTGATCTGGAGTGGAGAGTGGAAGTGGAGAAATTTTGAATGGGTATTTGGGGATAGGTTAGAGAATACACACTTTTTTGGGGGTGGTGGTGGCCGATGCAGTATGCAGTACAATACTCTGGCCGGCAGGTGGCACCATTGACTGCTTTCAATCTTTTTTTTTTTTTTTTTTTGAGTTAGGGTTTCCCTCTAGACTAGGTTGACCTGGAATTCACTATGTATGTAGTCACAAAGTGGCCTCCAGCTCATGGCGATACTCCTACCTCTGCCTCCCGAGTTCTGGGGTTGAAGGCATGAAGCTACCACACCCAGCTGTCCAAGATGCAATCTTGAGGTGTGACAATTGTGGGAGGGGTTTGGGCCTCAGCCCGATACCCTGTCTGCATCACGCTAGCCTCTGACCGTTGCCTCCTCTCTTCCTTTCCTGGGCGTCTTGTTGATGATCCTGCCCACCCTGGAGAAGAAGCTGGAGCCCTATGGGTCCCTAACTGTGTGCCCCTGGACAGGCTTTTGAAATTATTTTCTTGGTATCTTCATCCTTGTCTCAGAGAAATGGCATTGTGTGTTTGTCTGGGGAGGGAGGCTGCCCAGATGGCACCCAGCACAGAGGGAGGGCCCAGCACCCAACGCCCTGCCAGTTCCCCCACGTTCTGGAGGTGTGTAGTGGCTGGGAGGATACCTGTCCAAGGAATGTAGATGTAGGGATCAGCTTACCTTGTCCCGGGAGTGAGGCGGGATGCTTTACAAAAGGAAGGGGGTCGCTCCTGCTTTGGGGCTGTTTCGTCCTCAAGGGTGGGCACCTCCCCCACAAGCTGCTCGTTTGGCAGCACTCCTGGGTCCTGCTTTGGCTGCTAGGTGAAAGCTGGCCATGTTCTGGAGCCAACCTTCTCCCTGGGGAGAGAGTGACTTTTCTCCAGGTTTTCAACTCCTTCCTGCCCCAGGCCGGGATCACATCTGCCACCCGCCAGGCCACTGCTCCTAGCCCTGAACCCGTCCCCCTTCATCTCTTAGGCTGTCAGTGCTGAGTTTAAGAAAAGGAGTTCTTTGCTTTGATTACTGTCCAGACAGGCACTTTCTGGGTAAGTGGACTTCACGTTCCTCAGCAGCAGAGCTGGGGTAAGGGCTCTGGAGACCTGGGGACCATCAGAGCCAACAAGGTCCTGCCTATGTCTGCTCTCCTCTCCTACTGATCTTAGGCCCTATGGGGTGGTGTGTGACGGGGGTGGAGAGGAAGGGGCAGGGGCAGTGATGGACTACAGTGACCCTCCCCCATTTGGCAAGTCTGGCTGGGGTCTGAGGAGCTGGCCCCAGAACAAAAACAGTCTCAGCAGAGGCCTCAGGTGACTAATCCATCCATCCTCCCTCCCTTCCTCCCTTTTTCCCTTCCTTCCTCCTTCCCTTTCCCTCCCTCCTTCTCTCTCTCTGTCCCTTGCTTCTTTCTTTTCCTTTCCTTCCCCCTCCTTCCCTTCTTCCTTTCCTTCCTTTCCTCCCTCTATCCCTATTTCGTTTTTCTTTCTCTCTTTCTTTCTTTCTTTTCTTTTTTTTTGGGGGGGGGGGTTCAACATAGGGTCTTGCTGTAGCCCAGGCTGACCTGGAATTCATTATGTAGTCTCAGGGTGGTTTTGAACTCATGGCAATCTTCTTACCTCTGCCTCCTGAATACTGGGATTAAAGGCGTGCGCCACCACACCTGGCTGTTTATTTCTTTCTGGTAGGGTCTCCCTCTAGTCCAGGCTAACCTGGAATGCATTTTGTAACTTAGGCTGGCCTCAAACCCATGACACTCCTCCTACCTCAGCCTCCTGAGTGCTAGGGTTCAAGGCATGCTCCATCATAACGAACTCCAGACACACGTGCCACCTTGTGCGTCTGGCTTACATGGGTCCTGGGGAATCAAACTGCGGTCCTTTGGCTTTGCAGGCAAGTGCCTTAACTCCTAAGCCATCTCTCCAGCCCATGAAAGGAGCCTTCTTTTTCTTTCTACTAAATATAGCAGGTCACAAATATCAATGATAGTTTGGGGAGAGAACCAAGAGTATGTCAGATTTGGATTCAACAAGAATTAAAGCCAGGTGTGGTGGCGCATGCCTTTAATCCCTGCACTCAGGAGACAGAGGTGAGAAGATTGCTGTGAGTTTGAGGCCACCCTGAGACTCCATAGTGAATTCCAGGTCAGCCTGGGCTACACTACCTCAAAAAACCAAAAAAAAAAAAAAAAGAAAAGAAAAGAAAAAATCACATTATAAAATATGAACAGAGGTGATTTTTCAAAAAAGAAAACACCCAAAACCCTAAGCATTTCTCTCCAATATATAATTTTAATGAATTAAGTAGGTTAAAAAACAGAAAATCTGAGAGGGAGGGGACATGACGGAGAGTGGAGTTTCAAAGGGGAAAGTGGGGGAGGGAGGGCGTTACCATGGGATATTGTTTACAATCATGGAAGTTGTTAATAAAAAATAAATTAATTAAAAAGAAAAAAAAGAACGGGCACGCTAGGGCCTTCAGCTGCTGCAGACGAACTCCAGACATATGTGCCACCTTGTGCATCTGGCTTACGTGGGTCCTGGGGAATTGAACCTGAGTCCTTTGGCTTTGCAGGCAAGCACCTTAACCTCTCCAGCCTGATACTCATTCATTTTTATTTTTCTTTTTTTTTAAATTTTATTTATTTATTTATTTGAGAGCGACAGACACAGAGAGAAAGACAGATAGAGGGAGAGAGAAAATGGGCGCGCCAGGGCTTCCAGCCTCTGCAAACGAACTCCAGACGCGTGCGCCCCCTTGTGCATCTGGCTAACGTGGGACCTTTGGAACCGAGCCTCGAACCGGGGTCCTTAGGCATCACAGGCAAACGCTTAACCGCTAAGCCATCTCTCCAGCCCTCTTTTTTTCTTTTTAAGATTTATTTTTATTTATTTATTTATTAGAGACAGAAAGAGGGGGAGAGAGAGAGAGAAAATGGGTATGCCAGGGCCTCTAACCACTGCAAATGAACTCCAGACGCATGTGCCACCATGTGCATCTGGCTTACACAGGACCTAGAGAATCAAACCTTAGGCTCTTTAGGATCCTTAGGCTTTGCAGGCATGTGCCCTAACTGCTAAGCCATCTCTCCAGTAATGCCCCCACCCCCATACCCATTTCTTTTTTTTTTTTTTGTGGAAAAATAAAAGCATCTTTATATTTATTTGAGTAAACAGAAAAAAAAAGCACAACTGAAATGATATCCTACCTGCCAAACAAAACAGTTTTCTTTTGTAAGTTATGATCCATGTACAGGGGTGCTCGAAGCCCAGGGCTGTACAGAAGGAATTGTGATGTGTGTAGCGCCTACTGCCAGGGTTACCTCACTCCACTCTACTCCCCCACAGCCACTGGACTGATAGGCCCAGCTGCTTGGCAAAAGGTAGCAAGCCTGTCCTCAAACAGCCATGTTTTCCCTGGGAGTTAATTTGTGGGGACTCACGCCGGGTGAATTGGAACTCTAGTTAAAGCAAGGCTTCAGAGAAGCTGTGCTGTGATCCAGGCTGGCCAGAAATATATTTACCTCAGCCACTTCCTTCCTTCCTTCCCTTTTTCCTTCCTTCCTTCCTTCCTTCCTTCCTTCCTCCCTCTCTCCCTCCTTCTCTCCCTTCCTTCCTTTTTTCTTCCTTTCCTTCCTTCCCTCCCCCCTCTCTCCTCCTTCTCTTCTCCTCCCTCCCTCCCTCCCTCCCTCCCTCCCTCTCTCTCTCTCTCTCTCTCTCTCTCTCTCTCTCTCTCTTTCTTTCTTTCTTTCTGTTTTTCAAGGTAGGGTCTCACTCTAGCCCAGGCTGACCTGGAATTCACTATGTAGTCTCAGGGTGGTCTTGAACTCACAGCGATCCTCCTACCTCTGCCTCCCAAGTGCTGCTCATACCCATTTCTTAACTCCAGCAACCGGCGGTTATGATCCCCACATCCGCCTGTGGAACCCTTTGGTCTCAAAAAGGCCCGTGTGGCTGATGAAGGGACACCAGACCTCAGTGACGCACCTTGTCGTGAACAGCAAGAACAGCAGCATCCTCATCAGCATCTCCAGGGACAAGGTGTCGCCCTCCTGTCACAGGCCCCTCTCGGCCATGCCCCCACTAATGTTCCCTGGGCGTGAGTGTGGCCTCTTTGGGTGGGGCTGTGAAGTAACTGAATGCCGCGCCCCTGGTTTGCCCCTTGGGGCTTCAGTGCCAGCTGCTGTAAGGTACTCACCATGGGCCTTTTGCCTATCCCCCGCCCCTGCCCAGAACATCCGTGTGTGGGACCTGCAGGACTACGTGTGCCTCCAGTCCTTTGGCGGGAAGATGTTCTCCCTGGGAAACTGCCCCATCACCAGTGCCTACTTCCACAGAGACATGACCCTCGTCTGCAGCACCTACTCCGTGAGTGCTGGCCCAGGAGGGAGGTGCGCCTGGCTGTTAGGCTGGCCTCCATCTGAAGCCTGCAGGCCCCAGCTCTTGGGGCTTCCCTGAGAGGCAGGCTCTGGGCCCCAGCCGGCCCTCTTCCCTGCCGCCGCAGCCTCCACTCCATCCCCGCCCCTTGAGCTTTCCTGGAACTCCCCGCTGCCTTTCTTCCGTGCTCCTTTGATGCATTGCTCTCGTAAATTTGATTTTGCTTTTTAAATTTTTATTTAGTTATTTGAGAGGGAGAGAGAGAAAGAGAGAGAGAGAGAGAGAGAGAGAGAGAGAGAGAGAGAGAGGATGAGCTCTCCAGGCCCTTTAGTCACTGTACATGAACTCTAGACACATGTGCCACCTTGTGCATCTGGCTTCCATGGGTCTTTGGGAATGGAACCTGGGTCCTTTGGCTTTGCAGCCAAGCACCTTACCCACTAAGCAATCTCTCCAGTTTCCCACGGCTATCTTACTGGAGAAATCACAATCTCCAGGCAGCTTTTGTTTTAATTTTTTTTATTTTTTATATTTAACAACTTTCAGGATTATAAACAATATCCCATGGTAATACCCTCCCTCCCCCCACTTTCCCCTTTGAAACTCCACTCTCCATCATATCCCCTCCCCATCTCAATCGGTCTCTCTTTTAATTTTGATGTCATCATCTTTCCCTCCTCTTATGAAGGTCTTGTGTAGGTAGTGTCAGGCACTGTGAGGTCATGGATATCCAGGCCATTTTGTGTCTGGAGAAAGCACGTTGTAAGGAGTCCTACCCTTCCTTTGGCTCTTACATTCTTTCCGCCACCTCTTCTGCAATGGACCCTGAGCCTTGGAAGGTGTGATAGAGATATTGCAGTGCTGAGCACTCCTCTGTCACTTCTCAGCACCGTGATGTCCAGGCAGCTTTCTGAACGAGAGGCCCTGCGGGCGGCGGGGGGGGGCAACTCTCAGAAAAACAGCCTGTGAGTTGTGATCTTGCTGGTTTCCCATTATGTCTGTACTGACCCTGGGCAGGGGGCTGGGCAGTAGAGACTAAGGTAAGCAAGAGGGGAGGAGTGGCCAGAGCTGTGGTGGGGCTTGTTACCAGATGGGAACACAGGGGCTATAGGGGTAGACTCGCAGCCAAGAGGCCAGAGGCTGTGTCTAGAGCACTTTGTGTGTTGCAGAGCTCCATCGAGGCCTTATGCCCTCTGCTGTCTGGGCCTCCATGTCAGGACACACAAATACTTCCAGTGTACTTGGGCGGCTCTCCTTCCTACAGAGCAGAGTTACTGGAAGGAGATGGCGCTTTCCTCTGCCGAGGGCCAGACTGGCTGTTGGTATTCGTTAAAGTAAACAGACCTTTCAAGTTCTCTTCCGATTACCCGGCATTATCGGCCCCTTGCTTGGTTGGGAGATGAGAGTCTATTACTAAGGCACTGTTAATTTCAGTAGCAAGTGCTATGTCATATGAAAGTATTGGATCCTAGGGGCTTCATGGTCTTGGTAGGCTTTCTGGAAGGAATACCTGGGGGAGACTTGGCTTTTCAGAAGGTACAAGGTAAAAGGACTTTGGAACTGGGCCTTGGAGCTCTAGGAACCCTAGCCTTAGAAGACCCAGCTCTAGGAAAGAGGGGCTGTGGAGTGGGGCAAGATGCAGCCGAGGAGCCTTTTGGGGTATAGTTAGGGTGTCTTGATGTAATCTGTTGGAGGTTTCTCCTGAGGCTGGTCAACGAGGGCCTTGGTCGCTGGGGACGGAGCCCTTCTGACTGCTAGGCTATCTGACCCTCTCCTCACTTACAGCTTGGGATCCTCAAAGGGTACTTGGAGGTCCAGGGACCTGTGAAAGCAGGGAAGGTCACAACTCACACCACAGACGTGTGTGCGGTCCTCTACAGCAAGATCTTCAAGCAGGTGAGTGGCCAGGGTTGGCCTTTGAGGTTGGCAGGAGTGCGGGTGATGCGGGGCAGGACCCAGACCTACCTCTTTGTGTGTCCATATTTGCATGTAAGTAGCAGTCAGCTCACGCGGCCCTCTGGGAATTGATGGTGCTTTGGTGGTGGTGCTGGGGGTACAAGGATGTATACAAGAAGCCATTCTATGGGCTGGAGAGATGGTTTAGCGGTTAAGGCGCTTGCTTGTGAACCTAAGGACCCATGTTTGACTCTCCAGATCCCAAGTAAGCCAGACACACAAAGGTGAGGCAATTGCAAGGCTGCATATGCCCACTAGGTGGCGCAAGCATCTGGAGTTCAATTTCAGTGGCTGAGGCCCTGATGTGCCAATTCTCTCTTTCTCTCTCCCTGTAAAACATAAATCAAGATTAAAAAAAAAAGAAGCATTTCTACAGACTGCTTAGCATGGGGTCTGACCTGAGTGCCCCCTACTGGGGGTTGGATCACTGATTCCTCTGAGCCTCCCTGCCTTGGGCTTCCTAGGAAGCCTGGGGTCAGGTTTGGCCAGGCAGCCTCTTGACATGGAGACAGAACACTGGTTATGGGGTGCTCCTCAAGGTGAAAGCCACTTAAGGAGCAGTTAACCATCACAAAAACATAAGCAGGGAACACGCCTCCTGCCTCTCTAGGGAGAGGTTGAGGAAAAGTGTGGCCATGCCACTCCATGAAGCATTTTTTGCCATCACAATTGGCACAAGACAGCCGAAGAGCTGGCCTTTCCAGGGAAGCCACAGTTTGGCCCTGTTTTATTATGGTAAGGGTTCAGCAGTCAGTGCCCTAGGCCTGAGGAGAGGGCTCTGTGTGGGCAGGATAGCTGGGCACGTGGAATTGTTTATGAGGATTGGGAACGGAAGTCGCAGCACGTCTCTACCCACTTCCGGTGGGACCTCTTGTCCGGTGTGCCCTCTGGACAGGGCCACTGTGTCTGTTGTGGGAATGGCCTTTAGCTACAGGAGGCCAGAGCGCCCCTCTTTTGGCTCTTAGTATTATAGGCTCCCATTGCCTTAAGGCTCCCAAACAGCCTTTAAAAAAAAAATATCCAGATTTTCTCAGCAGGCAGGCGCCCTGGTCTGAGGCAGATTCATCTGCTTCAGCAAATGCTTCTTCATGGAGTGACCTGGCTACTTTACCATACTCTCCCCTTGTTTCCCTGCAGAGGGATGGGGGCTTGTTCCTGGTAGGTTTTAAAAAAGTTTTATTTTAGAGAGAGAGAAAATTGGCTTGCCAGGGCCTCAGCCACTGCAATTAAACTGCAGACGCTTGCGCCACCTAGTGGGCATGTGTGACCTTGCATTTGCTTCACCTTTGTGCATCTGGCTTCTGTGGGATCTGGAGAGTTGAACATGGGTCCTTATGCTTCGCAGGCAAGCACCTTAACCACTAAGCCATCTCTCCAGCCCTGTTATTATTATTTATTTTGGTCATAATTAATGATGCTTCAGCAAGCATCTTTCATGAATTGGGGTTGTTTCCCCTCTCTGGATGTATGTTGGTGCAAAACATTGCTCTCACCTCAAAGGGTGTAAGAGAGAGTATATTCTTTATGAATATGAGTAACTATGGCCCAGGAAAATGGATTCAGGCTGATCTGATGACATGTTTTGATGTGGAATTTTTACAGTTACAGAACAAAAGAAAGCCATAAATCAGTGCTGTTTTCCAAACACATTGGTGGAAGGTCAGGTGGGTGGGTTACAGCAAAGTGGAAAAAAAATACTGTTATAGGTCTCAGATGCTATTTGGTGACATTCTTAGCTTTGGAGTTGAAAAGCCAGAGGTCTTCTTATTTTATTTTATTTTATTTTATTTTATTTTATTTTATTTTATTTTATTTTATTTTATTTTTGTCTTACAAAGCAATTATTTATTTATTTATTTATTTATTTATTTGAGAGAGAGAAAGAGAGATAGAGAATGGGCACACCAGGGCCTCCAGCCACTGCAAACGAACTCCAGACGCTTGTGCCTCCTTGTGCATCTGGCTTATGTGGGTCCTGGGGAATCGAACCGAGGTCCTTTGGCTTTGTAGGCAAGTGCCTTAACCACTAAGCCATTTCTCCAACCCAAGTGGTACATTTTTAAAGGTTTATCTGATAGTTGAAAGGGTGTTAGGTCACACACAGAGATGGGAACTGAATAGCTACTAAGGGCACTGAAGAAAGCCCAAGTTAACTTGCCTCTGATTTTGGAACATTTCAGAGCTCCACAATCTTGTTGAATCTTTAACATAGGTGTGGCCTTTTTTTGTGGGGGGGAGTGGTGGGGTCATCAGTTCACAAGTGATATTTCTGAGCTAATGAGCATTTTATTAAACTGATTTCTTAATTTTATTTAAAAAAATTTTAATTTAATTTTTTATTTGTTCGTAAGCAGAGAGAAATAGAAAGAAGAGAGCATGGGCATGCCAGGACCTCTAGCCACTGCAAATGGATGCATGTGCCACTTGGTGCATGTGGCTTTACTTTGGTGTTGGGGCATTGAACCCTCAGTCCTGAGGCTCTGCATGCAAGTGCCTTAACCACTTAGCTATCTCTTAAAAGAGTACTGGTTGCCATTTGGGTTGTACAGAGCCAAGCCTGGCTGGGTTGTAGGCATGGCCCACGCTGCGGTGTGGGGCCCAGGATCCTGTTTTCTCAGGGCATGGAGGGAAGGGGCCCCGGGACAGGCTGGAGACCGTCCTGGCAGTGAGTTGGGACTCCTTGCGTCTGCCCCTCTCAGGTGCTGAGTGGCTCCCTAAATGGCACTGTGAGTGTGTGGGACGTCACAACAGGCAAGAAGAGGATGGAGTTCAACGTGTGCCGTAACCAGACCATGGAGCTGACCGCTATGGCCTTGGATGAGTCGGAGCGACGCCTGCTCACAGGACTGCGGGACGGCACGATGAAAATGTGGAATTACAACACCGGAGAGTGCCTGATGTCCTTCCCCTACTTGGACCAACTGGAGGTGAGCCTGTCTGTCAGCTGGGGCCAGGGAAGCCCTTGGGGACCCTTTAGATCTTCCTGGATCTTCGGGTCCTCTTGTACAGAATAGGATAGGATAGGCAGGTGTGCTCATCTCCAGTAACAGTTCCACAGACATCATCTGTTCTCCCTTGTTAAGTGTGTGAGCACCTCAGATCCCACCTCTTGGAGCCTTGGGCTGTGTTTTTAGTAGTGAGGACATGTAGTTTAGAGTTCCCATGATCACCCCAATTTGAAAATACTTGATGGGGTTTTAGGGACAGTCTGTATGTATGACATAGGGCAAAATAAGAAACACTATTTTGGAACTTGACCCCCCCACACACACTCCTTTGGCCCCTGTGACACAAACTTTTAAATATATATTTTTATTGGCTGGGCATGGTGGCACACGCCTTTAATCCCAGCACTTGGGAGGCAGAGTTAGGAGGATTGTGAGTTTGAAGCCAGCCTGAGTCTACATAATGAATTCTAGGTCAGCCTGAACTAGAGCAAGACCCTACCTCAAAAAACAAAACAATACAAAAAATCCCCATATATATACTATATAATAATAATATATATTATATTAATTATATATATTATATAATAATATATGTTATATTAATCATATATATTATATACATATAATATTTATTTATTTATTTATTTTTGCTTTTAGAGGTAAGTTTTCACTCTAGTCCAGGCTAACCTGAAATTCACTATGTAGTCTCAGACTGGCCTTGAACTCATGGTGAGCCTCTTACCTCTGCCTCTGAAGCACTGAGATTAAAGGTGTATACCAACATGCCCGGTTTATAAATAACTCTTTTTTTTTTTTGTTGTTTGTTTGTTTTTCGAGGTAGGGTCTCGCTCTGACCAAGCTGACCTGGAATTCACTCTGTATAAGCTCTGGCTTATAATTTTTACGTATGAGAGAGAGAGAGAAAGAATGGGCATGCCAGGGCCTCCAGCCACTGCAAACAAACTCCAGACGCATGTGCCACTGAGTATCTGGCTAACGTGGGTCCTTTGGCTTCACAGGCCAGCACCTCGGCCGCTCAGCCATCTCTGCAGCCAGACACAAACATTTCACTAATGCACAAAGAGGACGGGGCCGAGAAACCAGGGGGTCAAGTGTCAGTCCAGAGCCTATCATTCAGCAGTTGTTGAGCCTTTGCCAGGCCACCGTTTCCAGTTACCCCTTCTGTAAAATGGATGTGGATACCTGTGCTATTGACCTCATTTAGAGCCACCAGATCTGATGGCCTCTACATCCATTCCACTAGACCCTGGAATGTGAGAGCGCTTTGAACACTTGACGGTGTCACGGACTCCAGGGAATTCCTACCGTCATGGAGAGTTCTGACTTGTTTTTGGTGGGCACATTTAGGGAGACTTCTGGGGCTCAAAGGCATGCTCCCTGAGAAGCTTTTGAGTTCTGTTTTCTTTCATGTCCAACAGATTAGTGAAATTATCCATATGAACAACGTGTTCTATGTGACAGGGTGGAGTAAGAGAATCACCCATTTCATGTGAGTAGCAAGAGCTGTGGGAAGGTAAGGGTTGCTGGAGTTCCCTCTTCACCCTGGGCTGCCTCCATTCCTAGCTTTTGTTTGTTTATTTGTTTGTTTGTTTGTTTTCGAGGTACCTCTGCCTCTCGAGTGCTGGGATTAAAGGCATGTGCCACCTTGCCTGGCTTTTTTGTGTTTGTTTGTTTTTAGGTAGGATCTCACTGTAGTCTCTAGTACTGACTTGGAATTCACTATGTAGTCCCAGGCTGGCCCCGAACTCACAGTGGCTCTCCTACCTCTGCCTTTTGAGTGCTGGGATTAAAGGTGTGCACCACCATGCCCGACAATATATTTTTAAATATATTTTATTTACTTATTTATTTAAGAGAGAGAAAGAGGGAGGGAGGGGGGGAGAGAGAGAGAGAGAGAGAGAGACAGAATGGGCACGCCAGGGCCTCCAGCCACTGCAAACGAACTCCAGATGCATGAGCCCCCTTGTGCACCTGGCTAATGTGGGTCTGGGAATTGAACCTGGGTCGTTTGGCTTTGCAGGCAAGTGACTTAACTGCTGGGCCGTCTCTTCAGCCCCCATTCCTGGCTTTTTTAGTGGATATAAAGCAGAGGATTTATTTCGGGTGCTGTCTGCCAGTTTGTTGGCGATGAGCATGAACAAGAATGACAGAACTTTCGTTTTTGTAGACAAGCCCAGTGGACTGGCTCTCTCTCTCTCTCTCTCTCTCTCTCTCTCTCTCTCTCTCACACACACACACACACACACACACAGAACGAGCAAGCGAGCAGTCATGCCAGGGCCTCCAGCCACTGCAGTCAAACTCCAGACATGTGAGCCACCTTGCGCTCTGGTGTCACCTGGGTCCCGCGGAGTCGAACCTGGGTCCTTAGGCTTCTCAGGCAAGCGTCTTAACCACTAAGCCATCTCTCCAGCCCCAAGAATGACAGAACTTCTGTGTGGAGTTTCTCATTCCATGGGGAGATGTTTCAGGCTGTTTGGGCTGCAATAACAGAGGGCCATAGGCTGGGTGGCTTAGGAACGACAGGACTTTATTTCGTTTAGTTCTGGAGGCTGGGGAGTCCAAGTTCAAGGTGTGTTTTTTGGTTCATAGAAAGCTGTCTTCTTGCTAAATATAAAACCTTACCTGAAAAAAAAAAAAGCAAAACAAACAAAAAAAATCTTACCTGGTGGAAAGGGGACAAGGGAGCTCTCTGGGGCCCCTGCACTCATGAGGCTCCACCCACAGGATCTCACCACCTTCCAAAGGGTTACTTCCTAAAACCCTCACATTGGAGATTAGGTTTTTGGTTTTTTATTTTTTGAGGTTAGGGTCTTGCTCTAGCCCAGGCTGACCTAGGATTCATTATGTAGTCTTAGGCTGCCCTTGAACTCACACTAATCCTCCTACCTCTGCCTCCCAAGTGCTGGGATTAAAGGTGTGTGCCACCACAGTTAGCTTTAAAAATATATATATAATACACACACACACACACACACACACACACACACACACATAATTTGCAAGCAGAGAGTGATAGAGATAGATAGAGAGAGGGAGAGAATGGGTATGCTAGGGCCTCTAGCCACTGCAAATGAACACCAGACACATGTGCCACTTTTGCATCTGGCTTTCAATAGTTTTGGAAAAAGTGATTTTTTTTTCTTCTTCCTCTCTCTCTTCCCTCCCTCCCTTCCTTCTTTCCTTCCTTAATTTCTTTCTTTTTCTTTTTTTTTTTTAAAGGTAGGGTCTCACTCTAGCCTAAGTTGACCTAGAATTCACTATTTAGTCCTAGGCTGGTCTTGAACTCACAGTGATCCTCCTACCTCTGCCTCCAGAGTGCTGGGATTTAAAGACGTGTGCC
Organism: Jaculus jaculus; assembly: GCF_020740685.1. NCBI lineage: Eukaryota > Metazoa > Chordata > Mammalia > Rodentia > Dipodidae > Jaculus > Jaculus jaculus. Next base: position 111,829,534 of record NC_059109.1, read on the forward strand.
ACCATGCTCGGCTGTTCTTTTTCTTTTTTTTTTATTTTAAATTTTTATTTATTTATTTGAGAGTGACAGACACAGAGAGAAAGACAGATAGAGGGAGAGAGAGAGAATGGGCGCGCCAGGGCTTCCAGCCTCTGCAAACGAACTCCAGACACGTGCGCCCCCTTGTGCATCTGGCTAACGTGGGACCTGGGGAATCGAGCCTCGAACCGGGGTCCTTAGGCATCACAGGCAAGCGCTGAACCGCTACACCATCTCTCCAGTCCTCTTTTTCTTTTTAATATGTGTGGTGTACATGTATGTAGAAGACAGTAGTTGAAGTAAAGTATCTTCGTCAAGTTCTTTATGCCTTATATTTATTTACTGCATATTTTTTCTGGTACTGAGGACTGAACTCAGGGCTGTTCCACTGAGCTAAATTACCAATGCTTTGTGGCTTTTTTTTTTTTTTTTGAAGCAGAGCCTAATTTTAGCCCAGGTTAACCTGGGACATACTCTGTACCCCAGGCTTGCCTCAAACTCATGGTGATTCTCCTATCACCTTAGCCTCCCAAGTGCTAGGATTAACGACATGAACCACCACACTTTGCCTGTACATAAACACATTCATTCATTTTCAGGAAGGGTCTCTCATTGAATCTAGAGCTCCACGATTCAGCTAGACAGTGTAGCCAGCAGCCCCTGAGAATCCTCCTGTCTCTGCTTTACCAGAGCTGGGGTCATAGGCACACACGTCTAGCTTTGCATGCGTGCTGAGGATTCGAACTCACGTTCCCATGTTTGTGCAGCAAGCACTGTATCCATTGAGCCATCTCCTGAGATATGCTGCTTCCTCCCTTCTCCACTGGTGCTAGGAGTTGAACCAGGGTCTCAGACATGCTAGACAAATGCTCTACCATCGAGCTGTCAGCCTTTCTCTTTAATCGATTACTTTGTTTTTAACTATTTTTTAATACTTGCATTATACTATAAACGGAAGAACTCAAACTATTCATTCAAATGTTTTTTTCTTAGAAATTTTCTCAGCCAAATACCCCGTGTCATTGCTTGCATGTTCTACCTGCCACAAAACGCTAGAATGTAAACACAGGTCATCCAAGTTCTTCACAATTATTTTTATTGACAACCTCCATAATTACAAACAATATCCCATGGTAATTCCCTCCCTCCCCCGACTTTCCCCTTTGAAAATCCACTCTCCATCATATCCCCTCTCCATCATATCCCCTCTCCCTCTCAATCAGTCTCTCTTTTATTTTGATGTTATGATCTTTTCCTCCTATGGAAGCTCTTCACAAGTTTGTACCAAGGATGGCTTGGCCTCCAGTTTTCAGTAGCATGCCCCCTCGTTTCCATCGGAGAGCTCATTAGAATGGTCTTTGCCCCCCACCTCTCTCTCTGTGTATATATAGTTTTCTTTTTGAGGTGGGGTCTCACTCTAGCCCAGACTGACTGGAAACTCACTCTGTAGTTCTAGACTGGCCTTGAACTCACCACAATTCTCTTACCTCTGCTTCCTGAGTGCTGGGGTTAAAGGAGTGTGCTACCGTGCCCAGCTATATTTATTTATTTATTTTTAATTTTTATTAACATTTTCCATGATTATAAAATATATCCCATGGTAATTCCCTCCCTCCCCACCCCCACACTATTTATTTATTTTTGTTGTTACTTCATTTTTGAAAATATTTATTTACTCATTTATTTGCTAGAGAGACAGAGAAAGAAATAGGCTGTCAGGCTTTGCCAACAAGTATACTTAACTGCTGAGCCAGCTCTCCAGCCCCAAATAATGAATCTTTTTTATGTTATTTTTTTATTTGAGAGAGTGAAAAAGAGAGAGAGAGAATGGGTATGTCAGGGCCCCTAGCCACTGCAAATGAACTCCAGATGCATACGCCACCTTGTGCATATGGCTTTCCAAGGGGAATTGAACCCGGGTTCTTAGGTTTTGCAGGCAAGCACCTTAACTGCTGAGCCAGCTCTCTAGCCCAAACAATGGAGCTTAATTCACCCCTAGGTAAGGATTATGGTTTAAACAAGGGAAATGACAAGGAAGGGACATTGTGGATGTTGGTCTTTCCCCCTGGAATGTGACCTTCTATCCCAGGTGGCTTTCCTGGTGCCCCTTCTACTCTCTTCCAGGTCATGCTTCCCCCACAACATTCTGAGCTGAGCTGTTCTGGCCACTGCCCAAGACTAAATTGGATCTCTACCCTTCCATAGAAATCTCTCTCCTTTATTCCCACAACAGTCAATACACTTTATAAGTGAAATTATTTCATTACTTATATAGACTGAATGTGTCCCCCTCAAATTCATATGTTAAAATCTAATTCTCTGGGCTGGAGAGATGGCTTAGCAGTTAAGGCGCTTGCCTGTGAAACTAAGGACCTAGGTTTGATTCCCCATTACCCATGTGAGCCAGATGCACAAGGTGGCGCATGTGTCTGGAGTATCTTTGCAATGGCTGTAGGCCCTGGCACGCCCATTCCCCCCCTCTGTCTCTCAAATCAAAAATAAAATATACATATATTAAAAAAAAACCCTAATTCTCAATAGGAGACGATGTGCAGATGGGACCTTTGACTATGAAGTATTATCTTAATAAATGACAAAATAAAGAAACTCCACAGAGATCCTTGAGGCCCTCACTCTACTCCAGTGTTTTTGCTTTTTATTTCTCTCTCTCTCTTTTTTTTTTGGAAATTTTTCTAGTTATTTGAGAAAGAGGGAGAGAGAGAGAGTGAGGGAGAGAATGGGCATGCCAGGGCCTCCAGCCACTGCGAATGAACTCCAGATGCATGCGCCCCCTTGTGCATCTGGTTTACATGGGTCCTGGGGAATCAAACCAGGGTCCTTTGTTTTTGCAGGCAAACATCTTAACCACTAAGCCATCTCTCCAGCCTTGTTTTCTTTCTTTCTTTTTTTTTGTATTTTTGAGATAGGGTTTCACTCTATCCCAGGCTGACTTGAAATTCACACTGACACTTAGTTCCAGGCCGGTCTCGAACTCACAGTGATCCTCCTACCTGTCTCCCAAGTGTTGGGATTAAAGGCATGCACCACCATGCCCAACTAAAGGTCTCAGCCTTTTTTAAAAATTTCCAGGTAGGGTCTCACTCTAGCCCAGGCTAACCTGGAATTCACTATGTAGTCTCAGGGTGGCCTCGAACTCACAGCGATCCACCTTCTTCTGCCTTCCAAGTGCTGGGATGAAAGGCTTGCGCCACCACACCTGGCTCACTCTGGCGTTTTAACCTAGAACCATCCAAACTCTAGACCTGCAAGAAGTAAGTCATATTGTTTATGTGCCTCCCATTCCAAGCTATTGTAACAGCCTAAGTGACCACGACAGAAATTGATCCCAGAAGTGAGGTGCTTTGCTAACAAATTCTTCAAAGGAGCACACACACACACACACACACACACACACACACACACACACACACAGCTGGGACAGTCTGAAGTGTGGGCCAGGGAAAACCTACGTTACCATACCTGGCGCACCCAGGGTGGTTCAGATGAGGACAGTGAAGACAGGAGGTGGACGGGCGAGGTGGCACACGCCTTTAGTCCCAGCAACCAGACGGCAGAGGTGGGAGGATCGCTGTGAGTTTGAAGCCACCCTGAGACTACAGAGTGAATTCCAGGTCAGCCTAGGTCAGAGTAAAACCCTACCTTGAAACACCAAACCAAACAAAACCAAACACCTCAAAGCAACAACAAAAAGCAGGAGAGCTGTAGAGAAAGCTACACTTCTTTCAGTACTCGGGTTAGGACCCAGCGCCCACGCACTCTAGGCCTGCGCTGCGTACACTTCCAGTCCCAATCTTTTCAAAGTTTACCGAAGTAATTCTAAACAAGTTGTCGGCAGAAATATAGACGGTGGGCTGGAGAGATGGCTCAGCGGTTAAAGGCGCTTGCTTGCAAAGCCCGACGGCCTGGGTTTGAGTCCCCAGTGCCCTCGTGGAGCCAGATGAACAAAGTGGCACGTGCATCTGGAGTTTGTTGACAGTGCTAGACGGCCCTGGCATGTTCATACTCATTCACTCTCTGCCTCTTTCTCTCTGTGTCTCTCAAATAAATAAATAAATATGAAAAAAGAATTCATTGTTTGTAAGCTTCAAGCACACAGCCTTTATGTTAGACACACAGTAGGTGTTTAGGAAATGAGTTCAGAGGGCACGGCTTTGAACAAGTTCTGGTACCGCTCAGGCTGAATCCTAGAGGCTGTGGTTTCCCCAGAAGAACATGCAAGGCTGAGCTCTCGGCCCTCCCGCCTCTGGCCACGCACACAGGTTCCACAAGGCCAAGCCGCTGCTCTTGTGCCACCACTGGCAGACCTTCCACACCGAGGACGTCCTGAGCATGGCCAAGTACCAGAACCAGTTCCTCGCGACCTCCTCCTACAATGGGGACATCCACTTCTGGAACACCAGCATGATGAAGCCCATCTTGAGTTTCAATGCCTCCATGAGTGCCTTGCCTTTGCAGCCGAGGAAGGTGAGGTCACAGCATCCTGATTTCCTGGGGGTGCCTTTTGGTCCAACTGCACTCCCCTCTCCCTTCTGTCTCTGCCCTGGGTCTGAATCATGGAGGGGCCAGAGAACACTCTGGAAGCTTAGGGGACGGTGGAGACTTTTATACTAGAGGGGTCGGTAGCTAGGAGGGTAGATGGCAGTCTCTATGAACATCTTCATCTGACAGATGAGGAAACTGAGACAGAAAGAAGTTAAGTGCCTTCCTAAGGCTACAGAGCCTTAGGAAAAACCACCAAACTCTGGTGGCCCTAACCTGTCCTTGGGAATAAACTATTTCCCTTGAAGAGCACCCACAGCTAACTTTTCATTGTTGTGACAGAAGCAATGTAAAAGGAGGAAAGGTTTACTCTGACTCGCTCTTTTCTTTTGTTCTTTCTTTCTTTTTTTGGTCTTTTCGAAGTAAGGTCTCACTCTAGTCCAGGCTGACCTGGAATTCGCTATGCAGTCTCAGGGTAGCCTCGAACTCATGACGATCCTCCTACCTCTGCCTCCTGAGTGCTGGGATTAAAGGCGCGTGCCACCACGTCCGCCCAGCTTTTCCTGTTCTTTTCTTTCAGTCCATCCTGGCCGGGAGGGCCCGGTGAAGCAGTCACACCGTGGCAATCAGGAAGGGGGGCGGCGCATGTGCTCAGGGGCTTCCTCCTTCCTCTCTTGTCCCAGCTGGGTCCCAGTCTGTAGGATGGTGTTGCCTACGCTCAGGGTGGTTGTTTTCCCTGTTGCTTAATTCTCTTTGGGATCACTCTCACAGAATTACCTTAAAAAAAAAAAAAGTGCTCTCCTCATTTTCTAGTAACTTCTCCAGTCCGTCAAGTTGACTGTATCGCACCCTCATCTTGCCCACTGCTGTTGCACATTGCTGCTGGGGGCTCACTGGGCTCCTGGTTGGGACTTAGGGAGCGTGCCCATTCTCTGAATTACCACAGCAGACTAGGGCGGGAATGCATCCTGCACTCACCCCATCTATTGGCTTTGCAAATGCATTTGGGAAGAGATGCTTGGAAAACCCTGTAGGGCTGAGGGACTCTAGTGGGTGGAGTGTCCCCTAAACCACTTCAGATGCTTTTGTTATAATTAATTAATTAACTTATTTAAAAAAAAGAGAGAAAGAAGGGAAAGAGAGAATGGGCACACACCAGGGTCTTGCCACACCACTGCAAACAAACTCCAGACTTAATGAGCTACCTTGTGCATCTGGCTTAAGTGGGTCCTAGGAAGTTGAATCTGGATCCTTAGGCTTTGCAGGCAAGCACCTTAACCACTAAGCAATCTCTCCAGCCCTGTTGTGTTTGATTTTATTTCATCTTTTTGGTTTTTCAAGGTGGGGTCTTGCTCACCCTATCTGGAATTCACTATGTAGTCTCAAGGTGGCCTCAAACTTACAGCAATCCTCCTACCTCAGCCTCCCAAGTGCTGTGATTAAAGACTGTGTCACCATGCCTGTTTTTTTTTTTAATTATCTATTTATTTGATAGAAAGAGGCAAATAGAGATAGAGCGAGAGCGAGCGAGCGAGTGAGAGAGAGAAAGGATGGGCATCCCAGGGCCTCTAACCACTGCAAATGAACTCCAGACAAATGCATCACCGTGTGCATCTGGCTTATGTAGGTACTAGGGAATTGAACCTGGGTCCTTGGACTTCACAGGTGAGTGCCTTAACTTCTTTTTTTTTTGTTTTAATTTTTTTATGTTTTAATTTTTAAAATTTTATTTATTTGAGATAAATACAGAGAGAGAGGGAATGCCAAGACCTCTTGCTTATATATGAACTCCAAATGCATGCACCAGTTTGTGCATCTGATTTTATGATGGGTACTGGGGAACTGAACCCAGGCCAGCAAGCTTTGAAAGCAAATACCTTCAACCACTGAGCCATCTCCCCACACCTCTTTTTTTCCCCCGCAAGGTAGAGTTTCACTCTAGTCCAGGCTGGTCTTGTATTCAAGTGATCCTCCTACCTCTGCCTCCCAAATGCTGAGATTAAAGGTGTGCGCCACTATGCCTGGCTTCCACTCCCCTTATTTTATTTTTAAATGGTTTTATTTGTGTGTGTGTGTGTCTATGTGTGTGTGAGAGAGAAAGACAGTGAGAGAAAAAGAGAGTGAATTGGCATGCCAGGGCCTCTAGCCACTGCATTTGAACTCCAGACACCTGTGCCACCTTGTGCACATGCATGACCTTGTGTACACGTGCCACCTTGTACATCTGGCTTATGTGAGTTCTGGAGAGTTGAACCTGGGTTTTTACGCTTCGCAAGCAAGCACCTTAACTGTTAAGCCATCCCTCCAGCCCCCTTTTTTGTTATTTTTTTGAGGTAGGGTCTCGATATAGCCCATGCTGACCTGGAACTATACCTGTCTGTGAGTGCCTTAACTTCTAAGGCATTTCTCCAGCTCTTGTTTTATTTTTTAGGCATAGCTCCAGGTCTTTTTTTTTTTTTTTTTCAAGGTAGGGTCTCAACTTAGCTCAGGATGACCTGGAACTTATTTTGTAGTTCCAGGCTGGCCTCAACCTCACAGTGATCCTCCTACCTCTGCATCCTGAGTGCTGTGATTAAAGGCATGCACCACTATGCCCAACCCAGCTCTAATATATATTTGTTTTTTTTGTTTCTCGAGGTAGGGTCTCTGGCTCAGGCTGACCTGGAATTAACTATATCTTCTCAGGGTGGCCTTGAACTTACGGCGATCCTCCTACCTCTACCTCCCAAGTGCTTAAAGGCGTGCGCCACCACACCTGACTTTTTTTCTTTTCTTTTTTATACTTTGGAGTTCTCTAAGGCTTAGAATAACTATGAAAATATTAGAAACAACTATCCATTTTCCAGACTGGAAGACTGAGTTCCTTAAGGAAGCTGTGTCTTGCCTAGGGCATTAGTGGTAGGGATGAGTCATAAACTTTGATCTGAAGCCTTTCATGGTGGGAATTTCCTGGGACGCAATCTCCCTGGTGCCGTGGGCTGGGGAGACCCTGAGACCCTCTTGTCCATGTCTTAGCGGCCGCTGTCTCCCTGGACAGGTGCGAGAAGCTGAGAATTGCATGGCCAAGGACACGGGGCTCGGCAAAGACTGTGAGGATGAGAAGTGGGCACAAAAGACCCCTAAGAAGAACCCTGACTTCAACTCCAAGGGTACATCCAATACCAACATGAGGCGGAGTCTGATGTCAGCACCCCCAGTGATGAGACACCCAAAATACAAGGAGCCAGTTGCCAAGAATGGACCCCACAAGGTGGGAGGCAGCGTAGCCCTCCGTGCGTGCTTATAGCATGTGCTGGTTTTCTCACTTGGTTGCACTCTTTCCAGAGTGTGTGTGTACACACACACACACACACACACACACACAAACACACACACAGACATATATATCTCCCATCAGTTCGCTTGTTCCGAGCGAACAGGATAACTCCTTTGGGTCACACTGTGTCCAACCCCACCTTGCTGCCTTAAGCATGTGCTGGAGGATCAACACAAGGTACAGGAGCTGAGGGGACAGAATTCTGAAAGCCAAGCTCCAGCAGCCTGATCGGTATTGGGAGTGACCTGCAGGGGGCGCTCCAGCGAAGCCAAATGCTTACCCTTCTAAATCCTGACCCTTCTGAATCCTGACCCTTCTGGTTTTCAGGGAGTTGGGTAGGGAGAAAGCTCTGGAGGAGTGAGACTGGCCTTGGACTTCTTGCAGTGAGGACAGTATCCTAACACTGAGTCCAGGAGCTTCGTGTGTGGTACCTGCGGAACTGGTCAAATTCTAGTCTGAATCCTTTCCTGAGGGCTGCAGCTCAAATGAGAAATACCATTCTTTTGAGAATCCAGGCATAGGGCAGTTTGGATTTCACTCCAGTAGGATCTACTGGGAGTGACTCTGCTGAGATTTTCAGGCAGTCTCTCTCTCTCTCTCTTTTTTTTTTTTTTTTAAATATTTTTTATTTACTTATTTGATACAGAGAAAGAGGCAGAGAGAAAGGGAGAGGGAGAGAATAGGCACACCAGGGCCTCCAGCCACTGTAAACGAACTCCAGATGCATGTGCCCCTTGTGCATCTGGCTTACATGGGACCTGGAGAATTGAACCGGGATCCTTTGGCTTTGTAAGCAAATGCCTTAACCGCTAAGCCATCTCTCCAGCCCCTTCAGGCAGATTCTTAAGGATCAGGTTAGGCCACACTCACATCTTTGAGACCAATCCTCTGCTTCTTTTTTTTTTTTGAGGTAGGGTCTCACTCTGGCCCAGGCTGACCTGGAATTAATTAGGTAGTCTCAGGGTGGCCTCAAACTCATGGTGATCCTCCTACCTCTGCCTCCCAAGTGCTGGGTTTAAAGGCGTGCACTACCATGCCCGGCCTGTTTTGGGTTTTTGAAAAATTACTATTTAATGTGTCGGTGGGGAGGGCGTACCTGCGCTGCAGGGCTTCTTACTCCTAGAAAGGAATGCCCATACAGCTTTACGTGGGTGGCTGGCGAGTTGAGCTCCAGGCTGGCAGGCTTTGCAAGCAAGCACCTTTAACCACTGAGCCATTTCCCCGGCCCCTGTTTGCTTTGTTTTTGAAGCAGGGTCTCCTTCTAGCTGACTTGCAATTCACTCTGTAGCCCAGTCTGGCCTCAAATTCCTGGTGACCCTCCTACCCCTCAGCCTCCTGAATGCTGGGATTAAAGGTGACAGCCACCATGCCTGGTTTAGCCTCACTTCCAACCAGGTGATCTCTTCCGGGACCGAGGGAGGGTCTTTCCTGAGGGCAACTCCAGTCTCTGCCCTATAGAGCAAAGTTGCCGGTTACTTAAAATGGACATTCCCAAGGCCCAGCCACTGGCCTTTTTATAGGGTGAGTCTCTTGGGGCGGGGGTGAGGGCGTCACCGGTAGCTGCTGTTTTCTCACCGCTTCTCATTTCTGTATCCTCCTGGGAAGAAAGACAAGAGGTGACCGGGAAGTCCCGTTTTTTATTTTTCAGATTCCTCCCGGCATTGGCAGTTCTGGAGCGCCAAGCCAGGCCAGAAATGAGCGAACATTTAGCAAAGGGGCCGAAATGAGAAAAGGAGAATTCTGGAGGAAGATGTTACTGCAGTCCAGTGTATCAGTGGAGAAGGTGAGCTGCGTTGGGCTCGGGAGGGGCACTCAGGCTGTGCTGGGTGGTGCGAGCCGAGGAGCCCGGCAGTGAGGAGGGTTCTGCATTCAGGGCAGGTGCGCCTGGCATTTCTCGGGGAAGGGCGCAGAGGCGGTTATGGTTATGAGGCAGGGTTGTCTAGGCAGGGAAGCAGAGTCCCTGCCTAGCTAGGGGATGTGGAGGGAAGTGGCATTTCCTGACCCGCTGTTAGAAGGCCCCGTGTCTGAGATGGTATTTTGTAGGGGGTGAAAGTGGGGTTGGCTCATCTGTTTCCATCGCTTCCTCCTGTATTTGTCTCCTTTCTGACCCGGACCCCTCACCTGGCTCCAGGGATAGGGACATTTAAGAGCAAGGGACACGAGGTCCCCCTCAGAGCTGGCTTGTTATTTTGGGTTGGAGAGCCAAGAATGGTATTCCCACCTCAATGTTCACTTTTAAGGAAAAAAAAGAAACAAAAAAGAACAACAACTTTAGCTGGGCGTGGTGGCGCACGCCTTTAATCCCAGCACTTGGGAGGCAGAGGTAGGAGGATTGCCGTCAGTTCAAGGCCACCATGAGACTGCATGGTGAATTCCAGGTCAGCCTGGGCCAGAGTGAGACTCTACCTAGAAAAACTGAAAAACAAACAAACAAACAAAAAAGAACAACTTTAAAAAGTAATTATGCTAGCCATGTGTGTTGGCATACTCCTTTAACTCTGGCACTTGGGAGACTGAGGTAGGAAGATCACATGCGTCTGAGGCCAGCCTGGCCCTACAGAGTGAGTTCCAAGTCAGCCTGGGATAGAGTGAGACCCTACCTCAAAACAAGCACAACAATAAATAATTATGTTAAGGATGGTAGACACTGGTTAGTTGCATATGCTGTGATAAATAGCTTTTACCCATGGTCATACAAGTCATCCTGATTAAAAACTCAGTGAGTCTCATATACACACACACACATCCAAATAGAAGAGGGACTGGTTGGAAAGAAGGGATTCAGTGGGTGAAGTATGCAGGGGAAACGAGAAGGTAACAGGAAAGGATTATGATCAAAATATATTATATACATGTATAAAGATTGCCAGGCTGAGGAGGTGGCTCAGGAGTTAAAGGTGCCTACTTTCTTGCAAAGCCTGCCAGCCCAGGTTCAGCTCCTCAGTACCCACATAGAGCCTGATTACACAGTAGTAGCCCATGTGTCTGGAGTTCATTTGCAGCAGCAGGAGACCCTGGTGTGCCCATACATACACACACTCTCTCTTGCAAGTCAATAAATTAAAAAATAGTCAATAAATAAAGACAAAAAAGTAATTTTGCTAGTTAACAATACGAAAAGAAGATGAGTAAAGAAAAACTAAAGATACCTTATGTCTCATTCACCCCACCTTATCCCACTCTCAATGGCTGTAGTGCATTGCTAACACACTGGCTTTAGCCTTTGGACTTCTGGTGGACCACCACTGTAGCATATAGCTATGCCTTCTGCCTGGCCTATGTGTGTGTGCGTGCACATGCATGTGTGCATGTGCATGTGCATGGAATGGGAGAGAACCCAGGCCTGGCTTAAATGTGCCATTTTGCATCCAGTTTTAACACCGGTGCAATGGCTCCTTTAACTGCTGAGCCATTTCCCTGGTTCTTGTTCTAGTTTTTGTATGTGGTATTAGATAAGGCTCCAACTTGATTCTTCTGCATGTGGGTATCCATTTTTTTTTTCCCAGAACGATTTGTTGAAATTACAGTCCTTTCCTCACTGAATGGTCTCAGGACTTACTAATTCCACTGATTATCTATGTGAAGGCTCATTTTTGGGATTTGTGTATTCACCCATAGATCTTTGTGCCAGTCAGTTCCACATGGTTTTGTATTTTATTTTTATTTATTTGAGAGCAACAGACAGAAAGAGAAAGAGGCAGATAGGAAGGGAGAATGGGTGTGCCAGGGCCTCCAGCCACTGCAAATGAACTCCAGACCCATGCGCCACCTTGTGCATCTGGCCTATGTGGGTCCTGGGTAATCAAGCCTTGAACCGGGGTCCTTAGGCTTCACAGGCAAGCGCTTAACTGCTAAGCCATCTCTCCAGCCCCCAGTTCCACATGGTTTTGACCACTGTAGATTAGGATTAAGTTTTGATACTGGGAAGTATGAGTCCTCTAGCTTTGTTCTTCTTTCTCAAAAATGTCTGGGCTACTCAGGGACCCTTCACACTCCATACAAATTTTAGGATGGGCTTTTGTATTTCTGCAAAAGAATCATTGGGGGGCTGGGGAAATGGCTTAGTGGTTAAGGCATTTGCCTGTGAAGCCAAGGACCTCAGTTTGATTCCCCAGGATCCATGTAAGCCAGATGCACAAAGAAGACATATGTCTGGAGTTTGTTTGCAGTGGCTAGAGGCCCTGGCATGCCCATTATGTCTTTCTCTCTATCTGCCTCTCTCTCAAATAAATAAATAAATAGATAAAATATTTTAAAAGGCATCATTGGGTTTTTTAGGAATCTGTAGATTGTTTTGGGTAGTATTGACATTTTAACAGGATTAAGGAACATAGGACTAACTCTGTAAACACAAGACATATTTCCATTTATTTGTCAATCTCCTCCTCCTCCTTCTTTTTTTTTTAATATTTTTTTGTTCATTTATTTTTTCAAGAGAGAGACAGAGAGAGAGAGAGAGAGAGAGAGAGAGAGAGAGAAAGAGAGAGAATGGGCGTGCCAGGGCCTTCAGCCACTGCAAACAAACTCCAGACGCGTGCGCCCCCTTGTGCATCTGGCTAACGTGGGACCTGGGGAATCAAGCCTCAAACCAGGATCCTTAGGCTTCACAGGCAAGCGCCTAACTGCTAAGCCATCTCTCTAGCCCCTTCTTCTTCTTCTTCTTTTGAGGTAGGGTCTCTCTCTAGCCCAGGCTGACCTGGCACTCACTCTGTAGCCCAGGCTGGCCTCAAACTCAAAGCAATCCTTTTACCTCAGCCTCCTGGCTCATTTAGTTGTAATTTTTGAGCAATGCTTATATATTTTTTTTCTTTTTTTTGAGCCCACTATGTAGGCTTTGAACTCTTGGCGATCCTCATACCTCTGCCTCCCGAGTGCTGGGATTAAAGGTGTGTGCCACCACACCTGGCTTGTATTTTTCATTATATAACTCTTTCACCTCCTCAATGAAGCCAATTCCTTTGCTTTGTTCTACTGATGTCATTGTAAATAAAATTGTTTTTGTCATCTCCTTTTCAGAGTCTTCATTGCTAGTATATAGAAATGCAACTCCATGTTGCTAGGACAAACATCCAACCAGACACAGCTCATGGGAGGAAAGGGTTTATTTAGGTCCATCAATGGTAGAAGAAGCCGGCTCCCTTCCATAGATCCAAGCAGAGACACCATTAGCAGCTGGCATCACAAACCTGCCAGAGCTTAAATTGCCCTGAACATACCTAGTAGGGCTGGGCTCAAGATCCGCTCCCCAAACACACCTTAGGGCTTGACTCTAAAATATTCTCTTAGTGACGTCTCTTCCATCTGGCCTTCTGGAAACTCAAGTTACAAACCTAATTCTTTTTTTTTTTTTTTTCAAAGTAGGGTCTCACTCTAGCTCTGGCTGACCTGGCATTAACTCTGTGTTCTCAGGGTGGCCTTGAACTCACAGCAATCTTCTTAGCTTTGCCTCCCGAGTGCTGGGATTAAAGGCATGCACCGTGCCTGGCACAAACTCAATTCTTTTTTTTTTTTCGAGGTAGGGTCTCACTCTAGCCCAGGCAGACCTGGAATTCACTATGTAGTCTCAGGGTGGCCTCGAACTCACGGTGATCCTCCTACGTCTGCCTCCTGAGTGCTGGGACTAAAGGCGTGCACCACCACGCCCGGCTACAAACTCAATTCTTAATCAAAACACCTTAGTCTATGGGGCCATACATTCAAACTACCACTAAAATTTTTTTTTGTTTTTGTTTTTTCAGGTAGGGTCTCACTGTAGCTCAGGCTGAACTGGAATTCACTCTGTAGTCTCAGGGTGGCCTTGCACTCACTGTGATCCTCCTACCTCTGCCTCCTGAGTGCTGGGATTAAAGGCATGTGCCACCACTCCTGACTTGAGAATCATGAATTTGAGACCTTGACACACCACCAGTTTTCTCTCTCTTTCTTTTTTCTCTCTGCCTCTTGCTTCCTTTCTTTAAAAAAAAAAAAAAGAAAAAACATTTTATGGGGCTGGAGAGAGGGCTTAGCCATTTAGGCATTTGCCTGCAGAGCCAAAGGACCCCGGTTTGGTTCCCCAGGTCCCATGTAAGCCAGATGCACAAGGTGGCACATGCATCTGGAGTTCATTTGAAGCTCTGGAGCACCCATTCTCTCTTCCTCTCAATTTCTTTCTTTCTCTCTCTCTCAAATAGATAAATAAAATATATTTTAAAAACATCTTATATTTTTAATTTTGTTTATTTATTTATGAGAGAGCAAGTGAGAGAATGAAAGTCCAAGGTCTGTAGACACTGCAACATGTGTACTGGGTAGTTGAACCTGGGTCCTTAGGCTTTGAAGGCAATTGCCTTAATCACTGCACAATCTCGCCAGCCCGAGATCATTTTTACTTTTTCGAGGTAGGGTCTCATTCTAGCCCAGGCAGACTTGGAATCCACTATGCAGTCTAAGGGTGGCCTCGAACTCACAGCTGTCCTCCTACCTTTGCCTCTCAGATGCTGGGATTAAAGGCGTGTGCCACCATGCCTGGCCCTGGATCTTTTAATAAACCTTTCTAGTCATGCACTATGGTGCCTGATGCCTCTGTAGTCACTGAGGACAAAGCTGTAGTTATGGTAAAGACACCATTCCCTGCCCTCAGAGAGTTCATGGTCTAGTGTGACACTCCTCCTGAACTACTAGGTGGGAAGGGGCATCTTGGGAAATGGGGAAACCAGGTGGGTGTGGTGACTTGTCAGGGTCTCTCAGCAGTGTGTGACAGTGGCTAGAGTAAGCTGCATCTCGTTGCTCCACTGAGTGGGGCCTACTACCTCTCTTGACTACCCCTGTTTTAAGTTTTCAGTATCAGGGATGTATTCCCTGCCCATGGAGCGGGCCTCCAGTTCAATTAGAGGGCTGTTGGTTTCCCCCATAACAGACGTGCCACTATTGCACCTGTTGGCTCATTTGGCCTGGCTGGCCAATTATAAGGCTTGCAGTGTCCACTGATGACTATCTTCACTGGTGATTTCTTTCTCTCCCATTAAACTGCATGCAGAATGACTTCTTCCAGCTTTCTGTCAGCTGGTCTACATGGAGGAGGTTATCAGCTCAGATCCAGCAAGATTTCTCAGTGGCCTTGCAGCCCAAGTATATGGAGTCTTCAGCAATAGGGTCTTACCATCTCTTCCTGGTGGGAAACCAAGGGCCTTGGCAATGGCCTGTAATGCTTTGGGGGCATCAGGGGTCTCCCTGGCCAACAACTCACTGGAAGATATCCCATCCCTACTACCTCTCTTGCACAGATAATCTTCCTGCAGACCAGGCCTCGCTTGCCCCACACTGCTGCCATGCTGAGCAGCTGCATCGATGGCTACATCTATGCCTGGTCCATCCACGGGAATGGAGGCCTGCTGGGGAAGTTCCCTGTGGACCCTGATGACATTGGGAATGTTGTCGTGGGTGCCATGGCCACTGATGAAAATGACTGGATTCTCATCACAGGGGACTGTAACGGAACCATCAAGGTGAGGAAGAACTGGCACTAAGATTGGGGATGGTGCCATCCAGGCTTCTGATCACCTCTGTGCTATGTATGTGTGGCCCTAACTTACCTCCTACTCCCTCTGGGTGCTGGGTTCAGGGTAAATGGTGTGTGTGTGTGTGTGTGTGTGTGTGTGTAGGGGGAGCAGGATGGGTTAGTTAGGAGTCTCTGGCTCTAGCATGTCCATAAAATGAGCCAGGGGATTATCAAAGACCCTTCCAAGAAGCCTCCCAGGAGAGTGCTCTGCTCCATTATCCTGTTCCTCAGGTCCTCATCCCCTGGCCACCTGTCTTACCTGTGATCAACCATCTCACGGGTGCTTTTGTGCTTTATGGTAAGACTTAAGACCTTCTTGAGCATGGTGGTACACACCTGTAATTCTAGCACGATGGAGGCAGAGGTAGGAAGGTTTAAGGATCACCATGAGTTCGAGGACACCCTCAGTCTACAGAGTGAATTCCAGGTCAGCCTGGGCTAGAGTGAGACTATACCTTGGACCCCCCCCCCAAAAAAAAGAGTATCTTCTCCTTCTATGACAGTCACACCCCCTGTGCTTGCTGTCCAAAAGATCTATCTCAAAAGACCCTAAGCCCCCCTTCTGTGCCTGAGAGACTATTTCTCTAAGAGGTGTAAGTTAGAACCTCTCATGAAGTGAAGAGGCATCGTCTGTGAAGACCCCAGAATGAATTTTGGACTGGGTCCAAGGGGTGCTAGACCACTTACTCATGCTTTGTGCCTAGATCTGGGATATCAAGGGTTACTGTGCATTTGTTGGCCAGCGACCACTGCAAGCCAGCGGGATGAAAATCTCCACAGAGACGGTGAACAAGTTCCAGCTCTTAATTCCTCAACATCTCCAGATCAATGTCCCCTACTACCTTCCCCAGAAGGAGGAGGTAGGAAGCTTGTAGGAGGGTTGCTTAGCAATGTGCTTTTTTTTTTTTGGTTTATTTAGTTAAATTAATTAATTGATTAATTATTATTTTTATTTTTGAATTAATTAATTAGTTAACTAATTAATTTATTTTATTATTATTATTATTTGGTTTTTCAAGGTAAAGTCTCACTCTCGCCCAGGCTGACCTGGAATTCACTCTGTAGTCTCAGGGTGGCCTTGAAATCACAGCAATCCTCCTACCTCTGCCTCCCAAGTACTGGGATTAAAGGCTTGGGCTGCCACGCCCGGCTAATTTTTTAATTATTTTAGAGAGAGACACACACAGAAAGACATACACACGCACACACAGAATTGGTGCGCTAGGGCCTCAACCATTGCAATCGAACTCCAGGCATTTGCACCATCTAGTGGGCATGTGCGACTTTGCACTTGCCCCACCTTTGTGAGTCTGGTTTACGTGGTATCTGAGGGTTGAACATGGGTCCCTTAGGCTTCACAAGCAAGCACCTTAACTGCTAAGCCATCTCTCCAGCCCCCACCCCTTTTTTGTTGAGGTAGGGTTTCACTCTAATGCAGGCTGACCTGGAATTCATTATGCAGTCTCAGGCTGACCTCGAACTCACAGTGATCCTCCTACCTCCACCTCCCTAAGCGCTGGCACTAAAGGTTTGCGCCACCATGCCCGGATAGAAATGTCCCTTTGAGACCCACTAAGGAGCCAGGACCATGGTTCCCTACTGAAATTACGAGTCTCTCATACTTCCTTCCTGTTGTCTGGCTTAATGCGGGAAGAAAAAAAAAAAAAATCTGTGAGTCAGCAGTCACCCCCAGGGGGAAGGGGGGGCGGATTAGTGGTAAGAGTGCTAGCTCACATGCACGAGGGCCTGAGAGCACGTGATTTGCCCTAAGTCCATGTCCCCGGCTCTTACATAGAGAGCTGCGTGGAGCCGCACACACGCATAACCCCCGTCCTGTGGGGAATGGAGACTGAGCAATCACTGTGGCCACTGGTCAGGCACTCTGGTCCACAGTGGCAGCTCCAGGTTCAGTGGAAGCATTTTTTTCAAGGTCCCACGAGGAGGAGTGATAGAGGAGGCATACCGTACATATACCATACGTACCACACAGTGAAGGAACACCAAGATGGGGACCCCACACTCTGCCCGGATATGGCGACACCCCAAATCACTCACGAGAAGCGGTCTTGATGCAAACTGCAAGAGGATTTTATTCCAAGCACGCTGGGGCCCACAGTTGTACACCGCGCAGGGGTAGAGGACTGCAGAGCCCCGAATGCAGAAACGGGACAGTTTTTATAGGGTTTCTAACAAAGCCTGTGCATTAGACCAATCATTTTTTTAACATCAGGAGCCCGCGGGGTGCGAGCCAGTCAGTTTGTGCCACTCCATAGTTTCTAAGACAATTAGTTTAATTTGTTCAAGCCCCTCGTGGACCAATCAGTCTCCTATGACCTTGGTGGTCAGCATTTGCGCAGGTCCTTGGGTGGGAGTAGCAGAGTGTGGTATCAGTCTCCTATGACCTTGGAGGTCTGAGGCAGGCTGCTACAGCTTATTGTACGGGCTACTAAGGCTTACGGTGGGCTACTAAGGCTTATGGTGCAGGCTATTTACAGAAACCAAATAAGTGGTTCACTTCATTACTCATTTCCCATCCTTGAGGGCTATCTCATGCCCTTTTTACCTTTAAGGCTGCACATAATCTGCCTTCTTTTAGGAACAGTAGGTCTAATCCCCTCCGGTTTTGTAGGACCACTTCGGATAAGGAGGTCAGGGACTCCTCTAGATTACTAACAGATTTCTCTAAAGCTTGGAGATCCTCATTTATGACAGCATGTAGTTCACCAAGCCCTCTTTCTAATTGTTGTGGTCCCGTGACCAGGGCTGTGGTCCCTGTCCTCACACTGGCGGTTATCCCTAAGCCAAGTATGACTGCTAGGGTAAGGGTTACAGGCTCCCTTTTGGATCGGGTGGGATGATAGTCATATTCATCGATGACTACTTCCTCAGGATGGTAGTAAATACGGGGGACAAGCTGGACCATTATACAGAAATTTTTGGATGGGTTAAAAACTGAGGTAGAAACACAGGGAGTTAGCCCAGTATCACATGCCCACCACCTGTTATACCCTGGCACTAGATATTGGTTGTCTGAGGTCTGACTATAGGTCAGAGTAACATTACAAAGATGTTGGTGGGATGGGGGCCCTTTCCTATACATGCCCCCTTCCTGAGACCTCGGGGAGAGTCAACTTGTTTTTGGTTCCTCATGAACACCTGCTATTATGTTCTTTAGTCATATTAAACTCTCCCATAGTTGCCATCCCCTCATAGTAGGGTGGTCCTGAGGATAAACAAAGCCAGCAGGCAGAGGTAACGTTGGTGTTGGTGGCATTTATGGCAAGGAAGGCCCCTTGGATAAGGTTAAAGAGCCTCTGTCCTGTCCCATGTGGGGCTTCCGAGAGTGGGCTAGTCAAAGGGGTTCTAGTGGTTGTTATGCGACGGATCTTGGCTGCCACTGTGGGTGGGAGCTTGGGCAATGCCACTTTAGGGGGTCCCTGTTCTACTAGAACTTTATTAGATCCTACTGGTCTTGGGGTGGGAGGCTCTATCTTAAGTCGTATAGTAAAGGTTATCCCATCCTGTCATATAAAACCTGAGTCCCCAGGTTTTTCCTTTTATCCAGTCTCGGGACTTTCGACCTTGGGGGGTGAAAGAGATGCTGAGAGGAACTGCTTTTTTTCCCATCTAATCCTTCCTGCACAGTAATCAGGTCCCAGGAGGAAACTGGGTGCCAGTAGGTATTGCCTGTAGTCTCACAACCCCAGTATTTACAGTAGAACTGTTTTATCCCTCCACAACTTCGTTTAGAAGTTCAGGGGCAGACATAAAATGGAGTATGCTGCATCCTACGTTGGGCTGGCCCAGAGCTGCACCCCGGGTTGTCTGCCATGTATTGGCCTTGAGAGACGACTCCTTGTGTGAGTGCCCACTTAGCCATATGAAAGTGGACTTCTCTGGGGACCTCCTCTGGGGTGAGCTCTGGGATATCCAAAAATTCTGCCCCAGCTACCAGGGCACATACGTCTGGGGTCAGGACTGGCCACCAAGTCCAGGGGGGCGCTTCTCTAGTTGCAGTCCCTATTATATCCCCCGTTTGAGAAAGCACTTGCCAAGTCAACTTTTGGGGGGCATGGGGATTGGAGGCATCACCTAGCTGGAGAAGGAGAAGCCACATGGCGAAGCCAAGTTTAAGGGGATTGTCTGTCCTCTCGGCTTGCCATTCGGGGCCTGGTGGCGGAGCGGGCTTGACGTGAGATGCGTGGATGCAGGTGGGTATTCCTTCAACTTTCATGGCCGTTAGAGTGGTCAGTAGGATGAGGTAGGAGCCCTTCCACCAAGTCTCAAGGTTTCCTGCGCGGTGGCGTCTGACATAGACCGAATCTCCCACCTGGAAACGATGTGGGACCTGTAAGTCTCCTTCTCCTGAGTAAGCCTCCCAGAGTCACTTCCATGCTTGTTGTCTCACCCACTCGAGCGCCTTGAGCCTAGAGAACAGAGGCTGGGAAAGCGGCACATCAGTACTATGTATAGAGGTTATTTCTACCCGTGGAGGAGGCCCCCCGTATAGCAATTCATAGGGGGTCAGTCCAAATTGTCTGGGTGTGTTTCTAACCCTAAAGAGCACAAGGGGTAGGAGAGCTATCCAATCATTAGCGCCAGTCTCTGTGGTCAATTTGGTGAGGGTCTCTTTAATGGTTCTATTCATCCTTTTTATCTGTCCTGAACTTTGGGGTCTGTATGCACAATATAATTTCCAATTGATCCCCAATATTTTGGCCAGTCCTTGACTTACCTGGGCAACAAAGGCTGGACCATTGTCTGATCCTATTACCTTGGGTATCCCAAATCTTGGGAAAATTTCTTCCAGTATTTTCTTAGCCACCACGGTTGAGGTTTCTTTCTTGGTAGGATAAGCCTCTATCCATCCTGAAAAAGTATCTACAAAAACTAGTAAATACTTATTACCATACTTAGCTGGCTTTACCTCAGTGAAGTCCACTTCCCAGTGAGCACCTGGGCTGTCTCCTCTTAGCCTCTTCCCAGGAGGCATTCTTGAGGGATTAGCATTGACCATCTGGCAAGGTACACAATGCTTGACTACTGAGCCAGCTATCTTTGGCAACCTCAGAATATGGTAAGGAGACGTCTGCAGCAGTTTTTGTAGATGTTTGGCCCCCAGATGGGTTAGGCGGTGTATTTGTTGAACGTACTCTAGTCCCTTCACTTGAGGTAGAATCTCTTTTCCCTCTGAAGTAAAACAAGCTCCCTCCGGAGTTTCGGAGAACTGGCCTAACTTTCTAACTTCTTGCCAATCACCTGGGGTATATCGTTGCTCACGTTTTTGGTTCTTTGGCTTTTCTATTATGGGTAGAAGGCTGACCCCCTGGGCAGCCTGCTTGGCCACTCGGTCAGCCATCTGGTTCCCTTTGGAGATAAAATCTTTGGCTTTTCGGTGGCCAGGGCAATGCATAATGGCCAGTCTTTTGGGTAGATGTAGAACTTCTAGCAAACTTAGAATTTTTTTTTTTTAAATTTCTTTCCGTGCTGAAGTAAGTAGCCCTCTCTGTTTGTAGATGGCCCCATGTACTTGTGCAGTAGCAAAAGCATACCTGCTGTCCGTGTAGATATTCACAGATTTTTTCCTTCAGCTAGTTGTAAGGCCTGTGTGAGGGCCATGAGCTCAGCCTTTTGTGCTGAAGTTCCTTCTGGCAGACTGCTGGCCCAGACTGTTCGTGTTCCGTCTACTATCGCCGCCCCAGCCATCCTCTTACCTTCTACAATGTAACTGTTCCCATCTGTGAACCAGGTTAATGTTCCTCTGGTCAGTGGGACATCTGTAAGATCCTTTCGGATCCCAGTTTCCTCAACCAGCAGTTGATGACAGTCATGAGTCACTGGCTCATCAGTTTCTTCAGGCAGAAGGGTAGCGGGGTTGAGGATGGCAGGTGGGGCAAACGTTATCCTGTCGGTGAGGAGCAGGCTCTGGTAGTGAGTCATACAGGCGTTAGTCATCCATCGGTCTGGGGGCTGCCGGACAATGCTCTCCAGGGCATGGGGGGCAATGACAGTTATCCTCTGCTCTAGAGTTAGTTTATCAGCATCTTTGATTAACGTGGACACTGCCGCTATGGCTTTTAGACATAAAGGCCATCCACTAGCCACAGGGTCAAGTTTCTTTGATAGGTAGGCAACGGGTCTTCTCCATGGCCCTAAGGATTGGGTTAGGACTCCCTGGGCTATCCCCTTACGCTCATCTATGTAAAGGGTGAATGGTTTAGTCACATCAGGGAGGGCTAGGGCAGGCGCACTTAATAGTGTCTTCTTGACGGCATCAAATGCCCCCTGGTGTTCAGAGGTCCAAGTGAATTTTCCTTTCTCTTTAGTTAGTGGATAGAGGGGGGTTGCTAGGGTTGCAAACCCTGGGATCCATAGTCTTCAGAACCCAGCTGTCCCCAGGAACTCTCTAACTTGTCTGGCCGTAGTTGGAACTGGTATTTTTATTACAGTCCTCTTTCGTGCCTCTGTCAGCCATCTTTGTCCATCCCGCAAGGAGTACCCCAAATATGTTACCTCTCTTTTGCATATTTGGGCCTTCTTAGCCGAGGCTCGGTAACCAAGGTCAGTCAGCTCCAGTAGTAACGCTTTTGTACCTTTTAGACAGTCCTGTTGGGTAGCTCCTGCCAGGAGTAAGTCATCAACATATTGAAGGAGGGTTACCTGGGGGTGTTGAACTCTAAAATTGGCTAGGTCCCTGTGTAGGGCTTCATCAAAGATGGTTGGGAGTTCTTGAATCCCTGGGGCAACCAAGTCCAGGTGAGCTTCCCAGTCCTTCCTGTGTCTGGGTCTCTCCATTCAAAGGCAAAAAGAGGTTGGCTGTCCAAATGTAATCTTAGGCAGAAGAAAGCAACTTTTAGATCCAACATTGTATACCAAATCCGCTCTGGTGGGAGGGCACTAAGGAGGTTGTAAGGGTTTGGGACAGTTGGATGTATGTCCTGTACTCTTTTATTGACTTATCTCAAGTCCTGTACTGGGCGGTAATCATTGGTTCTGGGTTTTCTAACTGGCAGTAAGGGAGTGTTCCAGGGGGACTGAACCGGTACCAGAATACCTTGTTGAATCAGTCTTAGGATATGGGGCCGAATTCCTTCTCGGGCCTCTCGGCTCATGGGATATTGTTTGACTGATACTGGTGTAGCATTGGCTTTTAGTTGAATGACCTGTGGGGGTACTTGTTTCGCCAAGCCCATGCCCGCAGTTTCTGCCCAGGCTTGGGGAAATTGTTCTAACCAGGGCTTTAGGTCTTGATTAGGCTCTACCGGGGGAGAGTATAATCGATATTCATCATCTCGTTGGAGAGTCAACACAGTGATGGGTTGACCTCCAGCAGACACTTCTGGTTTTTCTGATTTGAAGGAAATTTGAACACCCATCTTGGTTAATAGGTCCCTACCAAGGAGGGGCACTGGACATTCAGGAATGACTAACAATGAGTGGGTTACCCGTCCCACTCCCAGGTCAACGGTTTTTTGGGTAGTCCATGAATATTGCTGTTGTCCAATAGCACCCAGCACCCAGGATTTTTTATCTTTTAGCCCTCCCAGTGGTTGCGAGAGTACTGAATGTTCAGCGCTAGTGTCCACGAGGAATTTGACTGGCTTCCCCTCCACCTTCAGAGTTACCTTGGGCTCGGGGAGGGGCTCCGAGCCCCGTCCTCCCTAGTCTTCATCTTTTCTAAGGGTTAGGACCCTAGGTCCTTTGCTGTTCTTCTTAGGGCAGTCTCTTGCCCAGTGCCCTTTCTCCTTGCAACAGGCACATTGATCTCTATCAAGTCGGGTCCTGTTGCCCAGGTTTCCTATCTGCCTAGGGCCTGTCCTAAATTTTCAAATATTTCTCTCTCTTTCTCCTTTTTTTTCTACCACTGTGGCCAGGATCCTGGTCAGATTTTTCTCTTGTCATCTATTGCACCTATCCTCCTTTTCCTCTGTCTCTTTCTCACATCTCTCCTCGTGTTCTTCTCTCTTTCTTTCTTTCCTTTGCTCCTTTTCCTCTTCTGTCTCCCTTTTGTAATATACCTTTTCTGCCTCTTTTACTAAATCACGCAGCTCAGCTTCCTGTAATCCCTCTAATCTCTGAAGTTTCTTTCTGATATCAGGATCTGACTGTCCTATGAAAGCTAATGTTACTGAGCCTTTTTGAATCTCAGAGGTGGGGTCAAAGGATGTGAACCTCCTACATGCTTCCATGAGCCTCTCAAGAAACATTGAGGGAGACTCCATTGGCCCCTGCATCACCTCTGTCACCTTGGCCAAATTGGTGGGCCTTCTGGAGGCACCTCGGAGACCCGCCACCAGAGCCTGGCGATAGATTTTTAAGTTCTCCCTACCTTCAGCTGTATTGTGGTCCCAAACAGGGCTAGTCAGAGGGAACCCCATGTCTATCTCATGCTGCAGCTGTGTGGGCCGCCCATCGGCCCCAGGGACATATTTTCTGGCCTCTATTAAAATTCTCTCTTGTTCCTTGGTTGTGAAGAGTGTCTGCAACAGCTGTTGGCAATCATCCCAAGTAGGCTGATGAGAAAACATAAGAGACTCCATCAGCCTCGTGAGGCATTGGGGTTCCTCTGAAAAAGGGGGTTGGTTAGCTTTCCAGTTACAAAGATCTGCAGAGGAAAAAGGCCAATATTGGAGGGGTTGTAGTTGGCCCCCCCAGCATGGGAGGACCTGCCTCGTGTAGCGGCAGTGTTACAATTCCATTTGCTCCCTCCAGGGTAGCATCTCTCTGGCTCTGCGTCCTTGCGGCCGGCCCTCCCATTTCCAGGGGCTCGGGAGGGGCGGAGGGAGGAAGCTTGGGCAAGCTGGGAGGTGGAGGCTTGGGGAGGGCAGGGGGCGGAGGCTTGGGGAGGGCGGAGGGCGGAGTTTCGGGAAGGGTGAGGGGCCCTCTCTCGGCTCCTGGGACTAGGTAAGGGCGGGGAGGGGTAGGCTGAGTCTCCAGCCAAGCCAGAGGCTCCTCAATCTCGGGATAGATGCGAGGGGGAGGTCTGGCTCCCTCAGGAGAGGGCTTTTTTGCATTTTCGAGAGTCAGGACTCTGGAGCTTGAGTTCCTTGGTTTATTCAGCCATGGCCTGACCCACGGCGGGGGGTTGCCCATCAAATCCTTCCATGTGAGGATATAAGCCTCCTGGTTGGGACGGGAGCCTGACCCATTCTGAAAAATAATATCTTTAGCAGCCAGAATAGTCTCGGAATTAAAGGTTCCTTCTGATGGCCATCCGACCTCATAAGTTGGCCACTCAGGGGCACAAAACGTTTGCCAGGGTCTCCTTCTAACCTCAACTGACAAATTATTGGCCCTAGACTTAACTTCAGTCCAATGGTCAAGAGTCAAGCTAAGGGGCGTTGTCACCGTCTGTCCCATTTTAGAACTATAGACAAAGACACAAAGAACAACAACACACACAACTGAGACTAACAAATCCAGACACCAGTGACACGTCCGCGTCTTCCACAAGCAGGCAAAAGAATCGGATGGTCGCGAAGGAGGAAGCTTCTGCTCTAACAACAGAACTCAGTCCTCTGACCGACAGTAGGAGACTACCAGGCATCCCTGGCTCTCCTTACCTCCCAGGGCGACCCCCAGGGTGGCAGCCTGTGATCCTCCTAGCACGTCTGCTGATCACGGCCCTCTGGTCCTTTACGGCCCTAGAGGATGGCTGCAAATCAAACCAAGCCAAAAGCGTGCATCCCAGAAACCAGATACTCAGAACGAAAACACCGGCTGGCACACATTCACTCCAGAGGGGGCCCCCCTTACCTCCAAGTCGGTTCTTGGGTGTGTGTGTGGGGGGCCTTCAGATCCCGGACAAGCCCCCAATGAAGGAACCCCAAGATGGGGACCCCACGCTCTGCCCGGATATGGCGACACCCCAAATCACTCACAAGAAGCGGTCTTGATGCAAACTGCATGAGGATTTTATTCTAAGCACGCTGGGGCCCACAGTTGTACACCGCGCAGGGGTAGAGGACTGCAGAGCCCTGAATGCAGGAATGGGACAGTTTTTATAGGGTTTCTAACAAAGCCTGTGCATTAGACCAATTATTTTTTAACATCAGGAGCCCACGGGGTGTGAGCCAGTCAGTTTGTGCCACTCCATAGTTTCTAAGACAATTAGTTTAATTTGTTCAAGCCCCTCGTGGACCAATCAGTCTCCTATGACCTTGGTGGTCAGCATTTGTGCAGGTCCTTGGGTGGGAGTAGCAGAGTGTGGTATCCATCTCCTATGACCTTGGAGGTCAGCATTTGCGCAGGTCCTTGGGTGGGAGTAGCAGAGTGTGGTATCCATCTCCTATGACCTTGGAGGTCAGCATTTGCGCAGGTCCTTGGGTGGGAGTAGCAGAGTGTGGTATCAGTCTCCTATGACCTTGGAGGTCTGAGGCAGGCTGCTATGGCTTATGGTGCAGGCTACTGAGGCTTACAGTGTGGGCTATTAAGGATTATGGTGCAGGCTATTTACAGAAACCAAATAAGTGGTTCACTTCATTACTCATTTCCCATCCTTGAGGGCTATCTCATGCCCTTTTTACCTAGTTTTATATTAGGAGTGGGCTCTGATATAATGAGAAGAGGGATTCTTTTTTTTTTTTTTAATTTTTATTAACATTTTCCATGATTATAAAATATATCCCATGGTAATTCTCTCCCTCCCCACCCCCACACTTTCCCATTTGAAATTCCATTCTCCATCATATTACCTCCCCATTACAATCATTGTAATTACATATGTACAATATCAACCTATTAAGTATCCTCCCCTGAGAAGAGGGATTCTTTACTTGCTTCCAACAGAGAGTAAAGCCTGGAGTTTGAGGTATGCAGGGGCCCGCTTAAGCTCCCTTTGGAGCGTGATAGTATTTCTGAGCTTCTGAATTCTTGGGCCTTCCAACAGCACACACAAAACGCTCATCACCGACCACTAAGACATAAGTACACATGTTCCAAATGCACCTAGTATACACTCATGTGCACACATACATGCCCACATACCTCCCTCCATGTATGTTTATCATTGCAGTAAGGACTCTGGAGTTGCAAAGTTTGGAAATTTTTTTTTTTTTTCCAATGAAAAACAAAATCCTCCAAAGGTTTATTTCAGCAAAGGAAAACATTTCCGTCACCATACACCCTGGTCCATGTCCTCGGTCCTCTACCCCTGCTCAAGTAGCACTCAGTCGACTCCTGGGGAGCTCTTTTGGTGAGCCAACTCAGGTACAAATCTCGGGACGCAAGGGTGCGAGCAGGCTTGGGTGTTCGCCGAGTGAATGGGCCTCAGGCGGTGACTGTCGGCGTGGTGGCAGGCAGCAGCCAAGAGCCGTGGCACGTCTCCACAGGCTGCCCACCCGGAGCAAAGTTTGGAAATTTGATGATAGAAGTATGTATGCGCTTTCTTTCTTTCTTTCTTTCCTTCCTTCTTCCTTCCTTCCTTCCTTCCTTCCTTCCTTCCTTCCTTCCTTCCTTCCTTCCTTCCTTTCTTTCTTTTGCAAGGTAGGGTCTCACTCTAGCCCAGGCTGACCTGGAATTCTCTGTGTAGTCTCAGGGTGGCCTAGAACTCACAGCGATTCTCCTACCTCTGTCTCCCATGTGCTGGGATTAAAGGTGTGCACCACCATGCCCAGCTGCGCTTTCCTTTAATTTAATTTTATTTGTATTTATTTGAGAGCAATAGACACACAGGGAGAGAAAGAAGCAGAGAGAAAGAGAGAGAGAGAGAGAGAGGGAGAATGGGTACACCAGGGCCTCCAATCACTGCAAACGAACTCCAGATGCATGTGCCACCTTATGCATCTGGGTTACGTGGGTCCTGGGGAATTGAGCCTCAAACCGGGGTCCTTAGGCCTTACAGGTATGTGCTTCACCACTAAGCCATCTCTCCAGCCCCTGCATATGCTTTCTTCAAAAATTCATGTGCTTACATAGTTCAAAATCACTTGATGTCTACCTGGTAAAGCAAATGAAGCTCTGAGTGCTGGGATTAAAGCAGTGTGCCACCATGCCTGGCTGAAGCTCCTTTTTTTTTTTTTTTTTTAAGCACTTTATGTTTATTTATTTGACAGAGAAAGGGGGAGAGATAGAGTGAGAGATTGGGTGCACCAGGGCCTCCAGCCCCTGCTAAGGAACTCCAGATGCATGGTCCCCCCTGTGCATCTGGCTAACATGGGCCCTGAGGAATTGAACCAGGATCCTTTGGCTTTGGAGGCAAATGCCTTAACCACTAAGCCATCCCCTCCAGCCCGGAAGCTCCTT
Organism: Jaculus jaculus; assembly: GCF_020740685.1. NCBI lineage: Eukaryota > Metazoa > Chordata > Mammalia > Rodentia > Dipodidae > Jaculus > Jaculus jaculus. The sequence goes on from NC_059109.1 coordinate 111,857,148, forward strand.
TTCTTTAGATCAGGATAAAGCAAAGGGAAGCCAGAAAGTGATACCATTATGTACTTACACCAGAATGACTGAAACAGAAAGACATGAGCAAATGTTGGCAGGGAACGCCCCCTGCTGGTAAGAACAGATGGTGTAATTTCTTCCCCGGGGTGATTTTACAGAGGCTACTAAATCTGAGTGTATGCATGTGCCTTGAATGAGCAAGTCCATTGTAAGAGCTCCTCATTGACCAGTAAGACATAAGTAGGCATGTCCCAATAAAAATAAAATATTTTGAATTAGTAGGATAGCTTATGGCTCACGGTATACCTGAAAAATATAACATAGTAATATGCAAAGGCCTCCAAGATATATGATAACTCTATTGGAAGCACCCAGTACTCATCAGCATGAGACTGGGCTCAGTGGGGTGCTCATACAGTACTCCCTACTGAGAACAACTGATCCACATCTATTCCCTGCAACATGAGTGATTCTTCAAACACCTAAGAAGTCAGATCAAAAGCATACATGTTGGGCTGGAAAGATTGCTCAGTGGGTAAGGTACTTGCCTTCAAAATCTAAGGACCTGCGTTTGATTCCCCAGTACCCATGTGAAGCCAGATTGTACATGTGGTACATGAGTCTGGAGTTCATTTGCACCTGGCCTGGCCACTTACTCTATCTGCCTTTTTCTCTTTCTCACATTCTCTCAAATAAATAGCTAAAATATATAAAAAGAAATATAAAGTTTTAGACAGTAAATATGACTTACTAATCATGAAAACTGTAAATGTTTACTGAAAACCTTAAAAAAACCCAACATGTTCTGTGCGTGGTGGTGCACACCTTTAATCCTAGCACTCGGGAGGCAGAGGTAGGAGGATCGCCAAGAGTTCAAGGCCACCCTGAGACTACATAGTGAATTCAGGTCAGCCTGAGCTAGAGAGAGATCTTACTTTGAAAACCAAAAACAAAATAACAACAACAAAAAAATGTATGGCTGGGCATGGTGGTGCACACCTTTAATCCCAGCACTCAGAAGGCAGAGGTAGGAGGATCACTGTGAGCTTGAAGCTAGTCTGAGACTACATAATAACTTCCAGGTCCACCTGGGCTAGAGCAGGAACTTACCTTGAAAAACAACAACAACAACAAAAATAAAATAAAGGGGGTTGGAGAGATGGCTTAGAGGTTAAGGCACTTGCCCGTGAAGACTAAGGACCCAGGTTCAATTCCCCAATTGCACAAGGAGGAACATGCATCTGGAATTTGTTTGCATGCTTTTTAGTTCCATTTATGCAAAAAACCCCAAAACAGATAAAATGAATCCTTATTAGAAGTGACTGTTTTGGTGGGAGGAGTGGAGTGGCTGGAAGAAATGTTGAGGGGTCTCTTGTTGTTGTTGTTGTTGAGGGGACTTTTGGGATGACTGAACTCTGTTTCATTAGCTGGCCTCATCACCTACTTGTGTTTCATTAGTCTATTCACACTTAAATGCATTATTCACATATATATAGACAACTTCCTTTTAAAAATATTCTTATTTATCAGAGAGAGAGAGAAAGAGAGAGAGAGAATGGGCATGATGTCAGGACTTCTAGCCACTGCTAGAGAACTCCAGATACATGTTCCACTTTGTGCATCTGACTTTCTGTGGGTACTGGATAATTGAACCCAGGCTGACAGGCTTTGCTGCAAGCAAGTACCTTTAACCACCGAGAAATCTTTCTAGCTCCTATGTATATATAACTTTCTGTGTTTGTATTGTACCTCAGTGAAAGTGAAAAAGCACTCAGGCAGTATAGATAGGCTTATAGCAAAAAGTGTGAGTCCCACTCTTGTCCCCTGCAAAAGTTTTTCCCTGTAGCCCCTTTTATTGTTATTTTTGATTATTCTAGTATTTTATACAAATGCAAATATGGGAAGTTAATCCCCCCCCCCCACCCCCGGCTTTTCTTTTTGGTTTTTTGAGGTAAGGTCTCACTCTAGTTCAGGCTGACCTGGAATTCACTATGTAGTCTCAGGGTGGCCTCGAACTTTCTGTGATCCTCCTACCTCTGCCTCCTGAGCGCTGAGATTAAAGGCGTGCACCACCATGCCCAGCTTCTTTCCTGCATTTCTTATACCCCACTCCAGGTAGGTTGTCAATTGTTAATCCAGAGGGGAATAAAGCAGACTTTGACAAACAGTACACTCCTTGAGCACTCAGTCCCCTTCAAAAGAGTCTACGTTCTTCCTGTTGTCCTAATGCAGATCAGCTAGCCCAATCTCAAAGGTTGTAATCTCTCAATTGCAGCTGAATGGGCATCAGTTCACCCAAAATTTCATTTTTCTGTGCCATATCTCTCTGCTCACACCAGTATGTTTCTACGCAAAGCAACCCTGCACAAAATCTCAGGACACAGGTATAACAGCAAGCCTCTCACACAAACTACTTATAGCTCAGTCCAGGCAAAGCTCTTTCTCACCCTCACAAGCCAAACCTCATAGTCCACAGTTCTTATTGAATTCAGGTCTTTTAACTCTGACCAGAATAGTTCATCAAGCTGTATACTTATAGCACTGCAGGGTGTCTCTTAGGCCAAGGTTTCAAATCCTTCCATCCCTCTTGAAAATCAGCTCCAAGAGGCCAAAGCCACACAGTCAGGTGTCTAGCAGCAAATGACACCACTCCTGGTACCAACATTACTGTTACAGTCAGGTTTTTCATTGCTGGTAGAAATCACCCAACCAAGAGCAGCAAGTGGGAAAAAAAAAGGGGCCTAAATTTGGCTTATTGACTTGAGGGGAAGCTCTATGATGGCATGAGCAGAGAGTGTTTTTTTTGTTTTTTTTTTTTTTTTGAGGTAGGGTCTCACTCTGGCCAAGGCTGACCTGGAATTCACTATGTAGTCTCAGGGTGGCCTCGAACTCATGGTGATCCTCCTACATCTGCCCCCCCCCCCAAGTGTTGGGATTAAAGGCGTGCGCCGCTACACCCAGTTTAGAGGAAAAGCTTTTAATTTTTGGTGGTTGAGTCTGCAGTTACTTTAGGATTTACCACACTTGGCTTCTGTTGTGGGGAGACATTCTTCCACCCCTAATCTCTTGAGAATTTTTATCATGAAAGAATGTTGGGGGCCGGGCATGGTAGCACACACCTTTAATCTCAATACTTGGGAAGCAGAGGTAGGAGGATCATGGTGAGTTCGAGGTCAGCCTGAGATTACAGAGTGAATAGAGTTATCTCCAGATCACCCTGGCTGACAGTGAGGCAGTGCCTCAAAATACATATGCAAATTCATAACAGTGATACATCACATTAACGAAATGAAGGATAAAAACTACATGATAAACCCAGTAAGTAGATAAAAAGCATTTTATTTAATTTTTTAAATTGTTTATTTATTTATTTGAGAGCAACAGACAGAGAGAGAAAGAGGCAAACAGACAGAGAGAATGGGCGCGCCAGGGCCTCCAGCCACTGCAAACGACCTCCAGATGCGTTGCGCCCCCTTGTGCATCTGGCTAACGTGGGTCCTGGGTAGTTGAGCCTCAAACTGGGGTCCTTAGGCTTCACAGGCAAGCGCTTAACCGCTAAGCCATCTCTCCAGCCCGATAAAAAGAATTTTAGAAAGTTCCAATATTTTTTTTTTTTTGCATGTGCATGTATGTGCTGATGTGGACCCATGTGCTCTCCTGTGGCAACCTGTGGGTTGACATGCAGAAGCCAGATGACTCGAGATAACCCCCTCTATCACTCACCTGCCTGTTTTTCCTTGCAACCAAGTTTTTACAGATTCCAGAGCTCATCATGATCCTAAAATTAATATGTAAATGCAAGGGATCTAGAGTAGTTGAAAGAAAACAAATGAGGTTGTCTACATAGAGGCACTTTATAAATAATACAGACATGGTATGGTAGTTTGAATGTATGTCCCCCAATAGACTCAAGTGTTTTAATTATTTTTATTATTATTGGTTTTTCAAGGTAGGGTTTCACCCTAGCCCAGGCTGACCTGGAATTCACTATGTAGTCTCAGGGTGGCCTCGGACTCACAGCAATCCCCCTATCTCTTTTTCCCAAGTGCTGGGATTAAAGGTGTGTGCCCCCACGCCTAGCTCAGGTGTTTTATTAAAAAGCTTGTCTCCAGGGTTGGGGTGATGGCTTAATAGTTAAGGTACTTGCCTGTAAAGCTTAAGAACTCATGCTCAAATCTCCAAGTCCCACGTAGCCAGATGGTGGTGATGCAAGCATGCAGTGTCACACATGCACACAAGGGGGCGCATTCCTCTGGAGTTTGTTCACAGCCAGCTGAAGGTCCTGGTGCGCCCATTTTGCTCTTTCTCTAAAACAGTAAAATAAAAATAAGTAAATAAAAGCTTATCTCCAACCACCTGGCTGGAGGAGGTGTTACTGGGACGGATCTGATTTCTAGCCTAAGGTATGTACATTGCTCAAGCTCTCTGCCTGGGTTCCCCTGCTGTTTGGCTGCCAGGGTTGTTCCCCCCCACCCCCTTGCTTGTGGTGCTGTTGGTGGTTTCTTTCTGTGTGGATCTGTGAAAGGAGGCCTTGGATCTGCAAGCCTGAAATAAATCCCATTCCTCTCATAAACTGTATCTGATTTGGAAGTTCATCCCAGTAGTGTGGAGCTCACTACAACACATGGGTTAAAAAAAAAAAAAAAATTTCAAGTAGAGTCTTGCTCTAGCCCCAGGCTGACCTGGAATTCGCTATGTAATCTCAGGCTGGCCTCGAACTCATGGCTATCCTCCTATCTCGGGTGCTGGGATTAAAGGTGTGTGCCACCACGCCTGACCCAACTTTTTGGTTTTAAGACAGGCCCCTGAGGGCCACAGAAGTGCTGGGACCTTCCAGTGGTTACTGAACAAGTTAAGGTGGACGTATCCCAAATTTACTCACTGGCCCATGTTCTAGAGCTTTCCCACTGGATTCTGATTGCCTTAGATGGGCCTGGGTGATGGTGTTAGTATAAGCAGATTTCCTCTATTGTCCTCTACAGGTTGTGGATGGTCAGACCATTTCTCTGGTTCCTCCCAAGCTCCTGATTACCTGGAAAGGCCATCTGGAAAGTGTGGCAGATATAATGTATGTGGACAACTTCCAGCTGATTATCAGTGCTGGCCAGGACCACGATGTCAAGGCTTGGAAACTGTCTGGTGAAGCCATTGGTACAGGCCCTACTAAAACATACCCATACTCCATGGCCTTTCCTGGCCCTGTCCCTGAGAGCACTGGCATGAACGTCACACCCTTTAGGGAGGGGATTCAGGCCACAGCAGCTGCTTTTGCTCAAATGGTGGTATAGGAGGGGAGTCTGTCCAGTGGCCACTTGTCTATCAGCCATCCATCCACCCTTCACTCGTCCACCCAACATTGTTTGCATTGGAGTCTTTTTGAAAATCATGTATCCAGTAGTCTATTCTTCTGTATGTCTTTTTAAAATTTGATTTAGCTGGAGAGATGGCTCAGCAGTTAAGGCACTTGCCTGCAAAGCCAAAGGACCTCGGTTCGATTCCCCAGAACCCATGTAAGCCAGATGCACTAGGTGGTACATCTGGAGTTCATTTGCAGAAGCAGGAAGGCCTGATGTGTCCATTTTCTCTCTCTGAAATAAATAAATAAATACAATTAAATTAAGTTAATTAATTTATTTGTTGAGAGGGAGAGAGAACGGGCATGGCAGAACTTCCAGCCACTGCAAATGAACTCCAGATTCACGCCCCACTTTGTGCAGCTGGCTTTACATGGGTACTGGGGAATTGAACCTGGATTTTTAGGCTTTGTAGGCAAGTACCTTAACTGCTGAGCCATCTCTCTAGCCCTGCAGTGGATTTTTACTCACTTGCCTTTCGGTTCATGCACGTTGTCTTCCTCTGTTCACGGTCTGATATTAAATTGAATCTGTCAACTCAGATCTTCACTGAGAAAATCATACGCACATATACACACGTATGTACGTATGTTCTAGAATGTCCATTCAAGTCTTTCTTACAGATCGTATTGTGTTATTATCCTATTTCCTCCACACATTTTATTTTGCTCTATCCGTCCATCTGGCACCGAATATTCACTCTAGGGCCGTGCACGCACTATGCAAACTCTCTGCCATGCAGCTACACCCCCAGCCTACTTGGCACTATTTATGATACTTATTTTGAGCTGTTTTGATTTATACATGTTTTTATTCATCACTCAAGTAAATATTGACCTCCTACATTGTGGACTCTACACTGTCAGGAACTGACAAAAACACACACAAAGGTGAGGCAATTTCCTGCCTTCTGGAGCCTTCAGTGGAGAGAAAAGGAAGATTTAAGAAAAAGACAAAAGAAAATAGGGGGATGGCTTAGCGGTCAAGGCATTTGCCTGTAAAGCCAAAGGTCCCTGGTTTGATTCCCCAGGACCCAGGTTAGCCAGATGCACAAGGGGGCGCATGCGTCTGGAGTTCGTTTGCAGTGGCTCGAGGCCCTGGCACACCCATTCTCTCTCTCCCTCTTTTTCTGTCAAATAAATAAAATACAATAAAATATTTAAGAAAAAGAAAATAGGGCAGCAAATGGTTGCTAAGCAATCATGGACTGGAACAGAGGAGGAAGGCCCAAGGAGGCCAAGGGGAAGGTCACGTTCTAGCTGGTGCTGCTTAGAAGATGCAACATTATGAGGAAAGAGGTGTTAGGAGAGCAGGCGAGGCTTAGAAGACAGGGCAAAATAAGTAAGGAACAAAGTTAGCAAGTCCCGTGGCCCAGGAATTGGTTCAACAATTCACAGCACTGAGTAGCTGTGAACGATGCTGGTGACGAACACCTCACAGTGTTTGCTGGTGTGACAGAAGCCACTTCGCGTGACCTGCCAAGTGCCAGCACCGTGGTTACATTACTTCTCACCTTCACAGTGATGCTCGGAAGAGATGCCATGGGTTCTAGTCCACATCTTACCCTCAGCTTATTTGACCCTCAGAAAAAAGGAAAAGAAAGTAGTCAAGCTGCGATCAGAATTTCAGTCCCAGCAGCTTCTAACCTTTGCCACATGTCGCTGCCTCTTTTCTATCTTATTTTATTTAGTGACAGTTCTTATACGTGTATGTGATGTGTTTTGATCTTAACTCCCTCCCATTTCCTTCTCTTTTTCTCCTTTCGCCGAACCCTTTATTCTTCCCAATTAATCCCCCTTCTACCTTGATATCTTGTGTGAGTGTGTGCCAACTACTGAGTTGAGTGAGGGCTGCTGGCATGAAGTTTTATAACTCCAGTGTCCTAATCATTTAAAGGCTCTGTCTGCTTCTTTTTTTTAAATATATATTTTTGTTCATTTTTTATTTATTTATTTGAGAGCGACAGACGCAGAAAGACAGGTAGAGAGAGAGAGAGAGAGAGAGAGAGAGAGAGAGAATGGGCGCGCCAGGGCTTCCAGCCTCTGCAAACGAACTCCAGACGCGTGCGCCTCCTTGTGCATCTGGCTAACGTGGGACCTGGGGAACTGAGCCTCGAACCGGGGTCCTTAGGCTTCACAGGCAAGTGCTTAACCGCTAAGCCATCTCTCCAGCCCGGCTCTGTCTGCTTCTAACATCTACTGCTTTCTTCTTGTTGTTCTTCTTCTTCTCCTCCTCCTTTTTCTTCTTCTGCTTTTGAGGTAGGGTCTCGCTCTAGCCCAGGCTGACCTGGAATTCACTATGTAGTCTCACAGTAGCCTCAAACTCATGGCGATCCTCCTACCTGTCTCCTGAATGCTGGAATTAAAGGTGTGCGCCACCATGCGCAGCTTTAAGTATGATAATTTAAACATATAGACTTACCACCATGCCCTACTATTCCTTCTTTTGATTATTGGTTCCATTTGTCTGCTTTTTGAGTGTCATCTATGTCAACAAAACAAAACGAGACATTTCTGGACTTTGTGAAAATGGTCTGTGAAGAGTGAGGTTCATATTCTTCCCCTCAGAGCATTTATTCATTTTTTTTAAAATTTATTGATTTGAGAGAAAGACAGTATGGGCACACTAGGGCTTCTTGTTCTGCAGGTGGACTCCAGACACATGCACCAAACTTTTTTTTTTTTTTTTTTTCTGGCTTTTTGTGTATACTGGGGAATCAAACCTGGACCAGCAGGCTTTGTGAGAAAGTGCTTTTAACCACTGAGCCATCTTCCCAGCCTATTAGCACTTATTCTTTGTTTTTCTTTCTTTTTTTTTAATTTTAATTTTTAATTTTTATTAACATTTTCCATGATTACAAAATATATCCCATGGTAATTCCCTCCCTCCCCACCCCCACACTTTCCCATTTGAAATTCCATTCTCCATCATATTACCTCCCGATTACAATCATTGTAATTACATATATACAATATCAACCTATTAAGTATCCTCCTCCCTTCCTTTCTCTTCCCTTTATGTCTCCTTGTTTTTCTTTTTGAGCATTTATTCTTTTTTTTGGTTTTTGTTTTTTTTTTGTTTTTTCAAGGTAGGGTCTCACTCTAGCCCAGGCTGACCTGGAATTCACTATGTAGTCTCAGGGTGGCCTCAAACTCACAGCAATCCTCCTACCTCTGCCTCCTGAGTGCTGGGATTAAAGGCGTGCACCACCACGCTCAGCTTTGAACATTTATTCTTTTTTTAAAAATTTATTTATTTATTTATTTATTTGGATTTTCGAGGTAGGGTCTCACTCTGGTCCAGGCTGACCTGGAATTAACTCTGTCATCTCAGGGTGGCCTTGAACTCATGGCAATCCTCCTACCTCTGCCTCCCGAGTGCTGGGATTAAAGGCGTGCGCCACCACACCCGGCTTGAGCATTTATTCTTTTATCCAGTTGGGACAGAATTGAATTGGAGGGGCTGGAGCACAGCTTTAGACAGACTCGGGGGGTCTCCAGGCAAGGCTGGGGCATGTGCCCGGGAGTCCTCTGAGATGCTCAGTCTCTTAGCTGGGTTTGGTGGCAGCGTCCTCCTGGAGGTTAAGCTTAGCCTGGGCCAAGGGCACGGATGCCCAGAGAAGAAAGCATCTCTCAGACCTTCCAGCCTGCCATTGCAGTTAACCTAGTACCTGTTTCTAAAGCTCACTGTGATGTTTAAAAAATGTGAGGTTGCCATGTCTTGTTATTTTTTTTTTTTTCTTAATCATTTTTTGCAAAACTCACTATGCCCGGCAGGACTCCTCCTTCTCTTTCCACTCTAGCTCCATTCCTTCTCACCTCCTCCCCCCATCTCAACAGATGGGCTCCTGGTCATTTTATGCCCCTGTCACTTCACACATGAGTTGCTGGGAACCTGCTGAGGGTCACTTGGTTCTCGCCATAGTGCCCTTCTCTCAGCCTCCATGTGGGGCAGGATGCTCTGGGCTTGAACTCCAAGCATCCCTCATAAGGCTGGTGTCTGGCTAACTCGGATATAATGCCTAGCACATGGTGGGCACTCAGTCATTGGGTGAGTGAGTAAGGTGGGGCACGAGGTAACACTGGCTGATCCTTGGGGTTCAGGGTGAGGGGCGGCATGTTCAGAGGAGGAGGGAGTATTGCCGGTCCTGGTTCTGAGCAGCATCTGGTCACATCACAGGGACATTTGGCCTTAACATTTGGAAGAGACTAGAGGTTGTCACCATGGATGAAGATATAGAGCAGAAAGTTGGCACAGAGGAAAAGACTGACTTCATAGGCACTACCCTCAAGGCCTCCCTTTTGGAGCTGCAGTGAGTCACCCCAACCCCCAGGGCTCTTTGGGTCCCTGCAGAGGAGCTGTTAGCCTCCCCAGGTCCCAGAAGCTCCATCCTGGGTCGGGGAGGACCCTTGAAGGCAGAAGCTTATGACCTGCAGACCACTAGGGTTGGAGGGAGAAAATACTAACCCCGCACGTAGATGGAACTCCCACCTCCAAGCCAGACCCAGAGTTGTCAGGGCCGCGGATCATCTCCACATGGTCAGAGGAGCCTACCAGGGACGTGCCCAGGCCCAGGCCCGAGGCTCTGGTCCTAAGCAGATGTCTGTATTATTCCCCTGAGTTGTGGGGAATAGTTTCAGCTACTTGTTCATTCTCCATGGTTCCTCCCCACCTTCCCATCCATCCCATCCTTATTCTTGACCGAATTTCAAATGATTTTAGTTCATTCAAATTTTTTTTTACTTTTTTATATTTTATTTTGTGTATTCATGAGAGAGGGGAGCAGATAGAGAGCATGGGCCTGCCAGAGCCTCTAGCCACTGCAAACAAACTCCAGACACATACACCACCTTGCGCACCTGGCTTAGGCGCCTACTGGGGAATTGAACCTGGTTCCTTAGGATTCACAGGCAAGTGCCTTAACCACTAAGCCCTCTCTCCAGCCCTCCTTCAAAAAAAAATTTTTTTTTATTGATACCTAGAGATGTGGCTCAGTGGGTAAGTATGGCTTGCATGCACAAAGCCCCGAATTGCAACCCCAGTATTGTTAAAAAATAATTAGCTGGGCATGGTGGCGCATGCCTTTAATCCCAGCACTCAGGATGCAGAGGTAGGAGGATAGTTGTGAGCTCGAGGCCACCCTCAGACTACATAGTAAATTCCAGGTCAGCCTGAGCTAGTGGAAGACCCTACCTCAAAAAAACAAAACCTATCATTGGGATCCTATTCACTTTCATACAAAGGTCCTACCGCAGAGAACCCACCGTCCACATGAGATGGAGATGCAGTTTTATCTAATGATCGCTGGCAGTAGTGAGAATAGGACAAGCCACCTGGGTGGATTGGGTGGAGTACGTAAAGAAGGCTTTATAAGAGAGGAAACTGGGCAGATAGGTTTTGACATAAAGTAAGAGTGTGCCGGGTACCCTAAGACTTGTGCCCCTGTGTGTCCATCAACATCTGTACCTTGTTGAGAGGATGGTCCTGTCAGGGGGAGTTAAGACAAGGCTGAGCTTTTTTGCGGTAGGGAGGATGTTTAATTTATTTTTCTTTATTTATTCGAAAGTGACAGAGAAAGAGACAGAGAGAGAGAGAGAGAGAGAGAGAGAGAGAGAGAGAGAGGAGAGAATGGGCGCATCAGGGCCTCCAGCCACTGCAAACGAACTCTAGATGTGTGCCCCACCTTATGTATCTGGCTTACGCGGGTCCTGGAGGATGGAGCCTAGAGCTGGGGTCCTTAGGCTTCCCAGGCAAGTGCTTAACCGCTAAGCCGCGTCTCCAGCCTGGAGGATGTTTAAACATTCTACGCAGGGAGGTCCAGGTGAGGCCAACCTGAGAGACCAGGCCTTTGTGCAGGGTGTGGAAGAGAGAGAGAGGCTGGACTTTGGGGGCCAGCATATGTGGGCTTTGTTCGTGTCAGTGAGTGCTTGCTCAGGCCTGGGGCCTGGGGGAGACACGCAGAGGGTGGGTGGAGAGGAAGGGGTTCTTTGTGGGGGGGGGGTCGTGGAAGGAGCATGTGGTGAAGGAAGCCTCTCCCAGCAAGGAACTGGCCGAGGCCCTGGTGTACCAGCGGCGGGAGCAGGCAGCGCTCATGGCCCTCCTGCAAGGGAAGGGCGAGGCGGAGGCGGAGGCTTGGGAGAGGCTGCAGAAGATGGCCGCGGTGTCCCCGTGGGCTGGAGACCACTCTGTGGAAGACATCGAGGAGACCTGGAACAGATGGGAAGCCAAGGACAAGAAGGTGCGGGGGGGGGGGGGGTCTGGGGGGGCGGGTGCGAGGGTCCCAGGCACCCGCTGTTTCTTTTTCTCACCCGTGACTGCCCCGCAGGTGAGCACAGTGGTGGGAGCAGCGTATAAGCCCAGGAGCTGCGCGCGCCCCAGGCTCCTCACCACCAGGGTGCTTCTGGATGCCACGAAGAACCAGGTGAGGCAGCGGCCGCTCTGCTGTGCCCAGTTCTCGCCCCGTGACCCCCGCCCCCTCAGCCCCCTGGGACCACCAAGGAGAACCAAGCATGCATGCAAAAGCAAGGAGCTTTATTTCGGGCTCACGCTCGGACTCTTGACTTCACCAGCGCCGTGGATCCCTACAAGAGCCCTGAGCGGTGGGGGGGGGGGGGGGGGGGGGGGAGGGGGAGCAGGGTTTTTATAGGGATCTGAACAAAGAAGTAGGGAGAAGTAGGGGAATGGTTACATGATTGGTTGATTGAAGCAGTAACTGCACCTGTATTTTTCTGATAGGCTTAGGATGCTGGTGGGCAAAGCTGGTCGGCAGGGGGCTAGGGGAACTCCAAGCAGATTAGGTCACCTTTATTGTGGTTGGCTATGTGTATCAAAGACCTTTAAGCAAACTTATTCTGAGCAAATTTATCTATGACCACAGGAAGGCCTGGTGCAGACAGTCCCATTCCCTTATCAGGAAACTGACCTTGCTGGGAAGCAGAAACTTAGGCCTATTGATGAATCGGAGGCTTCCTGAGTCCTTCAGCCCTAAGGCGCCGGGGCTGTCAGAGGCCTGTAGACTCCCACCCTCGGCAGCCACTGCGCCCACCGGGGATCCAGTTAGAGGTGATGGGACCATATGGTTCCTGGTTCTGGCAGAAGACTGGTCTAGCTGGCGTGTCTGTCGAGGCCTGCTTAATGCTTGACATCACTGGCACAGGCTTTATTTTTGGGGACCCGTTCTGTTTGGTCTGTGGGCGGAGGTATGCCTTGGCCCTGGCCCTGTCTACGCTTCCAGAGCTCCACTGTAGTGGAGCTCATTGTATTTATATACATTTACTTCCCACGTGCCCATAAGAGTGAGTGCTCAAGAGCAGACACAGGGTCATCCTGGTGCCAGGCGTGAAGGCGGGCATGGAGCACATGGAGGGTGACAGCTCTCTTGGAGCAGAGGAGGAGAAGGGACACTCAGCAGTGACCAGAGTTGAGTTCCACGCTGCCTCTTGCCTGGGCAGAACCCATGGCTTCTCCCTACTTGTCTGCGATTGGGCGTTACGGGAGCGCCCGCCTTCCTGTGGAAGGGTCAGGACTGGAAGAGAGCACACCAAAGATCGCAGCCCTGCGGGCTTTCTCTTTGCTCAGCTGGGGAGGTTGCTGTGAGAGGCTCACTGGGCATCTCTCTCCTGTCTTGGAGGAGTCTCACAGCCCGGTTTGGTGAGCGCTCATGGGAGAGGGGAGGGGCATCGCAGGGTTCTCTGCATCCGGGCCCCACTCCAGTTCCAACTCATGGTTTTGTTTTAAGACTTAAGAGCCCTGGCACTAGAGACACCTTCCGAGGACGCTATGAGCAGCAGACGAGCATGTGGAGGGGACACATATAGGCTGGCCTGCTGCCGTGTGGGAAGGCCCGAGCTGTGTTGTTAGGGACGGCCACAGCACCACGGAGACTTGGGTTACATGGAGAGATCTCCCTTGCTGTGAGCCTCCTCTAGTGCTCATGCTGGTTGCTCTCAGCTCCAGCATTTACCTGCTGTGGTAGGTTGAATAGATGCCCCCCCCACAATATATTCAGTGTTTCATTAGCTTGTAGTTTGGATATGAAGCCCCCTGGCTGGGAGGCAGTGTCGCTGGGTGGATCTTAGGTTCCAGTTCTAAGGTGCGGTGGTGGGTGTGAGATTCCAATCTAAAGATACGCAAGGTGTGTCTAGCTAGAGTTCCGGAAGTGTGCTGTAGTGTGGCTTTTTTTTTTTTCCGGCTTGTGGTTCTTCTCTGATTCTGTGAAGGCAGGCCAACTTCTTCTGCCGTTATGGAACTTCCCCTGGATCCGTAAGCTTCAACCAATCCTCTCCTTCCATAACTGTGCCTGGTCTGGAAGTTCATCTCGGCGAACCCGAGACTGTCTGCTACACCCGCCTTCTGCTTCGCCCCCAGATCTCACCTCAGATCTACCAAAACCTGCCGTTCTGTGACCTGAAGCCCATCCAGCAGCCGGATTTCCTGACTCACAAGCCCCTGCAGCAGCAGGACCGGCACATCCGCTGGGAGGCCAGGGACATGCAGAGGCATCTGGAGTTTATCCGGGAGCAGATCTACACGACTGGGTCGGCCAGCACGCACGGCACCACGACCTCCTCGTCCCCCTCCTTGTCCCTGGCAGCCTCGGCCTCCAGGGGATTGGACTCCAACCTCTCCACCTCCCGGATGCCCCCATCGTCCGTCTCCTTGCTGAGGCCCTGGTCAGCCTCCTCGGCCCAGTCCAGCCTCTCAACCCCGCCCCATCCCCCAAGTCCATCCCGCAGAGCTCAGAGAGCCCCAGCCCCATTCTGTCCTCCCTCCAGCTGTACCCTAGGCTCAAGGGAGTCACCCTCATGTCCTCGGTGAACTGGGGCTCTCATATCATATTCTGAAGTGTTCATCCTTCTCTCCATCCTCTAGCAGGGGGACCCGTGGGATCCTGGATGTCCCTGGCTTGTCTTCTGCCAGGGGGTACGGTGCTTAGCTCCTCCCTCCGCCGGCCCCTCCAGATACCACACTGCCTCTCTGGAGGAGTCCAGCTGGTTTTTTTTTTCCCCCTCTGGTTTGAGAGTTTTGGTATAGAAAATAAATTTTCTCATATGCTAGAATCCTCCAGGTGATGACAATGGACTCTGTGTCTTACCCCTTTAAATCCCTGCTACAATGAGATGGGTCACAATACCTGCTGTGTTAGTGACTTTTCTCATTGTTGTAGCAAAATACCCAACAAGAAGAAGGGAGAGAAGGAAGGAAGGAAAGAAGGAAGGCAGGCAGGCAAGGAGGATAGGTAGGAAGGAGGGAGGGCCTGTTCTGGCTCGCAGTTTGAGGGCATTGTTCAAGGTGGCAGAGCAGGAAGCAGCTAGTGGCATGGCGTCCATCGTCAGGAAATAGAGAGAATACAACTTAGCTGGCATTCTCTTTTCTACTCAATCTGGGACCCCAGTCCATGGAATAGTGCTGCCCACATTTTGGGGGGGTCTCCCCACCTCGGTCTAATCTAAGAACTCCCTCACAGACATGCTCAGAGACTTATCTCCCGTGTGATTCTAGTTCCGGTCAGCTTGGCAGTCAAGATTAAAAAACTAGCATACCCAGCAAGGTCCTAGGCTGACACAGGAAGCAGCCTCTCCCGCAGGATGCCTGGGGTACGGCTGGAGCTGGCTGGCTTGGCAGCCCTGCTCAGCCTCGGAGAAGAGCGAGGCTCAACAGCGGTCTATGTTAGCAATGGCTGCTTGTCCTTTCTTCTTACTGCCTGTCTTACTTGTCCATCAGGCACTCTCCTCTGTGCCTGGTACTCTATGTCTTGTATGCAAGAGGCCTGGTATATGAGCAGATGGCATTCCTGGCTTTAGAGCCTCCCTTTGGCCTAGGAGCATTTGACTCAGCCTCTGTGGGCCTCCAGTCCTCTCAGCAAGTCACCTCTGTTCTGAGGCATGTAGTGACTTCTGGACACAAACGAGCCCATCCATAGGTTGTGAGGCGAGACCCCCATGAGCCTGAGCCATTCACCCCCTTTCAGGTTTGCTGTGCTCATCATGGTCAGGAGCAGGGCAGAGCCTCATACCCACCCTTGGTCATTGTGGTGGTTTGATTTAGGTGTCCCCCATAAATGTAGGTATTCTGAATGCTAGGCTCCCAGCTGATGGAGATTTGGGAATTAACACCTCCTGGAGGGAGTGTATTGTTGGGGGTGGGCTTATGGCTGTGATAGCCAGTTTCCCCTTGCCAGTGTCGGGCACACTCTCTCCTGTTGCTGTTGTCCACCTTATGTGGGCCAGGGGGTGATGTCCACCCTCTGCTCATGCTGTCGTTTTCCCTGCCATCGTGGAGCTTCACCTTTGACCCTGTAAGCCAAAATAAACCTCTTTTTTTTTTTCCCCCTCAAGCTGCTCTTGGTTGGGTGATTTCTACCAGCAATGCGAGCCTGACTGCAACAATCATGGTGTGGCACCAGGTCACCTCAAATACCCTAAGGCAGTTGTCCTCAGATCAGCAGAGCTGGGGCCCCTTTTGGACTCAGCAGAGGCAATGGACTCTAGGCTCCGCGATGGCACGGTTGGCGAGGTCAAGGAAGTCATAGGGATGCTCAGCCATAGGGTTCAGGCTGAGTCTACCTAATTGCCAGGGGGCTGGGAAGCAGGCTGGGCAGTTGGTCCCAGGACCCTTTGTTCCCTATATGGCAGCTCTTCATGTATGTGTCTCTTCTGTATGGATGCGTTGAGTCCTGGGCCAGATATGGTGAAAGGGAAGGTACTGAGATGAAACCTTGAAACCTTCTCCTAACTGAGATACCAAGAAGTCCTGGGGCCTCCTGACCAGCCCTATGCCCAGGGGGCCACTCCAGGGTGTAGCACCCCGAGAAATACATTGCCTTAACATTTATACAGTAGGCCTTTCCTAAGGAAAACAAATCTACTCTCTGATGGTTGCTATTGTTAGCCAGAAGGTCTATCTCTGCTGCCTGCTCCCTTGGGCCCCAAGGGACAGGGTCCAAGCCTCACAAGGCCAGAGCTTCACTTGGCATGTGACAGTGTTTTTATCGTGAAAACTGTGCCTCAGAGAGGTTGAGATTGGCCCTACATCCCAAGCAGTGCCTGAGAAGCTGTGCGTGCCGGACCCCTGCACTGGGCTGCTTGGCCGCGGAGGGGCTTCCTGAGAAGGCTGGGTGACCTTGGAGACACCCTCTTCTGGGGTGCCTCCCTCACCTGGCCGTCACCTTCCATAGGAGGTATCCTGTGAGAGTGTGCAGGCCCAGGGCCCGGGCTGAAGATAGAGAAGGGTCACCTGCTGATTCCCAAGCACACAGTGTGACCAGCTGGCTGGCTACCAGTTTGATAGATAAGCTTGACCTGACCTTCTTGGATGGAGGGGCTACGGCCCACCACAGCCCTGTCAGTCCACTCCTCATGACCCTTCAGTGGTTCTGTTGATGTTGGGTCCCACAAAGTGCCTAGTGAACCCTTTGGGCATCCACGACAGGGAAGGGACTGGCTGGTGGTCACATGGCCGGAAGGTGGCAGACCTGAGATGTAACTTATCCGGCCTGGCAGGATCACTTCTCACCAACAGTAACCAGGGTAGCCCAGCAGCCAGTAAGTGGCAGGGTTGTAGGAGCCATCAGACCAGCAGTGGCTGCAGCCTGGGGAAGAGACGAGTTAGCTCTATTTAGTGCTGCTGGGGGCCGGGGCTGGGCCTGGTGCCTCAGATAGTGCAGCGGTGCCCTGGCTAGTGAGGGCTGGCAAGCAAGAAGGTACAGTCATTGGCCAGATCACAGTCCCTCCAAAGGCTACTGTCAGGGAGTCCTCAGTGTCCCCGGGGGTGGCCAAAGAAACTCAACAGAAGGTTCTAGTTCTCTTACAGAGTCAGCAATGGCAGGGTGTGGTGGTATAAGCCTGAATGACAACGCTTGGAAAGCTGAGGCAGGGTGATTCTAAGTTTGGGGCCAACCTGGGCTGCATAGCGAGACCTCGTCACAGACAAGTAATCATGGTGGATTCTATTCAGTAGTTAAAAGGAATACATAAGAACAGGAGATCAGCCCATGGGTCAAATCCGGCCCACATCTGTCTTATAAATGAAAATTTTCTGAAACCCAGAGAAACAGAGAGTTGGAGAGAGAGTGAGAATGGGCACACTGATTTATTTTTATTTATTTATTAGGCATATGTTTCATATGCCTAGTAGGACTATTTGTGGAGCTCACCAAACTGCCCAGTAAGCACTTTTCTTAATGTTCATATCCATATATTAATGCTACTCTCATTTTTGGTTAGAGAAGCTTCTCTTTTCAGATGATGGCAGTGACCCTGGGATGCTCAGAAGGCATCATGGTGCTGGAAAGAAGT
Source organism: Jaculus jaculus (assembly GCF_020740685.1). Taxonomy (NCBI): domain Eukaryota; kingdom Metazoa; phylum Chordata; class Mammalia; order Rodentia; family Dipodidae; genus Jaculus; species Jaculus jaculus. The sequence goes on from NC_059109.1 coordinate 111,874,801, forward strand.
GACAGGAGTGCTCAGCACCGAAATATCTCTATCACACCTTCCAAGGCTCAGAATCTATTGTGGAAGAGGTGGCAGAAAGAATGCAAGATCCAAAGGAAGGGTAGGACTCCTTACAACGTGCTCCTCCAGATACAAAATGGTCTGGATATCCATGACCTCACAGCGCCTGACACTACCTACACAAGACCATCATAATAGGAAGAAAAGATGATGACATCAAAATAAAAGAGAGACTGATTGAGAGGAGGAGGGGATATGAGTGGAATTTCAAAGGGGAAAGTGGGGGGAGGGAGGGGATTACCAGGGGATATTGTTTACAATTATGGAAGTTGTCAATTAAAGAAATTATTTATTTACATCCATGGCACACATGTGGGGGTCACAGGACAACTTTGAGGTGTCTGTACTCTGCCTTATCTTGAGACAGGGCCTCTTGATGCTACAAACGATCACACACGCACGCACACACTTTGCATGGTGGTTTGTGTGTGATTGAACCGGGGCCCATGGGCTTTGCAAGCAAGCGCCTTTAACCACTGAGATAGCTCCTTAGCCCTGATGGTCCCCACTTCTGCCTCCATCTCTGGCACAGCTCTGCCTGGGAGGGCAACTTGGGAGTTCCAGGCATAGCAGCCGCATCCTCCTGGCTTCTCCCAAGGGCTAAAGGAGATCTGCAATTTACACCAGCCCGTGGGGCTCCAGGACCTCCACCTGGCTCCTTAGGCCGTGCACCCCAGGATCCCACTGTTCAGCACTGCAGTTCCTGTCTACCCGCCCCCTGCCCCCCAAGCCCTGTGGGACCACAAGGCTCAGCCCCAGGTTGTTTCCCTCAGGCTCTGCAGGGCAAACCCTCTGTGAAGGGTGCTTGCTTTGCTCATTCTCCTTGCCAAGGCCTCGTCTCTGGACTCCTGGGATGTCCCAGAGGGCCTTCAAGTGGTGACACCCTCATCTGTCCTCCACAGCTTCCTGGTGGTGGTGTTGGAAATGACGGTGAGCGAGGAAGGAGGTGCTCACTGCAAGATCCGCTAGTCTGAGTCCGGAGGAGGCCACCTCGGCCTTCCCTTCCTGCTCCAGCATCTGCCAGAGGCGCTCAAAGGACAGAAAAACTTGCCTTGATCCATTCCTTGGTCACAGTCTCCTCCTTCTCAGAGCCCCAGACCCTGGAGCCGAAGCTCTGGAGCTGCCCGGGGCTGGGTTCGAGAGGCAAACAGAGCTGCTACTGCGTGTTGCCCGTGGAAGGTGCATTTCCTACGGATGGCTGTGAGGAGTCAAGGGTGCCACATTTAGAACTTCTTGTGAGCCCTGGGGCCCCATGGCAGGGAGTATGGTGAGGATCATCCATTTCCAGGTGTGAACATGACAGACAGGTGACCAGTAGCCTGAGCTGGTCCCCTGAACCCTAGACGATTAACAGAGATTTACGACACAATGGCCAAGGGACGTCCCTCCAGCCGTGGTGTGTGTAGGCTCAGATTTGGACTTAATTTAGACAAAGACCATGGCATTTCCTTACCAGTGTGCCCAGCAGTACCCTTACTACCCTAGTTTTGCACACCAGACTGAGGGCCCTGGCTCCCAGGGCAGGGAGGCATTGAGGGCTGCATCTCCTAGGGCAGATGGGGAAACTGAGACTCCGAGGGAGGCTACAGTAAAATGGCACGTGAGGGAGCACAGGCCAAGGGTGGAAGCAGAGCTGTGTCGTCCATCATTGGGACCATGGCCTGCCATCTGTCCAGGGCTCTGGGAGTATCAGTCTGCCTGGCCACGACGCCCTGGCTCCAGAGATTAAGGGATTAGCTAAATCCTGGCACTCGAGCTCAGTTTATCAGAGGCGCCACTCTGGGGGCCTTGGGGTAGCTTGGCACCCTGTACTTCCTGGTCTGTCTTGGTGGCTAGGGACACATTACTCTCACCCTGGCTGGTGGCCCACACCTCTGTCCAGGCCAATGGCGGGCAGAGAGCCAAGTTGACTTTGAAGGCCTGGAATGGGATGGACAGGAGGGATCTAGGGGCTGTCATTGTCCTCCTAATGAAGATTCTCCCCCAGTGAGCTCTCCCTGTACAGCGCTCTCCCTGCCCCTCACTGGGCTGGTCATGTGCATGGTGACCTCTTCTCCTGGGGACTAGCAGGCTTGGTAGACAGAGGGCATAAGGGGGAGGGGACTGATGGGGAATCAGGAATCTGACAGCCAGAGTAGGTATGAGCCACAGTGCTGGACATGTTTCATATGCCTAGTAGGACTATTTGTGGAGCTCCTGCAAGCTGTGGCCCATGCCTATCTCAGCCATCTGAGGAGTAGGAAGAGGAAGAGGAGGAGGAGGAGGAGGGAGAGGGAGAGGAGGAGGCATTCTCCAGGGTGGACTTGGCAGAGCCACTGTTCTGCTGTCCACATACAGCCTCACAGAGTCAGTTCATAGAAACCTCCTGGAACCTTCCATAACTGTGGAGAGGAGGGCTTAGTAAGCACCCTGGGGCATGGCAAGTCTGGATTGGGTGGTCCCTGCACCATGAGTCACCATGTGACTCTGGGAAGTTGCTGCATCTCCCTGTGCCTCAGTTTCCTCATCTGTGGGATACATCGTCTTATAGAGAGCAGAGAGGGGCGGGAACACACGGTGATTTATGTAACATTTGTGTTACGTGAGTGTACACTCAGAACAGCCCAGAGAATAAACTTGAACCCAAGGGGACTGGAAGCCATGGTGGGGAAAATGTCACCGGAGTGGCAAACAGCAGGAACTCCCTCCATGAAAATTGTCACCGACAATTTTTTACCAGACCCTGTTTACAAATATTCCTCAACTGCCAAAATATCCAGGACTCAATCTGGCAAAAGCAAAACAAAACAACAACAACAACAACAAAACCAAAACAGTGCAGAATTCCTATGAAGCAAGGGATGACACTTTATCTTGAAGGATTTTGAAAAGCTGAGGAAATGGAGAGAAGGTTCTAGTTCCCAGAGGAGCAGCTCTGGTGTGGTGGAGACATTTACCCTTCTCACGTGAGCCCATGGACTCAGCACAAGCAGCAGAATTTACAAGCGCAGCTTGACCACACAAGCCAGTTCTGGAGGTTGTCTGGAAAAGGCTTAGCAAGACCGCCAAGAAAGGGCTAGGAAGTGGAGAGCGACTTGCTAGAACACAGACTTGCACATTTTGAGGCTAGAGTCACGGAAAGAGCATGGTGCTGGCATGGGATGAGACTGGGCTCCAAGACGTGGGGGAGATGAAACCTGCACCCCCAGGGCACATGGGCTGGGAATTTATGATGCCATATTGTGGTGTGGCCTTTGAGTCAAAAATTAGAACCCTACCTCACACCATGGATAACACTCCCAGATGCATTAAGGAGCTCTAATGCATCTAGATCTTGCATCTTTCTTTCTTTCTTTCTTTCTTTCTTTCTTTCTTTCTTTCTTTCTTTCTTTCTTTCTTTCTTTCTTTCTGTCTTTCTCTCTCTTTCTTTCCTTCCTTCCCTCTTTCTTTTTGTCTTTCTTTCTGTCTTTCTCTCTCTCTCTCCTTCCTTCCTTCCCTCTTTCTTTCTTTCTTTTTTTCTTTCTTTCTTTCGCAAGCCCAACAGACTGGACTTATTTATTTATTTATTTGACAGAGAAGAGAGAGAGAGAGAGGGAGAGGGAGAGGGAGAGAAAGGGCATGCCAGGGCCTCCAGCCACTGCAGATGAACTCCAGATGCTTGTGGCCCCTTGTGCATCTGGGTAACATGGGTCCTGGGGAATCGAACCAGGGTCATTTGGCTTTGCAGGCAAGTGCCTTAACCACCAAGCCATCACTCCAGCCCAATCTTGTGTCTTTTTGCATGACACGTAATGAAATGGACAGGAGAAGATATGAGCCTGCTGCTGTGCACTCTGTGAGGGGAACAGCCTTCCTGACAGCCTGCCCATTGGAGAAGCTATAAAGCAATGACTGCAGTGGTAATAGAACGTTTTCTAAATAAAATCAGTTTGAACAAAGTTAAAGACAAATAGCTTGGGGAAAACTGGACAATGGAGGAATGAACTAGGGCTGGGACTTGAGGGAGGAAGTAGGGTGTCTATGGGCATTTTTTTCCCCCCAAGATAGGGTCTCATTCTAGAACAGGCTGACTTGGAATTCTAGTCTCAGGGTGACCTCAAATTCACAGCAATCCTCCTACCTCTATCTCTTGAGTGCTGGGATTAAAAGCATGCCCCACTGTGGTAGTTTGATTCAGGTATCCCCCATAAACTTAAGTGTTCTGAATGCCAGGTCCCCAGCTGATGGCAATTTGGAAACTGAATCCTGCTGGAGGCAGTGTATTATTGGGGGCAGGCTTATGGGTGTTATAGCCAGCTTCATCTTGCCAGTGTTTAGCACGTTCTCCTATTGCTGTTGTGTACCTGATGTTGGTCAGGAGGTGATGTCCACCCTCTGCTCATGCCATCATGGAGCTTCCCCTTGAGTCTGTAAACCAAAATAATCCTCCGCCCCCTGCCACAAGCTGTTCTTGGTTGGGTGTTTTCTGCCAGTAAAACAAAGCTGACTGCAACGGTAGAATTGGTACCTAGAAGCGGAACCGTTCTTGTTAGAAACCTGATTCTGTGGCTTTGTCCTTTGGTACTGCTTTGCAGGAGGAATGTGGGAGAATTTGAAACCTTGGCCTAAGAGATGCCTTGCAGTGCTGTAAGTACAGGTTGATGGACCATTCTGGTCAGAGTTGAAAGACCTGATTGCAGCAAGAGCTATGGACTGTGAGGTTTGGCTTATGAGGGTGAGAAAGAGCTTTGCCTGGACTTGGCTAGAAGCAGTTTGTGTGAGAGGCTTGCTGTTATGCCTGTGTCCTGAGAACTTGTGCAGGGTTGCATTGCATAGAAATGGGCTTTCTGGGGGCTGGAGAGACGGCTTAGCAGTTAAGTGCTTGCCTGTGAAGCCTAAGGACCCTGGTTCGAGGCTCGATTCTCCAGGACTCATGTTAGCCAGATGCACAAGGGGGTGCATGTGTCTGGAGTTCCTTTGCAGTGGCCAGAGGCCCTGGTGTGCCCATTCTCTCCCTCTCTCTCTTCCTCTTTCTCTCTGTCTGTCACTCTAAATAAATAAATAAATTAAAACTTAGAAAAAAAAAAAAAGAAATGGGCTTTCTATGGACATTTTTTTAAAACTAAAAATCAGTGTAATTTTTTTTTTCATATGGGCACACCAGGGCCTCCAGCCGCTGCAAATGAACTCCAGATACATATGCTACCTTGTGCATCTGACTTACATGGGTCCTGTTGGGGAATTGAACCTGGGTCCTTTGGCTTTGCAGGCAAGTGCCTTAACTGCTAAGCCGTTTCTCCAGCCCTGAGTTGGCTTTTAAATGACAAGAATGGTTCACATAAGAACTATCCATACGGTGGCAAGCTCGACATATAAGGCTTCTATGCTAACTGCTGGGAGGTCCAGGAGTCTGAGGTGTTTTTCTGAGGCCCTCCCACCCTAGAGACTGTCCAAGGGCCCCGAGGTTGGTGCTAGAATAATCCAGGGCTGGCTGGAGGCCTGGCACTGGGCCCAGGGGCGGATTGTGCAGCTGTCGGGAGGCTGCACAGGGTGCCCTCCCTGGAGACAGGGGCATTTCCTGTCTCTCTGCCCTTCTGATGCCCAGCTGGCTCCTTGCCCATTTCCAACTCCCTGCTCCGCCTGTGAGAAATTCTCTCCTTTGGAGGCCCTAGTCCCTCCTCCTACCCCTTTGGGTTCCTGCTCAAGGGAAGCATCCTTCCATCCCTGAGGACTGCTCCTCTTATTTCCTGTCCGGGGCCAGAGGGTGACGGTAACCTCAGTGACCACCCAGCCCCTGCTGTGCATATGATGTGCGCTGGCTCTTCTGTGGTCTGAGTCACGGCTGATACCGATGCAGACACTGTGTCTAGCACTTCTGCGTGCTGTCAAGCAAGGGCTAGAGCATGTGGGGAAGAATGCACAGCCATGACAATGACACAAGCTACAGTGACTTCAGAGTGGCTCACAGTGGATGATGATATCTACACAGGACCTGCATTACAGGAGGGGAAATATTTAGTTGGGTAAAAAAGAGATGGGATTCAGTGGAAGGGGTTGTAAGGAAGGGGGGAAGGGGAGCATGGTGTGGGGGGGTTATGATCATGGTATATTGTGTATATGGATGAGTTTTCAAATGTTAAAAAAAGTATAGCATTTTGGGCTGGAGAGATGGCTTAGTGGTTAAGGCATTTGCAGAGCCTAAGGATCCATGTTCAACTCTCCAGATCCCACGTAAGCCAGATGCACAAAAGTGAGGCAAGCACCAGGCTGCATATGCCCACTAGGTGGCGCAAGCATCTGGAGTTCGATTTCAGTGGCTGAGGCCCTGGCGTGCCAATTCTCTCTGTCTCTCTCTCTCAAGTTAAAAAATAAAAGTAAATAAAGGTAAAATCTGGAAAGAATCCTCTCTGGAAAGAAATCCAGAGATGGTCTCTTTGTGCTCAGCATCACACAGCCAAAAGTCCATAGGATTTTACCACACTGTGAGGTGAGCAAGGGTGGGGAGCTCTGGTCCACACTTCATCATTCTCTCCTCATACAGATGTGGAGACGGAGGCCCTAGGAGAGTCTTGCTAAACATCATCCAATAGATGACCAACTATAGGTGGGGGCTGAGACCCATTTGAGGGCATGGAATCCTGACCACCAGACTGCCAGGGCATGTCCTGAGATCTGCTTGAATGAAAGCAGAGTGGCATCTCCTGTACAGGGGGCAGAGTGTCTGGGTTTCAATGCTGGAACTGTCATCTTGCTGGCTAGGATGGTTCTGAGCTGCTGTCACCATCCCCGCGTGGAGAACGGGGCTGTTGTGAAGATACCCAGACCTGGCAGGTGACAGGTAATTCCTCATGGCGGCTTCTGACCTCACATGACTCCCCCCTCATCAGCGCCCAATGACACCCAGACTTGGTTGGCACTAAAAAATACACTTTACTCTCTCTCAGGGCAGGGGCTGTGGGTGTGGCTCTTCGGGTGGGGTCACAGAACCGTGCACACGCACGCGGTACAGGCAGGTGAAGCGTGGGTTTCCCCAGTTGCTTGAGATCTTCACCTTGACTGCACCAAACGCCCGGGGTGGCTCATTCTGGAAGAGAGCCAGACAGGGGCAGCTCCCCTCCAGGCCTCCACCTGACTGGCAGAGGGGCCTTAGGGAGAATCATTTCACGGGCGGGGACCATCCTAAGACCACACAGTGAGTCAGCACTCAGGGGTCAAGATAGAAGGTGCTGAGACCAGAAGGTCAGACAGTTGCTGTCGGGAAAAACACCCCGGTCTTGGAACCCTGGCCGGGTATGTGTTGTGGGACCCTGAACAAGCCGTTGGACTCTGTAAGCCGCAGTTTCCCACTGTCAGACGGGCATGGCAGCAGCTACTACCCGGGACTGTTGTGGGCACGAACCGAGATCTTGGAACTAGGTGGCTCACTGACCCCTGGCCCATGGTGTCAGCTCAGCAAGTGCAGCCCCCTCCCCTTTCTGCTCCTCCAGAGGTGGGTGGAGCCTGTGTCATCACACTTCCTGCCCAGCCCTCCTCCTTCTCCCTCACCCCCCAAATGGAGAAGGCTTGGCCTTCAAGATCTGGGTGCATTGCCAGCCTGGGGGAGCATGCTTGGAATCCCAGGTACTCAGAAGGCTGAGGCAGGAGGATCACAAGTTCAAGGCCAGCATGGGCTACATAGTGAGACATTGCCTCAAAATTTAAAGAATGTAAAAAGAGTGCTGAGGAAATCTCTAGTGGTAAAGCACTAGTATGTGTGAGATCCCAATACTGCCATAAGGAAGAATCTCAGGCTGGAGGGATGGCTTAGCGATTAAGGCGTTGCCTGTGAAGCCTAAGGACCCAGGTTTGATTGCCCAGTACCCACCCACATAAGCCAGGTGCACAAGGTGGTGCATGTATCTGGAGTTCATTTGCAGTGACTAGAGGCCCCGGCCTCTCTCTATCTCTGTGCCTCTTTCTCTCTCAAATAAATAAATTAATTAAACAATAAGAATAATCTCCATGCACTGTTCAACCTCCTTGAGTTTGCACATGTGAAAACTAAGGCTTAGAGAAGAAAGGGAGTGTCCCACATCACACAGTTTCTCCTCCTATGGCTGGATCAGGGCTGACTGGAGGCTCCCAGGAAGGAGACTCCAACCCCACCTGATGGGCGTCTTTTGTTCAACGTGGGCTTTGCAGGGAGGAAATGCAGCGAGCTGACTTCCTGGTGGTGTGGGGTGTGGGGTGTGGGGGAGGATCAGGGTGCATAGAGGACTGCATGGGGGAGGGGTGGGTGCCTGGAGAGAGCTCCTTGGTCCCCCCCCCCACCGTGGGGTCCTGGGCAGCAGCTCCATCTTTCTGAGCCTCAGTTTCCTAGTCTGTCAAGTGGATCAGTACTGACTGGGCATCTCCCAGGGTCGGGTACAGATCTACCCAGGGTGCCCTCCGCTGAGGCTCCAACAGGCAGCCCCCCTCCCCAGATACCTGGAGTGAGAATATGTGAATGGTGTTTTCTGGCTGAAACTGGAACGCCCCCAGGAATACCTCCTCACTGGGGGGATTCTCCATGCCCTGTGAAGCCAGAGAACGAGGGGTCAGACTCAGTGGGCGGGGCCCTCCTCACTCACGTGTGTGGGTGCTGTCGCAGCCCAGGGGCAGATGGGAAAGCTCATTGCCTGAGGAGTCAGAGGCGGGGCGCCCTTCTCACCTGCTACTGATGGCAAGGGTCAGGCTGCTTCTCAGCCCTCCTCTGGACTCCACTCTACTCATAATTCTGGGTCTTCACAGCAAAATGGGGGCCCGCAAAAGAGACCAAAAATGGGGCCTCTCTTATCTTGGACAAGCCTCGGTTGAACTAGATAGCTGTTTACGCTGGTCCTTGTGGCCACCTAAGCCTAACTGAGCCATATCCCCCAACCCAACCCCCTTTCCCTCAGCCTGCAGAAGCTGTGTAGATCTTTCTTCTAAGGCTTGGATGACCACCTTTCGGTGTGGTCCCTTGGTCCGTTCTGGCTCCCTGATGGTGCGAACTCACATAGACAACGAAGTCCTTGGGCGCCGTGTCCAGGCTGCCGGACAGCGAGATGGTCTTGGGGATGTGCTGAAGTGTCAAATTGGACAGGTAGACCTTCTGGGCCAGTCGGATGGTCACCTGGCCACGGTCACCAGCGAAGGCCCAACAGTTGCCGGGTGTCACATTGGGCTTAAAAAGGGTGTAAGAAAGGTTTGTGCTTGGTGGATAGGGGTTCCTCAGTACCTTCTCCCCAGCTCCCCACACTTCCTCAACCTCCCAGAGGCCCAGTCCGTCCTGTCCACAGCTTGGCTCCAGCAACATACGGGGCCTCCCAGGCTCCAGGCTCTCCCAGCACCTGTTCAACCTTTCCCTCATCGTTTGCACACTCTCACAACTACCCTATGACGTAGGCACCCATACCACCTCCCCCCCATTTTACACAGGAGGAAATAGGAGCAGAGCAGGGAAATGAGTGATCCAAGACCATGCAGACCTGGAAGGGAATCTCAGGCAACTTGGCCCTGGAGCTTGTTTGCCATTAATCTCCACAATCTTCTGCCCCCATAGAGTGAGAAACAGAGGCCCAGAGATGGAAAGAGGAAAAAGAAAAAAGGGGGCTGGAGAGATGGCTTAGCAGTTAATACACTTGCCTGAAAAGCCAAAGGACCCAGGTTAATTCCCCAGGACCCACATAAGCCAGATGCACAAGGTGGCGCATGCACCTGGAGTTCATTTGCAGTGGCTGGGAGGCCCTGGCATGCACCATTCTCTCTCTCTCTCTCTCAAATAAATAAATAAATATAAAATATTAAAAAAAAAAAGCAAAGAGGGTAGCCTCAAAAATCACATAGCAAAAGCATTCATTCTTTCGGTACTGAGCTTCTTGGAGACAGAGTGCATGGACAGAGTCTGGAAGGGATGCCAGGACGTGGGGCGGGTCAGGGAAGTCCTCCTGTAGGATCCGGGACAAGGCAGACTAGGTGTTAGCAAGGGTTAGGCCGAGGGAATGTAAGAGGCCCAAGGACAAGTCAGGCAGGACTGACAGAGCGAGGAGCTGGAGTCAGTGGTTCAGGATCACGTTGCCAAGGTCCAGGCGGCAGAGTCTTGGCCGGCCTGTCCTCACCGTGCCTTAGGCCTGACCGTCACTTCAGCTGTCATTTCACAGCCAGACCTGGACCTTCTCTCGTCCAGACTGCACACCTGCCTGCCCGGCCAGCGCTTGCTGTGAGCTATGCTTCCTTCGTCCTTCTGCCCCAGGGGCTTGGTGCCTGCTCACTGCCCAGGGAGCCCTGCTTGTCCTTGGTCATCCCACCAGGAGACCTCCCTATCCCCAGGAGCCCATTTCCCCAGCTGGACCCTGCATGGGTGCTGACATCTCTTTGAGGGTGGGGTCTCAAAGACAGGTTGCTTGTGTGGCCTTGGCGCAAGGCTGGCCGTTAAAATGAAAAACAAAAAACAAAACAATAAAAAACCTTATGAGCATTTGAAGTTGCTCTGGGGCTTAGCCAGGCCTGAGCCCCCCCCTCTGAGCTAGTTTCTTCATCTGCAAGGCAGATTCCTAAGGGGTGAAAGTTTGAATTCTGTCTCTACCACATGCCATGTACCCAAGTGACATGGCTCCCTGGTGATGCATCCTCCTTTACAAAATGGTTACATCATGAGCCCATTTGCGGGGTAGCCTGAGGGTTCTGAGACCCTGAGGTCTAAGGGCTTTGCGGGGTTCCCTGTGCCTTCCTGCACACTGGCCTCTATCCTTTCTTCCTAGCCTCCATCCTGCCCACTGTCCACTACCATGATTTTGTCCCACCTCTGCATACTGGTCTCAGCTCCAATCAATCCAACCCTGCCTTGTTAAAATTTCTGTTCCCAGCCCCTGGCCTTCTCCTGTGGTCCTCTGCCCTGTTCCTTGCCTCGAGGATCACATCTGGAGGCTGTGCGTAGTTCCATAGCCGGATCCAGTTCCAGTAGGACCGAGCCTTTTCGTGGTTATAGGTGGCTGACGTGTGATCAAAGTCGATACTGGCCCCTGTATAGAGAGGGTGCGTCTCAGCCTCTGCTGGAGGAGACCCACGTTGATGGCACGCTTGCTATAGGCTGGCGTGGAGCTGATACCAGTGGCCCAGCATCAGGCAGCTGCCTGCAGAGTAGCTGCATTAGCGCAATATTTTTTTTTCGGTGCAATATGCATTTGGTTTTTCGAGGTAGGGTCTCACTCTAGCCCAGGCTGACCTGGAATTCACTCTATAGTCTCAGGGTGGCCTTGAACTCATAGCGATCCTCCTACTTCTGCCTCCCGAGTGCTGGGATTAAAGGCGTGCACCGCCATGCCCGGCTTTAGTGCAATATTTAAAAAAAAAAAGTATCTTGATTAATTTATTTATGAGAGGGAGAGAGAGAGAATGAAGGGGCAAGCCAGAACCTCCAGCCACTGCAAAAGAACTCCAGATGCATGCGCCACCATATGCATCTGGCTTACATAGATTCTGGGGAATAGAACCTGGCCATAAGGCTTCACAGGCAAGCACCTTAACTACTAAGGCATCTCTCCAGCCCAGAGATGATTTACTTATTTATTTATTTTGTTTTCAAGGTTGGGTCTCGCTCTAGCCCAGGCTGACCTGGAATTCACTATGGAGTCTCAAGCTGGCCTTGAACTCACAGCGATCCTCCTATGTCTGCCTCCCATGTGCTGGCATTAAAGGTGTGTGCCACCACGCCAGGCTGCGTTAGTGCGATATTGCCAGGTGTATGTCCAGTGTGCAGAAGGCCTGGCCAGAGAGGCAGAGGGAAGCCCAAGGTGGCTCGGTGGGGGAGGGGCAGATGCCTCTGACCTCATAGTTCACTGAGCCCTGGAGTGTGCCTGGATCAGCTGATGGCACTGCCTGCGGGGTTACCTCATCCCCCAGGCAACCCTGTGCTCACCCTTGCTCTTAAGGGCTTCCTGCACATTCCTCCTGCTGACTTGAAATGCTCTTCCCTCCCCACGGTGGGAGTCCTCCTGCCCAATCCCCTCTCTCCCAGCCACCTGCTTGATTGCTCCAAAGCCAAGTCCTGACTGCCATGGGGCCTCTTGGCTTGTTTGGGAAGTCAGTCTCTCTACTCTGGGGTCCTCCTGACCTCTGTGGGCCCAGTAGCAAGTTTGAGGAGGGATGATGGGGTGAGAGATGTGGGGGAGGTGTGAGGACAGAGTTGAGAGCCATGTGTCCCTTAACCCTCCCCCCCAACCCGATGGCATTAAAGAAGATGACGTTGTACTGAGCAGAGCTCTGAGGCTGACCTTCTCAGCAGCAGGGTGTGCCATCCCCCAAAGGACACTGTGAAGGGTGTCTGAGGACGGCCAGCGTGGGCAGGAGCAGGAGGGAAGGAAGTCACTTACCTATGGACTTCAAGGCAAAGTCCGGTTTTTCAATGTAATCGCCTTGTATCATCTTCATTATCTTCTGGGCCATTTTTTGCTAAGAAGGCAGAAAACACGAGCTGTTTCCTGTTGTGGGCTCGCAGACCGTGAATTCCACTGCGTGTCCTCTGGACACCTGCTCTCTGGACACCACTTTCCCAGTGTTGGAATAGGGAGGTCTTATGACATTGGGTCTACTGTGAGTTTTCAAGTTCACAGTGAGTGGATGTTATCTGGAGTTCTTGGAGTCTTAGTGAGTCAAGGGTAGGGGCTCTGGAATCAGGCTGACCCTCTAATGCTGTGAGGTCTCAGGCAATATGAATCTAGATTTTCTTGTTTATAAAATGGGGCTGGGCGTGGTGGCACACGCCTTTAATCCCAGTGCTCGGGAGTAGTGAATTTCATAATTCCATGTCCGCCTGGACTGACCTACCTCAAAAAAAAAAAAAAAAAAAAAAAAGGGGCAGTGACCCTGTCTACCACCAGCCATGACTGTGGAACCATGTTGTGAGGATTAGGGAGATCTGTGAAGCCCTGACTATGTGCAGGACTGCTTTCTGCCTTCTACATGTCGACTCTCATCCCCTATAGCCTCCCTAGGAAGTTTTTACTATTACCATCCCACTTTCTAAAAATGTTTTATTTATTTGACAGAGAAAGAGGGAGAGAGATAGAGATAGAGATAGAGATAGAGATAGAGAGAGAGAGAGAGAGAGAGAGAGAGAGGTGGGGGGGAATAGGCACAGCAGGGCCTCCAGCCACTGCAGACAAACTCCAGACACATGCACCACCTTGTGTATCTGGCTTACATGGGACTTGGAGAATTGAACCTGGGTCCTTAGGCTTCACAGACAAGCGCTTAACCGCTAAGCCATCTCTCCAGCCCGAGCTGTTCTATTTTTAATGCATATGTGTGCATACGCTTGTGTGAGAACGTGTGTGAGAATGCATGTGGAGGCTAGAGGGCATCAGGTGTCATTCTCAGAAACATCACACACTTTTTTCTTATAACAGTGAACTCCACTAGCCTGGGGCTCACGGATTTGGCTAAAATAGCTAGCCAGCAGGCCCCAGAGAACCTCCTGTGTCTACCTTCCCAGTGTTAGGATTACAGGCACAAGCCTCTACACCCAGAATTTTATGTGGGTACTGGGGCTCAAAACCAGGCCAGGAGGTCACGCTTGCAAGACAAGCAGTTTACCACTGGTTTATCGAGGTAGAGTCTCACCCTAGCCCAGGCTGGCCTCTGCCTCCGGAGTGCTGGGGTTAAAGGCGTGCACCGTCTTGTCCTGTGAGCGTGGTGTGATTCTTGATAGCAGCAGTACATTTAGAGAATAAAGGTGGACTGCCTTCAAATTTCTCAAGAGAAACTTCCCTTTCTAAAATTCTTGTTGTGGCTTGTTTCTGAAGTTATTTGTGTGTGTGTGTGTGTGTGTGTGTGTGTGTGTGTGTGCGCGCGCACACACGCGTGCATTTGCACAGGATGTGCACACCAGGGTTTTTTTGCTGTTGAAAACAAATGCCTGTCCCATTTTAGGTGAGGAACTGGGGAATTGAATTTGTTTATTTGAAAGAGGCAGAGGGGAGAGAGAGAGAGAGAGAGAGAGAGAGAGAGAATGGGCAAACATGGGTCCTGGGGAATTGAACCTGGGTTCTTTGGTTTTGCACGCAAGTGCCTTAACCATCTCTCCAGCCCCACAATTACCTGCTTACTGCTGGGACAAAGCACCCAACCAGAAGCAGTTTATGGAAGACGAAAGTTTATTTCTGGCTTATAGTTCCAAGGGGAAGTGTCTTCAAGGCACAGGAAGCGTGACACTGGGGCATCACGTCTCCATAGCAACAGGGAAGCAGTATAGAGCCTGAGCCAACGGAAACATCCAGCAGGGCTGATAGTGACCCTCAAGGCCCGCCTCCAGTGACACGCCTCCTTCAGCAAGGCTCTGCCTTCCAAAGGCTCTACCAGCTGGAGATAAAGTAGGAGGCTTAATTACAAACACGTAAGGCTATAGGGGACACTTTATATCCAAGCCACCATGGGAGATGTTGGGGTAGTTTGAATAAATGCCCCCCAATAAATTCAGGAATTCATTAAAACTTCTTGGATTTCCAGCCACCTGCTGGAGGAGGTGTCACTGGGTGGATCTTAAGGTGTGGTGGTGGATTTGAAATTCCAATCTAAAGATATGCAAAGTGCCTGGAGTTCTTGAAGTGTGCTGTTGGGGGCGGGTGGCTCTTTTCCCCCCCTCTCTCCCTGCTTGGATCAGTCAAAAGCAGGCCAACTTCTGCCATTATGGAACTTCCCCTGGGTCTGTAAGCTTCAATAAATCTCTTTCTTCTATAACTGTGCCTGGTCATCCCAGTGACCTGAAACTGTCTGCTACAGGTATGCTCCATAAACATACCTCCATCAGCAGGTAAGGCACTTGCCTGCAAAATCTAACAACCTGAATTTCATTTCCCAGTACCCAAGTAAAGCCCAAAGCGCCAAGTGGCACATGAATCTGGAGTTTTTTTTTTTTTTTTTTTTTTTTTTTACCACAGTGGCTGGAGGTCCTGGTGTGCCCATTCTCTCTCTCTGCTTGCAAATAAATAAATACAAATATTATTTACAAAGATGATTTGGGATGTAGGCAACAGGGCATTAAACAAAGACATGAGGTGTCAAGGGCCAGCATCTCACCTCATCTGACATGGCTTCCATCTCCCGGAGTTTGGCGATAAGCTGGTTCATGCTACCTCGGAGGTCCTGAATTTCCCCAGTGTGATGTCGTACCTTCTCCTGGTACAATCTGATCAAGAAGGAGAGAAACAGGAACTGACTGATTTGCAAGGCTGGTGTTGCTACTTTCAGCCCTCAAAGAACTAACTTCAAATTCTTCTACTCTCTTAGGCCCATTCCTGATAATCCTGTAATTTCTTATCTCTGAAACATTACCCATCCTCTTCCTTTTGTTTGGAATGACCTTAAACCCAACTCCATCCTTCCAAATATCCTTGAATAGACTGTCTGCAATAATGCTGTCATCAGGCCTAGAGAGATGGTTTAGCAGTTAAAGTGCTTGCCTGTGAAACCAAAGGACCCAGGTTCAATTCCCCAGGACCCATCCATGTAAGTCAGATTACAAGGTGGCACATGCATCTTGCTGGAGGTCCTGGCATGCCCCATTCTCTCTCTTTCTATCTGCCTCTTTTGGGTCTCTCTCAAATAAATAAATAAAATATTTTAACAGAGAAGTCACTAAAAATGCTGTCATCAGGGCTGGAGAGATGGCTTAGCAGTTAAGGCATTTGTCTGCAAAACCAAGGAACTTTGTTCAATTCCCCAGGACCCATGTAAGCCAGATGCACAAGGTAACTCATGCTGCTGGAGTTCATTTGCAGTGGCTGGAGACGCTGGCACACCCATTCTCTTCCTCTCTCTCTCTGACTCCTTCTCTCTCTCAAAAAAAAAAAAAAAATGCTGTCACCAGGTGATGACTTGTTAGCTAAAATTTCTTCTCAGGTATTATTTACTGAGCATTGACTATGGGCCATGGCTATTCAAGACACTTCCCATTTTCTTCAATGCCTGTCATGACTGAGAACAAGTTGGGTGTTATGCCTCATCTCACAAGTGAGGAGTCAAAGGGCCAGACAGATGAAGTGACTTGCATAATGTCACACAGGTAGGACTCATGGGAACCAGGATTTGAACCCAGGTTGGTATGAGTGCCATATCCACATCCCTAGTCAATATACCCAAATTAGTGCAATAGCTGTGAGTTTTAGGTGAAAATAGGACCACTAAGTAGTTTTCTCTTACCTCAGGCTCTGCAATGGACTATTGATGCTGTCATCCTGGTTGAAGAAAGCAGAGATGGATCGCCATCAGATGGCTTAATCTGTGCCCAACAGAGCTTCATCTTGCATTAGCCCAAGGCCGCAAACCCAGCCCTCATCCACCTTCATGTTTGGTCTCCCATCCATCCACTCACCTGCCATCTACCTAAATTCCACACTCCTTTTTTTTTTTGAGGTAGGGTTTCACTCTAGGCCAGGTTAACCTGGAATTCACCATGTAGTCTCAGGTTGGCCTTGAACTCACAGTGATCCTCCTACCTCTGCCTCCTGAGTTCTGAGATTAAAGGCGCACACCACCACACGTGGCCCAAACTCGTTTTTATTTGTCTATCTCTACCCCATCTACTCTTTCATCTCCCCAACCTCCCCCATCAGCCTACTTCAATCTCTCCTCACCTACCTCCATCCTTCAATCCCATTCCATATAACAATCCTCCTATCTATCCACTATCCATCCATCCATCCACCCATCTATACCCATCAATCATCTTATTCATTGGTTTCCTTATTTATATATCCATCTATACTCCTATAGTTTCTTCATCCCTGCCTCCTTTAATACCATTCTCTACTTGCATATCCATACATCACTCATCTATTGTTCTTATCCATCCTCTATTCATACTCCTATCTGGGGATTAGCCATCTATTGCATCTCTGTGTCTGGCTCTGAGCTGGCTGGACATTTCTTGGATGAATCAGATCTATTTTCTTTGAGGAATTGCCACTATAATAGGAGAGATGGTCATGATTATAGAAAACTGAGGGAGGAAGAGAAGATCAGTGCCTGTGTTTGGGTGTTTCTGGTGGAGTGTTATAGCTGGATCTTGACATGAAAGAGCTCATATGGGGAGAGAAGAAGGGGGAATGGTAGGTCCCTCAGGTCCCCACTACTGTCGGCCTCTGAGACTTCTTTCTTTAGCAGGGAGCTCTAGCCACTGATTTCTTCTTCTACCCCTCCCAGAAACAAACAAACAACAACACCAAAAAACAAAACAAACAAACAAAAATGGGTATCACTGAAGAAGAGAGAGAGAGAGAGAGAGAGAGAGAGAGAGAGAGAGAGAGAGAGAAGAGAGAAGAGAGGAGAGAGGTGGTTTTTATTCTCACAGCCTTATTTTAGGTAAAGTTCTTGAGAAAGAGGGATGGGCCACTGGCTGGGGCTGAGTGATGGGAAAGACATTTTGGTGAGACGATGATGCCTGGTCTTTGAGAGTCATAGTTGTGATTTAGATGGGTTCTAGGTTAGGTGGCATGTCAAAGGCAGAGATTTGGATCTGGGATGAGTCAGGAATTGGCCAGGATCAAGATTTGGTGAGAATGGAAAAAATCGGGAAGGCATATTGACTGGTTGAGGCAGAACTAGATAGCCATGGGGCCTGGAGCAGGCTCATACTCACCTGCCAGACTTCAACTCTTGATGGTAAGTGCATAGAACACATCCAGAATCCTGTGGGCCATGACAGTGAGAATGAGCCACTTTACATGTTGGGTTAAAAGTCTGGGTTCTGGAGTTAAATCATGTGGGTTCAGATTTGTACAACTTTGGGCCAGACTGCTGGAGACCCAAATTGCAAGTTTGATCTTCATAAAATGCCTGTGCCTATAGGGCCACACATTTATACTATCATATTCAAAGGACCACATCAGATATCTGAGGGACTTGTTTCAGGCCGTGCAAAGAGCTCTTACAACTCAACACTATTAATATCATGACCACTACTACTATTGCTAGTAATAATAAATAATAAACAACCCAATTAAAATGTGAGCAATGTAGCTGAATAGACATTTCTTTAAAAAAATATCTGCCGGGTGTGGTGGAGCACGCCTTTAAACCCAGGACTTGGGAGGGAGAGGAAGGAGGATCATCGAGAGTTTGAGGCCACCCTGAGACTACATAGTGAATTCCAGGTCAGCCTGGGCTAGTGTGAGACCCTACCTCGAAAAACCAAAAAAGAAAAAAAATCTATATTGGTGGCCAGTGAGCATGTGAAAAGATGCTCGTTGTCATTAAGGGAATGCAGATCAGAACTGCAATGAAATGCCTCATCACACTCCTGGGCAGAACGTGGAGAAGCCAAACTCTGGAATGCCACAGACTGTTGGTGAGGCGGGGAAGCGCGGAGGATGCTTTGGGAAGAAGCCCGACAGTCCCACCCGTGGTTAAATGCAGAGCAACATACTGCTCCCCAACCCTGTTCCTGGCCACGTGCTCAAGGGCACTGGAAGCATGTCCACCCGAAACAGTGTGGGAATGTTCACAGCAGCCTGCTCTCATGGAGGTCTCTCTCTCTCTCTCTCTCTCTCTCTCTTGCTCACATCTATGTTTTTTTTTTTTTTTTACAGGTTATAATAGGCCATAACTTAATTTATTATGCATAAAATTTATAGCACGTCATACATTTTTACGTCACAGATTCAATGTAAAAGAGCTCAGACGTGACAAATCTTGGACCTGACTGGAGTAATGCAACAGGCAGAATAAGGCAGCGTACACTGAGGTGGCGTGTCCGCATAAAACACACCCAAACTGTCACAAGATCCCCTCACTGGGACATCAAAACTTCAGGTATGAACTGACCAGTAACTGGGCAGAATGGAGGCAAATGCCATTTGCCGTCTGTTAAGATCACATGAATATTTTTGGCCATCAAAATGAAAGAGATCTCCACCCAAGGCAACATGGAGGACTTCGGAAAGCACCATGCTCATTGAAATAAGCCATGAGGAGCATACACTGTCTTGTTTCTCTGTGAAACGCCCAGCCAAGCAAATCTATAGTGGACAGAAAACATAGATAGTTGTGTAGAACTGGGGAAATGCCTGCTGAGGGCGCAGGGACAGGGAAGAGCCTTTTCTGGATGGGTGAAAGTGTTCTGGAATTTGATGATGGTGATGGATTTACAACCTCAAATATACTAAAAGCCTTTGAAGTACATGCTTTAAAAGACTGAAATTGATGGTATATAAATTATATTTTGATGTAACTGTTATTTTACAGAACCTTGTTTTCTGGGCTAAAGTGGGAAGAGACTCTGGGGCTCGTTCATTTTCCTGTGGGTAACTGACTGCCCCCCCCCAGTGTACTGAGTGGAGGGACTGACCCCTTTGCTTGGGAAAACAATGTTATGGCAAGGAGGCAATGGTGTCTGGGAAGAAGCTTCAGAAACCCAGGACAGAAGAGGGCATAATGATGACCATTATGTGCTTTGAACAAAGCCTGATAATATTCAAATCATTTCTTGTTGGCGTTCACAACTGCCTTTGTGTGTGTGTGTGTGTGTGTGTGTGTGTGACAGGGGACAGGGTCTCATGAAGCCTGGACCAGCCTTACTTTGTGGTTGAGGATAGCCTTGACCACCCGATCCTCCTATCTCCACCTTCCAAATGCTGTTCAAAGCATTCTTTTTTGTAGTTGAATAATATTTTTTAAAATTCTTTTTAATTTTTAAACTATTTTTATTTATTTGCAAAGAGAGCAAGAGCGAGAGCAAGAGCGAGAGTGAGAGCGAGAGAGAGAGAGAGAGAGAGAGAGAGAAGAAATGGGCACTCCAGGGTCTCTGGGCACTGCAAAGGAACAAAGGAACTCCAGTCCCATGTACCACTTTGTGCATCTTGCATTACCTGGGTACTGGGGGATTGAACCCAGCTTATCAGGCTTGGCAAGCAAGAACCTTAACTGATGAGCCACCTCCAGACCTAGTATAATAATATTTTCTGTAAAGTTTTTACAGTTCCTAAATCCTTCCACTAGGCACAGAGTAATTTGCATTTCCTAAATAAGCAGAATTTCAAAAGTGGTCTTGATCATCATTTCATTTAAGCTTAACTACAACACCCACTAGACAGATGCATGGGGGGGGGTCCTGCGCAGCGCCTTGCTTGGACTAGAGCCCTTGCCTCTCCCTCCCAGGATGGGCCAGAGGCTGGGGGTGCCTCTACTCTGGATAGGGCCCCGAGGACGCACCAACAGCACAGAGGACCAGGACGCCTGTCTTCTCCATGAGCTTCTGACAGAGCATCTTGCACCTGGGAAGAGGAGAGGCCGCGGGCAGGTTGGCGCAGCTCCTGGCAGGTGATTCTTCTTGTTCTACCACGTGTGCATTGTCCCCCTGACTGCTGCTCTTGCTGAACTTGTCTTTAGGGCTCTACTCCAGTGACCCCTCCTCCTAGGACCTGCAGCGCTTCCCTGTCCCTCAGTCCCAGCACGCCACCACTATCCTGCCTGGCTGGGAGCCCACAAGTGGTGGGGCAAGGCGGGGCCCAGCGGAAGCATTAAGGATACAAACGTTGGAACATAAGGTTTGGGGCTGGAGAGATGGCTTAATGGTTAAGCCCTTGCCTGTGAAGCCTAAGGACCCCTGTTCGAGGCTTGATTCCCCAGGACCCACGTTAGCCAGATGCACAAGGGGGCGCACGTTCGTTTGCAGTGGCTGGAAGCCCTGGCGTGCCCATTCTCTCTGTATCTGCCTCTTTCTGTCTGTCACTCTCAAATAAGTTAAAATAAACAAAAAAATTTAAAAAAAAAGAAACATAAGGTTTGAGGGCTGGAGAGATGGCTTAGCGGTTAAAGAGCTTGCCTGCGAAGCCTAAGGATCCAGGTTTGATTCTCCAGATCCCCTGTAAACCAAATGCACAAGGCGGTGCATGCATCTGGAGTTTGTTTGCAGGGGCTAGAGGCCCCGGCATGCCCATTTTCTCTCTCTCTCTGTGTCTAATAAATAAATAAATATATTAAAAAATATAAGGTTTGAATGAACAAATGAGATGGATGCCTTAGTAGGAATTCAGAGGAAATTACATGGATAGAACGGGCCCAGTGGATCCACCGTGGGGAGCAGGAAGGAGGGCAAAGTTGGAAAAGAAGGGTGGGCAGGACTCCAGAGGCAGCAGACCAAGTTGCTGGACAAGGAGGAGTCACGGCTGTTCTGAGATGGGGAGGTCTGACCAAAGCCAGCTGGACAATGCCTCATCAGGTCTGGCTGCCAAGGGGGGGGGGGTTCTAAACCAATGGAGAGGGAGACTTCCATAGTGTCCTGTTCCGTCCTCTTACCATCCCCTACTCACCTGCAGGTGTTGAACAAGACTTGCTGGGCCTGAGTCCTCAGGAAGCAGGCCAGGCAGGTGAACCAGGCTGTAGAGGAGATAGAACGGCAGTGAGAAGTTGCATCCTCCATTCGGTTCTCCTGTGAGGACTTGCTGGCTGTCTTAGGTCTGGGGTCCCCTGTGGAGCTGGGAGACCCTATGGACTTTTTTTTTGTTGAGCCCAGGATAGCCCCTGGCTTTGCTTGTGGGTGACAGCCTACATGGAGTGAGCTCAAGGCCTATGGGTGGGTATGGAAGTCTCAGAGCCTACCGATGAAAGGACACGAACTAATGTCCCCAGACACTGGGAGTCTGGCTGAGGGTATGGTCACTGTCAGGCTTTAACTCTGGACCCCAGAATGGAGCAAGGCAAAAAGTAGAGGTTCACGAAGGTGGGCGGATGCAGGACTGAGGAAGAAACGAAGAAGGTGTCTTAGAAGATGGGTGAGTAGGAAAATGAGTGAGAGAAATGAATGGGAAGATAGAGAACTAGAGGATGGGTGGATGAGCAGAGGGATGAAGGAATTGAAAATGGGATGCATGTCTACATTAACAGAGAGGTATAGGAGAAGTGATGAATGGCTTGATGGCTGGATGGATGGACAGATGGACAGATGGATAAATCGATATTGGGAGAACAGATGAAACCAGAGTAGAGGAGGCCAATTTAAGCTCCTTTCTAACTTTCCCTTTCAACTCCCAGGGAGGCCTTGGCTAGAATAGGTGGAGAAGCCTGCAGCTCTTTGCAGACTCTGCAATCCAGGACAGGCTGCAGCTGCCCCAGGAGAGCCTGGTCTGGGACGGACCCCTGTCCCCTGGTGCTCACGTTGGCTCTTCCATATATACGTACACAGATATCCCAGCATGAACTGGGTCAGGCTGAGGCCCGGGGTGTTGGTGCTGAAAGGCAACAGGACGGCATCATCTGCAGAGAGCACAGACAAGTCGGGCCAGCCCCGGGACGCGAGCTCACACAGACCCCGGGGCCCCAGGCTTGGTGCCCGCATCCCTGCGCCTTGGCCCCTCCTCCAAGCCCAGTGCCTGGGATGCCCCAGGACTTCCTCCTTTGCTCACCCGTGTTCGCTGAGGGCACCTCTGCCATCCTTCGGGTGTTCTGGTTTCGTGTGTTGGTCCTGGGAACGACACGATTCACAATTGTATTTAACATCTTACACGGGACATGATGCCACCATGTGTCACATAGAGAAGCCTGTGGAAGGTTCCATTGCTGAGACCATGTGGCTGTCAGCCAGCGGCATGTCAAATCCAGGTTTCTTTTGAGGCAAGGACTCTGACGGCTGTGGCCATTATGGGTGAGTCACCGGAAGTCACCTGCTTCTTCTTGCTGGCAGAAGCCTGGTTTTGTCCCCTTGTCTACTGCTACCCCATGAGATCTGAGGTGACTCCGATCGCTCAAAGACTGCTGAGGCCCCCGATTCCCAGGGCTGAGAAAGGGAGGGATGGGGTGGCTCTGAGGGTGTGAGACTGGAGGAAAGCTTTTGCTGAAATGGGGCCTGTGCCTACTCCCTTCCTCTCTAGACAGCCATGTTTCTAGATGACACTGAACCTGTGATAGCCTTGTGACTGTAAAACATGCTAAAATAGCAGGAACCTGGGTCATAGGTGGCATCAGAAAACCATAGAATTCACACATTTTGGCACTGCCTGCACCTTGACGCTTCCCTTCTAGAGAAGAATAAGAACATGTTTATTTCATAAGGCAGCACTCTCCAAACATATTTCTTTTTGTTTATTAGATTTTTGTTTTTGAGGTAGAGTCGCGCTCTAGCCCAGGTTGACCTGGAATTCACTATGTGGTCTCAGGGTGGCCTTGAACTCATGGCGATCCTCCTACCTCTGCCTCCCGAGTGCTGGGATTAAAGGCGTGTGCCACCATGCTTGGCTCCAAACATTTTTTAAAAAATTATAGTTCCTCTGTACTTACATGTATTTATTTTATCTGTTATAGCTTGGATGTTGGACATTTCCCAGAGGATATGTGTTAAAGAGTTGGTTCCCAAGTGGTACTTTTTGGAGGTGCTGTGGCTGTTTTTAGGAGGTGAGGCCTAGTGGGACGTCCTCAGGTCATGGATATGTGACCCTGAAGGTGACTGTGGTTCCCCAAACTCTTCCTCTTTCTCTCTGCTCCTTGGCTCATGAGGTAGACTCCCTCCCCTATACTCTCACTATGATGTGTTGCTACAAAAAGTCATGAGGGACTGGAGAGATGGCTTAGCAGTTAAGGCACTTGCCTGCAAAGCCTAAGGACCCATATTCGACTCTCCAGATCCCATGTAAGCCAGATGTACAAGGTGATGAAATCACATGAGGTCACACATATGCACAAGGTGGTGCATGTGTCTGGAGCTCTATTGCAGTGGCTGGAGGCCCTGGCTCTTCACTTCTCTCCCTTTTTCTTGCTCATAAAAAAGTCCTAGGGGTGGAGAAATGGCTCAGTGGTTGAGGTACTTGCCTGCAAAGTCTAGTGACCCAGGTTCAATTCTCCAGGACCCACATAAACCAGATACACAAGATGGCACACACATCTGGAGTTCGATGCAGTGGCTAGAAACCCTGGTGCACCCATTCTCTCTGTTTCTCTTTATTTTGTTCTGCTTACAAATAAATAAATAAAATATTTTAAATGAATAATATAAGGGCTGGAGAGATGACTTAGAAGTTAAGGGACTTGCCTGTGAAGCCTAAGGACCCAGTTTGGCTCCCCAGAACCCAAATAAGCCAGACACATAAGGTTATGCATGCGCACAAAGTGACACACATGTCTGGAATTTGATTGCAGTGGCTGGAGGATCTGGCATACCAATTCTCTGTCTCTCTCATAAAAAAAAGATACAAAGAAAGTAATGAGTTGACCATGGACTCAAACCCCCAAACCATGATTCAAAACACTTTTCTCTTTATAAGTTAATTATCACAGGTACTTTGCTATAGTGATAGAAAGCTATCTTACGTAAGAGCACAATTGTGCTAATATATTACTGATGTAGTCGTTTGGATATAAATGCATGTCCCCCATATGCTCAGGTATTTTTTAAAATATATTTTACTTATTTATTTGAGAGAGAGAAAGAGGGAGAGAAAGAGAAAACGAATTGCAGAAGCATGCTCCCCCTTGTGTATCTGGCTTACATGGGTCCTGGAGAATTGAACTGGGATCCTTTGACACCTTAACCATTAAGCCATCTCTCCAGCCCAGGTGCTTTTTGTTTTAAAAAAAATTTTTTTTTGTTCATTTTTGTTTATTTATTTGAGAGTGAGAGAGAGAGAGAAAGAGAGAATGGGCAAGCCAGGGCTTCTAGCCACTGCAAATGAACTCCAGACATATGCACCCCTTTGTGCATCTGGCTAACGTGGGTCCTAGGGAATCGAGCCTAGAACTGGGATCCTTAGGCTTCACAGGCAACCGCTTAACCACTAAGCTGTCTCTCCAGCCCCAGCCCAAGTGTTTTTGTTTTTAATTTTTAAATTTATTTAATTAATTTATTTATTTGAGAGCAACAGAGAGAGAAAGAGGGAGAGAGAGGGAGAGAAAAGGGCACACCAGGGCCTCCAGCTACTGCAAGTGGACTCCAGATGCATCGCCCACTTGTACATCTGGCTAACGTGGGTCCTGGGGAATAGAGCTTTGAACGGGGATCCTTAGGCTTCACAGGCAAGCACTTAATTGCTAAGCCATCTCTCCAGCCCAGGTGTTTTTGATTAAGCTTCTTATTTAGTTTTCAGCAGGTGGAGTGCTGCTGGAGGAGGTGTGTTGCTGGGGGAGGATCTTGAGTCCAGTCTTAAGGCATGTAGAGAACCAGCTTGCGCTCTGGCTGTGGCAGCTGGTGTTGGTTTTTGTCTCTCCGCTATGGAGATGTGATGCAGAGAGCCAGCTTCTGCCATGACGATGCTTCCCCTGGAACCTGTCAGCCTGAAATAAACCCTTTCCTCCCACAAGCTGCTTCTGGCCAGGTCTTAGTCTCAGCAACGAAAAAGGTAACCTCAAGCTTTACCCTTTCTGAATGTTAGATTTATGCATATGTTCCGCAGAGCATATAGGCAAGTTATGTCTGGTATGTCCCAAAATAACTAGAAGAGAGGGGCTTGAAAGCTTGCAACACAAAGACATGCTCACTCCCTGGATTTCACCGATGCACATGGAATACATGGACCATATCATCGCCTTATAAATATGCCCAATTACCATGTGTCGATTAAAGATGAGCTAAGCCGGGCATGGTGGCACACGCCTTTAATCCTAGCACTTAGGAGGCAGAGGGAGGAGGATCACTGTGAGTTTGAGGCCAGCCTGAGACTACAGAGTGAGTTCCAGGTCAGCCTGGGCTAAAGTGAAACCCTACCTCGAAAACCCCAAAAATAATAACTAATAATAATAAAAAAGAGCTGAAAATGCACATTTACATTTTCAGCATTTTTTCTCTCAACCCCTCCTTCCGCCACACACACATTGAATTGATTTATTTTCCCCTTTGGATGTCGGCATTATTTTAAATTAGAACTTCTGTTGCCCGACAACAGGTGCCTCCTAACAAACAGGGTAGAGATATTTGTTTCTTGATGCTGGTCAGGGCACACGTGGCTGGTGCAGCGCCACACTCTGCTGGTCCAGGCAGTGCTTGGCACACGAGGTGCTCAGTCAACATATGCTGAAAGGACGGCTCGCTCCTAGCCAAGAGATCTTGAGGAAGCCATTGGTCAACCTGTCTGTCCTCAGCGCCACTTCCATAAGCAGACCAGATATCGCCTGCTTACTCCCCAAGGAGAGGACAAGGGGACACTTTTTGTGACCTGTAAGGAGGCCGGGAAAAGGCAGGGGCTGCTGGCCTCACCTCCTGGACCTGGCACTGAGGGCCACATCTTCATGTATGGAACATTGGTCCCCGGGGTTTCTTGCAGTCCGGGGCATCGGCTTCTGTCTGTAGGGCTGAGGGATGATAGAGGGGAACTCTGGGAGTCAACGCGGAGGAAGTGACTGTCGCCACCTCTGAGCATCTCCTGGACTGTGGAATCTGCTGGGGTCTGGTGGAACTGTAAGCTCTGTGATCTCACAGAATGGGTGGGTGGGAGACCACCCAGTCTACTCAGGTTCCACAACCTCCCCTCAGGGGACACCATTGTGCCTAACTTTTCCATTTCAAGATGGGAAAATTGAAGCCATGAGCTAGGAATGGTCATGCCAGAGGCTAGGCAGGGGTGAGACTTGGGGTGTCCATGACCAGGCCAGAGTTTTCTTTTCCTGAGACTCCCTCCCTGCCCCCAAGCTTCCTGGATTCATCTCCCTCTTAGGTTGGGTTGCCGAGTTCCCTTTTGGTCCTAGCACAAAGCACCCAACCAAAAGCAGCTTGTGGGGCTGGAGAGATGGCTTAGCGGTTAAGCGCTTGCCTGTGAAGCCTAAGGACCCCGGTTCGAGGCTCGGTTCCCCAGGTCCCACGTTAGCCAGATGCACAAGGGGGCGCACGCGTCTGGAGTTCGTTTGCAGAGGCTGGAAGCCCTGGCGCGCCCATTCTCTCTCTCTCCCTCTATCTGTCTTTCTCTCTGTGTCTGTCGCTCTCAAATAAATAAATAAATAAAAATTAAAAAAAAAAACAAAAACAAAAGCAGCTTGTGGGAGGAAAGGGTTTGTTTTGACTTACAGACTTGAGGGAGGACTCCATGACGGCGGGGTAAAAACATGGCATTAGTGACGCTGGACATCACCTCCTGGCCAACGGCAAGTGGACAACAGCAGCAGGAGAGTGTGCCAACTGACAAGCTAGGGCTAATGAGCCATCAAGGTCCACCCCCAGCAACACACGTCCTCCATCAAGGCTCTGTCTCCCAAATTGCCATCGGCTGGCAACCAAGTATTCAGCATACAGAAGTTTGTGGGGTCACCACCGCAGGTCATATGCCTACAGATTTTGTAATGTTGCACTCACTGGTGGGCAAAATGACATCACATATGTAGTTGTCTTAATGATGTTTAAAAATAAAGTTTGAAAAGTATTTTTAAAAATTTTTTTGGTTTATTTTTATTTAGTTATTTGAGAGCGACAGACAGAGAAAGAGGTAGAGAGAGAGAGAGAGAGAGAGAGAGAGAGAGAGAGAGAGAGAATGGGTGTGCCAGGGCCTCTAGCCACTGCAGATGAATTCCAGATGCGTGTGCCGCCTTGTGCATCTGGCTAATGTGGGACCTGGGGAATCGAGCCTCGAACTGGGGTCCTTAGGCTTCACAGGCAAGTGCTTAACCACTAAGCCATCTCTCCAGCCCTGAAAAGTATTATTTATTAGAGAGAGAGAGAGAGAGAGAGAGAAAGAAGAGAGAGAAATAAATAAATAAATAAATAAATAAATAAATAAATAAATAAATAAGAGATCCAGGGTCTCTTGCAGCTGCAAACGGACCCCAGACACAAGTGCAACTTTTTGCAGCAGGCTTACATGGGTGGCTGGGGACTTGAACCTGGGCCAGTGGGCTAGCGGATAGAACGGAGGGGACTGATCAGCTGACCTCAAGACAGGGAGACAAGCCGAGCTTCTCCAGGAGGCCCAGGGCTCTCGCAGCAGCCTTAGGAGTAGAGCAGGAAGACCGTGGGGAAGGCGCAAGAAACTTTCACAGCAGCACAGCTAGCCTTGGCGCCGGAGGAGAGGCTGCGGGCCACGCGAGGGCCCACGTTGTGTGACCTGTAAGGTGGCTGGGGAAAGGTAGGGGCTGCTGGCCTCACCTCCTGGGCCTGGCACCGTGGACCACATCTTCAGGTAGTGAACATGGGTCCTAGTAGGAATGTGGGCAGCCTTTAGAGGCTGGAGAAGGCCAGGAGACAGCTCCTCTCCTATAGTCTCAGCCCATGTACGCAGCCCTGCCAACACCTTTGTGGCTTGAGCCCAGTGAGACTCATTTCGAGCTTCAGAGGTCCAGAGCTATGGTTCTGGAAGATGGTGTGGTAATTTGGAATAGCAGCAGCAAGAGGCTGACACTATGTCCCCGAGACTATCCAGCGAAGGGGGGACTTTGAAATCCTGCTATTCATTTTTACAAGGTCTTGCAACTGTTTCTTTTTTTATTTTTATTTTTTATTTAAAAAGCCTTCCAAACCAAGAAACAGTTTTATGGGTTCTGCCCCTCCACCTAGTTAGGCTGGGTAAGGGGGAAGCCCTATTCACCTGTATTCTTTTTTTTTTTTTTTCTTAAATTTTTTGTTCATTTTTATTTATTTATTTGAGAGTGACAGAGAGAGAGAGAGAGAGAAGCAGATAGAGAGAGAGAATGGGTGCACCAGGGCTTCCAGCCACTGCAAACGAACTCCAGATGCGTGCGCCCCCTTGTGCATCTGGCTAACGTGGGTCCTGGGGAATCGAGCCTCGAACTGGGGTCCTTAGGCTTCACAGGCAAGCACTTAACCTCTAAGCCATCTCTCCAGCCCACAACTGTTTCTTTTTTCTTCCCTTTTTTCTCCCCCCCCCCCACTTCTTTTCTTTTTCTTTTTGTTTTCGAGGTAGGGTCTCTCTCTAGCTCAGGCTGACCTGGAATTCACTATGTAATCTCAGGGTAGCCTCGAACTCATGGCGGTCCACCTACTGCCTCCCAAGTGCTGGGATTAAAGGCGTGCACCACCACGCCCAGCCTTCAACTTTTTTTTTTTAATGCAACAAATACTTATTAAGTACTTAGAATGTTCCAGGCACTGGGTGCAAGGTTAAACAGAACCAACTCTCCTCCGTTGGGATACAGGTAGGATGGTGGGCAGAACTCCTAGCGCAGAGGCAGGACTTTAGTAAACAGGGCTTGCCTTTGCTGAAGGGAGGCTCCAGGCTCTGGGGTGGGGCTGGGGAAGATCCTTCCTTTATGTCAACTGGATGTCACCCAAGTGTCTCCTGGCGCTGGACCTGGTGAGGAGGAGGAAGTATTCATGTCAAAAGCAGACAGTGAGAGTGGCTTTGGTCAATATTTGCTCTCTGTCCATCATGTTTGAGAGACCAAGAGGCCTTGGTCTTGGGCACCGGTGGGCAAACACTGTGGGGTGTGGTTAAGTTAGGGAGCTCTGAGTTGGCATTCATCATTCCTTTTGCCTCTAGGACTGGGGCCGTGAGCGCTGGCTGGCAGGCTGGGCTACTGTAGATGGTAATGTCTACAGTCCCTCTCAGCTTCGGGCATGGACTCCCAAGGACCAGCCCCAGGTGGACCTGGGCGTTCGGCTTGCTATTTGGGCTGGTGTGTTTGGTAGGAGCCGCAGAGTCCTTGAGAAGCCTTTGTGCCTGTGGCCCGGGAAAGTCATGCAGAGGAGTGAAGGGCTTTCCTGCAACCAGGCCTCCACTTCCTACGCGTATGTGGACACCCACACAGACACATGCACATACACACCCTGGCATGTACAGGCACCTACATACATCCTGCCAATCCGCAGGCCCCCTCAGTGGACACGTTCACAGGACTCATAGCATCTGCACTCAGGAGGTGCCTGTTAACTGGCGCATGACATGATTGACCAGGATGCCAACATGCCATGTCACATGCGCACCCCCTCACAGACACATTTCCCTTTGATACCAGCAGCTGTGACAACGTACGTAGGTACAGGTAACCATGCACTTCCAACCACATACTCTCACACACAGTATCCTCTTCTCCACACACATGTTCATGCATGAACTCGCATGCCCAATGACCCCTTCCCATGCAGCCTAGGTGGATTGGGAGTTACTGAGGCGGACAGAGGATGGGCTAGGCACTGGGGAGGGGGCGTGTTCAGAGAGTGTGGGTGCAAGCTCCGGCTCAGCCACACCTCGTTCTGTTCCCTCTTGTGTCAAGCAGGCTGTGTGTATGACCATGATCAGGGCTCAATCAGTGTAAAGGACTGGGGTCCAGATAGCATTTTACCCCTCCTAAAACAGTCGGGTTTCTGGAAGACCTCAATGACATCAGGCTTGAGGGGCCATGCCATCTCTCTGCCCTCGGGTAGCCCTTGCTCTTGGACTGTCGGCTGGACCCGGTTGGGGTGCTCCTGGGAAGAATCCTCCTTTGAAAGATCTCCAGGTCCCGAGCTGATGCAAGGATCTCTTGGCAACTGGGAGAAGCCTGTCGACGTGGCAAGACTCATCTCCGACAGGACACTAGACACTAGACAAAGGCCATGTTTGCTGGGAAAACACTCACAACCACAAGCAAACCTGCCGCTCCCTGGCTCCTGCCCCCTGGCCCGTGGGCTGCAGCCAGGGACCTCATAAAGCCGCCTCCACACCTGCCTGCCTGGGTAGAGGGGAACTTGTCCAGGGCTGAGCATCTGCCTGCGTCAAGAATTGCTCAGGTAGGAATGGACGGGGCTGGTCTGCGGGGATGCCACATCCCTCTGCAGAAGGCTCCACCTGTCCGTAGCCTTGCGGGAAATGAGGGCAAGTGCCACTGGGATTCTGCTAGCCTACTGGAGCACTGGTCCCTTGTCCCCATAGCTAGGAAGGGTCCCCTGTCCTGGAGCTGGGTACAGACCTGTCTGCCCACTAGGCTGGGTCAAGCAGAGAGGGGCTGAGGCCACTTTTAGAACATTCATCACCTGACTAGGATGAGATGGGCATGGGAGCCGCCGTGGGTCCTCCCCAGCAAGTCTGGGCAGCTGGACGCTGGCTAGGCTGTCACACTGGGCATGGACTCCTGGCCTCAGGTGACCTAGCCCTGGGCGGTGGGGGAGTTGGGACAGGCAGGTACCTTCCGTCTCCCCCTTAGGGTCTCACTGCCCTCTTCTGAAAGTTCTTGGGTCTTGCGCCTGGCCCCAGTCCCCTGTGTGCCCTTAGGCAAGGCCCCACCTTCTCTGGACTTCTGGTCGTTTTGTAAGTCTAGATTCCCCGCTGTGGGTCTTGGCAAAGAAGGGAGGTCAATGCAGAAATGGACATGGGGGAGCGCAGGGGCTGGAACTGCCACTCAGCAGGGACACAGGCTGGATGAAACGTGAGCACCCGAGGATGGACCATTCTTACCAACCCCCCTGTCTCTGTCACGGCCCCCAGATTCCGGGAACAGGGGCCGGGGCAGCCATGGCAGGAGCGTGGAGGCTGGGCTGGCTGCTGGTGCCCCTGCTGGCCACGCTCGGCGCCCCCTTGCCAGGCACGGTGGTCAGACTCAACAAGGCAGCACTGAATTACGGTAAGAGACCTTGCCAACCTGCCGCCTGTGCGCAGTGGAACCTGGCTGTTGTTTGCTTTCTCTGCCTGTGGCACTAGGGGTGTTATCTGGGGCCTTGTGTGTGCTAGATGAACA
Organism: Jaculus jaculus; assembly: GCF_020740685.1. NCBI lineage: Eukaryota > Metazoa > Chordata > Mammalia > Rodentia > Dipodidae > Jaculus > Jaculus jaculus. The sequence goes on from NC_059109.1 coordinate 111,906,391, forward strand.
CTCTGCCACTGAGTGTTCCACCCCAGCTGTGGGCTTTTGGGGACACGGTTTCTCTGGATAGCCTAGGCTGGCCTTGAGTTTGTTTCATGCACACATGTGCCTGGGCGAGGTGAGCCAAGCACAGGGCTCCAGGGTGCCCGGTGGAGTTGGATCGTAGCTGGGCTGAGCAGCGGAGAGCCAGCCGCTCTAGGCAGACATCTGCTCTACAGCCTTGCTCTTCTCCCAAGTCCTGCCTTCTCCCCTGGGAAAGACACAATGAGGAAACTGAGGCCCAAGGGAGGGACAAAGCCATCAAGGTCAGGACCCCAGCACAGGGAGCTATCCCTGCCTCCCTGGGAGATTTTTTTGGGGGGAGGGCATTTCTCTGAAGACAAGATCCTCCAGCCAGACAGAAGGAACTTCATTTCATTCGTTTATTTATTCATTCACTTATTTATTGTAAGCAGGGGAGAGGGAGGAGGGAGGGAGGGAGAAAGAGAGAGACAGAGAGAGAATAGGCGCTCCAGGGTCTCCTGCCACCACAGTTGAACTCCAGACACATGTGCTATCCTGTGTATTCAGTTTTATGTGGGCATTGGAAAATTAAACCTGGGTCAACAGGCTTTGCAAGCAAGCTCCTTTAATCATGGAGCCATTTATTTTTTCCCCTTCTTTCTTTCTTTCTTTCTTTCTTTCTTTCTTTCTTTCTTCCTTCCTTCCTTCCTTCCTTCCTTCCTTCCTTCCTTCCTTCCTTCCTTCCTTTCTTTCTTTCTTTCTTTCTTTCTTTCTTTCTTTCTTTCTTTCTTTCTTTCTTTCTCTTTTTGGTTTTCCAAGATAGGGTCTCACTCTAGCTCAGGCTGCCCTGGAACTCACTATGTATTCCCAGGGTGACCACGAACTCACCTACCTCTGCCTCCCAAGTGCTGGGATTAAAGGCGTGCGACACCATGCCCAGATAGATCCATTTCTTCAGCCCCCAGACAGGACTTTGAATTGTCAGGCCACCAAACTCAGCAGCAGCTAGGGTAGGACCCCACCCCTCCCCAGAGCCCACGAAGCTCTCCAGGACTTGAATCTGGGCAGATGGGCAGAAAATGGAAGCACTTAGTGACCCACGCAAGGATGACTGCCACACAGCCAGGATGGATGAGTCAGGGACCCGAGGCTAGCCTCCCCCGGCGGCTCTTCTGGTCTCTGCTTTGTCCTGTGTAAGCCTCCTTTGTCCCGAGGCCTCGTTAGCTCATCTGCCTGTTTGTTCTCAGTGGCTGGATAGCTGGCAGCAAGCCCACGGGGCCCACAGTGCTTCCTAGGCCTATGATGACTTCTTTCTAAGTTCCTGCTAACCCCGGAGTACAAACCCTGGACTAGGGGGCTCTGTGGATAGAGCCCACACCCTGGCTATGAGGCCTGGCTCAGTCACAGATGGTCAGGCTAGCGTAGGCATTCGGGACACACAGTCTGAGTTCTCTGCTCCACATCTGGGAAACCGAGGCCTATAGAAGCTCAGGGACTTTATACCATGCCATGGTGAGTTCAAGCCCAGTTCCTGTTTGCAATGGCCCCCAAAGGGCAGTTACCATTATATTTAGTGCCAACTTCTAGGTGGGAAAAATGAGACTCAGGGTAGCCACATAGTGAGTAGCAGAGCTGGGACTCACACCCAGCATCTGGGGTGCACACGTGATTGGGGTGAGTCTACCGCTCCACTCCCCTTCCAGAGGTTGCCTGCTGGGCCTGATAGTCATCTCCTTGTGCCTGTCTGGGGGCCTAGCAAGGCTCTAGGAGCAAGTGGGGTCCCGCTGGTGCCTTACAAGAAGTTGATGAAGTTTATGTTTTTGGGGAGCCAGATGGGGGTGAGGGAGGGTGGAGGCAGGGGATGGGGGGTCCTGGGTGAGCGGCACACTCGGTGTGGGTGTGCAGGGTGGTCATTCTCCCTGCGCATTGTTCTAAGTTCATCCTTTCTGGTACCGGCCTGCTTTCACCCAAGGGGCAGGGTAGATGGCGGGTGGTGTGTCGTTCATGTTTGGTGGCTCTAGGAGCAGCCTGACTTTGTCCTGCCTTGGTTCCTCAGTGTCTGACATCGGTAAAGCCCCTCTCCAACGGGCACTGAAAGTGACTGTCCCCGATTTCCTGGACCAGAATGGTGAGGTTCTTCAATCCTCCAGGTGAGTGCTCCCACCTCCCCCACCTCCCCCTCCCCAGAGAAAGTGCTGCCAGCTGGAATATTCCTTCTGGCCAAGTGGGCGCATTGAGCCATCAAGAAAGGAATCCTGAATGAACCTTGCAAGAGTGCTCCCTGCTAGGTAGATGTTTCCCCCCAGAGGAGTGCTTCTGCCCGCTGGACTCAGTGCTCCAGACATTTCTCTGCAGGTGAGTGCTCCTTCTCAAGTTAGATGTCCCACCCACCAGGGGAGTGGTTATAGTCAGACTTAGCGGATGAGACCGCGATGAAGACTCGGGCCTGCTTGGGCCTCTGAATGCCGTAGATTTCTGCCCTCAGGGGCTCAGACTGTGGTCTGTGGAGCTGGAAGGACTGATGGCTTCTTTCTTCACAAGCTAGACAACAAAATTAAACACAAGTCTGAGCCTAACTCTCTCCCTGCCCTCTTAATGCATAGAGCCCCAGAGGGAAGGTGGCACCCCAAACTCAGATACTTCTAGTGGCCACAGTGCCCATCCGCGTGAGACCAGAGACTGGCTACTGCCAGAGCTCTGGGTGTTTGTTCATTCTTCCTCCCTCTCTCTCTAATCTTCTGTTAATTTTTTGATCTTGTAGAGTTTTCTTTTCTTTTTTTTTTTTTTTTGTAGGAAAAAGAGGTTTCTTTTGGTTTACAGGCTTGAGGGTAAGCTCCATGATGGCAGGGAAAATGATGGCATGAGCAAAGAGTGGGCATAACCCCCTACCCACATAAGGTAGACAACAGGTACAGGACAGTGTGCCAAACACTGGCATGGGGAATGGCTATAACACCCATAAGATCACCCTCAACAACACACTGCCTCCTGGAGACGTTAATTCCCAAATCTCCATCAGCTGGGAACCTAGCATTTAGAACACAAAAGTTTATGGGGGACACCTGAATCAAACCACCACATTCTGCCCCTGGCCCCCATAAACTAATAACCATAAATGATGTAAAACACAATGTATTCAGTCCAACTTTAAAAGTCCCCATAGTTTTTATCAATTTCAATGATGTTCAAACATCCCCATAGTCCAAGATCTCTTAACTGAGCCATAATACCAAAAAATCCCCCCAAAACCCATAATGACACAGAATAAACCCTCACACTGCAAAATATGGCATTGGGCATAGCAAGGAAATATTCAGCCAATGTAAGATTTAAAACAACCAGGGCAATACATCAAACTCTGTAGCTTCAAGTCCAACAACTCAAGCCAGTGACAAATCTCCAAGTCTGATCATTCTAACCAGCAATAAGTCTCTGGAGTTCCAATTCCACCCCTCCAGCTAGGCTATGCACAGTCCTGTAAAACTTCATCTGGGGCAGACAGCTTTCCTTAGCAGCCATCTCATGGTCCAGGCATCTCCACTGGGTCTCCGCTGTAATCCACAGTTCATCCTCAGGGTTCCATCGGGTCTCCTTGCAGGCATCCAGCAAACCTGCTTCATACTGCCCATGGCCGTTTCCAAAACACAAGACTGCATTGTAAACTCAATGACCCTCTCTTTCCTGCATTTCTTATACTCCACAATACCAGGTAGGGTGCCAATTCATTAATCCAGTGGGGAATAAAGCAGACTTTGAAGAACAGGACATGCCTTGAGCACTCAGGTCCCTTCAAAAGAGCCTAAATTTTTCCTGTTGCACCAAGGCAGTTCAGCTGGCCCAATCTCAAAGGTTGTAATCTCTCAATTACAGCTGAACAGGCAGCAGTTCACCCAAAGATTTTTTTTTTTCCTGTGCCATATCCCTCTGCTCACACCAGTTCGTTTCTATGCAAAGCAACCCTGCACAACTTCTCAGGACATGGGGATGACAGCAAGCTTCTCACACAAACTGCTAGCCCAGTTCCAAGCAAAGCTCTTTCTCACCCTCATAAGCCAAACCTCACAGTCTATAGTTCTTACTGCATTTAACTCTTTCAGCTCTGACCAAAATAGTCCATCAAGCTGTATTTACAGCACTGCAAGGTGTCTCTTAGGCCAAGGTTTCTAATCCTTCTACATTCCTCTTGAAAATCAGCTCCAAAAGGCCAAAGCCACACAGTCAGGCATCTAGCAGCAACCCCACTCCTGGTACCACTTTACTGTTGCAGTCCGGTTCTCATTGCTGGTAGAAATCACCCAACCAAGGGCAGCTTGTGGGAAAAAGAGGTTTATTTTGGCTTGCAGGTTGAGGAGAAGCTCCACAATGGCAGGGGAAAAGATGGCATGAGCAGAGGGTGGACATGACTCCCTGACCCACATAAGGTGGACAACAGGAACAGGAGAGTGTGCCAAACATTGGCACGGGGAAACTGGCTATAACACCCAAAATCCCATCACCAACAATATACTGCCTCCTGGAGACATTAATTCCAAAATTTCCATCAGCTGGGAACCTAGCATTCAGAACACCTAAGTTTATGGGGGACACCTGAATCAAAGCACCACAGAGAGAGAAAGAGAATTGGCATGCCAAGGCCTCCACGCACTGTAACTGAACTCCAGATGCATGTGCCACATGTACACTTGTGTCACCTTGTATGTCTGACTTATGTGTGATCTGGAAAGTCGAACATGGGTCCTTTGGCTTTGCAGGCGAGTCCTTAATTGCTAAGCCATCTCTCCAGCCCTAAAAAGGTTTTAATACACATGGGAGGTGGGAATGAAAGGATGAATTTCAGGATACCAGAGGCCATGATAGGTTACATGGAAAAACCTCAAAACAATGAAAATGAATTTTAGGAACAAAATGGGGACCCACCAACCCTATTATAACAGACGCAAAACCACATGTTATAGCATGCTTTAGTTATCTAGTGTTCTTGAGAAGTTGGGTGCTCTTGTAGAGTTTTTAAAAATTATTTTATTTTTATATATTTACTTGAGAGGGAAAAAGACAGGGTGAGAGAGAGAATGGGTACGCCAGGTCTCTCGCCACTGCAAACGAGCTCCAGACACGTGCACCCCCCCTTGTGCATCTGGCTTACATGGGTTCTGGGGAATCAAACCTGGGTCTTTTGGTTTTGTATCCATCACCTTAACTGCTAAGCTATCCTTCAAGCCCCTTGTAGAGTTTTTTTTTCCTCAGTGTTTATTAACATTTTCCATGATTATGAAAAGTATCCCATGGTAATACCCTCCCCCCCCTGACTTTCCCCTTTGAAATTCCATTCTCTATCATATCCCATCCCCATCTCAATCAGTCTCTCTTTTATTTTGATGTCATGGTCTTTTTCTCCTCTTATGATGGTCTTGTGTAGGTAGTGTCAGGCACTGTGAGGTCATGGATATTCAGGCCATTTTATGTCTGGAGGGAGCACGTTGTAAGGAGTCCTACCCTTCCTTTGGATCTTACATTCTTTCCACCACTTCTTCCGCATTAGACCCTGAGCCTTGGAAGTTGTGATCAAGATGTTACTCAGTACTCCAGCCACTTCTTTCCAGCACCATGATACCATTGCCATCTGAAAAGAGAAAATTCTCTACCCAAAGTGAGAGTAGCATTAATATAAGGGTATGAATATTAAAAGAACTGCTGGCTGAGCAGTTTGGTAAGCATAGTATATACATTTATCCAGACATCAGCAGATGTTACACCCCTAGGGCTCATGACTACCCCTGCTTTAAGTTTTCAGTATCAGGGATGTGTTTCCTCCCGATGGAGTGGGCCTCCAGTCCAATTGGAGGGCAGTTGGTTTCCACCATGACAGACATGCCACTATTGCACCTGTTGGCTCATTTGGGCTGGCTGGCCAACTATAAGGCTTGCAGTGTCCACCCCTTGTAGTTTTTTTGAGACAGGATCTTCCTGGGTATTTCAGACTAGCTTTGAACTTCCAATCCTCCTGACTCTGCCTCCAAGGCGCTTCAAGTGGCAGGTGTGTGCCACCATGTTCAGCTTTTCCTCAGTCATTTTAATATTTTTTAAAATTAATTAATTAATTTGCAAGCAAAGAGAGATAGAGAAGAAATACAGACAAAGAAAATTGTTGAACCAGGACCTCCAGCCACTGCAAACAAACCTCAGACACATATGGCCCTTTGTGCATCTGGCTTTATGTGTGCAGGGAGGGGTGTGAATTGAACTTTGCAGGTAAGAGCCTTAATCACTGCCATCTCTCCAGTTCTCACCCATAATTTTATTTTTTTAAATATATTTTATTTATTTATTTATTTGAGGGAGAGAAAGAGGAAGAAAGAAAGAAAGAGAGAGAGAGAGAGCGACTGAGCGAGCAAGGGAGAGAATGGGCACACCAGGGCCTCCAGCCACTGCAAACGAACTCCAGACACATGCACCACCTTGTGCATCTGGCTAACGTGGGTCCTGGGGAATCGAACCGGGATCCTTTGGCTTTGCAGGCAAATGCCTTAACCGTTAAGCCATCTTCACCCATAATTTTAAATGATGGCAACTAACTGAAAAACTCCAAGACATAGAAGCAGTGCATGGACAAATAGCCAGTTTGGGGGCACCTGGACGGAGGGCTGGAATGCCCTTTGTGGCATAGTACTAAGGGCCAAGACCTGAGAAATGCATAGGAACCTGCCAGGGAGAACTCGGATGGCCCCTAGTCTGGCTGTGCCACAGACAGCGCCCCAGAGGTTGCTGGAGGGCCTGTGGGTGGGTACACACAGTGGATGGTTGTGGCGGAATGCTCAGGCTGAAGGTCACCCTGTGTGACAGGGACAGTCATGGATCCACATCACCCAAGGATAAACAGAGGCGTTCAAGGGTGGGGTGGGAGGCAGCCTTCCACACTTCAGGCCATTATGTAGTGTCTGAGTCCCCTTTTCCTCACCTACTGTGAGGGGAGAAAGTGACTGTCACTTAAGGAGGGAAGGAAATCGTAGAAAGAGTAGCAACCCAAACAGGGAGCAGGGCAAAAAGCCAAAGGCACCTGCTAGAATGCGCTGGAGACTTCTGCCTTGGGTAGATCCCAAAGCCTCTCTTTCCCCACCTTCCTGTTTCCCAGGCCACTATCAGAACCTCATACGACCCAGTCGTCTCACTGTGTCCTGAGGCCGGCACCCTGTTGCCTTTCTTCCCACCACGTGATGAGAGCGCACCGTCTCTCTCTCACCGGTGGTCCGCTTGCTGGAAAGCCCCTCGTTATAACATCGACATACGGGCTTGGCTCAGGGCCTCGCCCCTAGAGTTGGTTCTGTGCTTGGGAGGGGTTCCCTTGTCACCTGGATTTCTACCCTGCAGGTTCCAGGTTCTGGACGTGCATGTGCCCCACCTCCACTTGAAATTCATTGCCAGTTTTGGGGTGCGTCTGTCGGCAACAGCCAATTTCACAGTCCGGGTCTTTGGGTGAGTGAGTGTTCATGTGTGTAGGGGGCCATCAGGAAGAGTTTTGAGGGCTTTCACAGGGAAGAGTAAGGGGAGGGGCCTAGCTTCTTCCTTCCTCCCTCTGGGGGGGGCGGGAGTGAGGCAGGGAGAGAATCTTGGGGACACCCTAACCCTGTCCCTGTCCATGGCTGTGCAGCTGGTGGGGGCCGTCTTGCTTCCCCAGTCCTTGGTTTCCTCATCTGTGAAATGGGCTGAGCGTGGCTCTGCGGGTGGCACTGGGTGGGCTCACAACTCTCATATGACTTACAGCCCCACCCACAGTGCAAAGCGCACAGGAGGTAACACATGTGGCCACCGGCATGATTTTGGCGTGCCGGGCAGTGTCTAAGCCACCGTCTTCAATGTTCAGGCTGTGGGCTTGCATCCTGAGCTAGCCTCTACACCCTTCATGCTCTGCCCTGGTGCTGCGATGGTACGAGGACTTCTTGGCTCCACATTGTCATGAGTCCTTCCTGGTGCCGCAGGGTTGTGAGTGCTCCCTGGCACTGAGATGATAGGTATTACCTGGCACTACAGTGCTCTCTCCGGCAGGGCTTGGTGCTCCATGCTGTCACGTGGTGAGCTTCTAGAAGGCTCAGCACAGTCCTGTGGTGCAGAACTCATCTGTCTCATTTAACCACTTTACTCAAGGGGACCCAGAGGAACAAGGGTGACTGGCCCAGGGCCCTGCAGTGAAGGACACACACACACACACACACACACACACACACACACACACACACACAGCCACATATATCTGTTGCACCATCTGTGACTCAGAGGGGATTTGGGGGAGGCTCTGGAGCTGCCCTGGGATAGGGACCTAGAGATGTGCAGTCTTCATCTACCAGAATGGACTCAGGTCTGGCCTCCTGCAGTGTCCGGGAAGCCCTGGAGCTGGGGCTGCCTGTGGTCCTGCTGGCTGACGTGCACGTGGCCCAAGACTCCATCGGGACCCTGGTGCTTGGCATCGCCACCTGCTCTGCACGCTTCCGCATGGCCAGCGTGCTGAATGGCAGTAACAGGTGGGTTCCTGGGGCCCACTGCTCTAGGGATTGTTGGGGTGCCATTTCTTGACACACCTTCTCGAGCCTCACTTTGTTTGACTAGGGGATGTGCAAGGGCTTCCGTGTTTCAAGAGGCCCACAGCGGAGAAGCAGCTTGCCTAAGGCTGCCTAGACATTCAAACCAGACAGCCTGCCCGGCCCACCACTTGGGAGACCCTTTCCCCATTTCTAGCACTGTGGTGTCTGGAAATAAGTGTATTGTTCTCACCAAGCCTGGGGCACATACACAAAAACCCAACCACACTAGGTCCCTGGTGGTGCCCATGGGCAGGGCCAGCTCCTGTTTGTTGAAGGGGAAGCAGAGGCTAGAGTTGACGCTGTGGCCACACAGAAGCTGTTCCCGTCCCAGGAGGACTCGGTGAGGTGGACCATGGCTGGGACCAACTTCTTAGCAAACCACCATAGGAATCACAGGCCCCACTGTTGAGAACCACCAACTTAGAGCCACCCATTGTTGAGAGGGGAAACTGAGGTCCAGAGCTAAGAAACACCAACTTACAGCCACCCATTGTTGAGAGGGGAAACTGAGGCCCAGAGCTAAGAACCACCAATTTACAGCCACCCATCATCGAGAGGGGAAACTGAGGTCCAGAGCTAAGAACCACTAACTTACAGCCACCCATAACTGAGAGGGGAAACGGAGGTCCAGAGTTAAGAAGGGGTTCAGAAAGGCAGGTCACCTAGATTTGGAGCAGAAGCAGGTAGTGGTCCAGGATCCAAGCTCGAACCGTCACCCTCACTGGGCTCTGAGTAACCCTGGATCCATCTGGCCAAGGACACCACTCCATCAGGCTTTTGAAACTCTACCTCGCCCGAGCCTGACCTCAGTTTTCATCTTCTTAGCGGCTTCCAAACCCGAGACTCAGGTTCCTCCTTGTGGGTGTGGGAACATTATTCCAGTGCCGGGCTGGCACATGGCAGGGTCTCAGATGGGGATCTCCAGGTTGCAGAGGGCAGGACTTCTGTCCTAGCTGGTGTGGCTCTGTCAAGAGCCAGGCCCAGGGAACTCAGGGCCACTCTCTTTCTCAGAACCTCCCCTGTGCAGCTGGCCCTGGCACAGAAGCACATCAAAGCCGTCCTGAACAACAAGGTAAGGGACTTCAGAAAGATGGCCCAGAGGGGACATCGCCTCACATGGAAGGCTTGGTGAGCAAACAGTGGGACTCAAGCACTGGCAGGGGAAGCCGTACCACTAAGCTTTACTATTTTAAAATAGACGCCCCTTCCTGGGGAGTTCCTCATGAGGACAGGGAAAAGAATGACGTGATAGCCAGAGGAGGAGCAGGGGCGTCCAAGCGTGGATAGTTTGGGAGGTTGGGGAGGACATGGCTCATCCCCCCTTGATAATCCCATGGTCATTCCCTCCCTTCCCCCTTTGAAACTCCATTCTCCATCATATCTCCTTCCCCTCTCAATCAGTCTCTCTTTAAATTTAGTGTCATGATCTTTTCCTCCTATTATGATGGTCTTGTGTAGGTAGTGTCAGTCTTGATTTCACGTTAGAAGGTGAGGTGGAGACATTTTTTTGTTTTTTGAGGGGTTGGTGGGGAAGAGAGTAAACAAGGGCCCGGCCCTAGAGCCAGATGTGGCTGGGTCTATCATGAACCAGTGGTGTGCAGTGGACAGCTCAGCAGCTCCCACTGTGAGCCGGGGCGGGCACTAACACAGTCCAGAGCAGGAGGCCACAGCGCCAGACTGCAGGGCGGGCTGAACTTTTAGCTTTTGTGTGTGTGTGTGTGATTTATTTACTTTTTTTTTTTTTTTGATTTTTCAAGGTAGGATCTCATTGTAGCCCAGGCTGACCTGGAATTCACTATGGAGTCTTAGGGTGGCCTAGAACTCACGGCAACCCTCCTACCTCTGCCTCCCGAGTGCTGGGATTCAAGGCATGTGCCACCACACCCAGCTTACTTTTTTTCTTTTATTATTATTTTTTATTGACAACTTCCACTATTATAAACAATATCCCATGGTCATTCCCTCCCTCCCCCCTTTTCCCCTTTGAAACCCCACTCTCCATCATATCCCCTCCCCGTCTCAATCAGTCTCCCTTTAATTTTGATGTCATCATCTTTTCCTCCTATTATGAGGGTCTGGTGTAGGTAGTGTCAGGCACTGTGAGGTCATGGATATCCAGGCCATTTTGTGTCTGGAGGAAGCACGTTGTAAGGAGTCCTGCCCTTCCTTTGGCTCTTACAGTCTTTCCGCCACCTCTTCCGCAGTGGACCGTGAGCCTTGGAAGGTGTGATAGAGATATTACAGTGCTGAGCACTCCTCTGTCACTTCTCAGCACTGTGATGCCTTTTGAGTCATTCCAAGGTCACTGCCATCTGAAAAGAGAAAGTTCTCTATTGAAAAAGTGAGAGTAGCATAACATAACGGTATGAACATTAAGAGAAGTGCTTACTGGGCAGTTTGATAAGCATAGTATCTACATTTAGCCAGGCAGCAGCAGACGTTACACCCCTAGGGCTCATGACTACCCCTGTTTCAAGTTTTCAGTATTAGGGACGTATTCCCTCCCATGGACGGGCCTCCAGTCCAGTTAGAGGGCAGTCGGTTTCCCCCATAAAGACGTGCCACTGTTGCACCCATTGGCTCATTTAGCCTGGCTGGCCAAATATAAGGTTTGCAGTGTCCACTGTTGAGTATCTTCACTGGTGTTTCTCTTTCATTGAACTGCATGTCGCTTGGCTTTTTCCAGCTTCCTGCCAGCTGGTCTACATGGAGGAGGGTTTCAGCTCAGCTCCAGCACGAACTTTTAGCTTTTTGTCACCACAAACAGCAAACCTGGTGGCAGGTGGTGCCTCTAGGCCTGCATGCTCCTTTTTGGGGGGCAGGCTCCCTTTCCTCAGCCTGGGTCGCACAGCCCACCTTTCCTAAGGGCAGCAGTATGTACTGAATCTACCTGTTGTGTACCATCCCCTCCCCGGAGGGGGACTGGAACATTCTCACTCTGCGATGGGAAAGTGGAGGCTTGAGAGATGGGAAGGAGAGGCCTCATCTTGCCAGCATGTCAGCTTTGCAAGAGAGCCCTGGATCTGCCTATGGGTATAGCCCGTGCCTGTGCTCCTCCCTGCCCCTCTAGCCGGCTCCGCAGGGCCAGGGCTGTTGGCACACTGCAGGGAGGGGAGATTCATGGCTGACCTCCCCTGCCTGGCCTCTCCCAGCCCAGGCTGAGTGTCCCTGTCCTTGTAGTTTCCCCTCTGCCCTGGCACTTGCAGTCAGTCACCCGGCTCGAGCTCCTCTGGTTGCCCACTGGATGGGGAAGAGCCTCGATCTCCCTGGACTCACACCTAAAGCCTGGCCTGCTCTGTGCTGCTGGTTCTCTGTGCCTGTTCCTTCATGGGCACATCCCCCTCGTAGCAATGCTCTGGGCCCCCCCTGGAGACTGCAAGCTCTCTTTCTTAGTCTCCCAGACTGCCTGTGGCCATCTCAGCAGCCTTTCCTTCATGCCTGTGGGTCTGTGATTCCCCACCCCCCGACTAGCTTCTCCAGTCTGCTCAGTGCTCAGAGGGGCTGGAGGCCAGTCACTGCAGGGTGAGGGAAGGAGGGGATTCTAGACCCAGTGTGCAATCCCAGAAGGCCTAGGGTGGGCTTCTGCACCCTGCCCTGTCTCACCCATAGTCCTGAGGGGCTCTAACCCCAGCCTCCTCCCTCTTGCCACAGCTATGCCTGCTCATCTCTGGCCTGGTGCAGGACCTCAATGTTCACCTGGGCACCTTAATTGGTAAGACCTGGAGCCCAGGGGAGGGCTAAACCTAGTCTCAAGATCCTTCCAAGATGCCCCTCTAGACCTGGGCATTGCATGACTGTTAATGCTGGCTACCGATTCTTTTGTTTGTTTGTTTTTCTAGGTAGAGTCAGTCACTCACTCTAGTCCAGGCTGACCTGGAATTCACTATGTAGTCTCAGGGTAGCCTCGAACTCATGGGGATCCTCCTACCTCTGCCTCCTGAGTGCTGGGATTAAAGGTGTGCGCCACCACGCCAGGCTGGCTACCGATTCTTGAGAGTGATATAATGCTTTCACTTAACCTGAGAAAACGGAGGCCTGTTGAAGGGGACTGACCCAAGGGCTCTCCAACCCACAGAGCTACTGCCCAGCTATTTACTGACTCTGGTCACCTCCGAATTCCAGAAAAAGAAGTAAATCAGATTCTGAGCTATATATCCATATATATATGCATTTATTACATTTTCTAAATTTCTACCATGAATTTTAATGTTTTTATTCATTTTCTAAGCATGGAGCAATTTGTCATTTTTAGCATAATGAGTTTTGGCAAATGCACAGACGTGCCATCAGGATGCATAACATTCTTCCATCATCTTTAAACCCCTCCTGCTGCCAGTGAGCTTTGAAATGCAAGGAAAGGAGTCACATCACACCACCTTCCCAATCACAAACTCTCCCAAGTGCTAGAGAAAGCAGAATGAACCCAGGGCCGTGGAGATGGCTCAGTGGGACAGCACTTCCCGTAAGGAACTGAGCCAATCCCCAGGACTCACGTCAAGCAAGCCTTGGGAGCACACGTCTGGAATCCCAGTGTGCCTTGCGCTCACGTGGGAGGCAGACACAGGAGAATCAAACTGTTCAAAACTCTACCAAGCACATAAAACATACTCACAATAGTTAATAATAGGCTTGCAACATGTACATGTACTTGCGGTTGAAACTGTGGCTATGCAGAGGTTGGGGAGGGATGGAGCTGCTCCTGAGCGGGGCTTTCCTGACGCTAAGCCTGGCCTGCCATGCCTGCAGCACCTCTAGGGATGTGCTACTCACAGTGACCCTCTCACCCCAACATTCTCAGGCGGAATGTTCTCGCCCTGGAGTCATCCTTTCCCGGGCGTTGGGCTCTTAGTTGAGCCTCCCTGAGAGCTGAGGCTCTGCGTGGTTTCTGCGCTGGTGCGATGACTTTGGATTTCCTGTAGGGGGCGTGTGGCTAGATGGAGAAAGCGTTGCCTCCGAGGCCAACTGTGTCAACTGAACCTCACCACCCCGTGTGTACATGCACGTGGGTGTGCGCTCGTGTGCACACGTGCGTGTGAAAACTTAAGTACGCCAGTGATGAGAGAATGTGTCAGTGCCAGGTCACATGTCTGGCTGATCAAAGAGAAACTTTTCCTTTTCCTTCTTTTGTCTTTATTAGGTATCATGGTGCCAGGATTGGGCATTCTTCTTCTCTTCTTCTCCTTCCCTCCCTCCTCCTCCTCTTCCTCTAATACAGGGTCAACCACCTTTCACTGATTAGGAAAGTAGAAAACACACCTGTTGGAATGTGTCTAGATCCAGACAACAGGCTGTGTGAGCGGCAGAAGCTCCTCAAAGGAACTGGCCCGTGTCTTGGCTTCGTGGCCCATCTCTGGCCACAAAAGGTGGTCAGCTAACTTAATCGGCTGGCTCGACGTGGCATGGTGCTCACTATGCCATTCTGCTTTTGTGAAGGCCTCACCCCCGTGGGCCCTGAGTCCCAGATCCGCTACTCCATGACCACTGCGCCCACTATCACCGGTGACTACATGTCCTTAGATGTCAGCGTAAGTACCTCCTTATCAGCTCCGTGCTAGGGAATGGGAAGGCCTGGGGTCCCTGGAAGGTTCCTAAGGGGGTAGAGAAATGAAGGGAAGGGATGGGATGGCTTCAGATGGGGAGGGGAGCACGAGGCAAAGGGGTGAGGCTAGGAGCCAGGGTCTGTGACGGGCCATCTGTTTCTGAGGCCCGGATGTGTCTCCCCCACTTCTGTCCAGGCTGTTCTCTACCTGCTGGGCGTCCCTATCCACCTTCCCTTTCACGACGCGTCCCCCTTCATGTTGCCTTGGGCTGTGGGCAACAGGAGTGCGATGGTGAACGTGGGCCTCTCCCAGCATGTGTTCGAGTCTGTCCTTCTGCTTCTGCAGAAGGCTGGCTCTCTCAACCTGGACATCACGGGACAACTGGTGAGGCTGGACCTGTAGCCCAAGGGCCTGTGATGCTCCGTGGCCTAGTCTGGGGACACCCTGCAGATATGGCATCCCGAGCAGGGGGCGGGGCAGCTAGATGTGAGGTGACAGGGTGGCCGTTGGAAGGGGTAACTGGAGCTCACGGGGGTGAAGGTTCCTGTGCATGAGATCCAAGGGGTGGTTGTGTTAAACCCTGCCATGGTTCTGGGCTGATTTCAGAATTCTGAAGACAACACTCTGAACACCTCTGTCATGGGCCGACTCATCCCTGAGGTGAGTGACACAGGCCGATGGCTCGGGACGGGGCTGCCGCTTCTGTAGGCTCTGAGTCTCTGATCCTCCATATGCCCGCAGGGAGTGCTTGCCCCTTTTGTAGGGTGTATGTTTGTGTGTATGGTGGGGGGAACATGCGTGGGCATGTGGAGCCAGAGGCTGATGTGAAGTGTCTTTCCTCAATTTCTTTCCACCTGGCTTTTATTTATTTATTTATTGGGGCTTTTTGAGGTAGGGTCTCACTCGGACCCAGGCTGACCTGGAATTCACTATGTAGACTCTGGGTGGTTTTGAACTCATGACGGTCCTCCTACCTCTGCCTCCCGGGCGCTGGGATTAAAGGCGTGCGCCACCACACCCGGCTCCCCCTGACTTTTTTTTTGAGACAGGGCCAGTTCACACTCCTGTCATCCTGTGTCTTGGGAGGCAGAGGCAGGAGGATGACCAGTTTAAGGCCAGTCTGGGTTATATAGCAAGACCTTACCTCATGAAATAAGACCCAGCCCAAGGAGCCTCTTAGAGGAGTCCACCCGCCCCTCCGCCCCCAGCTGGTCCAGGGGCCTGGGTTGGACTCACCTCGGGGCCCAGGCACGTGCAGAATTGGCTCATCAGCATGAAGGAGGAACGAGTGGGGGCTGGCACAGCCCTGGCTCAGCGAGGTCGTCCCTCCTCTCCTCTGTTGTTTCAAGGTGGCCCGCCAGTTCCCTGAGCCCATGCCCGTGGTGCTCAAGGTCCAGCTGGGTACCACGCCCACGGTCACACTCCGAGCCAACAACGCCACTCTGCGGCTACAGCCTTTTGTGGAGGTCTTGGTGGCATCCTCCAACTCTGCCTTCCAGACTCTCTTCTCGCTGGATGTGGTGAGTGAGGGCTGGCACGGGCTGGCCCTCCCTGGCATCGTGTCTACTGCTATGCTCCCTTGACTTGTTTTGTCCTAGCCACACGGGTCTCCTTGATGTCTCTTAAGCCGGCCCACTCAATACCTTTGCGTATGCAGAGCCCTGTACTTAGGACTCTCTCGCCCTGGCTTTGGGCATGGTTGGCTCTTCCTCATTCTTCAGTTCTCACCTTAGTGTTGAAGCCTTTCTGGGCCACCCTCAGTAAGAAGGTCGCTGTCACACTGTCCACGCCACCCTCCTGCCTTTGTGGCAGCCTCAGGTCCCTAGAATGATTCTGGGTGGTTACCTGGGCAGAGTTCCCAGTGTCGGCGCAGGAGCCTGGACTGAGCTCTGCAGATACCCGTGGCCTGCCCGGGATGATGGCCGGGCTCCCCGGGGCCTTGAGCCCCCTGATCTGCTCTCTCCGTGCACCCAGGTGGTGAACCTGAGCCTTCAGCTGTCTGTGTCTGAGGCGAAGCTTCGGGGGACCACGTCTGTGCTGGGGTAAGAGAGCCTCCTGACCTAGCGGCCTCAGCCCGCGCGGAGACACGGAGACAGGGGGTAAGACTCAGCTGCCGCTCGCCCAGCCCCATCCAGAGGCTCCCCTGCTTCTCTTGCAGGGGGGTCCAGGTCTCCGTGGCCTCTTCTAACGTTGGCTCCATTGATGTGAGTGGTGGTGGGGGAGGGGCTGGGGCATTCCCGAGTCTGGAGTCTGGAGAGGAGCGGGTGTGTGAGTGTGGGCTGACATGAGCCTGCAGAGCTACCATAACTGGGCTTCCCTGGGGTTCTTGGGGTCAGAGGCCAGTCACTAATCCCATCCATCCTTCCTACTCTTCCCTCCCGCCCCCACCCCCGTACCATTTCACTCTGGCCTAGTCTGACCTAGAATTAACTATGTAGTCTCAGGGTGGCCTCGAACTCACAGCGATCCTCCTACCTCTGCCTCCTGAGTGCTGGAATTAAAGACGTGCGCCACCACGCCCGGCCCATCCTTCTCTCTCTCTCTCTCTCTTTTTTTTTTTTGGTTTTCTGAGGTAGGATCTCGCTGTAGCTCAGGCTGACCTGGAATTCACTATGTAGACTACTCAGGGTGGCCTCGAACTCACGGCAACCCTCCTACCTCTGTCTCCCTGCTCTTATCTGTTACCACCTTTCTGCCTGTTCCTTTGCCTACTGGCCAATGATTCACCCGCCCAGCCCTTGATCCGGGCCCATGGGTCAGTAAGACAGTCATTGTCAGTGAGTTCTTCACCACGTCACACAGTCATCAGGCTCCTGGCTACCATGCACACGTCTGTTTGTCCTCATGGACCCATGGGCTGTCGGTTATGTCCCAGCCTTCTATCCAGCAGCCAGTCTCCCTGTCTGTCCGCCATCTGCCATCAGATGGTCTACTAGCCAGCCCAACTAGTGGTCAGGGCTGGCCCCTGGCCTTGTGGGCAGTCCCTACATGGTTACCTGACTTCCCAAGGCTGGTCCACGTAGGGGTACCGCTAGAGTCCTGAACCAGGATAAGGACGACCTTCCCTCTTCCCTCTGCTTCTTCATCTGTGTGTTTAACTGCCCTCTCCCCTCGCCTGCTGGCCTGCGGCCCTCCTTCCCGGCTCCACTATAGATGGATCAGATGCACACACTCACAGGCAACGTGTTCCAGAAGGCCCTGCTGGACCACCTCAATGGTGAGCCCTGCCCTCCGCCCCGAGGGCCTTGTGACCCTCTTGACCGCTCTCTGTGCCCTGTCTCGCTTCCCATCTCTCACCCGGGCTCAGAGGTCAAGAGAATGGTCTCTGGGGTCAGCTACCCATGATTTTTTTCCTGCCCTAGCCTCAGTTTCCCTTCATAAAATGGGGCGGGGGAGGCGATAACAGTTCCCACTCCCGGTGTGATGCACCGAGGGCACCAGCACAAGGCTGGGGCTGCAGGCGCAACCCGTTACCACCTCCGGCTCACGTTGACTCTTCTGTTCCCACCACAGCTCTCCTGGGCATGGGGATCGCTCTTCCCAGCGTGCTCAACCTCCACTATGCCCACCCTGAGGTCTTGGTCTGTGAAGTGAGTGCTTGGGAAGTGGCCAGGGAGCCTCTGGATCAGGGAGGCAGGATCCCCTCTCCCTCTCTTTTACCCCATTGGCACAAGCAGTGAGGTGTTGAGGTCAGTTAGGCCTGGGTGCTCGCCTTGCACCTGCCAAAACCACACTGTGAGCCTCCAGTGCAATGAGAGGCAAGAGTCAGGAGGAGAGACCCTGGTGGGGGGGGGGACTGCCCTCCTTGCGTCCTTTCGCCAGGGGCCTTAGGTCCCAGGCTTCGGTGCTCTGGTGTCTGAGCTGTCTGGTAGAGGGACTCCCCAAAGCCTTGTAGGCAACCTCTGTAGGATGGATAGATGAACCTGGGAGCTTTCTGAATACTCTGTGATCACTGTACCTGGGTCTGAAATTGTGGGTAGCATCCAGCCAGGCACAGGCAAGGTGACACCCCACCAAGTCTACCTTCACTGAGGAAACCAGAGCAAACACTCTCAACAAGCCTGAGGCCTCTTGGCTCCCACCTCTGCCTGTGTCCCTGGGTCCCACAAGAGGGGTCCGCCAGAGTCTTTCCAGGGAGGAGGATTTCCTTAAGAACAACAACTTTAAGCCCCTGGTGATCCGTTCTCATAAAGAGAAATAGTCACTACACAGAGGAGCTAGGCCTGTGACTGTGCATGACCCCAAGATGCACCCATTGTCAGGCCCACCCTGGCACTCACTCAGCCCCCTGGGCCAGGCCAGAAATCAAAGTGTTTGGACCAGCCACATGCTATGGAACCTTCTTCCGCAATGGAAGTGTGCACTGTATAAAGCAGCCTCCTGGATGCATGTGGCTGTTGAGCACT
Organism: Jaculus jaculus; assembly: GCF_020740685.1. Classification (NCBI taxonomy): domain Eukaryota; kingdom Metazoa; phylum Chordata; class Mammalia; order Rodentia; family Dipodidae; genus Jaculus; species Jaculus jaculus. The sequence continues at coordinate 111,924,904 of NC_059109.1, forward strand.
TGAAATGGGGCCAAACTTTAACTTAAAAAAAAAAAAAAAACCCAGCTGGACAAGGTGTGGCATGCCAGTAATCCTGGCACTTGAGAGGTAGAGGTAAGAAGATCACGAGTACAAGGCCTTCCACAGCTACCTAACCAGTATGATGCCAGCCTGAGAGTCTAATTCAGAAAGCCAAAACAAACAACAAACAAAGAAAACCACACTTATTATTATTATTATTACTTTTTGAGGTAGGGTTTCACGCTAGCTCAGGCTGACCTGGAATTCACCATATAGTCTCAGCGTGGCCTCGAACTCTCAGTGATCCTCCTACCTCTGCCTCCCAAGTGCTGGGGTTAAAGAAAACCAAACTTGGGGCTGGAGAGATGGCTTAGCGGTTAATCGCTTGCCTGTGAAGCCTAAGGACCCCGGTTCAAGGCTCGACTCCCCAAGACCCACGTTAGCCAGATGCACAGAGGGGCGCACGTGTCTGGAGTTTGTTTGCAGTGGCTGGAGGCCCTGGCGCGCCCATTCTCTCTCCTTCTTTCTATCTGCCTCTTTCTGTCCCTGTCTCTCTCAAATAAATAAACAAAAAAAGTTAAAAAAAAAAAAAAAGAAAACCAAACTTTTAAATTAATTTCATTTGCCACCACATTGGACCACCTGGCCCTGGACGCTGAGATACCTGTGGGCCAGAGACTAAGTCTGCCTCACTCTCTGCTGCATCCCCAGCACTTGCCACATGGCTTGGTGTGTGGTAGAGGCCTGATGGAAACCTGTCAGATGAATGAATGGTCAGTAGCCCTTCAGAATGTTTCTAGAGTGCAGTGTGGAGAATCGGTCAGGCACAGGGGGTGCCTGGCTCTGCTGGGGGGTGGGGGAGCACTGGAGCATGAAGAAGACACCAGTGGCTCTGCACTCCTGGAATAAAACAGTGACGGGACCTACAGGGCACCAAACACAGAGCAAGTACCAGCCGCACCTGCCGTTCTTCCCGAGCGGTTCCCATTGTTTCCTCCCAGAGCCTTGTGAGGTGGAGGGTGTTATTGGAGGAGAAGAGCAGATTGAGAGCCATAGAGGCAAAGGCCTCTCTTGATGACCGCCCTACCCACAGCCAGGCCAAAGGGGTGGCTGGGGTGGGCCAGGGTCCTTTTGTCCCCATAGGCTTCTGACCTGGACCCATGTTTTTCTCTGTTCTTCAGGGCTATGTTGTGATATCCAGTGGACTCTCCTACCAGCGCTGAGGCAGGATCATGGGGAGGGCTAGTGGTGAGCTAGCTTGGCTGCTCGAGGGCCCTCGTTCCTCAAGCCACTGGGGAAACTGAGGCAAAGCCATGTGGGATCATCACCAGGAAGCCAGACTGGCTGGACTGTTTTATCTTCGCTGGACACCTGGATCCCTCCCTCACTTCCTCCCTGTCTCCTCTCCCCACTTCCTTTGCCCTTCTGGGGAAGGAGGCCACTGGCCAGCCTGCAGGCTCTTTAGACCTGCCTCTTCAGGCATTAAATGTCTTCTCTTGAGCTGCAACTCTCCGATGACTCTGTGTAGCTGAGTCCAGCTCCCTGTGGGCAGTCCCTGGATCCCTGGCTGTCCTTGGAGTCACCTGAGCTGCCAGGAGAGAAGAAAGAGTTGAGTTGAGCATACTGATCCTCCTCACTGACTCCCCTCCCTGCCTGGAGGGTTGGCATTTTGAAAGTAAACCCTGCAGGGTAAAAAGGATGAGCCAGAAGTTATTAGCAACACCAAGGTGTTCAGGCACCATGCCCTCTGCCTAGTGGCGTACCCCACCTTGTTATTCGAAGCTCAGATGACCCCCTGAGAGTCAGATAGGCAGGCTTTAAGTTCCATTTTATGGTTACAAAGGCCAAGGCCGAGTGAGGAAGGCAATGTACCCAGAAGCCCAGAGCAGGATGATGGCAGGTGTGATACTACAATCCAAATTGCAGGTCCACTTCCCTCCTCCAATTACCTGCAAATGCTCCCACACTCCCCTCTGGATTTTGCCCTGAGCTACACACTTCAGGTGATGAGTTCCCCACCTTTATGGGCTCCGTCTTTCATTTTCATTTTTTTTTTTAAATTTTATTTTTACTAGAGAAAGAGAGAGAGAGAGAGAATGGGTGCACCAGGGTCTCTAGCCACCGCGAATGAACTCCAGACACATGCACACGCCACTGTGTGTACCTGGCTTACGTGGATTCTGACGAGTCGAGCCTTGGTCCTTTGGCTTCGCAGGCAAGCGCCTTAACTGCTAAGCCATCTCTCCAGCCCTCCATCTTTTACTTTCTTTACTCACAAGCAAGCTTTTTGTTCTAGGAGGAAGGATCTACTTCCCGGGTGCTGTTCTCTGGTCACCCTGCCCACCCATATCTCACTCCTGTCTCCTCTGAGAGGATTCGCTGTACCACGGGCTGGGCAGAACAAGGGTCCCAAGCAAGCACAGACAAGCCAGAGTCTTGTGATTTTCACCCCCGATAGGCTAATCTCTTAGCCACGGATCTGATTTCTTCCTGCCTGAACACACCCGGTCACAGTCTATGTTTCCTTTGAGAAGTAGCAGGCGTCTATATTTTCAGCACCACTTAGCAAAGCTTGATTGCAGGGTCATCGCTAGTCTCGCGTGTGGCAAGGCATGGACTGGACCAAGGTCAGAGACTTGGCGACTGGAGGAGGTCAGGGTGGCGCTGAGAAAGTGAGAGGGGCAGGGGCAGACTACAAGACCCCGCCTCATGATTTTCACCCAGGACAGCATGCTTTTATTTATTTATTATTTATTTATTTGGTTTGTTTAATTCATTCATTTATTAATCCTCCTTTTATTGTATAGGCTCAGTCTTAGGCTACAGGATCTGGAGTTTACAGAGACCAAAAAAAAAAAAAAAATCCAAGATTTTTCTTGTGTAAGTCACTTTTCTCTTCACTGGGGCAAAACATCTGAGAGAAAGACTATGAACTCAATGTGTAGGACCATCCAAACATCAGTCTAGTTTCCTTTCTCCCCTCCTTTCTTCCCTTCCTCTTTCCCTTCTTTCCTCCCTCCCTCCCTTCCTTCCTTACCTTCCTACCTTCCTTCTTCCTTACCTTTCTTCCTTCCTTCCCATCATTAACTTCATCCTTTTAATCATCCAGCAAGCCACCTGCGTTTTTATTGTTGTTGTTTTGAGGCAAGGTCTTACTATTTAGTCTAGGCTGGCCTTGAACTCATCCTTCTGCCTTGACCTCTCCAAGTGCTGGTATGACAGGTGTGTGCCATCACACCCAGCCTATCTACCCATTAATACAATTATCCACCTATCCACCCACGTATCAACTCGCATATTATTCCCTTAATCACTTCATGCATCCATCTATCCCCACTCACTATCCATCCATCTAGTCACCTGCCTACCAAATGCACCCAACTCATCATTGACTCACCCATCTTTCCATCCATCTACCTGCCTGTCAACCCATCAATCTATCCTCCCTATCTTCCATCCACCCATTTATTCTGTCATTTTTCCAACTAGTAAGGTTTGTCCTAATGTATTTTTGAGAGAATGGGAATAAAAGCAGCTGAGTCAAGTTTCCTACCCAAAGAGAAGCCCAAGCTCCCCCCCCCCCAAATGAGCTGGCCTAAGGGCCAGAACACAGGTATTCAACCAGGTTGAATGCTACTGAGGTGCAGTGTGGTTGCATGGGTCCAGCCAGGAGATTGAACCAGTGTCAACAGGTAAGCTTAGCATAAAGCCTTGCTGCTGTTCTCAGATAGTGCTGGGAAGTCTTGGGGAGTTCCTCCAGTCCTCCAGAGCTGAGCACAATCAACAAGGAGGGGAAAATTCAGAGAGCTTCACCCCTCCTTGGAGGACGCTTTGCTTAGCCTTCTGGATCAGGCTGCCAGGTTGGAGCACCTGGAGCTGCTGGGAAGTTAGTGGGCAGCAGAGGCCTTCGGACCTCACAGGTGAGTGGTGAGGGGGAGGTGGCAGTGGGGCCAGGGGTAAGGGCTGTGGCTCTTTGGGCCAAGTGGGAGTACTTACGGAGGATCCTGGCACCAACATGGGTGAGTGGCCTTCAGAATGGATGTCTGGTGTCATGGGGAAAGGTTGTGGAAGGGTCCTCCAAGGGCCAAGGCTGGAGGTTTAGAAGACGGAATTCTGTGTCCATGGATGGGGAACCTGTCACTCATGGTTTTCATACTGCCTGCCAGTCATGCCCAGCTACGAGAACTGTCTTTGCTCCTTCCTAAGCATTAACCATCCACTGCCTGCTTTGGAGCAAGGCCAGCCTTGGTTGTAGTTACCTTCATGTTGCTGGGACCCAAAGCAGCTGATGGGAGGAAAGGGTTTATTTTGGCTTACAGGCTTGAGGGAAATCTTCTTCATGGCCGGGAAAAGATGGTAGAGCAGAGGCTGAACGTCACATCTTGCCACAGCAGTTGGCAGGAAGCAGCAAGAGAGAACTGAGCTCTGCCCTAACACTCCTAAGCCCCAGCCCAGAACAGACCTCCTTCAGGAAGGCTCCAACTCCCAAATTGCCACCAGCTGGGGACCAAACATTCAAAACACAGTAGACTATGGGGATATCTCATTTCATCAGTCCCAGCCATGTTTAAAAGCCCAAAGTTCAAAGTCTCTTCTAAGACTCAGGACAGTCACTTAATTATGAAGCCCTGTAAAATGAAAGCACAAATTAAATACTTTCAACATCCAGTCCTGCAGCTCCCATGTGTGACATCTAGGACCTGCAACAAAATCTTTTGAGTATAAATCCCACCCCTCCAGTCTCTGCTGCTTGCTTTCCAGGCAGATCCACCCAGATCACAGTAAACATCTTTCCTTGGTAGTTGTCCCATAATCCTGACATCTCTAAAATCCTGGGGTCTCCATTGTAACCCATAGTTTATCCTCAAGACTCCATGCCATGGCCTCACAGGGCCTCTTGCAGGCACTTCAACAACCCTGTCTCACATTGCCAAGTGGCCACCTGCAAAACTGCTGCAAATTCAATGACTGTCTCTTTCCTGCACTCTTCAGACTTTCCAAACCAGTACCAGGTAGGCCAGGCTGCCAAAATTTGTTAATCCAGAAGGGTCTAAAGCAAACTTTGGTTAGCAGAATGTTCCTTCAGCCTTCTTTTTCAGATTCCATCCTTTCAAAAGAGTTCACATCCCTCCTACTGTCTTAATGCAGAAAAGCTGGCCCAGTCTCAAGGGTGGCAATCTCTCAAACAATTGCAGCCAAAACTTGCAGTCTCTATGCTCAGGATCTGAACCTGCTCACACTTCCAAATCCATGACTTTTTTTTGTTTTGTTTTGTTTTTCGAGGTAGGGTCTCACTCTGGTCCAGGCTGACCTGGAATTAACTCTGTAGTCTCAGGGTGGCCTTGAACTCATGGTGATCCTCCTACCTCTGCCTCCCGAGTGCTAGGATTAAAGGCATGTGCCACCACGCCCGTCTAAATCCATGACTTTTTAAGTTCAATTTTGCTTAAGCTCTCAGGACACAGGCAGAATGTAGCCAGAGTATCACATAAGCTGCTTCTAGCCCAGTTCTGACAAAGTTCTTTTCCCTCATAAGCAAAGCCTCCACAGCCCACAGTTCTTTCCACATTTAAGTCTTTCAGACTCTTATCAGCATGGTCCATCAAGCTCTGCTTACAGCACTGCAAGGCTTCTCTAGTCCAAAGTTCCAAAGGACTTCCACAAATCAGTTCTGCAAGTCCAAAAACACGCAGTCAGGATTACTGTAGCTATGGCCCCATTCCTTAGCACCAGCTTTCTGTTGTAGTTACCTTTGCTAATGCTGGGACCTGACCAAAAGCATCTGATGGGGGGGGGGGTGGAGGTTTATTTTGGCTTACAGTCTGGAGGGCAACCTTCCCCATGGCAGGGAAAGGATGGTACAGCAGAAGTCAGACATCACAGCTTGTCCCAGCATCTTACAGGAAGCAACAGAGTAAACTGAGCTCTGGCAAAGGGGGAAGCTGGGCTATAACACTCCTAAGCCCTCCCCCCTCCCTGGAAGACACCTCCTTCTAGAAGGCTTCAACTATCAAATTACCATCTGGGGAATCAAGTATTTAAAATGTATGAAGCTATGGAGGGAAATCTCATTCAAATCACAATAGCTTTACATCTCTTTTACAGAGAAGTCCACAGCTCAGTGCAGAATGTATATGGAAGGGTGTGTTCACAGCAGAGAGTGGCAAATTGCTGTGTAAAGCTGAGGGCAAAAGACTGTGTCCAACCACATCTGGGTCCTTGACCAATACCCACCTCATGGGTCCACCTGTGTGGTCCACTCTTAACCTTCAACATGGACCCAGCACAGTTCCCCTGAGCCCTTAGCCCTCACTCTGTTTTGTTCTCCCCCCATTCTCTACTGTGACCCTTCCCAGAGCCCTGCACACAGCAGATACATGATGAATGTACAGTAGATGAGCAGCTTGCACAGGTCTGTGCTGGGAACATGTGAAATACTAGGTCCCTGGTGTATTAGGCTTCTCTAGAGGAACAGAACTGCTAGAATGAATTATATTAAAAGGGGAATTTATTGGATTAGCTTATCGTAGCCCAATAGCAGTTGCAGGCCCGAGAATCAAAGAACCTGGTAGCTGCTCAGTCCACTTGGCCTGATGCCTCAGCAGTCCTGATCCTGCACTGAAGGCCTGGAGGCTTCCTGAGAAGCTGCTGGGTTTCAATCCACGCTGGTCTTCAGTTGATGCTGGTCTTCAGTACATGCTGGTCTTCAATCCACGCTGGAAGGCAGTGAGCAGCTCTGGCAGCCAAGTGGAGGGGAGGAAGGGGCTCTTTTCACCCAGAGCTTCCATAAATAAAGCCCCCCTCTGAGTGGGGCAGCCCACTCTGGGGAAAGGCTCACTCTGGGGGAAGGACTTCCTCCTTCAGAGAATCCTCCCTGGAAGCAACCTGGGAGATCCACCAGAAAGGTTTTGGCTGGGCTCTGTAAGCTCTGGCTACAGTCAATCCCTACAGCCACTCACTCGCTGTGTGATTTTGGGCAAATGGTTTGATCTTTCTGAGCTTCGGTTTTTTTCTACCTGTGAAATGGAAGAAATTGCCCAAGTGCCCACCTTGTCCCATAGTTGAAGATTAAGTCGGCTTGTGCGTAGTAACCAACTCGGATGAAGTGTGCAGGAGATGGTCTGATCATCACTGTCTGTGTCATCAAGGCCTGCCTCTAAAGAGGATCAGATAGTGGCCCAGGAAGGTGGCGGGAGCTGTCAGGGACAACGTAGGAGGAGAGTGGCTGTGGTGGGGTCTCAAATCTCTGAGCTCCTCACAAGGGCTTCTCCCGTCTTCCCATGCCTATGTCCTTTCCGTCCCCCACCAATTCCTGCCTCCCCAGGTTGAAGACTTTCCTGGCAGATCATAGTCTGAGGCTCCAGCGTGCATATGTGGGTACAGGAGGCTGTGAGCTGCCAGCCTTCTGCCTGTGAGGCAGAGTAGAGTGACAGGGATAAGATATTTCTACCTGTGCCCCACAGATCAGGGTGGAGCCTGGCCAGGCCACCTGGGGCCTGCTCTTGTCTTGTGTCAACTATACTTCATATGCACGTGGGCGCTGTGGTTTCTTTGATCTTCCAGAATGTGGGTTTCCTTGGTGGTGGTGGTGGGACAGGAGACTCTAAGGTCCCAGAAGCCCCCCTGAACTGTTTTGGGGCTTTTGAGGTACCCCTAAGCCAGACCTCCCAGGTATTCCTGGGAAACAGATCTGAGGCCAGGCACCCTGAGGCCTGGCTCTGTGGCTGGCTTGCTCTGTGACCCTGGAGTCACTGCTGCCTGCATGAGTACAAAGCCCCCTAAACTTACCATGCCCCTTACATTTCTTCTTGAAGGGTCCCCCTAAGAACATGCCTTGGCCATTATTTCCTCATGACACCCACAAGAGAGTCTCAGGGCCATAACTCCCATGAGCCTGGCTAACATTTTCCATTTTCATCCCTGCTGGCCCACCTGAGGCATGGCTCCCAGATATCAGCAGCAACACCCCACTGGAGAGGTCACCCCGCCCACATGATAGCCCTTGCCTTCCATCTGTCCTATGCCCCTGGGTTGGTGACTTCCACCTGCCTCACCTCCCTCGGGAACGATGTGGCATTGTGCTGGGTAACTTGCATGGTGCTTTTCTCAGGGCAAGAGCTCCATCTTCTTTGGTCACTGTGGTCACTCCAGTGTCCTGCACAGGTCTGCAACTCAGTAAGTGCTCAATAAGTGCTGGTTGAAGGCATCAAGAATACCTACTATCAGCCTGGTGTGGTGGCACACTCCTTTAATCCCAGCACTCAGGAGGCAGAGGTAGGTGGATTGCTATGAGTTAGAGGCCACCCTGAGACTACATCGTGAATTCCAGGGCAGCCTGGGCTAGAGTGAGACCCTATCTTGAAAAACCAACCAACCAACCAACCAACCAACCAACCAAAAACCCTACTGTGAGCTCAGCCTTGGGGGTGATACTGGGTCAAAGAGATGGGATAGTGAGAGCTCTGATGTTACTGACAGTCACCTCCCGTCCCTAGCACCAAGCCCTGGCGTGGCCACCCGCTCCCAGCCACTCCCATCTTCTGTGCTATTTATGTTGGAACGGACTAAAGCATCACATGGGCTCTGGGGCTCCTGTTCTTTGGGCCGCTAGATAATTATCTCGCCCTTATTAAGCCCTTAATTATCCAAGCAGCTAATCAGGCTCCAGAATATAAGGGCTTTCTCATCACAGGGTCTGAGGCCAGGGTCAGTCAGCTGCAGGATTTCCCCAAGTTTGACAAGGTAAGGACAACCCCTTCTCCCCACCTATGGCTCTTCCCTGAAAGTGTCTCATCCATCCTTGTCATTTTAAAAGTGAGAAAACCAAGGCTCAGAGAGGTGGCGCAGCTCATGGGTGGTGACTTGTGTCTATGTCCTGACCCTCCCTCCCCCACTGCCGCTCCCACCTCACAGGTGGCTTCAGAACACTGCCATTTTCAGATGTATAGGGTTTAGGAAGACCAAGAAGGCAACAGAAGCGGCGGGCCTCTGTGGTCTTCATCTGGGGCCCAGGGGGAGGAAGGAGGGAAGGGAGCCCAGGCTGGGCTACAGGACTAGGAACTGAGCTGGGTTTCTTAGGGGACTCTAGGAGGAGAAAGAGGAAGACTCCAGGTGAAGGAAAACAGGAGCAAAGACAGGTAGTAGGCATAACTAGCATGGTGGGTGGCTTCGGTCTGGTTAGACCTTCAAGGCTGGCATCGAAGGGAGGCTTGCTGGTGAGAAAGACAAAGATTCAAACAAGGTCTTGAGGGCGAATAGGCCATGGGTGGGTAGAAGGCAGGACTTGTAAAAGAGAGACCCCAGGGCTGGAGAGATGGCTTAACAGTTAGGGAACCAGCCTGCGAAGCCTAAGGACCTACGTTTGACTCCCCAGAACCCACTTAAGCCAGGTGCATATGGTGGTGCACGCATCTGGAGTTCATTTACAGTGGCAGGAGGTGCCAGTGTGCCCGTTTTTTTCTCTCTCTCATAAATAAATAAAATAAAATATTAAAGAGAGACACGAATTCAAGCAAAACACACAATCAGGAACAGACTTTTGGCATCACTGGGTCTCTCAGGCAAACCTCAAGGACTTCTTAAAGTGTAAAGACCGTGCACGGGGAAGGACAGCATGTGGAAATAGTTCTGCACCAGACGCAGGAGCTGAGTGGGGCTCGTTCTAACCATGTGTGGGATGGGCAGTGCCAGCGACGTCTTCCAGAGCTCGGGGTCAGGCTTGTCTGTTGCCCTGGCATCCCACTCTGTGCCCCTCTCAGGGGATTTACAAAGAGCTGTTCCCTGGAGGACAGGTCGTGAGCATGTGCCTGGGGCTCACGTGTGGACTGATGGCTTCCGGGCTCAGATGTATTCAGAAACGATGGGATAAGAGCTCAATCATCACGGTTTCACTTCATGGCTCTAGCTCTCTGGTCTTTAGGCCCTGGCCCCCTTTTATCCACTAGTCCCAGCCTCCTTGGCCATCCTTCCTTAATCCTTTTATACCCAACCTCACTGTGTTCCTTGTCCTCTTGACTTTCAGACCCAAGTGGGACAGGATTGTCTGCTGGGGGCACCTTGTAGCCATGTGACATATTGGCAGCTGGAATGAATGAATAAATGAATAGGAATGGATGAGTGAACAAATGAGTGAGCAGATGGATGATGGATGGATGACTAAGTGAATGAACAGATGAATGGGTGTGTGCAGGCTCGGGCCTGGGTTGGGAAGACAGACTTGGGGGGATCTCTCTTGGCTTTGGAGGTTAGGTGAGCCCTGAGAGGTGTGCTGTAGTGAATCTGGCTGGCACGTCCCTCTCTGCTGACCCGGGGGGGCTGTGTGGCTCTCCCTGGATTCCTTTCAGCCAAAGCTCAAACCGGAACTACTCCTGTGGCCTCCGTTGGGAGAATTTCAAGTCCTGGTAAGTAGGGGGCAAGGATTCCCTGGGGGTGCAGAGTGGAGGAGGGCTTTCTTGAGAACCTTGAAGGAATTGGGATGGGAGGATTTTACTCCACTTTGTCTTTGACTATGAGGGCTCCCGTGTGCCTTGGTTTCCCTACTGGCAAGGCTATGTCTTAGGGGAGTCTCCAGGCACTGAGTTGGGACTCCATATGGAAGTGAGGCTGGGCTGGAGGAGGTGGGGGACAGACAGATGGACAGACATGGTGACAAGTGCACACTGCAGGGAGAGTTCCCTGCCTTGGGCAGGTCGGAGCGCCTCCCCAGTGGGTGTGAGGTGTACTTGAACTCATGCAGATACGCAGCTGACGGGCCCGTTAGCATTTCACTAGTGCTTCGGTCTCACGGGGAAAGGAAGCTTAGGGAGGGAGGGCACTCCTCAGGGTGACTCTGATGTTTGTGGGGCGGGAATGAGTCTCTCCTCTGCATGGCATCATGGCTCTGGGCAAGCAGATAAGGTGGCAACAGCCAATCTGGGCCATTGGTGCAGGTGGAGCCATGCTGCAGATCCTCTGTCTGGTCCTCTGTGGCTTGCTGACTGGCACTTGCACGGACCCTGGGGCGCTGCTGAGGCTGGGCATGGACATCGTGAACCATGGTGAGTCGGGGGGGGGGGGCCTGAGACTGAGAGGGGAGTGGGTCGTGACTGCCCAGGTCTCAGCAACCTGCCCTTCACCAAACGAACTTAGAGGCGCTGGGTTACTTCTTTACGATTAGCTTCCCATTCTACAGAAGGGAAGTGCAGGCCCAGAGAAAAGGAACCCACTTCCCCCTGCTCCCCTTCAAGTTAGAGGCCGAGCTGCATCTCCCGCTCCCTTCAAGTCCCCCCTCGGTCCCGATGACAGGGGTTGGTGGCCACACATAGGCTATAGAATGGGTCAAGTCCTGGTTGACAACTTTCTAGATGAATCCAGGCAAACTGTTTTGCCTCTTCTGTGTTGTTTGTGCTCCTGTAAGTATAGAGAGATGTTTTTATTTATTTTTGTTTTTTTTTCTTTTTTTAAAATTTTTATTAGCATTTTCCATGATTATAAAAAAAATCCTATGTTAATTCCTTCCCTCCCCCCCACTTTCCCCTTTGAAATTCCATTCTCCATCATATTACCTCCCCATCACAATCATTGTACTTACATATATACAATATCAACCTATTAAGTACCCTCCTCCCTTCCTTTCTAGAGAGATATTTTTAAAAATGTCCTTTCTAGTCCTTTCCCTGCAGGAGCAAATAAAATGTCAAATTACCGTCTCCCCCAGGAATCTGTTCAATTGCAATTATTTCCCACCTCACCCGCAGTTCTGTGAATGTGTTATGCTCAGCTACAAGGGACCAGTGCCAGCCCATTCAGTGTTTGTCCCTCTCCTGGGACTTAGCCTGTGACTCTGACGGCAGGGTATCTGTTGGGGTTGGGGCCTCAGACTCTGGAGAATCAGCACCTGTTGGGGGTCATGCCTAGAATTTCATTTTAATCAACTCCCAGTATGGTTTCCCAGTGTAAGAGTGGCTGGTTCATAGGAAAAGTCAGTGCCCTGGCTTGGCTGTCAAGGTCTCAGTCATATAGGCCTCTGTGTGTGTCTCCCCATCTCTCAGCAGGGCTGTTTCTCCCTTTCCCCTCACCCAGCCCCCTCTGCCTTCACCCCACCCCCTCACATTGACCTGCCCCCTCACACTGCCATGCCCCTTGCATGGCCCACCCCTCACCTTTGTCCTTGCTGTGCCCTGTGCCCAGCCTGCTTCCCTGAAGACTCCTGTTCCTCCTCGAGGGAGCAGCTGATATGCCACCTCCTCTTGGCAGCCTTCCCCAGCCCCTCACTTCTGGCCTGAGCCCTCACACGGATCCTACCGTTGCCTTCATGGTTATGCGAAGGCTCTTGTCTCTTGCCACTCGCTGGTGACTCTTTGGTGACAGGAGCTCTCTTCTAGTCTCTTGCTTTGGCCAGCCTAGGGCTGTACACAGTGGCTGCAAGTGGCTGGGATGCCTGAGTGACTGGCGTAAGAACAGTGGGAACCCAGCTAAGGGTCTGTTGGCACCCCACCCCCTGCAGAGGTCCAGAGCGCCATGGAAGAGAGCCATATCCTAGAGAAGATGGCTGCTGAGGCAGGCAAGAAGGGACCAGGGGGAAAACCCATCAAAGGCCTCAGCAAGTAAGTGGTGGGCTTGGGGAGGGTATGATGTGGTGGGCACCTGGCACAGGGGGTCCGTTTTCCTGCCTTGGCCTGGGATTCCTTAACCATGCCCAGAGTCACACAGAGGAGGAAGTGAGCCCATTTCTAACACCCTGCCTGTGACAGGAGCTGACTCTGCATGAAATTAAATGAAAAACAATCTCAACTGGTAGAGCTGGAAAGTTATCGGTAGTCATTCCTTCAGAAGCACCATCTGGGATTGATTAGTAAGGGCTGCCTTGACTGTAGTCCTTGGGAGAATTCTGAGGCACTGTCTGAGCTTAGCAGGGATAGAACTGTGATCAATTCACAATGTCTGTCAAGAGCTCAGGAAGGGCAGATGGAGGTATGTGTGTCACATTTTTGTTACATTGGCTCCTAACTGGTGTTTCTCCAATCAGAGGTGATTGTGCCTCTAGGGAGACGGATGTAAGGAGACATTTTAATGTTACTATTTTTTGCACATATGTGTGCGTGTAGTATATGTGTATAAATGGGTGCATATGTGAGGGGTGTGTGTGTTTAGATGCCAGAGGTGAGTGTTGGGTGTCTTCCTCACTTCCTCTCTGCCTGATTTATTTTTGTTTGTTTGTTTTGTTTTTCGAGGTAGGGTTTCATTCTAGCCTAGGCTGACCTGGAATTCACTATGGAGTCTCAGGGTAGCCTCGAACTCATAGTGATCCTCCTACCTCTGCTTCCCGAGTGCTGGGATTAAAGGTGTGCGTCACCACGCCCAGCTTGATTTTTTGAGACAAGGTCTCTTGCTAAACCTGGAGCTCACCAATTCAGCTAGACTAGGTAGCCAGGAAGCACCAGGGATCCTCCTGTCTCTACCTCCCTGCTGCTAGGAGTACAGGCACATGCCACCATGCCTGGCTTTTGTGTGGGTTCTGGGAATCCTCCTGCTTGCATGGCAAATACTTTACCAACTGAGCCGTCTCCTCATCCCTGAAGACCCGTTTGGTTGTTACGACTTGCAGGGGATTAGGAGAGTGTCATGGGCATCTCTGGGTCAGAACTGCTGCTGAGCATCTCACGATCTTACACATATCTTACAGCCAGCCCCAGCCCCGAATACCGGCAGTGTTCTCTGTTGGGAAACTCATACCCAAGCCAACCTCACCACTTTGTTGATGGGGAAACTGAGGCCCAGAGGAGGGAATTAAATAGCCCAAGGCTAAGGTCACACGGACTCAAGCCACGTCTCCCACCTTAGGCACGATGGGTGCTTTCTGGGTACATGTTGGTTACATTTCACAATGAGACGTGAGACGGAAGGGTACCCACGGGCTCCTGGGAAGGTGGTGGAGGGGAGCACGTTGAGAACCCAGGCTTTCTTTGTCAGTCCTCATCCGTGTGTCCATCTGTCCCCTTCCAGTATGAAGGTGAAGGATGTCTTGGTACCGGTCATCACACTGAACTTTGTACCCGGTGTGGGCATCTTCCAGTGTGTGTCCACGGGTATGACCATCACTGGCAAGAGGTAAGTGTGATGGAGGGAGAGGAGGAGGATGGCCCCTCTGCTTCACCCTTACATGCCCAAGGATTGTACACCAACTACATCCTGGGATCCAAGATGATAAAGACCGGGGTCCTGCTTTTATGGGAACGAGACAAAGCCGAGCGCACAGGGGCATGGCTGGGTTTAGAACAGAGAAGCGCCAAAGTGGGGGGCAAGGGGTTCGGGGAAGGCTCTGGGGAGGTGACGACAGCTGGGAAAAGTTTTGACGGATATATAGTAGTTCACCAAAGCAGGAGAGGGGAAAGGTTGTCTGTATGGCCAAGGGAGGCCCTCACCCCTTTTTCTAGCCTGTGAGGGTGGACCCTGCCCTCCTCTGTTCTGAGAGATGTTGAGGGGCAAGGAGGGTGGGGCCGGTAGTCCCAGGAGCCACGATCTGCACGGTGCCCCCCTGCCTCGTCTTCCAGCTTCACGGGAGGTTACATGGAGATCATTGTGGTCCTGAACATTACAGCCACCAACCGGCTTCTGCAGGACGAGGAGACTGGCACCCCCATGTTTAAGAGCGAGGGCTGTGAGATCATTCTGGTCAGCGTGAAAACCAACCTGCCTAGCAAGTGAGGGGGGGGTTCCTGTGGCCAGGGAGGGTGGTGCCCCCCCCCCCCACTGCTCCTCACCAGCACTCCAAGCCACAGAAGCTCTATCACCACGTCTCTTTGTGTTCTCCACCCACCTTGCTGCCATCGGTGTACTTGCTTGCCACCCCTCCCCCACCGTGCCCGCGTCTAGCATGCTGCCCAAGGTCATCAGCAAGTTCTTGGACAGCACCCTGCACAAGGTCCTTCCTGGCCTGGTGAGTGGCACCAAGCAAGCCTGTGCCCCTCCTTGCTGGTACTGGTTCAGCCAGGGTGGCCGCTGTATTTTCTCTTGGGTTTGGACCTGGATTGGCTGATAGTGGCTGAGAAGAGCTTCTGAGCCTGTGGCTGGCTCAAGGGGAGCTGTGATCATCTAGTGATGCCTGCCACGGGCACAGGCGTAGACAAATGTGTGCTGTAGCTTTCCAATCCCCTGGGGAGCGAGCGCTCACCAAGCTTGCAGGCTGTGGGTCATCTGGATTCCAGTGTAGGATCTGCTGTTGACTTGGACCCCTAGTTTCTCCACCTGTTCTAAGCATGTCAGGAGTAGGTTTCCGCCCAGAGTTCCCACTCAGCCCGGGCCCTGCTTTGCTCGCAGATGTGTCCAGCCATTGATGCGGTCCTGGTGTATGTGAACAAGAAGTGGGCGAATCTGACTGGTAAGGATCCCCCCCGCCCCAGTACAGAGCATCAGGCCAGCCAGACTTAGACACCCATGCCCCATTCTGTGACTGCTTCCTGCTTCGCCTGGGGCCAGAGGAGGGCTGAGGACCTGGTGTCCCTGCCCAGATGGGAAGCCCCAAGGGATGCTGGGCTCCGCCATCTCTCAACCTGTGCAAGTCCCAAACCCAAGTCCTGCTGAGTTACCCTGTCAGGCGGCATTCCTAGCTCCCTTACTGAGGGGATCTGCTCTTCCCAACGCTGAGGGTCCACAGGGAGGGAGAAAGTAATTCCTCCTGGATAGACCTGAAGAAAACCACTTCACGACTCCAGGAGGGTGGCCTGGGAAAAGTCACTGTGCTCAGCTGTGAACAGCTGATATAATCCATTGTCATCCAAGCTATATGGTCCTGGGCAAACACCCAGCTTCTGAGTTGGCAAAGCCACGGGCCCCTTGGGCCTCTGTTTGGAAGCTGTACTTGCTGAGGGTCACAGACACTAAGCAGTTTGCCCTGGGTCACATGGAGATGGGATCAGGCACAGTGGCTGGTGCCAGCTTTTCTAGCTGCTCCCAGGGATGGTTGGTCTCTGAGTGCTATCTCTTCCCCACAGAGTTCATGCCGGTGGGTCAGATGGGCACTGTCAAATATGCCCTGACATCCTTACCAGCCACCATGGCCGATCACATCCAAGTGGACTTCAGTGTAAGTAGGGAGGGTCTCTGGGGAGCTAGACCCAGGCTCGGGCTAGGTGGGACTGTTCCCACCAGGCAAGTGGCTGGGCTGTGGCTGTGGAGGACAGGTTGCTGTCCACGAGGGCTCTCCAGGACCCTGAGCACCCCCCCCCGCTTGAAGCAAGACCCCTGTGTCCCCAGCTAATTCCTGGAGCTTCTGATGTCATGCTTTCATTTCTCATGGGGCTGTTTGTGTCTCTCAGAAAGTTGGACCCTATCATGGTGTAGATAGGGACACTGAGGCATCTGGTGGGGCTGGGCTTGGCAGGGCTCCCTTGGTGAGTGGGTGGCAGAGTTGGGTCCTCATGCAGCTTTCCAAGGCCCAGGTGACAAGAAGAGAGGCCTTTGACAGGAATGGGAGGAAAGGTGTACGAAATCACGTCCCTGGACTGTCCTCCTCCCCCCATGCTGCCCCTTCTCCTCTTCCTGCTGAGAAAGAACCAGGACTGTACTGATACTCTTTGAATAACCCAGGAGCCCAGACAGTCAGAATCAGAACCACTGAGGGGAACAAAGCACCCCTTGGACCAACTTGTAGGTGGCTAGCAGCTGTCCTCTTGGACCTCAGTTTACACACCAGGGGCCCAGCAGTCACTCTCTGATTTGGGCTTGATCTGAGTGAGCCCCAGGGATTGGAGAACAGAGACGCCTTTAAGCACAGTGACTGAGTGTCCCTCCCACTGGCCCCCCCCAGCCTGTGGTACAGCAACAAAAGGGTGAAACCATCCAGCTTGCTGACGCCGGGGAGACCCCCAAGTTCCCTGAACACTCAGCTGAGGGTTCCTCGCAGCTGCTGCTTTCAGCCACCTTCCTTACAGCGGAACTGGCCCTCCTACAGAGCTCCTTGGACGTGACCATCCAGGACCAGAAGGTCAGCAGTCCCTGCTCTGCCTTACCTGCCTCCGGCCCCTACAGTGAGAGGCCCTGTCTGCTCAGTCCATCCGAGAATCACGTTGGAGCTGGGGGCAGAGTTTTGGGTTCCACTGACAGTTCCCTGCCCTGTAGGACCTGCATCTACCCGCATGCACATCTGTCTGTCCATACAGCCAACCATTTAGTCGCTATTTCTCATGTCCTGCCAGTCACCATTGGGTCCTTTTCTTGAGGTAGGGTCTCACTCTAGCCCAGGCTGACCTGGAATTCACTCTGCATTCTCAGGGTGGCCTTGAATTCATGGCGATCCTCCTACCTCTGCCTCCCGAGTGCTGGGATTAAAGGAGTATGCCACCATGCCTGACATTTTTAAATTGAAAAAACTTTTTTTAAAAAAAATTTATTTGAGAGAGACAGATGGAGAAAGTGAGAATGGGAACGCCAAGGCGTTCAGTCGCTGCAAATTAATTCCAGACGCATAGCTTACATGGGTCTTGGGGGATTGAACCTGGGTCCTTTGGCTGCCTAACTGCTAAGCCATCCCTCCAGCCCCTTCCCGTTTTTCCAGTCATCATTTTCTCAGCATTTGACCTTGGTCCAGAAGCCACGGACATTGGAGTGGGTGGGCCATGTTCGGGCACCCAGAGGCTCCTTGCCTAGTAGAGCATGGTGTGGTGGGTGCCAATGAAAGGAACCTCCAAGGGAGTGTCTTACTAACACAGAGCAGGCTGTCAGGATGACGGGGCCTGCCGTAGTCCCAGGTTTGACTTTGATTTTTGTAGGTTGGCAAACTGCCCCCACAAACCACCAAGACGTTGGCTGGCTTCGTCCCAGAGGTGAGTGACCACTGCACCCTGCCCACCCTTCAGATAGGGCGGGGAGGTGGCTCTTCAAGTTCACATGGCCCTGTCCAGTGTGGAAACATCCCTACCTCTCCGTAAAGTGCACTTCAGGTCCAGCCTCAAAACAGCTCAGTCTCTCCGTGCATCTCACATCCAACATGGAAACAGCTAAATGCTGTTTCGCTCCTTTTATTTTCCCAAGAGGCACAGCCAGGCCTCCGCCCGCTGGACTTCCTATGTCCAAGGTAGAAACCACCTACTTCCCGAGGGATTCCACCCAAGGACAGGTCCCAAGCGCCTGTCCTTGTTGCTTCAGGTGGCCAAGGCTTATCCCAAAAAGAAACCCTTGCTGACCAAGGTCAGGATCAGCAAGCCCCCCAAGGTTACCATGGAGACCGGCAAGAGCCTGCTGCATCTGCACGGGAGCCTGGAGATGTTCGCAGTGCGACGGCATGGCAAGTCCCTGGAGTCCCTCTTTCTCCTGGAGACTGTGAGTGGGGCCCTTGCTGTTCGTTCCCACCTTGGGGAGGCTCCCAGATGGAGAGCAGTGGGATTTTAGTTGAGATCAAAGACACGGATGCAGGGGGCCTTAGTTCCTCTCCATGGTGCCCAGCCTCCAGGCTCAGCTGCTGCCTCTGTGAGTGGCTCTGGTTTCTTCTCCCTTCCTCAGTCCCTCAGCATCCCTCAGCAGCACAAAGACAGTCACAAAAGCCTTCACCGGGGTGTGTGTGTATGGGGGCGGGGGACTATGGGAGCCTAAATCCAGGGTGGGAAAACGCCAAGCAGTGCTGGCTGGAGCGATGTTTGAAGGTTAAACAAGAGCTGGCTATGGGGGGAATTGATGGCAGGGAGCCCAGGGCCACCTCGAGCAGAAGGTACCGTGAGGGTGCTTCTTGAGGTATGCCCTGGCCCAGGACCAGGAGAGACTAAGGGTGAGCTAAGCACATGGAGGGTCTGCTGGGTTCAGCTCCTGAGGGGAGGGTGGGCCATGGGGGTTGTGAGGACGGGTGTCCCACAACCTCCTTTGCTTCTTCCCCACACCACCAGCACTTTAGCCTGAAGGTGCTGTACTCGGTGCATGAGAACCGGCTGCAGATGACCACCTCTCTGAACAGGTGGGACCCTGCGTCCCCATGTTGGCCTCCTTGCCCGGCCATGAGCCCACCCACCCGTTGGCTTCCTACCGGTGGCTCTCCCCCCCCCCCCCCCCGATCCATTGTCCATGGCCCACACTACCAGGATGGTTACTCCCGTGCTCTAGAGCTCTAGGTGGCTCCTCACCGCCTGCACAGTCTTATCTGAAATCTTAGCTTGTCACTCAAAGCCTTTCTCAGGGCTGGAGAGATGGCTTAGCGGTTAAGCGCTTGCCTGTGAAGCCTAAGGACCCCGGTTCGAGGCTCGGTTCCCCAGGTCCCACGTTAGCCAGATGCACAAGGGGGCGCACGCGTCTGGAGTTCGTTTGCAGAGGCTGGAAGCCCTGGAGCGCCCATTCTCTCTCTCTCCCTCTATCTGCCTTTCTCCCTGTGTCTGTCACTCTCAAAAAAAAAAAAAAAAAAAAAAAAAAAAGCCTTTCTCAGATCCTACTTCTCACCTCACTCCCTCACTAGGCTCTTGGTTATGACCTCTGGTCCCCTTCTCCATTCAGAGACCGGTGCCCATGCTACCCAAATGCTATCGGAGATTTAGGGTCCACCTCAAATGCTGGAAGTCTTTAACCCTGTGCCTTCTCTCTAGGTGAGGCCCCGGCCACTTTTGTTACACCTGCTATCCGATTTCCTTCTCCCAATTCTGAGGGAAGGGAAGTGTCACACGCTGCCTTTACACTCACTGACTCTTGTATCGCCTTAGTAATTCATCTGACTTGTAATACAACAGGATTCTTTGAGTTGCAAGCGAGGGTTTCAGCTATAACTGTCCTAAGCCCAAAGGGGAGTCTTCTGGCTCATTTAACTGAAAATTGTAGTGATGGGGGGACCCGGGCATGCAAAGTCCTCGAGAACCTGCCTCCCTTCTCCTGTTGTCTTTGCTTCTCATTTTGTTGGCAAAATTTTCAGGCAGGGCTGGAGAGATGGCTTAGTGGTTAAGCGCTTGCCTGTGAAGCCTAAGGACCCCGGTTCGAGGCTCAGTTCCCCAGGTCCCACGTTAGCCAGATGTACAAGGTGGAACACGTGTCTGGAGTTCGTTTGCAGTGGCTGGAAGCCCTGGCGCGCCCATTCTCTCTCTCTCCCTCTATCTGTCTTTCTCTCTGTCTGTCGCTCTCAAATAAATAAAAAAAGAACAAAAAATATTTAAAAAAAATTTCAGGCAGTCCTTCCTCGTGGTGGGGTGCAGGGACCTCGACAAGAGAATCCCATAGTATAGTAGTTCTAACAGTTACCAAGGCATGGGTCTACTTTGGGTCACCTGAGCAAGGATAAGACGGTCACTGTGACTGGGAGATGGGAGGCTCAAGCAGTCTGAGCCTGGCCTGTGGGCACTGCCAGGACCACTGCACCATGCTGACGTGGCTGACCCGGAGCAGGACTAGAGATGCAGGGTCTACTGCTGGGATGGGCAGTGGATCTGGTGCCAATACACGTTAGGGCCATCTGGAGCAGTGTGGGGGAAGAGAAAGGAACTCTGCTGTGTCCACACAGAGGATCCGAGACTGGCCAATTGGGTTACGAGTGGAGCCATAGACATGACTGGGGATTCCAGAGTTTGGAAGAGCAGGCAAGACTCACACGAAGCGGCCCAGGGGCTCAGGGATGTGAGATATGGAGACAGAACGGGTGATTGCGGCAGGTGGTCACTCTTCCGTCACACGCAAGCAGGCTGCAGAGGGGACCCCGGGGGGGGGGCATGAGAGGACTGGGGAGTCTCTTTCTCCAGGGCTCTGACTTCTCTCCCCCCCCACCTGGCTTCCCCCTCCCCTACAGCTTACTGAGTCTGTCCCGAGAGTCCTCGTCGATTGGTGACTTCAATGTAAGTGTCCCAAGAGTTTCTGTCCGGCTGTTTGAGGGGAACACTGGGCCCAGTATCCACTGAGCCTGTGAGAATGAGGCCCTGGGATGGAGCCAGAGCGAAAAGAGCAGGGCCACTGCGGGCCTTGGGGCTCCTGGCATGCTGCGTGTCCTTGGTGAAGCCCCCTAGCCTCTTTGAGTCCTTGCTTCCTTTTCTAGATGGAGCCTGGACATCCCCATGGCTGACTGTGTCACCATGGGCTGTGGTGGCCTGGCTGCCCTTGATTGGCCAAGCTGCTATTCCTACTAGTCCGCAGCCTTAGGGCCTGGCCCAGAAACTGATTCAAGCCAGTACTACTAATGACAGCAGCAGCAGCAACAGCGCCTGAGCCACGCGGTGCTTTTTAGTCCCCACAGAACCATGAGTAGTCACCAGGGCATCTCAAATTCACAGGGGGAGTGGCTGACCCACGCTGCTGAGTTTTCTGTTGGAGCAGGAGTGGGGTCTACACAATCCCCTCCTGTCTCCGGAATGTCCCCAGTCCTGCAACGAAGTTCTACATGCCACCTGAACAAGGACTAAGAGCGAGGCAGGGCACAGACCATAGATCTGACGCTGGCTGGACAAACTGTCTGCCATCCCTAACGTCCTCTGCCTAGTTCTAGACAAAGGGAGGCTGAGAAGGGGTGCTGAGATGTGTGTGGGTGGGGTTGGGGTTTCTCTTTCTCTCTCCAGGAGAAGGCATTAACTGGCTTCATCATGGATTATCTCCAGGAAGCCTATGTCCCTGTGGTGAATGGTAAGGCTCCACTGTAAGCCAAGAAGTGCTTTATGCAGGAATTGCTCCCACCAGTGTGGCCTTGACATCGCCTGTCACTGGCTCCAGATGGGTGAGATTAGCAGGGTGTGCATGGTGTGTTGAATTGAGGACGATGCAGTCTGAATATCACCTCCTTGGGGACAAAGGCTCATTCCACAATTTGAGTTCTGGCCCTTAGTCTCCTATCTAGACTCAGATTTTGACCTGCTGTAAATGCATGGCAGGTGTGGACCCTTCTCTACAAGTACAGCTGGTAGACCTCACAAATCAATCGCTGCACCATTTCCCACCACTCAGCTCCACGCAGCCAGCTCTTCTTTTTTTTTTAAATATTCATATTTATTTATTTATTAGAGATAGACAGAGGGAGGAAGGGAGAAATACTGAGAGCGAGAGAGAGCACAGGCATACCAGGGCCTCCAGCCACTGCAAATGAATTCCAGACGCATGTGCCACCTTATGCATCTGGCTTACGTGGGCCCTGGAGAATCGAAGCTTCACATGCAATTGCCTTAACCGCTAAGCCATCTCCCCAGCCCCCAGCTCTTCTTAATCCATTGCTGAGCCTTCAGACTGAGATGATTCTTCCTGTATATTTCTCAGATGTACTCCACGTTGGGTTCCCACTCCCTGATGTTCTGGCCATCAACTACAACTTGGCTGAGCTGGACATAGTGGAGGTGAGGGAGGGCCTGAGGGAGGACGTGTTAATCAACACTTTTGGCCAATGGGGAATGAGCAAGAGCAGCCCTCTGGTTGACTGGAGGGTGTGGGTGGAGGAGAGCAGAACCAGGCTGTGGTCTTCAAGTCTTGGCCAGGGGTTCCACAGAATAGTTGAACTTGACCTCTGTTACACTGTTCTTCCATCACCTCAACCTGTTTGTGCCTCCATTTTTATGGCCTTAAAATAGGAGTGAGAACGCACTCATAGAGCTGTCCATGTGAACTATTAGCTAATTCGCTTGAAGGCATAAAGGCAGGTGCTCAGCCAAGACGAGCTTCACATTGCATTTGAGATATAGTGCTCGGTGGACACTTCTCTCATTCGGTCTGTCCACCCTGGAAGGTAGGGGTGTGAATCTTCATTTGACAGGAAGAAGTTGACTCTCAGAGGAGCAAAGGGACATCTTCAGGGTGACAAGACCCTCTTCTGCTTATATATCACACGCTTTCCATGGCTGGTTCCGTCCATGCTTGTGCCTGGGTAACCCCCGTCCTTGCTCCCTGACCCCTCTCCACCCTGATCCGTTTCTCCTGCTAGAATGGTCTGGTGCTGGACTTGTAGCTGGACTGACTATGACCGCCCTTAACCATGCCAGGCTGCACTTGAAGAGGATCTTCCAGCTGGGGCTAGGACCAGCACCATTTCCTGATGCCAGGAGTGAGTGGGCAGGCCTGGATGCACATTTACACTTTGACAATAAAACAATGGTGGGGAAGACCTTTACAAACATCCAATGTTTCCGTCTCCCTTTTGTAGCCAAATCATGATGTGGCTTTTTGTCCCCTTTGGTGGGTTTTGGGGTCTGGAGGGAAGCTGGCCCAGCCTTGGGTGTGGGCTGGGTGTCTACCAAGCACCTGCTCATGACAACCCACTATGACTCATTTGCTCTGTCTCATGTAGAACCATGTGGGGAGGACAGAGGAGGTTACCCCCATTCACTGAACCAGCAGCAGAAACCGGGGCAGTGGGGGACATTATCTGTTCAAGGACTTCCCATCTCAGTCATGTGACCCCAGGTTTGGGTAACTTCAGGGTGGCTCTATTCATGCGGAGCTCTTATGAGTTCCCCTGGGTCATCTCCTTTAATCCTTGTGGTAATTGAGAAGGTGGCAGTCACCCTTTCTGTGACAGAGAGGCTGAGACACAGAGTGGCTTCACCGACTTGAAGCCACCTGACATGTCAGGGGAAGAGCTGGGATTGGAACGTGCGGCTCCGCAGTCAGCTTGGCTGGGCTTGACCTGGCTCTGCCTTCTTGCTGCCACATGTCCTGGGCTGGTCATGTCACTGACATGAGCCTCACTTTCCACACCTACACCACAGGTGGATACTGACGCCAGCCTCGGCAGGGCTTCTGTGAGGCTTCAGTGAATGACTTAGCACAAAAATGTTAGCCCGTATGCGTTTCTGAGGCCTGGAGAGACGTGAGTAGGTGCCGGTGGCCACGCCTCATGGAGTGTACGGGTGTCTGTTTCTAAGCAGTGGGCCTGGGGCAGCCTGAGCATCCAGGAGGGGCTGGCCATGGAGGGAGACTGGCCACTCGTTAGAGGTCTATGCGTTGCAGTGTCTGCCTGTGTTTGCACATGCAGCCTGGCTGAGGTGTCCCTGTGCTTCCCGTTCATGTGAGGTCAGTTGCCTGATATTTGCCCCATATCTTTTTTTTTTTTTTTGGTTTTTCGAGGTAGGGCCTCACTCTAGCCCAAGCTACCTAGAATTCACTATAGAGTCTCAGGGTGGCCCTGAACTCACGGCAATCCTCCTACCTCTGCCTCCCGAGTGCTGGGATTAAAGGCGAGCACCACCACGCCTGGCTAAATTATTTTTAATAATTAAAATAATAAAATAAATTATTAAGTTACTTTTTGCAATGCAGGGGATGGAGCCCAGGGCCTCACACACACCAGGCAAGAGCTCTAACACTGAGCTACATCTCTAGCCTTATGATTCTTAAATTGGCTCTTTTAAATCTGAACATATTTATACATAACCAGGCTAAAAGCATATACTCTAAGTAGACCCTGAAAATAGATATTATTTACTAGAATATGAAAACACACAAAACGAGCTGGAGTGATGGCTTAGTGGTTAAGGTGCTTATCTGTTAAGCCTCAGGACCCAGGTTTGATTCCCCAGAACCCACATAACGCTGGATATACAAGGTGGCATATGCATCTGGAGTTCATCTGCAGCAGCTGGAGCCCTGGCATGCGCGTGCGCGCACACACACACACACACACACACACACACACTGTTTGCAAATAAATAATTAAACATAAAATATCCAAAGGAAAAAAACCCACACAGAGCAATCCATCCCCTTGAAAAATGTACATGAAATGCCACATGACCAGTTGCTGTTCCAACCCCCAGGTGGGTGGTGGCTGTGGGTCTGCGTGTCTGCACACTGGAGTGTGCACACACATGTCACAATGTCAGTGTCTGTGTGGGTGATTCTGTGCATGGGAGGCTGAGCCCATGTCCGGCAAGCAGGCCAGTGCTTCCTGGGCCCATGAAACCTTGGCAGATGGCCTTGTCCCAATCTGTCATGAGTCCAAGCCACAAAGGAGGGAGGCCCGGATGTCAGGGCCATACCCTTGTCCCTCATCACTGCCTAATCTCATCAGTCATTATCCCCACTGGTTTCGGGACAATGGCAGCTTTGAGGCAGGCCTGGCAGGTCCAGATATTGGATAATCTGTGGGTGGTGACACTTTGCCCTGGTTATACCAGAGACACCTCCAACCCCCCAGTTCTACCCCTGTGTGTCCAGGAGCACTCACATGACCACTTATAGCCTTACTTCCACCTCGCCCCGCACCAGTGTGCAGTTGGGGAAACCAAGGCACAGTGCTGCTATAGTGGGAAGGTCTAGCTTCTCATGAGACCTCAGACACAGTGTGGCCTTTAACACGCTGAATCTTCTGTCTGGTTCTCCATTTCTCTGGGAAAAGGTCAGATGCTCCGACCTCCAGCCTGAATTGCAGGCTCAACTACTCCAGATGTGCTCTGGGCTGAAAATGGGTGTCTGGGCTGGAAAAGGAGAGCCTTGTCTCCTGTCCTCTGGAAGTTCTGCGCCCTTAGGTGCTGCCATCTGTCAGGACTCCAACCCTAGCTAAGGAAGGGGAGGCTCTGAGAGACGAGGAGACCTGGCTGAGGGTCAACAGTGTGTGTGGAGCTGGACTCGAACCTGTCTACCCAAGTCCAGGTTTCTTCCCCACTCCTTCTCTCCACAATCCATCATGCTGGGTGCACTGTCACCTCTAAGGAGGTTGAGGTGCAAGGTCACAGAGCAGGAAGTGAACTGAGCCAGGTCTCCAATGCTGGGCCGTAGCTACCAACTTCCAGGAACCTGCCAGGTTGCCCAACCTAGGAAAAAGATCACACAATACTTTCTACACCTGCGACCCTACCAGTCACTGCCTATCTTGCCTCTCTTACTGGCTGTCTGTACAGGCTCCTCTCTGGCACCCCATATCCATTTCTAAAAGCTGTCCCCACAAGAGAACCCCTGCAGATGGGGAAGCTGACTATGCAGCAAGCATGTAGCAATGACTCCCCCCCACCCATGAAATTATAGCAGGAGATAGTGCCTGGGGATCTCCCCCCCAACTCTGATCTCTTCTGTGGCTCCCACCACCCTCACCAGGTCTTCACGGCGCCATGCCCCTTGAAGCTTGCTAAACTTGGTGCTCCTAGCTCCTTCACCCCAGGCCTACTGAGTGAGGGCTGCTAAAAGTGAGGCCCACAGGCAAGCATTAAAAAAAAAATTTAATTTAATTTTCGAGTGTGAGAAAGAGAGAATTGGCATGCCAGGGCCTCAGTCACTGAAATTGAACTCCAGACCCTTGCGCCACCTAGTGGGTGTGTGTGACCTTGCGCGTGCCACACCTCTGTGTGTCTAGCTTACGTGGGATCTGGAGAATCGAACATGGGTCCTTAGGCTTCACAGGCAAGCACCTTAACCACTAAGCCATCTCTCCAGCCCAGCAAGCATTTGAGAAACTCTCCTCCCACATCTTCTTACTGACCTGGCATGGGTGCACCTGGCATGGGTAGAGGACTCTTGGGGTACAGGTAGAATCAGAGCCTCTGGGGTGAGGCTTAGAAGGAAGACCAGGCCCGAATTTGGTATCATTTTCCTGTCTTCCAAGAGGCTGTGCGGGGAAAGGCCAGCTGGGCGGTGAGCATGGAGCTGGATGGACTCCACATGGCTCCAGGCTGCTTCCCTTTGTCCATTCCTGGCGCCTGGGAACGACCGCTGGGAAGGAGGATGGCACAGGATGTGGTCACCAGAGGTCATGCCCATGGCCAGTCCTCAATAACTGCTAGAGGCTAGTGTTCCTTCCTCCTCCTTCACAGTGTCGTCAGAGGACTGGTGCTACCTGGCACTGGCCAGGTCATGAGCAGTGTGTTGGCATTTGCAGACCATGAAACGGAAGTGCGGGACATTGTGCATGACCCTTTGGATCCCCTTTGTAGTATGGCTGTCACTGTAAAACTGGACATGCAGGCTCCACTCCTGACCATCCACTCCTGCCCCAGTGGCGAAAACTATAAACATGTCCCCAGAGAGATGTGACAGAAATGTTCATTATACCAGCTGGGCGTGGTGGCGCACGCTTTTAATCCCAGCACTCGGGAGGCAGAGGTGAGTCCAAGGCCACCCTGAGACTACATAGTGAATTCCAGGTCAGCCTGGGCTAGAGTGAGACCCTACCTTGAAAAAACAAACAAACAAACAAACAAAAAAAAGAAATGGTCATTATACCTTCACTCAAAATAGCCAGTCCCTGGAAGGCTGTAGCAAACTGAACCATGGAGTGTCCACGCACTTGGAGGAGACATGCCACTTCTCACATGGCCCATAGACTGTGGACAGGGAGTGTGTGTGTGCAGGAAGCTGATCGCAGAAGGATGGGCACACACACCTTCACACTCACCCCACCCTCATCTACTGTGTCAGGGTAGGGGCATGGGGGGGCTCCAGGACTGCTCAGTGCTGAGGCGTGAGGATTGCTGCTGCTTGTGGACTAACTTGGGTTCATAGTGAGGCCCAGGCTAGCCTGGGTTGCATGGGAAGACCCTTTCTCATAAAACCACTGGGGGAAAAGAAAGCCAAAATCCTGGGCTGGAGAGATGGCTCAGCAGTTAAGGCTCTTGCCTGCCAAGCCTAAGGACCCATGTTCGACTCTCCAGATCCCACATAAGCCAGATGCGCAAAGGTGAGGCAAGCGCAAGGTCACAGATGCCCACTAGGTGGCGCAAGCGTCTGGAGTTCAATCTCAGTAGCTGAGGCCCTGGCGTGCCAATTCTCTGTCTCTCACTCTCTAAAAAATTTTTTTTTAGCCAAAATCCTTGTGTACTGTACAGTAGCATACAAAGCTGTGTCGCTTCTGGGGCTCAGTGTCCCAACTGGCTTTCCTGCTGTCCCTGTAATAATCACCCTAGGGCTCTGTGCTGCATTTGCCTCTGCCTGGCAGGCCGCTCCCCAAGTACCCATCAAGATTCCTTCCTGTTTCCCTTTAGGTCAGTTCAGCCCTGCTCCCACCCAGCCCCCCCCCCCCCCCCCCATACCATCATATTGAACACGGCCCCTCACCTCCAGTCCTCTCCTTGATTTTATTTCTGTCTCCAACTGGCTGGCTGTATTGAGCTTGTGTGCATGTGTGTGTGGGGGGGAGGGTATGTCCCTGCCAAGGTTGCACATCCCCCACAATACTACCCCTTGAACTTGGCTAAGCCCAAATTTCAGAGCGCTGTCAGTGGACTTGGGACACATCACATGAAAAGAGAAGGAAGACCCTCAGGCCCTCGCCCTCCATGCTCTGACGAATACGTTTGTGAGAGTATGTCGGCTCTCTGGAGGGACACGAGCCACACTATGAAGATTAACTGTGCCTTCTCCTATTCCTGAATACTTGTTTACCCAACTTGTGGCTGCAGAAAACATGAAAGGGTGGCATCCTTCTGTGGCAGCTCTTGGGGGGCAGGAGCTGCTGCAGGGGTACCCCGGCATTTGGTAAACAGTGGGTACTCCACCAATGCCTGCTGTAGGATGACTGACTGACTGAATGCCTTTGCACTGTATCTGCACCAGCCTCAGAAAGGGGAGGGACCCACTGCTCTTGGGAGGTGAGATGGAGCTGGTGGCTTTCCCCCAAGCTGGCCCAAGGCCCTCTCTCCAGGCCAGTGGTCATCTCCATGATAGGTCTGTCTGGGGCTAGATCAGTGGGCTCAGGTGGCCTTAAGTTGCTTCCTTCCTTCCTCCCAAAGCCTTCTTGTGGGGGACAGAGAGGGGTGGTGGGGTGGCAGGTGGGGGGAGTACGTGGATTCTGGGCCTTTAGTGTGGCTCTTGGGAGCCTGAAGATAGACCGAGTCCGCGTGGCAGAGGCCTGTCTGTCCCCAGATGGGGAGAGGTGCCTGTCTCTGCTGCCCCCACACCTTCCCTCCCTCTCCTGGGCACTGACCCCAGCCCCTGGCTCTTCCTGCAGAAGGAAGGCTTAGTCTGGGCCCTCAGGGAAAACCGCAATTTGCTTCTGACATGACATACTGACGGCTTTCTGGCGGCTGTGCCCCTTTGTGTCCCCAAGCCGCTGTGGGCATATAAGGGCCACCCCTGGGCTCAGGTGTGGAGGAGCTGACAGGAGACCAGGAACTGCCCCCCACACCCACACTGTGGAGCAGCAGGAGCAGGGGGTAAGGAGGCCTTAAGTGGTCTGGCCCCGTTGTGACCCCCCGCCACAGACCCTGGGACTTCTGCTGCCCTATTTGGATGATGAACCCTAGGAAGGGTCTAGGGGTACCTGGAGGGTTAAAAAAAAAAGGGAAAAAATTCTATCTTGCATATCTGGGGTCCTTGCACAAGGTTGTGGCAGGGATGGGTGGGCTGGGCACAGAATTGTCCCATGGACTGAGTTCTAGGGACCATTTCTTTCTGGAAGCCATAGAACCTCACTGGCTTCCCCCCAGCCTATGGAGATATTACATTATGTGAGAGACCCCTGGGTGACAGGCTACTCCAGGGAGCATCTTAGGAAACATGATATATAGTGAAGATTGCTGCTGGGTCCTGTGATACTCATAGGAAGAGAAGGAGCTTGCCTTGGGCTGACCCATCATGCACCAGGGCACATGGCTTGCAAAGAGAAAGGTTACTGGATTCCACCCTCAGCCCGCGGCTTATGCCCCCCCCCCCCAGCACATGTGGGAGCTGCGTGGAACCTTAGACTTGCACACATAAGTATTCTGATGATTGATGGGATCCTCTAGACAAGGTAATGGGAGACGCCTCTTATGAAAGATACCGCTTAGGCAGAGTGGGGGTTGGGAAGATGGCTCAGCAGTTAAAGGTGCTTGTTTCCAGTGAGGCTGAACCTGAGGCATGGGGAGTCAACGGTGACAGAGTGAGAACCTTCCTGGTGACAGGAACAGCATATGCAAAGGCCCTGGGGTGGGAGAGAACTTGGCACATTTAGGCAGGTGGGCTTTGTGGCTAATAACGCAGCACCCTGGGCTTTATGCCCCAGACAGTGAGAGCCCCTTGAGGAGTTTCAGCCTGGTGGTGTGAGGTCACAGATGGATGTATGATTGGTGGCCAGAACCCCAGAATGGAGGAAAAAAAAATCTATTCTACGGAATTATAATCTCTGCCCTTTCCCCAGCAGCATCTGGGATGGAAGTGGAGAGCTGGGCCAGGTTAAATCTAAGTGAAGTATGTCCCTGACTGATACGGCTTTGTGAATCCACAGGGGGAACCGTTTGGAAGGCTGGCTCTGGTTCTGCTGTTCAGAGGGCCTGGCTGAGGCGCTCAGATCCCAACAGGCTTGTGGGTTATTGTTTGCTTGTTTGCATGTGGTGTGAGGTGCGTGCGTGCATGCATGTGTGTGTGCGTGTGTGTGTGTTGTGTGTGCATGTGTGTGTGATGTGTACGCATGCACCTCGTGTACGCGTCCGGTGTCCTCCCCTGTCGCTCATCTGCCTGTTTCCTTGCGAGCGGTCTCTCTCTAAGCCTGGAGTTGCCGTTCTCACAAGCTTCAGCAGTTCTCTGGTTTCTGCTCCCAACAGGGCTTGGCTTACAGGTGTGCATGGCCACGTGTAGGTGTGTATGTGGCTGCTGGGGAATTGAACTCAGGGTAAATCAGGCCCTCGTGCTTGTGCAGCAAGTGCTCTTACACGCTGAGCCATCTGCCCAGCTCCACCACCACCACGTTGAAGTCAGTGGGCTTGGGCTGGAACTATGGCCTGGCTGCTGGTTGGCTCCGGGCTCCAGCTTTCCCATCTATGCAGTAGGATCTAATAGGCGAAGGCTTGAAGAGATGGGCACACATGGGCAGCTACTCTAGGCAGCACACTGTCTCCTGTGTGCTGGCTGGAGCAGGCTCTCCAGGAAGTGAAGCCCATGGCAGGTAGGCAGGAGGGTCCCAGGATAGTGGTGACAATAATGGGGAACAGGAGAGGAAGGTTTTGGCAGCAGGACCGAGTTGAGTAAGCACCTGAGTCCTCACCACGCTAAGCCTCACTATAGGGCCTTCCTGGAGCATCCCACGCCAAGCAGAGCTCCTGCACCCTAGAAACGTGCGGCAGGGGCAAGACCTGCTACAAGTTGAATCCAACCCCTCTAGGTGTGCAGCTGACCATGTTGGGTGTGTGCGCCCTGCTTCTGCTCTGGGGCCTAGCCACCCCATGCCAAGGGCTGCTCGAGACGGTAGGCACGCTTGCCCGGATTGACAAGGCTGAATTGGGCAAAGGTGAGCCCAAGGTGGATGGATGGGCTGGGAGGGGAACAGATACCCAGCATCTCTGTGCTTAGCCATCATATGCTGTGGGGACCCCAGAAGGGTGGGAAGAGTGGGCTCAGGAGGCCTAGGCTTGCTCCCAGCTCCCCTAATGGTGACCAAGGCCTTTCCCTCTGAATAGAGGACTATGCCGTGTGGGCTGAGACATTGTGGGGATGCCTGAGGCTAGGGACGGGAGGGGAAGGGAATGTTAGCTGGATCATGCCCCTGCCTTATTTCTGGGGTGCTTAGCATTTGGTGCTCTAGTACCCAATGATGGGCTCAGGGATAAAGCAAAGGGGTGTGGGTAGAGGTGGGGTAGATAGGAAACCCTTCAGGTAGGCATCCTGGCTTGCTTCCATTCACCCTGCCCTTCTCACAGAGTCTCACAGAGCCAGGCTGCCATGCCTTAGGAGGACTGGGGCTGCCCATGAATGGCCACTAAGTCCTTAATAGCCACAGGCTCCCTCTACCCTGGTTCTGCTCTCCTGGGCAACCCGGGATCCAGAGCCTGAGTTAAACTAATGGCCCATGCCAACTTTGCTCTGTGACTTTGGGCAAGTGTCTGCCTCTCTCTCTCTGGGTCTTCATGTGTCCATCTAGAGAAGAAGGGGTTGCTGGGGGGGACAATGATTCATTCTGGACACTCACTGTGTGCCAGGCAGTGGGTGATCCCTGGCACCTGGGTTGGAGGAGGGAGCTATTGCAGTTCCCACCCCTTGAGTGAGACGATGCCAGTGAAATTGGGGCATTCCTGAAGCTCAGGGGAAGGGGGCGGCTTCACGGTACTGCAGGTGGAGCAAGGGCTTGCAGCATTTTCCTGCTTCCCACCCTGTCTCCAGCCATCCAGAACTCGCTGGTTGGTGGGCCCATTCTGCAGAACGTGCTGGGGACGGTGACCTCTGTGAACCAGGGCCTCCTGGGTGCAGATGGGCTGCTTGGAGGAGGCGGTCTGCTGGGCTATGGAGGCATTTTTGGGGTGGTGCAGCAGCTCTCTGGGTAAGTCCCTTAGGAAGCTTGGTCTTTCCCACTCATTTCAGGGAATGGAAGGGGAGAGGGACTCTTTTAAAGTGATGGCAGGCAGTGAGGATGGTGCGGGAACGGAGGTGGAAATAAGGGCTCTACTTTCCAGAAGGGCATTCCTGGATCCAAGACTGGGGTCAATTCTAGTTACTCACTGTGTGATCCCAGCACAGTTTGTTGGTTTCTCTGAGCTAATCCACAGTATCTGTCTGGCTCCTTCCCCCGCCTACTTGGGGTGGGAGCTGCTCATAAGACTCTGGCCCGAATGAACCCTTCCTTAGCTTCTCTCTAGGGACACGCTACTTTCAGTGCGCCATGCACCATACAAGTTCATCTTTGTCACCCTGGTAGACACCCGGGGGTGAGGGGGAGGTGGACTTTTTAATCTGGATTGTTCATCCACATGTCATTTCATAGGTAGGGTGTTTAGCTGCCCCAAAGATATCTGAATGAAATGATAATGAAAGAAAGGAACGACTAACATTTTTAGAGGAATGGCTGCTGTCGGGCGTCCTGTATGATTTTAAGCGCTGTTGGTGAATCGTCCCATCAAATGCAGAGGTGGGACAGGTTTCAGCTCTCGTCTCAGGCGACTGGCAAAGACCCTGTAGGGAAGGACCCTGCCCACACTCACCTGGGTGGCAGAGGGAACCGTGCTTATGCTGCCTGTAGTGAATCGAGGACTCACAGTCAGGATGGTCAAGAGCAGATGGTGTGGGGAGCAAAGGGTCCCCATCAACACTCGCATTTGCCTGCTGTCAGCTAATGGCACTCAACCTCATTGAGCCACGCTGAGGCAGCCCGTCAGCATCTCCATTTGTACACGTGTGGACGCTGAGGTACAAGGGTGGTGAGAGACGCCCACGGTCATTGTCGGATAGGCAGAATGAGCACTGAAGCATCTGGGTTGGACTGGCTGCCCCGTGAGGGGCTGCCAGGGGTAGATACCAGAGCAGAGTTCATGTGTACGGCATGGCCCAAGCTAAGCCAGGCACACGGGGAAAGCTCAATAAGTGCTATTACTATTGTTTGACTCCATACTTCTAGAAGCCCCTGGCCAGTGAGCCTCACACTGTCCTTGTCTCAAGGAGCCCCAGGCCATACAGCAAAGCCTGATGTGACGATCCTGTGAGCTCAGGCCCTCAGAGAATGTCTGCCAAGAACCAAGACAGAGCTTCCTGGCTGAAATCACAAGAGCCAGAGGACTCAGTTGATTGGCAGAGGATGCTGGGTGGGGGTAGAGGAGGGGGAGAGAAGGGTTCTAGGCAGAAATAGGGGCAATGAGCTAGGTGGAAGCCTGTGTGAGAAGCCCCCGGGTGTGTGTGTGTGTGTGTGTGTGTGTGTGTGCGCGCGCGTGTGAAAGAGCCTCAGGTGGGGCACAATGTCACTGTTAGGGACAGGACCAGGGCTGAGCCTGTCAGATAAAGCAGGGGCCCCAATTCTAATGCTGGTGTTAGTTACTTTATTGGGCATGGACTATACCCGCATCCTGCCTGGTCTTGTTCCCCGGGTTCTGGAAGTAAGCCACCCACTCCCTCCTCAGGCTGAAGGTAGAGGAGCTCACGCTGCCCCAGGTGTCACTGAAGCTGCTGCCCGGTGTCGGGGTGCAGCTGAATCTGCACACCAAGGTGGGCCTGCACGGATTTGGGTGAGTGTGCCCTGGGACCCCCTTGGCCCGCTCTCCCCTCATACCCACCCACACGACTCCTCTTTCCTCTGGGTCCTAGTTCATTCCCTTGCTAGTGATCACCCCACCCTCCCCCACACCCCAACGGCCGCTGAACTCCCCAGACCCTTCTCCACTGCCCAAGGCTGGTCTGAAAAGGGAAAGCGGAAAGGGTTTGCCGGGGGTCTCCTGCCCACCTATCCTCAGGGTTCCAAGAGGGCGAGGCAGGAGTGGCCAAATGGTTGAGGCTTGGCATTCGGGCCTCTCCCACCCCGCTGGCCACACAGCCCCCTGGGAGGCCTCTTGCAACTGGCTGCTGAAGTGAACGTGTCTTCCCGGGTGGCGCTGAGCATGAGCCCGCGGGGGACGCCCATCCTGGTCCTGAAGCGCTGCACCACTCTCCTGGGCCGCACCAGTCTGCTGTCTGGGTGAGTCGCTGCCGGAGCCTGAGCAGCCACCACCCCCACCAAGAGGACAGCTCTAGCATCCAGGAGCTCCGGGTGGGACGGTGGTGTGGAACCCGTGCCGGGAACCCACCAGCCTACAGCTGGAGCCACCCACTCCCGAGAGGCAGCCTTCTCCCATCCCCTGGGATCCCACCGGGAGCTCCTTGTCTCTGCTCGGAGCTCACTCAGAGACCTGGCTCCGCCCCTGCTGCCTTCCTGCCTGGGCTGGTCTCCATTTGTTTAAGAGGGGCTGGATAGAAATAGCTGGAATACACCTTCACATCCATCTCCTCCCGTGGGGCAGCCCAGGACGTGGTGGCCCTGTCCACACTTGCATAGAATCTTACTCCCACAGGACAATAGAGCCCAGAGAGGACCCAAAGTCACACACAGAGATGAGGTGGGGATGGAGATATGCTGCTCTCTTCTCTGAGAGCCCACCCCAACTGTACTGCCTGCCCTCACCCCCCTTGCCCAAGCCGCTTCTGCCTGTCTGCCCAGCGCTGCCTACATCCTAGACCCAGCCTCAGCACCCCCTAACCCTCCTGCTCTGGGCGAGCTCTAGGAATAGGGTGGAGGTCCCTCTGCTCAGAAGGGCCTTAATGAGGGTATGGTAGTTGGGGGCTTTGGGACTCCTAAAATTCCAGAGGCTCCATCCTCTCTTCTGGGCTGGTGGGAATGCTACTGCTATCTTGGGGTGTGGCTTTGTGGGGGTGTTACCCTGTACCCCATAGTGTCCAAACCAGTCTGAGCCTATCTTCAGATACCCCTTATTCTCAAGACGCCCATTCATTTGTTTATTCATCCATTCCTTATTTATTTGAACTCCACATTGAAGGAAGCCCCTACTGTAAACCCCCAAGTTTCCTCTGTTTACGAATGTTGGATAGGGAACTCAGGCTGCAGAGCAGACACATGTGGGAACTTTTTATTTGTTTACTTATTTATGAGGGAGAGAGAGAGAGAGAGGATGGGCATACCCGGGCCTTTAGCTGCTGCAAACGTGCGCCCCCTTGTGTGCACGTGCGACATTGCGTGCTTGTGTTAGTGTGTGTCTGGCTTACATGGGACCTGGAGATCTGAACATGAGTTCTTAGGTTTCTCTGGCAAGTCCCTTAACCACTAAGCCACCTCTCCAGCCTGATCCTTTCTAATCCAGCAAGTATAGCACTGGCTAGGGTGGGATGATATACCAGGAAACTAAAGCTGGCCCTGGGGCCTATGGTAAGGCAGGGTCAGGGTTTAAATCCAGGTTACCAAAGTCTCCGCCAGTTCCACCAAAGGAGGAGAGAGGAGAAATAGAGAGAGCCCCAAAGATCACCTGCTCCCACCACCCAGCAGCACACGTGTCCTCCGTCCAGGCTGCTGCCGGCACCAGTCTTTGGGATCCTGGAACAGACCTTGTGCAAGGTGCTGCCCGGAGTGGTGAGTGTGGCGCTGGGCCAGGCTGGCCCCTTCCTTGATGGACCTGCCTCGGTTTGGGGTCCTGCCCCTCCCTGTCTGCCAGGGGCTTCTATCTTAGCCTCAGGAACACCTGGTAGTCTGTGCCATGGGATTCAGCCTCCCCAAGCCTCCAGCCTGAGCTGGAGATACACCTACATCCAAATCTGAGTCATTTTCTTTACCCTTTCTATTTGTACCCTGTGTATGGTGACTGAATTTAAATTAAAGCCGGGTCCCCAGATGGGAAGCAGAGCTTGGGCTTGGCAGCCCCTTACCAGTAGGGATATCACACATCCATGTGCCCACTGGTGGTATTCTGGGCCTATCCCAGGCCATGCAGCTCCCTGGGCACACTGGGGCACCCAAGTCCCCCGTGAACAGCACTGTGCAGGTGGCACAGGATGCTGTCCTGGGGTCATCTGTTTGGCCCTGAGCTGGAGAAAGCAATAAGGCAAAGCAACACAGGGCAGGAGGTAAGACAGCTACATTGGCCCCTGTACGACCGTCACCGGGGAATCTGAGGATGCCCCTCACTGGGTCCTGGGCTGTGTAACCTGAGTTGTTTGTTTTGTTTTTTTGGGGGGGTTGAGGTAGGGTCTCACTCTAACTCAGGCTGACCTGAAATTCACTATGTAGTCTCAGGGTAGCCTCAAACTCATGGTGATCCTCCTACCTCTGCCTCCCAAGGGCTGGAATTAAAGGTGTGCGCCACCACGCCAGGCATGACCTGAGTTTTTAAGATGGCTCTAGACTTGTCCCTGTGGTTTCTCTCTGTGGTCCTCACGGGTTGCCTGGTGTCCCGCCTCCAGCACTGCTCTCCTCCGATTGCCTGACCCCCAGAGGCCTGGAAGTGGGGTTGGGGGAGGGTCTCAGGCTTGTCGTAGCCCTGTCTCATATGTCTACATGCAACCCGCATCTCTGGCTCGCACTGTGGAATGAGGCACTAAGCTGGGCTTCACCCCGCTGTGTGCAGAGCATGGGGTTGGCCGATGTGTCAGGCATCTTACTGCAGCCTGGGCAGCAGAGTGGAGGATCATGGGACTCCAGCTAGGGTGGCAGGGCAAACCCGTGACCTCAGAGGGAACAGCAGCCACCCTGCCCATGTCCTTAATCTCCCAGTAACTTCTACAATATCTTCCTCATCCCACAGCAATCTTTGGGGTTTCCTAGTGGGGAAAATGTAAAAGGAAGGTGGACTTGGGTACCCACTCAACCCCTTCCTGTCCCCCCCCAATGTCCTCCCTGCCTGTTTACATACTCCCTCATAGCTGAGACCCCTGTACCACTTAGGGGAAGGGCAGCTGTCTCCTACCCAAATCAGAGTACACTCTTATCTCTCCTGTGATATCCGTGCCCCCCCCCCCAGCTGTGCCCCGTGGTGGACAGCGTGCTGAACGTCATGAACGAGCTCCTGGGAGCCGGCCTGAGTAAGCTTTTCTTCTTTGTCCCTTCTCTGGCTCTCTCTCCCATCTAGCCATCGAGGCGGGGCGCGCATGGAGGGAAGTGGCTGGGGGGAGGACCTTCCACTTCTCAGCATCTAGAGTGCTAAGCGTTGCACCATGGCCCCTCACTTCCCCCTTAAACTTGTGGAGCCCTCAGGGTGAGGAGACCCACAGTGTCCACAGCTGAGGTCTCCCGGTGCTGGCTGCCCAGGGTCAGAAAAAGGAAGAGAAGAAGGTTGTTCTTTGCTGAGGCAGATGCTGTAGGCCCAGAGGACTTCATTAAGGTAGCAGAGGTAGACCCAATCTCCCTGCCTTATGGAGACAGAGAAAACGGGTTTTCTCAGAGAGAGAGAGAGAGAGAGAGAAAGAATAGGTGAGCCAGGGCCTCAACCACTGAGATAGAACTCCAGATGCTTGCGCCACCTAGTGGGCGTGTGCAACCTTGCACTTGCCTCACCTTTGCTAATGCGGGACCTGGAGAGGAGAGCACAGGTCCTTCGGCTTCTCAGGCGAGCGCCGTAAGCGCTAAGCCACCTCTCCAGCCCTTCTTGCATGTTTTCCGTCCTGTAGGCTTGGTACCCCTCAGGACTCTGGGGTCTGTGGAGTTTACTTTGGCCACATTGCCCCTCATCTCCAACCAGTACATAGAGCTGGACATCAATGTGAGTGTTCTAGAGGCCCGGGCTGTGGGGTCACGGATTGTGGGGATTTCAGGGCATGGAGCTGCCAGGTGGCTGGGCAGCTGCAGACTTTCTTGTGTTCATCTCTTGCCACACAGCCCATTGTGAAGGGTGTAGCTGGTAACGTCATCGATTTCCCCAAGCCACGCCTCCCGGTCAAGGTGCCCCCCAAGGAGGACCACACCTCCCAGGTGACAGTGCCTCTCTACCTCTTCAGCACCGTGTTTGGGCTTCTGCAGAACAACGGTGCCCTTGATCTAGACATCACCCCCGAGCTGGTGAGTGGGACATGAGGGGAGGTGGCCCGTGATCATGGCCGTGGGTGTGGGTGTTGTGACAAGAACGGATCCTTGGAGGCCACATCTGGTGCTGTGGTCATCAGGGTATGTTGGCTGAGTCTGGGAGTGCTCTGGCCCTGGGGACAGAGTGTATGGACATGTCTGTAATGACAAGAGGGTGGGTATGGTCACATGGATCCACCGTTTGCTTGGCAGTCTGGTAGGAATGTGGGATGCTTGAGTCCAATTGTGACCATATTTTCCAGTGTTCTAGCCAGAAGCTGGCAAGTTTACATTAAACAAACTGGCTTGTAAATACAGTGTTCTTCACCGTTCTGGTGAGAGGTGGGATTCCCAGGGACGACCCTTGGCTTTGTGAGCGGCTCTGGTAGCTTGGGGACGGGCATGACACTAGACCTGTACAGCCTGGCCACCATCAGCCTCTGCCGCGATTGTGGGAAGAGTCTAAGTGTCCTGGGTATAAAGTGACAGCCGTTGTAGCCCTGCCCCTTAGCTGCCTTCGAACATGCCTGGTGCATGGCCAGGCTCAGTTCGAGGTGGGCAGGTCTGCAATGGCAGGATAGAAGCTGGAGGGACGGGCACTCCACCTTCACTCTGTGTGTCTCACGGATTCACTTCCTCCCACACTCCCCACCTTCTTCCATTTACTCTCACTCCTAGGTTCCCAGCAATATACCACTGACAACTTCCGACCTGGCAGCTTTGGCCCCTGAGGTGAGTGGTCCTCTCATGGGTTTTGATCACTGCAGTTCTTTCCCCACGAATCTGAATAAGCTGCAACATCATTTTTTTTAAAATTATTTATTTATTTGAGAGCGACAGACACAGAGAGAAAGACAGATAGAGGGAGAGAGAGAATGGGCGCGCCAGGGCTTCCAGCCTCTGCAAACGAACTCCAGACACGTGCGCCCCCTTGTGCATCTGGCTAACGTGGGACCTGGGGAACCGAGCCTCGAACTGGGGTCCTTAGGCTTCACAGGCAAGCGCTTAACCGCTAAGCCATCTCTCCAGCCCTGCAACATCATTTTTAAAATATTTTATTTATTTATTTGAGAGAGAGAGAAAGAGGAAGAGAGAGAGAGAATAGGTACACCAGCACCTCTAATCACTGCAAGTGAACTCCAGATGCATGCACCACTTTGTGCATCTGTCTTACGTGGGCTCTGGGGAATTGAACCTGGGTTCTTAGGCTTCTCAGGAAGTTCCTTAACCACTAAGCCATCTCCGCAGCCCAAGAACATCTTTCTTGGTACAGTTCTCTAGGCACCTGATGTGGAGTCTAGATTCATACTAAAGTCTGAGAGTCTAATGCTATCCTTTCTGCTTAGTAGGCAGAGAACAGGAGCATCCTTGCAGGCTACTGACCACTGCAATCCCTCCATCTGCCTCACGTCACCTTCCCGCTAGTGTTCCCTGTCCCTGGAGAGACAAGCAGCTAGGACTCGTGGGCGTGAATACTTGACCCCAGGGCCTGGCTGTAGCTTCCCAGTCACTCCACTGGGGCTGGATCTGCCACTACCCAGCTGTGAGACCCTGAATTCATCCTGAGCCGAGATGACTACCATGGGGTTCTCCCAGAGTTTGAGAGAGGCTGGAGAGAGGAACTGAGAATGGAGGTGGCAGAAGAGCTGTGGTGTGGGGACCACAGACCCTGAGAGTCCTTGAAGGGGTGACTCAGGAAGCCTCAGGGAGCCAGGCGGGGCTAACACTTCCCAATCTCTGGGCTGAAGAGCAGAGGAAGCTCAGGGAAGGAGGGAGCCTGAGGCTGGCTCAGATCGCGCCGGCAGCCTGTGAACTCCACCTGCTGGTCTCATGCTACAGGGCCTCCTGGTTCCAGCTGGCACTCTGGTTCTGGGACACCCAGGGGTAGAATCTTCTGATCCCCCACCTGGATGACTTTGCTTGCAGCTTGGGGAGCCTGGGCCCCAAATTCTAGCACACGAGTGTCCCGAGGTCCACCCTTCTAGTCTGAGCTGCAGACACTGCAATTTCTAGCTTTTCTCCAGGGCAACGGAATGATGAGGAGACAGAGTGTTCCCACCATGTGCTTCCTTTCGCATCCACTGTTATCGCGGGGTTTTACATATATTTTATTTATTTATTTGAGAGAAAGAGGGAGAGAGAGAGATAACGGGCACACAAGGGCCTCCAGCCACGGCAAATGAACTCCAGATGCATGCTCCCCCTTGTGTGTCTGGCTTACATGGGTCCTGGTGAGTCGAACCCGAATCCCCTGGCTTTGCAGGCAAGTGCCTTAACCACTAAGCCATTTCTCCAGCCCCTATTATCATCTTTTTTGGAAAATATTTTTATTTATCTATTTGAGAGCAAGAGAGACAGAGAGGAAGAGGCACATAGAGAGAATAAGCATGGACGGCACTAGCGTCTCCTGGCACTGCCAATGAACTCCAAATGCTTGCGCGTCTGGCTTTACATGGGCACTAGGGAATCGAACCTGGGCCATCGGGCATTGCAAGCAAGCACCTTTAACCGCTGAGCCATCTCTCCAGCCTTTAAAAAAAACATGTATTTATTTATTTGCAAGCAGGAAGAGGTAGATGAGAGACATCTAGAGAGAATGGGCATACCAGGGCCTGCATCCACTGCAAACAAACTCCATCATCATGTGCCACTTTCTGCATCTGGCTTTATGTGGGTAGTGGGGAATCGGACCTTGGTTGTTAGGCTCTGCAGGCAAGTGCCTTAACTGCTGAGCCAGCCAGCTCTTGTTTTGTTCTTGAGACAGGGCCTCGTGTGCCTCAGGCTAGCCTCCCACTTCCTATGTAGCGGAGGCTAGCCTTGAACTCTTCCTGATCTTCCTGCCTCTACCTCTTAGGAGCTGGAGTTACAGGTATGCGCCACCATGCCAGATTGCTTTGCACGACACAGAGTCTGAATGGGTGGCTTGGTGGGTTGGAATCTCACCATGTGAGTGCCACTCTGGTCCGGCAGAGTCCACGCTAGTCTGGGTCAGGCTGTGACCTTGGTGACCGACACAAATGCCCGAAACACAGAGGGCGCTCAGTTAGCAGTTGTCAGCTGACCGACCGGCCGACTCTAACACGGCCGGGCGCCAAAGCCACTGTCCCAAACTTGTCCCTCTCCTGTGTCTTCCAGGCCCTGGGGAAGCTGCCCCCTGGTCAGCGCCTCCTCCTCTCGCTGCGGGTGACAAAAGCGCCCACGGTCACACTGCAGAGCAAGAAAGCCACAGTCTCCATCCCAGCCACCATCCATGTGCAGTCCTCTGTCCCCCAAGGGACTCCCGTAGCCCTCTTCCAGCTGAACGGGGTGAGTGAGCGAGGTGAAGCCCGGGCACCCGCAGAGCCCCCCTCTGGCCCCCCCTCTTGCTCTGACCCAGTTCAGGCTCGCCGTGCTTCCCCGGGACCATGGAAATTGCTCCTGGCTGCCCAGCCTCTGTTTAGCTGTCTCCTGGCTGAACTTAACTTACAGCCCCCTGGCCTCATCCTGCGTCCCACTAGCCCCAGCCTGCCTTGCTTCTTTTTTTTGTTTTTTGGTTTTTTGAGGTAGGGTCTCACTCTGGCTCAGGCTGACCTGGAATTCACTATGTAGTCTCAGGGTGGCCTCGAACTCTGGGCGATCCTCCTACCTCTGCCTCCCGAGGGCTGGGATTAAAGGCGTGCGCCACCACGCCCAGCCTGCCTTGCTTCTTGTAGGCCTACCTCCCCGGCGTCCTCCCTGCCTTCCCCAGTCACCTTCTGGAATGGCTTCCAAGCT
Organism: Jaculus jaculus; assembly: GCF_020740685.1. Lineage (NCBI taxonomy): Eukaryota > Metazoa > Chordata > Mammalia > Rodentia > Dipodidae > Jaculus > Jaculus jaculus. Next base: position 111,966,704 of record NC_059109.1, read on the forward strand.
TCAGCTCAGACGCCCCTATTGTGAAGTCTCGTCTCATCCCCCTGTGGGCTGGACAGAGGGTGCCTCTGAGCTCCGGGGCCCACACAGCTCCCGTACACAGTGGCTCAAGGTGGGACTGGCCAGAGGCTCACCTGGCCACTAGGTGACTGTCCTTTAGCCCCGCCGAGTCAGGGTGACCACTGCCTACTTTCCCCCTCAGGTTCTGACGCTCAACGCCCAGCTGGCTCCATCTGCCACGAAGCTGCACGTGTCCCTGTCCCTGGAACGGTAATGTGGCACTCTGAGGACGGGATCTTGTCTGTCTCTGTGGGCACAGGCATGAGGCACTGGGCAAAACAGGGCCTAGCTAGTGTGATGAGCATCAATAACGAGTTCCAGCAGCTTCTTCCTGTCTTGGGTCCTGCAGGAGGGCATGTGGTAGCTGCTGTACAGATGAGCCACTAGGGCTTAGGGCGGCCCCCCAACACAGGATCCGCCACTAACTCCCTCTACTCAGAGCCCGTCTCTGAGGCTGAGCTTGTCCTAGGACGTGAGGCATTAGCATGAGGCTGACCATGGGGACAGGAGTCCCAGAGTGCTGGCAGATAGCTTTGCCTCCCGAGGACTTGTTAAATTTCTCCTCTTCCTACCCTCTGGCAACCAGGCATCGTGTCAAGATGAAGGTCTGTGACAACCTTTCTTATACACGCATAGCCCAGCATAGCGCTTTACAGTTTGCTATGTGGTCCTAGGTCACGCAGTCGGCCTGCGGCTTGAACCTCCATTCTCCAGGCCTTGTGCTCTGGCCAAGGGGAAGCCTGTTCATCCCCTGCCCCAGTTCCAGGGACTTTCCGAGGCATCTCTGAGACCTGCCTGTCCCGTCTGCATGCTCACCGGGCTGCATGCAGCGTCCTTCTCAGGTCCCCCATGCCATGGTTCCGCAGCTGTCCTCCTTGACAGAGGGCCTGGTCACCTCTACCTCTTGGTGGTAGTTTATCCCACAGCCCTCGGATCAGGCTCACCTTGAACTGTTCTTGGGCCAGCTGGGGTCCGCTGGTGGATGCTGCCCACAGTGAGTGTCTGCTGACCCTGTGTGTGTGGCTGCGTTAGGGCGGGTCACTCGCTCACCCAGCCAGCTGGTGCTCCAAGGCCATAGCTGCAGGGGAGGGCCATGATGTCTCTGAAGGAAGGGGTCGTTCCCTCCAGGCTATGCCACAGGTAGGAAAGCTGTCCCCGAGCCAAGACTGGGTAGAGGCGAGCTGGGCCTGAAGCCCCTTTTCTGACCCAGGCAAGTCAGGGAGAGCCAGGACAGGCCAGATAGAACAGCTCTCTGGGGAGGGGGGGTTTTCAGGAGCCCTGGGGCCCTCACCATCTCCTTTTTTTTCACTGCAGGCTAAGTGTCCAGCTGGCCTCCTCCTTCTCCCAACCCTTTGATGTAAGTTCCTGGAGCTTGGCCGGAAGGGAGGAAGGATCTTAGGGAGGGGCTGAGTGTAGATCATGGCTGAGCTGGCAAAGCAGAGCAAAGACCAGGCAGGTACGCTTGTGTGCACGCACACGTGTGTGTGTGTGTGTGTGTGTGTGTGTGTGTGATTACAGTGAACATCTTCAGAAAGTCGAGGTTTTAGCATCTCATTGTAAGGAAAGTATAAGAACAAAACAAAAGAGAACACCGGACTTGATATCTACTGACAAGACTGTTTTATTGAGAGAAACAGCGAGGGACCTCCACTTTTCTGCAATGAAGACTGAAGCACTGAGCCAGGCTAGGGTGTAAGCTTATAAGGAGGATCTAAGAAAAACAGACTATACCAGGTGCAGTTGATAAGAACATTGTAGCTGTTTGTGTCCTTGTTCGGAATAGGCTTCTTTCCGCCAGGAATGTCTAAGGGAGGACACCCAGATGGTCCCTGGTTCTTCAAGGGCATCTAGGCTAAGGGGAGTACATCAATCAGGGAAGGGTGCCGAACTTCTTTATTGCCCGCAAGCTTTAGGGATAGCTATTAACTCTTTAGTCCCCTTTAGTTTTCAGGGAAGGCTATTAACCCTTCACTCATGAAGTTGTAAATACTTAAAATCTCACAAAAGGTCCAAAGTTCTGGGATTTCACACAAGTAATAAGGTCCTAAACTCAGAAAGTTCTAACCTTTCAGGACCCCCTCCCCCCACAGAGCCCTACAGTCCTTGCTTCCCAGAGCCCTGAGGCTCTGAAATGTCATTTCAAGTTCTAGAATATTCCAAGGGCCCTAAACTGGCAGGCAGACTTCACAGAACTCTTCTACATCCGGATGTACGTCCTTTCTCCTTTCTCAGCGACATCCCCCTTTTCAAGATTCCGGAATAAGGGTGAAGCCTTCCTAAATTAGAGTCCCTTTTGGTGTCACTGGTGGACAGCCCAGATCCTGGGACTGGGTGACACCAAGAACTGTGTCTTCTGACTCGCTGGAGGCTCCCTGGGGAGCGGGGGAGCTCCCTCGAAAGCCTCTCTCACCAAGCGCCCTATTGCAGGCATCTCATCTGGAAGAATGGCTCAGCGACGTGCTCAGGGCTGTCTACGTGCCAAAGCTCAATGGTATGGTGGCTTGGCTCTCTTCTCGGACACACGGAATGTCCCCATTTGGGACTGTCTTGTTAGTTACCTCTCTCCCATTGTTCTCACGAAGATGCTGAGGTCAGAGAGGGGTTGGTTCCCACTTGTAAGGTGCAGAAACCGACTCTGGCTAACACCTACCTCAAGCCAGCCTCTGGGCCACAAAAAGTCGAGGTCACCTGGGTCCTGCTTGGGCGCCCCCAGTCCATTGGGAAGCAGCTGTATGACCCAGGAGTGAAAGCAGAGATGCCACAGGACACAAGGGGGTTGATGGCCCTTGGGGACTTTGCTGAAAGGGGCCGCTGACAAAAGAAAAGGGGCTTGTTTTGTTAGGCTGTGGGAGGACGACAAGGAGTTTGCCAGTAGGAAGCTGAGTGTTCCCAAGAAGAGAGATGGCTGCTTTAAGGAAAGTGCTAGAATAAATAAGGTCAGCAGTGCGTGTGAGTTCCTAGGGGCTGAGGCACTCCCGTCTTTGTTTCGAACTCTTCCTTCTTCGCAGTGGACCTGGAGGTTGGAATTCCCCTGCCGAAGATTCTCAACGTCAATTTTGCCAATTCGGTTCTGGAGATCATCGAGGTGAGCTGCGGTCAGTGCCTGCAGAGCCCTGCTTGGCACACTTGAGGGACATGCCGTGCCTTACCCTCCGGTCTATCTCTGAACCAGGTTATAAATTGCTCAGGGAACCACAGTCGCTTATTTATCTCAAGACTGGCATCTACTCCTTCCGCCCTTGCCCAGGGCAGACGTGGTCAATCAATTAGCGTTCTTTCCAGTTGAATTCTGGCACGTCTGACCTTGTAGAGGGAACTTCGGGTCTACTCACAGAATTACAGTTCCCTGGTTCGTGAGTGGCAAATGCCTGTGCCGCCCTTCCTTCATCTTGTGCCCGTGGCAGACATGGCTAATAGAGTGCAACTCCCCCGCCCCACCCGTGCCCCTGACAATCCTGTTCAACTCGGCCCATGGTTGAATCTTGGAACCTCTCTGAGAGATGGGAAGAGCCTAGAATTCTGTACCCGTTTTATTTTTGTCAGGATAAAGGATGAGGGAGATCAGATTTTTGACCCGAAGTTACGCGGCATGGTGTTGGCAGAAATGACACTCGGGCTTGAGTGTAAATCACCAGTGTAACCACACTGGATGTCGTTTTCCTTATTATCCATCCATTTGTCCCCTGTGTTTCACACACAGCACCAACCGCAGGATGCAGGTGGCCAGGCATGGGGGCAAGCCAGGGACGCAGGGCCGGGAGGAGGGTGGCTGACCGAGAACTCTTATCCCTGCAGAATGCTGTGGTGCTGACTGTGATACCCTGAGATGGGTGTGGCCGTTACCCTCCCTGTGGACTATAGAGTCTGTTCACCTGTCCACCCTGCCTCAGTTACCCTCCTGGTCTCTAGCCTGCATTGGTGGCAGTATTAGCGCCCTCTGTCTATCCAGGTCCACCTTGCCCTGTGACTCTGCAATTCTGCCCATCTGGGGTGGAGGGGATGGTGGACGGGCAGCCACGGGACTGCCTCAAGGAGAACTCAATAAAATGAGCTTTGGTCTTGTGCCTCCTCTCTGGTCTGTTCCCTACATTGGCTTGGACATCCAGGGTCCTTCCCAGCTCTAGGCAGGAGCCCCTGGGAAGTGAGGGGACCTGGGGGTCTAGTCATGGCAGCACTGAGTTCCAAGTTTACCTACCTCCTCCCCTCCCTGCCTCCACTTCTCTCTGTGTTTCTCCTCTCCCCCTCGTCCTTTCTGCTGCTCTCATCTCTGTCTGTCTCCTGAAGCTGTCATCCTCCAAGAGATTGCCCCCAGTCTCAGGCTTCCCTGACCCTCACCCCATGAGGAACGCACCTCCTTGACCTCCTGTGATTCTCCTCCATCCCAGCCTTCTCCTGCCATGTCTCACTGTCCTCGGTGGTCCTCTCTGGCTTTGAAAAATCTTTCAAAAGTGTGTCTCAAGGGCTAGAGAGATGGCTTAGTGGTTAAGGCATTTGCCTACAAAGCCAAAGGACCTCAGTTCAATTCCCCAGGACCCACGTAAGTCAGATGCACATTTTCTTTTGTAGCAGCTAGAGGCCATGGCTCACCTATTCTCTCTCTCAGTCTCTCTCTCTCTCTTTGTCTGCCTGCCTCTCTCTCTCAAATAAATGGATGAAAAATAAATAAAATATTTTTTAGAAAGTATGTCTCGGGAACCTGCCTATAAAACAAGGTGGGAGGAAAGGCCTTGCACCTAAATCTGCCTGCTGACCTACACACATACACACACACACACACACACACACACACACACACACACACACACAAAGCTACGCTGAGATACAATAAAGAATCTTTAATCAGCCTGGTGTATTTCTGAAGGCCTGTAATCCTGGAAACTTGAGAGGAAGAGGCAAAAGGATCGGAAGTTCAGGGCCATTTCTGGCTGCACAGCAAGTTGGGAGATAAGCCTGAAGGGATGGTTAACCTTCTCAGCTAGATTTAGAATTGCTATAGAAACACACTATGGCCGTGTTTATGAGGGTGTTTCTAGAAGGTATAAGAGAGGAGAGAAGACACCCTAAATGTGGGGGGCACCATCCTATGTGCTGAGGCCCTGGGCTGAATAAAATGTAGTCTGCATAGAAAAAAAGAAAGAAAGAAAGTATGTCTCGGGCTGGAGAGATGGCTTAGCTATTAAGGCACTTGCTTCTGAACCCTAAGGACCCAGGTTCATCCACCAGTATCCATGTGAGCCAGATGCACGAGGTGGTGCATGCATTTGCACTTCATTTGAAATGGCTAGAGGCCCTGGTGCTCCCATTCTCACCGCCTGTTTCTCTGTCTGTGTCTCCCTAAAATAAATAAATTTAAAAATTTAAATACCTTAAATATATATATATATATATATATATATATACATACATACATATATATATGTATGTATATATTAAAAAGTATATCTCACTGTCTCTGACAGCCCTTTCTGGCTTTGGGACATCTCTCAAAAGCATGTCTGTCCTGAATTTTGAAGGATGAATAGCTTTCCAGGGAGAAAAACAGCCAGTCTCCAGGCAGCCAGGATGAAGGAGGCTCCCATGCAGGGGGTACAGAGACATTTACGGACTCAGCAACAGCAGACCTGGACGCCCTTAGAACAGAAGGGCATGGCGGGTACTCTTGACCCAGGTGCTGGGCAGCTCCTTTCACCACGGTGACAAAATACCCAAGAGACAGTTTAAAGGATTTACTTGGGCTTGTGGTAATGGAAGGTTTGGCCTGTAGCTGGCTAGCTCCATTGATGAGGACCCGAGGTGAGGCAGACTCATGGTGGAGGAACACGTGGCAGGAAGCCACTTGCCCTCAGTGGCCAGGAGGCAGAAGGAGAGAGTGACTGTCCTAGCAGGTTTCCTTTTCCTCTTGTCCATGCGGGACACTAGCATCTGGGATGGTACTACCCACGTTTGAGGTGGGGTTTCCCCCAGTGAACCCTCTCTGGATGCCCCTCACAGGCAAACTTCTCTAATCTGTTAGTTGTCACTCAGGCCAATAAAGGTCACAGTCAACATTAACAGCTCACGTGGAGAAAATGAGACTGGAGAGAGGCCTGGCTGGCCCTAGGTCACCAAGAGGTAGAATTAGGGGATGGGGACATGCTTCAGGGGTTAAAGGTATTTGCTCTACCAAAGGCTGCTCTCCAGGGTTGATTCCCTAACCAGCCACGTAAGGACAAATGAGCGTTTGTTTGTAGCGGCAGGAGACCTTGGGGACATGTGTACACACACACACACACACATACACACACACACACGCATACACACACGCATACACATACACCCCCCCCAATAAAAAGGTTTTTATTTTTTTAAATAGGGTCTCACTGTAGCCCAGGCTGACATAGAACTCACTCTGCAGTCCTGGGCTAGCTTTGAACTCACAACAATCCTCCTACTTCTGCATCCCAAGTACTGGGATTAAAGGCATATACCACCATGCCCAGCTAATAAAAGTATTATTATTATTATTATTTTTTGAGAGTGAGCATGGGTGCACCAGGGCACCCACCTGGCTTTATATGGGTGGTAAATAGACAAACTCCAGACACATGCACCACTTTGTGCATCTGGCTTTTACATGGGCACTGGGGAATTGAACCTAGGCCATCAGGCTTTGCAAGTGAGTGCCTTTAACCTCTGAGCCATCTCTCCAGCCTACAAATCAATAAAGTTTTTGAAAAGGTGGAATTAGAGACTAGGGGGCGTCTTGCTTTTAGGTATTGAGCTCCACTCTGCTGCTCAAGATGGGCTTCTTGGAGAGAGCGTCACCTATGGTAGGCCTGAGAGAAAAGAAGCTAAGTCTTGGCAACCGGCTTAGAGCATTTGGGGCCAAAGGCAGGCAGAGGAGGGTTGGAGCCCACTTGAAGTTCTATTAATTCTTCCATTCTCTTATCTCCCTTCTATCACATTCTCTCTCTTCTTTTCCATTTCATTTCCTCCTTCCTCCTCCCTTTCCATTCTCCCTCCTCCTTTTCCTCTCTCCTTCTCTTCCCTCTCTTTCCCGACTTCCCCTCCCCCCACATCATTGCAATGTGGATGAACATGTCTTCCCATGTGGAGAAATGAGGGGCTTGCATGAGCACTTGTGTCCAGGGCCACCCCAGCTGCTGGCTCCTGGCATGTCCCAGGCAGGTCACTTGATCTCCCAAGGATCATACAGTAATGGGGCAGGGTGTGGTTAGCCATAAGAAGGGCCCCGCTCCCATGCTGGTGGCCCTGTGGCATCATCCCAAGCCACTCTAGCCTGTACTTGCTCCGTCCTCCACCCACAGCACATCATCCCTCGGCAGCATCCTTCCCTGGACTCTGCCAGTCTCTTCCCCCGAACCCTCCCCCCCCCCCATCTCACTGTGCCTGGCCGCCCTCCCTCAGTGGGGGGTCTTCAGTGGCAACTGGATGTCGTTCAGGATCCCGCTGGATGTCCACGCAGTCCTGCTGTGGCCTGTAGAGGGCCCAGTTGTCAGCCTTCAGCTCTGTCGCAGACCCTTGAGACGGGCTCATTTACAATGCACAGGAATTTGCGGGCTCACAGTTCGGAAGCTGGAAAGTCCAAGATTGAGGGCCTCACATCTGCTGGGATTCTTGTTGCTATCCATGGTGGCAGGCAGAATGGCAAAGAGGTGAAGAGAGGGAGGGCTGGTGAGAAAGAGAGAGAGAGAGAGAAGGAGGGAGGGAGAGAGAACACAAACACCACCTTTTCCTTCCTTCAGGAGCTCACACTGGCATAAACGACTCTCCTCTGCCACAGGGGCACTCGTCCGTCCATCTGTGAGGCTGGAGCCCTGCACGCCAAACACCTCCCACTGGGCCCCATCTCCTGCCCCCTCGCACAGGAGACACCTTCAGGCCATAGCAGGTGCTTGCTGGTGGCATGCCAACATCATGGTCATTGGAGGGCTAAGCCAGTCAACCCTTGTCATGCGCAGAGGGGAGAGCCTGGGGCATGTGAATGAGAGGTGGCAAGAGCCAGGCCTTCACGCCTCTACCTCTTCCTGTAGTTTCTCCTTGAGGTACCCCCCACCCACAGGGCATCCTGTGGCACACGATAGGCAGATCCAGGGCTGTATTCACCATGCTGGATGATCTCTACCCTGACCTTATTGTCACAGCTGATCTAGAGCTCCTCAAATTTGGGGACAGAGCTGATAGTGTCACAGTGAGTTCTGTTCCTGTGTGGTAATGTCGGGAGCATGAACGTACTAAGCACTCATTAGCTACTTCCCCTCCCACAGGACACTCCATTCCACCATACCCAACAGTTCCTTTCCTATTATGATTTTTTGAAATATTTATTTATTTGGCAGAGAGAAAGAGAGAGGGAGGGAGAGAATGGGCATGTCAGGGCCTCCAGCCACTGCAAACAAACTCCAGACAGTTGCGCCCCCTTGTGCATCTGGCTAACGTGGGTCCTGGGGAATTGAACCTGGCTCCTTCGGCTTTGCAGGCAAAAGCCTTAATGGCTAAGCCATCCCTCCAGCCCCCTTTTATGATTTGAATGTGAAATGTCCCCATAGGCCCAAAGCTTGGTTGCCAGCTGGGGGTGCTGTTGAGGGGTGATTGGGCCATGAGGGTGTAGGCTTCATCTGCTGGTCTGTCCATTGACGGGGTTATAGCTGGACAGGCTACAGAAGGTGGGCCTGGAAGGAGGAAGTCCATCATGGGGATGCCTTTGGAGGGCCTGTTGTGTCCTAGGTCCCTTCTATTGCACTGACATGAGATGAACTTGCCCTTCGGTCATGATGTCCTGGCTGGAGCTGGCTGACATAGACACCCATCTCCAAGACCATGAGCCAAAGCAGCATTTCCTCCAGTAAGTTGTTTTGCTCAGGCATTGTGTCACAGCAATGGAAATACCAACATGTTAAGAAACTGAGGCCCTGAGAAACAGGGTCACATAGCTCCTACGATGGCAGAAGCAGGAAGTGTGTGACTCAAGCCCAATCCTTCCGACTCTACTTCCAAAGCCAGGGCCTCTCTCTGACGCTTGTCACCCACTCATTCAGCACCATAGTTCTGTGTGCTCTGGGTGCCTTACACTGTCAGCTTCTTGAATTAGCCCTGCTGTCGAAGAACTGTGAAGGAAACTGAGGCACAGAGACTTTAAGTGATAAGCCAAGGCCACACAGATAATGGAAAAGTTGGGATTTAAACCCATTTCCCCATAACTCCCGAGCCGAGGTTCTAGCATCTATTCTTAGGGTAGGGGGTAGAGCAAGGTTTAAAAGCATGCCCCCCCCCATGGGCAGCAGTGATGAACTGACCATTGACAAGGGGAGCAGAGCTCAGGGGAAGGGTCCTTGGTGGAGCTGGGGCTGTTTCCTAGCACCCTTTGTGTGACCCAGCTCTCTCTTGCCTACATTCTCTCACACACACCCACGTGGCTGAATCACCTTCAAGATGAAGTGGCCTCTCAGGGACTCTGGATGTCCTTCCGCCATGCCCATTTCATTGCTGCGATCTAGACAAAGGGCCCTTTGGATGCTAAGCTCAGGTGATCTCCCTGGCGCCAGGCTGCATTAATCCTTCCAGGATTGCCAGGGTGGCCCCAGAGGACGGGCTGGCCTCAGGGCCAACGGGGCCTGGCTGGCTCAGAACCAAGGGCGGGCAGAGAGCCAGAGGTGCCAACAGCAGCCACCCTCACATTGGCCATCAGCTGGGCATATTGGCCTCTGAATCTTTGGGTGTGGAGAGGCACAGTTGGCCTCTCTGCATTTTATTTCAATTTTGAGAGTGGCATAATTGCCTTACAGGCATTTATGGCCGCACTGATTTTCAACAAAGGATGCCCAGGGGTCTGGTGACTCTGCCATTATCTATGCATATCATTCCTAATCTCCCCATATTGTAGACTTGGGGATTGAGGCTCAGGAAAGGAAAAGCACCTGCTGGAGTTGTCACACCCAGCAGATCGGCCAGAACCTACTCTACATAAGATGGATGCTCACACTGCGTGACCCAAGAGGGGCTACAGTTTACTGAGGCTTCAGATATGTTCTAGATGTTTCCTACCCACACCCAGCCAGGAAAAGGCATTCTGTCCACTGTGTGGAGCTAGACTGAGACCTGCAAAGAGGGGGTTCAGGCTGACCCTGCTCCCAGAGCCTTTCTGGTCCCTATAGAAGACAGTCATCCTCCTACTAGGGACTCCTTCCCACCCCTCATGGCCTCCTGAGCGGCAAGGACCGGGAGGAGGCTAAGAATGCTGTGACCTGAACCCTGCAGTGTGCCAAGTCCTGTTCTCAGCTTCATAGGGCAGGACTATTCTGCTCCTCATCTTGTATCCTAGGAGGCAAAGGACAGGAGGGAAAAACCCTCATGCCCAGCAGTTAACTCCAAACTGTGCTCTCAGCTGTTTACTAATGTACTAACTGCATATGGGGAAACTGAGTCCCAAAGAAGTGCGAGCCCAGGGGTACAGATGCCATGAGCAAAGTTTGGGGGACAAATGTCAGTGCTGACTGGCTGCCTTCAGAGCTCCTCGGTTGTTAGAGAGGGTCAAGGAGCATAGCCCCGTGTGGGGTTGACCTTGGTGGGAGAGAGAACACCTCTGACTCTCAGGGTTGGTTCAGAGGGAGCTGGCAGTGCTTATTAGACCTGGAGTGTGATCTGAGCAGGGTCTGGTGTGGGAAGCAAGAGGGCTGATGGAGCCCTCAGTCCAGTGGAGGGAGATTCGTTCATCCTGTGCTACACTGGCAACAATACTTGTGTTGGTCTAGGAACAGGGCACCCTCTTGGCTTTCCTAGAGAAGTGACACCTCAGATGGGATCCAGGGATCACTGGGGTCTAGAAAGACAGCAGGGATTGTGAGAGAAGGATGGACAGAGTATGGAGAAATTACACTGTAATTTTATTTATTTATTTATTTATTTATATTTCTTTCAGAGAGAGAGAGAGAGGGAGAGAGAGAATGGGCACGTGCCACAGCCTCTAGCCACTGCAAATGAACTCCAGATGCATGCACACACCTTGTGCATCTGGCATTGCATAGATACTGGGGAATTGAACCTGGGTCCTTTGGCTTTTCAGGCAAACATCTTAATTGCTAAGCCATCTCTCCAGCCCGAGAAAGGCATTCTAGACAGCAGGGGTCACATATGCAAAGGTCGAGGGGCAGGGAGGCCGAGGGTGGTGAGGAAGAGATGGGGATGGGAGTGTGGAAGGCCTCGGATGCCAATGGAAGCGTCCTGGAGGTGTCTGTCCACAGACAGGGCTAGAAGGAGGCGATGGATGCCTCCAGGAGAGAAAGGAACTCTGGGTGATGGTCTATACTGTGATAGGGGTGTGGACTACATGGCTGCGTGAAATTGTTAAGGGGTTGAGTTTTTCACTAGAAATTTACATGAAAAGAAAAGAAACATGATCACGTGTGTCTAGAAGTGGACCGTGGTCAGTATCCTGATGCCTGCCCCTTAACTTTGAAATACGTACCAATCAAAGGTGGACAGATTAAAAAACAAAAACACAGTGAAGCAAATGTCACAGGATCCAATAGCAGATAAGACTGGACCCAGTGGAGGAAACCTTCTGCAGGTCTAAAAGCCCCCCTGTGACCGGCTTGACATATGAGGAGTTGGAGACATACCTATTTCCCTAAGTCTCCAAACCAGATGGAAGCACGGGCTTAGCTGGCCCAAGGTCGCAGAATGAACCTGGGTCACGTGATGTGGAGCAGAGCCGATCTGGCTCCCTAGACCACCTGTGTCCACCTGGGGCCCCATCTGAGATCTCTAGTAACGTACTCAGATTGGGGCAATAAACCCCAGCTCATATGACACCGTCCAGGCCTGAGCACACTTCTCGGAATTAGCCACAAAACCACAGACTCTTGTGGTTTTGGGGCTCAATGATCAATTTGTAGAGAAAATCTGAATTCCGGTCTCAAGATTCCAGTGTCATAATTACATGGGCACTTCCCCGTCTAGGTCCTGGCTCGCACTGAGGCTGCTTTATAAGGCTGCTCTGTGGTCAGAGTCAGCCCAAAGCAGAGGGCCTGGCAAGCGGACCTCTCAGGACCAAGCTGCACCACCCACTGGGGGTAAGGAGGAAACCTTCCCTCCCCAGAGCCAGGTGGGCAGGGGAGGCTGTGTCCTGGCAAGGAACAGGGAGCCCACACTGGAGACATGCAAGGAGGAAGAGAGATGGGGCGGGGGGCTGCCAGCTGTCAGAAACTCAAGAGCATCAGCAAATGGGCCCAACCGGACAGTGATGTATGCATGAGAGAGCTGCACTTGGTTTTCTCAGATGTGTGGACCATCTGGGACCCCAGCTCCTTACTGATGCCGAACATCCCTCCATTGTTTGAGCTGAAGGGGTCTTTGGACACAGAAGCCTCTAGACCTGGGGTTGCCATCAGACGAGGAAGCCAGAATAAAGACAATTTGGATATGTTAGTTCTTCACCCACTAGTATAAAGGGGTGCTTCCAAAACTTCTGGGAGCAGACAGCAAGGGGGTGCTTGAAGATTTTGTTAAATTCAAGAGAGTGGGGGAAGCTGGGCGTGGTGGTGCACACCTTTAATCCCAGCGCTTGGGAGGCCAGAGGTAGGAGGATTGCCATGAGTTCGAGACCACCCTGAGGCAATGTAGTGATTTCCAGGTCAGCCTGGGCTATAGAGAGACCCTACCTTGAAAAAACAAAGAGAGAGAGAGAGGTGATTTTATGGGTACAATGCTTGCTGCGCAAACATGAGGACCTGAGTTTGGGTTCCTCAGGACCCACGTAAAAACCATGGGCCGTGGTGCATGCCTGTAATTCCAGCAAGGGGGTGGAGCGCAGGGAGGAGACAGGAGAATACCTAGAGCTTGCTGGCCAGCTAATCTAGAAAAATCAGTGAGCTCCATGTTCAGGACAAGATTCTGTTTCACAAAAATAGTGTGGAGAGTAATTGAAAAGGATGCTCAAGGTTGACCTCTGAGCTCTTACCTGGACACAAGTGTACTTGCATGCACACGTATCTCCTCATGAGTGCACACACACACACATACACACATGTGCAAAGAGAAAAGTGGAAACAAGGTAAAGAAAAGAGAATGCATAAGCGGAGGGGCTGAAGCCAACCATTTCTACTTTGTTCAGATGGGAGGCAACGTCCTGTGCCGATGTCCTGAGGCAAATAAACGAGTAGCCTGGGAAGATGGAGTGGGTGACATGGGCAAGGGCATGGAGGTGCCCAAGACTCCCTGGAGGCTAGCCAGCTCAGCCCAGTGCAGACTCATAACCCTCCCCCCCACCGCAACATTCCCTACTCACACCTTGAGGGTTTGAAGTCAAGTCCTAAAGCAATCGCAATGGCTGTCCCTTACTGAGTATCACAGGAGTGGTGTCGGAGTTAGATGTCACATTTGTAGTTACAAAGCAGAGGTACAAGAAGGTCACGATCTTCTCTGAGGATCGTAAGGTAGATAGTTATGACCCAGAGCCCCGATCAGAACCACACAGCTCATCCAGAGGTGGGAGGATGGGTTTGTGAATGGATTGATCAATGAGAAGATGATGGATGGATGGATGGATGGATGGATGGATGGATGGATGGATACATGTTTTGCTTGCTGTTTGGGTGATGGATACATGGGAGGAAGCCACAGTAAGCTAGGGACATCAAGGGACTGTCTTCTCAACAGGAAGGGGGATTTCAACATGTGGACTGTATGGTGTGTCGTGGCTCTGTCTGTGGCAGCTGTTTGTGGTGAAACGACAAACACGGTCCTCAGGGTTACTAAAGATGTGCTAAGCAACGGTGAGTCCGGTCCCAGGGAGGGTTGTGGGTGGCATGTAGAGGACAGGGATGTCAACTTTCCAGGACCCAGGGGCCCTCCCCATGCTAGCAGCTTCCACAGCTAGTGGATGGGTGACCTCTTCTCTTTGGGCCTTAGCTCTTTTTCTTTCCTGACCATTTCCTTGGGCACCTGTGGTGTGTCAGGCATCATGCTGGGTACTGTGTGCTCATTTTCCTAAGGCAGCAGACAGAAGAGATTGAGGAATTAGGCCTTGGGGTCAGCCTTCCCGGAATTCAAATCCTGATTATAGGGCCTTATACTCATGGCCCGGGTTCTCGGAGCCTCGGGTTTCCTCATGTGAAGAGTGGGCGGGGCTGTCACCATCTCTGAGGACTGGTATGAGGACTGAATGGGATGACCCCTAGGGCACCGCAGCTCCAGCGTGGACACTATCATTCTTCCTATCTCTGATGCCCAGGTCCTCATTCTGTCTCTGACAAAGGAGGACCCTATCACAGTGAGAATGAAAATAACATGATTTCCTACCTGAATAGTCTCCAAGTACCTCTTTAGCACTCTGACCTCATTCATCAAATAGGAGCCGCTACTTGACAGAGAACTCTCCAAGTTTGGGCTGAATGATGTGGAAACCTAGTTTAACGGGAAAATAGATAAAAACACATCAGGATGGGCCCTTTGGTTCATCTGTCACTTTTCCCTGTGAGGGCAAGACTGGGGTGATACTATGAGGGGGTACCTGGAGGCAGGCTGGAAAGGGAGCCCCTGGCTCATCGATGCCCATGTCTCTCCACAGCCATCACGGGCACAATCAGGAAGAGCGATGCCTTCAGCTCAGCCCTGAGGGAGGTGCCCTTGGGTAAAGCCCGCGGTGATGGTGGTGGACCCCTCCTGGGCGGGCTGCTTGGTGGAGGTGGAAGTGGAGGTGGTGGGGGAGGAGGTCTCCTAGGGGGCTTGCTTGGTGGTGGGAGTGGAGGGGGTGGCGGTGACCTGTTGGGTGGAGGCTTACTGGGGGGCAGCGGCAGCAGTGGTGGGGGGCTTCTTGGTGGTGGAGATAGCAGTGCTGGGGGGCTTTTAGGAGGCAATGGAGGAGGTCTGCTGGGTGGAGGAAGCCACGGTGGTGGGGGGCTGCTAGGTGGTGGTCTTTTAGGTGGCGGTCGACACCGATATGATGACTACAGACGAGCTGAATTCCCCCGAGGTGTTGGTGGCGTTCCCTACAATGACTTCCATGTCAGAGAGCCTCCCCCAGTCTACACCAATGGCAGACAGCTTGGTGGCAATTACAGATATGGTCACATCGAGGCCAACGACAACTCTGCTCAGTTGGGGGGCAAGTACCGCTACGGGGAGATCGTGGAGTCTGATGGGAGCATCAGGAGCCACGCGGACTACCGCCAGGCTGAACACGCCTACGGCAGCCTCCGGGGCTCCGGGCGGTTCAGGTCTGCCGCTGGCCCCTCGGCGGGCAGGTTCCGACGGGATCTGCGGAGAGAGCTTCGGCCTGGGGAGATCCCCGCTGGCGTGGCCTCGGGGGCGCTGGGCCCTGGGGGCCTGCTAGGCACAGGGGGCATGCTGGCGGCTGATGGCATCCTGTCAGGCCAAGGAGGTCTGCTGGGAGGAGGCGGTCTCCTCGGAGACGGAGGACTTCTGGGAGGAGGCGGCGTCCTGGGGATACTGGGCGAAGGCGGCATCCTGAGCACCGTGCAAGGCATCACTGGGTAAGAAGCAGCCCTGGGTTCCGTCAGGGATGTCTTTGGGACTGGGCATGTTGACAGGCTCCAACTGCATGGGTTGGGGGGTTCACGTGGCAGGGGTCAAAGGCCGAGACCTGTCTCCTTTCTCATATCTTTCCTATTTAGATTTTACACTTGGGTCTGTGTGTGAGAGAGACGTTGACCCATTCTTACCTCTCTACTCTCTGTATCCTTGTCTGTAGAATGGCCAGAGAAACTCAACTGAGGAAAAAAAGTGAAAAGATTTTGAATTCTGTAACACGCACACTGCACATTATATATCAGAACTCCATGTTATTACATGATAACAAAATATATTATACTTACTACTTATAAGTATTATGATTTCAGCCATGCTCAGGGCCCTTTTTCTCAGTCATTTAACTCAACAAACATGCAGAGCTCCTACTATGTAAGGGACAGTGTTGGCCTGGGGAAAAACACATACACCACTCCTCCCAGTGAGCTTGAAGGCTGCTGGGGAGAGAAGCAGGCCAGCCCCTGACAGCCATGAGAATACGCACAGAGAGGGGCCAGGATGAGTGGATCCCTATGCCGGGGCCTTGGCTAAAATGGGAAGCGTGCAGGAGGGGCGTGTGTACCCCGGTGGGAGGGAGCATCCGCGGCATGGGGAGAAACCCAGAAGTCAATGTTCAAAGCATGCCATTGAGTGATGGGATGCTGGGTGGACGTCTTCTGCCCCAAACCTCGAACCCTCTTTTCACACCAGCCTCTCTGAGACAGGAAGGACAGGGTGTGAGGAGCGGAAGAGGGGGACCCAAGGGAGGGCCCTTGGGGTGACAGAAGGCAGTCTGCTTATCATTCCCCATCCGTGCAGGCTGCGCATCATGGAGCTGACCCTGCCCCGGGTGTCTGTGCGGCTCCTGCCTGGCGTGGGTGTCTACCTGAGCTTGTACACGCGCGTGGCCATTAATGGGAAAAGGTTTGTGTCCCTGACGGGAGGGCTTGGGTAAGCCACCTCTCCTCTCTATGACTAGTCATCTATCCATCATGAGGGGTCAGGGAGACCCAGCATTCAGAATGCAAGTCCGCATGTGGTCCCTGTCAACAAGGGGTGGCATTTAGGATCTGGAGGGTTGGATGCGGGGGGGGCCTACTTGGCTCCATTCCTTGGGCCAGTCTCCTAACACCACTGAGCCTTTCTGTGTTCGCCTGCCCAGGGCACTAAGGTCATGCCCTGTTTGTTAACTGTGGCCACAGTGGGCTTCAGAGGTTGGGCCTTGGCATCAGGTCATCCCCGCAGAGTGACATCCTGCCCACTGGTGGTTGCCCACGGAAACCAGAGTTTATACTGAACTCTGTTCTCAGCCTTAATACTTTCACTGGCTGACGGGCATTTGTCACAAATGCCTCCTGGTTTGGGCCCCCTACACATGAGCAAGGGGCCTCACCAATGGAAGGAAGAGACGGTGCTAAAACCCGAGGTGCCCCTGGTAGCCAGTGTGGCTCACAGCCTTCCCTGGTCCCTTGCTTTCCTCCAGCCTCATTGGCTTCCTGGACATCTCAGTGGAGGTGAACATCACGGCCAAAGTCCGCCTGACCATGGACCGCACAGGCTACCCGCGCCTGGTCATCGAGCGCTGCGACACCCTCCTGGGGGGCATCAAAGTCAGGCTGCTGCGGGGGTGAGCATGGGGTCAGGGTACTGGAGCTGCCTTGCCCAGGAAACAAGATGATTCCATGCAGCAATACCCACCCTGAGCCCTCCACGCCATGGCTCTGGCTGTGGTGTGGGTCTTGCTTGATGGCAGGTTAGGGGCTGGGTCCTTGGGTTCAGGGTTACGGGCTGCCATCAGTGCACAGCTTGCGACAGGCCTTAGAAAGGCCAGATCCACATGCTTAGTCTGCCCCAGGTTCAAATCTCAGCTCCACCGTGCCTCATTGCATGACTTTGGACAGCTCTGTTGCCCTCTCTGAGCTTCAGATTCTTTATCTGTGGAACTGATCCTTGGTTGCTGAAACCATGGGATCCTTGGGAACTAGCTGTCAGTGAAGAATCTGGCATGTGAGTGATTTACGTATGTGTGTCCATGGCTGCTGCTCCAAATCAGAGGGCACTTTCTCACCTGGTTCTGTCCAGGGTACCCATGGTTGGGAGGTGGGGGGATGAGAGATTTTTATTGTTTTTTAAATTTTTTAATTTTTTTAGGCAGGGTCTCACTCTAGCCCAGGCTGCCCTGGAATTCACTCTTTAGTCTCAGGTTGGCCTTGAACTCACAGCTAATCTCCCACTTTGGCCTCCCTAGTGCCTGGCCCAAGAATTTTCTATTATATCTTCTCCACAAAGTGGCCACGATCTGTTGTCAATGTCTGGCTCAGGATGCTTTCTCCAGCTGATGGTTTTGTCGTTGTTGATGTATGGTCAGGATACTGTCTTCAGGTGATGGTTCTGGTGTTGTCGATGTCTGGGTCAGGATGCTGTCCCCATGTTACGGTTTCGGCACACCCAGCATAGTCAGACCCTTTCCTTTCCTTCCTTGACCTTCATCCTTGCAGCAACCTCTCCAGCCACTGTCGTTAGGCTCTCTGGCCTTGTTCTTCCAGTTCTGTCTCGCCAATCACTTACCCTGGCACCTGAGCCTTATCTTATCTAGACTTCAGGAATAGAAATCTCAGTGTACACCCTAACCCCAAACTTTCTGCTACTTTTCTAAGTCTCTGCTTCTTCAGGGTGAATGGGGTCTGAAAAATGGAGCTCTTAATTCTCCTTTCTTTCCTTTCCTTTCTTTATTTGAAAGAGAGAGAGAAAATGGGTGCACCAGGGCCTCCAGATGTGTGCACCCCCTTGTGTGTCTGGCTAACGTGGGTCCTAGAGAATTAAACCTGGGTCCTTTGGCTTTGCAGACAAACAGTTTAACTGCTAAGCCATCCCTCTAGCCTCTTAATTCTACTTTCGCTTACTTCATTTCCTTTGTTTTTTAAACAAATATTTAATTTTTATTTATTTATTTGAGAGAGAGAGAAAATGGGCACACCAGGGCCTCCAGCCATGCTGCAAATAAACTCCAGATGCATGCACCACTCAGTGCACCTGGCTCACGTGGGTCCTGGGGAATCAAACCTGGGTCCTTTGGCTTTGCAGGCAAGAGCCTTAACTGCTAAGCCATCCCTCCAGCCCTCATTTTCTTTCTGTACCAAGAAGACCCCTGTCCCCACCCCTTCATACAGAAGGGCATCTGCTCAGAACACGGTTGAACTTTACTTTTTGTCTTGTGTTCAATTAGGAGAATGTGCTGTATCCAAACACTGGATGTGCCCTGTGTAATAGCTTTTGCTAGCTATGTAATATTCCACGGCCATTTATTTGCTCAATTGATAACATGGATCTGGTCATTTCTCATAAGAGGAAAAGAGTTTGTCCCTTGAGTGTACACAAATTGATAGCCAACTGTTCTTAACACATAGGCACACGCATGCACACAGGCAATCATGCCTGTAGCTGTGTGTGCGTACACAGTGATCCGGGGAGCAGATCCATTTAACACGGGGCAGACATGCGTGGCAAACTGAAGAGGAGCCGGCTGGCTTTCCGCCACCCATCTCCCACCCCCATGGGGGAGGGGTGGGTCCCAGGCTGTGCTGGGGGGAAGAAGATCAGTTTTAAGGAGTGAGTCCACTAGGGACATATGTCAGGAGGGTTGTATTTATCTCCCTCCTTCACTAACTGGGTGCGAACATTGGCTGGGAGCCGGCAGAGCCTGTGTCCCTGGGCCTTGCTTTCTGCTCTGTGCAGCTCTCCGGGTTTTCCAGCTCCACACACCAGTTCTTTGGTACGGACCATAAGGGCAAGTTTTCTCAGCTAGATTTCTCCTGTCCCAAACACAAGTATTTTTTTTAAGCACCCGGAATGTTTTAGATATCATGCTGTGAGCTTAAAGTCATGTATGTTGTATGTTTCTTGGGAAGGAGGACTGCAGCTAGGGATGGGAATGTCCCAGCCTGCCCGAGCCAACAGACAGCTCTGACAGCTTGGGTTCATGGAAAGAAGGAGGAAAAGAAGGGAAGGAGAAATGAACGGAGAGAGGAAGGGAGGCTGGGAAGGATGAAGGGAGGGAGGGGAAGGAGAAAAAGGAAGGGAGGGAGAGAGAGAGAAGAAGGAAGAAAGAAAGAAGGAAAGAAAAAAGGAAAGAAAGAAAGAAAAGGAGAGAGAGAGAGAGAGAGAGAGGACAAGCAGTTCGCCACTGGCTCGAGCAGGAAGATTTAAGGTGGAGTGCTTAGTCCCTCAGGTAGTGTCTCCACAGGCTCGGGGGCTCTTGATTGCTGACAGTCCTGGGCCCTCTGACCTGTGATCCGGGCCCTACCCCACCCTTCTGTCCACAGGCTGCTCCCCAACCTCGTGGACAACTTAGTCAACCGAGTGCTGGCCAACGTCCTCCCTGATCTGGTAAGGTGGAGCGGGAGAGGCTGGCTGTGTCCCCAGGGACAGGCAGGTGACTCAGAGGGATGGAGGGAGTCAGGTCCAGCATGTCCTTGGAGGTTGGGACATGAAGGGACAGATGAGTAGAGTGACAGGAGGCAGAGCCTGAGCACCCACAGCTCTGGGTCAGCACCCAGCTGGGGCTCTTCCTGGCAGCTGCTTTCTATCCGTTTGCCTGTCCTGAAGCTAGCTGGGAGTTATGACAGAGCCCCCTCTTCCCCTGGGCTGTGGCGAGTGCAGGGTCCCACCCAGGGCAGCCGGGCCATCCACGGTCGGTCGCTGTGGCTGCCGTCCAGGGTGCGCGTCCCTCCGGGCTCCTGTCTGAACCCCACGACGCTTCCCCCCCTCAGCTCTGTCCCATCGTGGATGTTGTGCTGGGCCTTGTCAACGATCAGCTGGGTCTCGTGGACTGTAAGTATCCTTCTGCTCTGTGGGCCACTGTCCACTAACACCTGCTTGGGAACCCAGCCCCCAGGGTCTCGGGGGTGTCTGAGAGGAAGGCTCAGTGCAATGGAGGGGCCTTTCCCTTCTCCAACTGCCCCAGCAAGCTGGAGGGGAAAACCTCCTTCTGGCCTGAGAGGCTTGGCCTGGGCCACGGGTGGGTGAGAGCCTGGCTCCGCTCTGGAAGCTACGGTCTTGGAAAGGTTACCCCGCGTCCTCATCTCTAAAATGAGGGGGCTGTTTTTGATTAATGGAAGGACCAGATAGCAGCCAGAGGCAGTACCATCACAGAGTAAGTCCCCAGGCTGCAATGCCAGATTTCCAAGTAAACACTCCCCAGAAACTTCCTTCACATAATGACAACATCCCACGTTGGTCAGTGCTTGCCCCACAGGACAGCCCTCTCTGACAGTGAACCCCTGTCTCTGGGAGGATGCCAGGCAGTTCAAGGATGTCTTTCCCAGAGAGAATTCCCTCCCCGCCCACTTTGTAGCCAGAGATGAGGGAAAGAAGTCACAGAGATGGTTGGTTTATTACGGGTAGGCTGGGAAACGCGGTTCCAACTGAGTACCACGTTGCAGACCCCGAAATATCTCCTCGATGCTCTCCTCTTCACAGCTAAAGGAGTTCACCAACATTGGGATTTTTCCCTGCCACCACCAAAGAGCCCAGGAGCTCACGTAAAACCTGTTAGGTCAGGACAAAATGGAGTTAGGGCAGGAGGGTGACAGAGATAAGGAAGTGGGTCGTCCATATTCCTCAATTAATCACCCAGCCATTAATGATGCTGCCCCCTTATCTCTCACCAGGTTGGGTCACTTCTGGTCTCACCCTATGTTTAATGTAAAGAACAGAGATTTACTGCCCCAACAGAAAACATTCCTTCCCTACCTCACCTTTCCCCAACTGAAGAGCCTATAAAGCCCATTATCTAGGCTGGAGAGATGGTTTAACGGTTAAGCGCTTGACTGTGAAGCCTAAGGACCCCGGTTCGAGGCTCAGTTCCCCAGGTCCCACGTTAGCCAGATGCACAAGGGGGCGCACGCGTCTGGAGTTCGTTTGCAGAGGCTGGAAGCCCTGGCGTGCCCATTCTCTCTCTTTCCCTCTATCTGTCTTTCTCTCTGTGTCTGTCACTCTCAAATAAATAAATAAAAATTAAAAAAAAAATCCCATTATCTGTAACCCCAAGCTGACTGCTCTGCTCTTGAGAGTCAGTCTTGGCAGTTCGTGTCCCCCCCACAAAAAAAACTTCCATTTTTGCCTCAGAGTGCTCTCTGTAGTCTTGGTCACTCCTGAACCTTACAAAACCCACTTTGCAGAGGACAGAGCTGAGCTCCAGGGAGAAACAGGAACTCGGCCTGAGTCACCCAGCAAGGAAGAGGCAGAGCTGGGGTTTGAACCCAGCATATCTTCTCTTGACCCCCCTCCCCCCACCAGGGCCTTGGTTCACGGCCCGCCTGGCCATCCTCAGGCACCGGGAGGGAGGCTGGAGGAGGGGACCTCACAGTGACCTTCCCCCTTTGCCTGCAGCTCTGGTGCCTCTGGGGATACTGGGGAGCGTGCAGTACACCTTCTCCAGCCTTCCGCTGGTGACTGGGGAGTTCCTGGAGCTGGATCTCAACGTGAGTGATGGGCGGGGGAGCCCTCCTCCCAGAGGCAGGGTGTAGGCAAGACCCAGAGGCTTCTGTGGGAGCCAGGAGCCCTGGTGGATTTGATGGAGATCTGCTAGGGTGATGCCAGGACCAGCGCTTGACCATGCACTCAAGTGTGCCCTCTCCGCAACCACTCAGGGAGCTTTGCGCACCGAGGAAATGTAGGCGCAGAGAGGTGACGCCATTTGCCCAAGGTCACACATCCAGCTAGGGGTTGTGGGCCCCGGGTCTTAACCTAGGCATTCAGCTGCTGTGGAGACTCTGTCTCCTGGAGGAACAGCTGAGCAGTTGGGGTACCGGTACGCAGCTAACAATCAGTTCCCCATGATTTCTTGTTTTCAAGTTCTGATTTGTGCTCTCCATGATATAAACACTCCAACCATGGCCAGTGCCAAGTTGGCAAGGTGACTTCTCTGACACTGAAGTCCGAGAGGAGATGTGCGCAAGCAGACCTGGGAGCCGGTGTGAGCCCCTCCTGCAGCACCCACGGGCCTGCTCCACGGGGCATGGAACCCACACAGGCCGGCCTCTATCGGGCCACACAGACCTGGGGCTCCACTGCGTCTTCAATACCGGGACGCAGGTGTGACAGCGTCTAATGCGTGCGCGCACAGGAACGCAACGCCCACTGCAGAGGAGAGCTGGTGGTGCGCTGGGCACCAGGCTTGGCCCAGGTGGTGGGGGCCCAGTAACGAGCAAAGCAAAAGCTCTGTCTAGAGGGACTTTTCTATCCATTGTAAGGGACAGGCCATAAGGATCCTTCAATCGAGTATGTATAGACTGTCACTGCGAAAGACTTAAAAGTAGGGGCTAGGGTACACCCAGCAAGGTTAAGGACGGGGGGTGGTGCTTCCAGGAGGAAGAGGTGATTCTTGAGCAAACATCTGGCCAACAAGGCATGATTTAGGGAGGCTACCTGGGTGGGAGTGGTGACAAGGAGGCAGGAGGACTGACAAGGTCCCAGTGGCTAAGCTGCAGAGGGAGGGGAGGGGCAGAGTAGTTGGCAACGACGCTGCAGAGGCTCTTGGGCATCGCCCGTCCTGGGGAGAATACAGGACTTTGGAGACAGATGTGCCACTGTGGACTGTGCGGGCACTGGGTGCTCACTCACTGGTGGGCCGAGACTGGGGCGGGGGGCAGGGGCCATCCGTGCCTCAGAGTGTTTCGTGCCCGTGTGTGTGTGCATGTATGTGTGTGTAACTGGAAGGAAAAGTGCTCATGTGACCGGGGATGAAGCTCAGTCGGTAGGGTGTTTGTCTCTCACCCACGGCGCCCTGGGTTCCATCTCTGACACCTCACACACTGGACATGGTGGCACAGAGCGACTTCCAGGCCAGCATGGGCTATGTGAGGCCTTGCCTCAAGAAAAAAAAGGGAATATAATCAATGGTCATAAAGCAAGGCATAGGGTGTCCTTCCCTCCCAACCGGAGGGAGAGAGTTATGGCCACCCCGAGAGCCACACATGGCCGCAGGGTGCCGCTGGGGAAGGCTGCCCAAAGCTTCCTCTTCCCTGCCGAAGCTCTTCTCTCTCTTGCGCAGACTCTGGTTGGGGAGGCAGGAGGAGAGCTCATCGACTATCCCCTGGGGCGGCCAGCTGTGTCGTATAGGCCACAGATGCCAGAATTGCCCCCCATGGGTGAGAACACCAACTCCCAGCTGGCCATCTCAACCAACTTCCTGGGCTCCGTGCTGACCATGCTGCAGAAGCAGAGGGCCATGGACATCGACATCACCGATGGCATGGTGAGCTAACCCGGGGAGACCCGGTGAAAGTGAACGACCACCTCTGACAGCCTTCTCGGACTTGACGCCTGGGCCAGTTTGCTTTAGAGGGAGAAGTGTCAGCCACCCTATCCTTGATTCTTCCAAGTGACACCCAGGTGCCCAGAGCCAGTGCTCAGAGCCTCACACGTGCCTCATAGATGCAGCAGTGACCTGCTTCTGGTCCCAGGGGGAGGAAGTCACTCTCTGTTCAGCTGTGTTTTTTCTAGACCTTTTTTTTGTTGGTTTTCCAAGGTAAGTTCTTACTCTAGCTCAGGCTAACCTGAGTTCGAATTAGCCTTAGGGTGGCCTCGAACTTATGGTGATCCTCCTACCTCTGCCTCGCAAGTGCTGGGATTAAAGGTGTGCGCCACCACGCCTAGCTTAGACCTTTTTTTTTTTCATTTTTATTTACTTGTTAGAGACGGGGGGTGGGGGGAGAGAAAGTGAGAATAGGCATACCAGGGCTCTGCCAGTGCAAATGAACTCCAGACACATGTGTCACCATGTGCATCTGGCTTACGTGGGACCAGGAGAATCGAACCTGGGTCCTTTGGCTTCACAGGCAAGCACCTTAGCCACTGAGCTATCTCTCCAGCCCTTTTCTAGACCTTTTGAAAGGCAGATCTCTCACAAGCGTGCACCTCAATATAAATGTTTTCACCCTTGACTTGGTTCACATTGTTATATAAGTAATTCAAAAAGAGCTGGAGAGATGACTTGGTGGTTAAAGGCACTTGCTTGTAAAGCTTGGTGGCTCAAGTTCAATTCCGCAGTATCCACATGAAGCTATGTACACAAAGTGGCACATGCATCTGGAGTTTATTTGCAGTGGCCGGAGGCACTGGTGTTTTCACACTTGTGTTCTCTCTTTTTCTTTCCCAAATAAATGTTTTTTAAAAAATGCATAAGAGAGTCGGGCGTGGTGGCGCACGCCTTTAATCCCAGCACTTGGGAGGCAGAGGTAGGAGGATCTCTGAGAGTTCAAGGCCACCCTGAGACTACATAGTGAATTCCAGGTCAGCCTGAGCCAGAGTGAGACCCTACCTCGAAAAACCAAAAAAAAAAAAAAGAAAAGAAAAGAAAAAAGAAAGCGTAAGAGGGGCTGGAGGGATGGCTTAGCAGTTAAGGCATTTGCCTGCTAAGCCAAAGGACCCAGGTTCGATTACCCAGGACCCACATTAGCCAGATGCACAAGGGGGCTCACAGGTCTGGAGTTCATTCGCAGTGGCTGGAGGCTCTGGCACTGGCATGCCCATTCTCTCTCTATCTCCCTCTTTCTTTGTCAAATAAATAAATAAAAATAAAAATAATTTTCAAAATGCGTAAGAGGGGCTGGAGAGGTGGTTTAGCAGTCAAGACACTTGCCTGCAAAGCCTAAGGACCCAGATTCAGCTTTCCAGGTCCCATGTAAGCCAGACACACAGTGATGCAAGCATGCAATGTTGTGCATGCACACACAGGGGTACAACTGGAGTTCAGTTACAGGGGCTGGAGGTCCTGGCACACCAGTTCTCTATCTTGCTCTCTCTCCCCTCTCTTGCATAAAAAGGCCAGTCTGTTGGGCTTGCCTCAAAAGTTAAAAAAAAAATGCACAAGAGGGATGGCTTAATGGTTAAGGCTCCTGCCTGCAAAGCCAAAGGAATCCAGGTTCATTTACCCAGGACCCATGAAAGCCAGATGCACAAGGTGGCACATGCATCTGGAGTTTGTTTGCAATGACTGGAGGCCCTGGTGCACCCATTCTCTCTGTCTGTTTGTCTCTCTCTGTCAAATAAATAATTTTTCTTTTTTTTTACAAAAAGCACAAGAGGACTGGAGAAATGCCTTAGCAGTTATGGCACTTACCTACAAACTCTAAGAACACGTTTGAATCACCATGCCCCACACAGCCAGACACACAGTGACGCAAGCATGCGATGTCACACACGCACCGCAAGGGGCCCACATGTCTGGAGTTCACAGTGGCTGAAGGCCCTGGCTCGCCCATCACCCCCCTGCTTCTCTCTCTCTCTCAACAGCAACAACAGCATAAGAATAGCAACAAGATCCGGAAGCGCTCTCAGGAGCCATTCTCCCAAGCAGTATGATTCCTGGGCATGCATGCTCCTTGCAAGTTCACTGTCCATGTTTTATCACATTTGTGTCATGTCTATCCAGCTACCTTCTTACTGACACACGCACCTACCCACCCCTCCATTTATTCTTCACCCATCTTTCCGTTCACACATCTACACACTACCCCACTCACCTTCCACCCACCCATATGTCCATCTGCCCACCCATTCATCACACTACCACACTCATCCTTCTACCCCTCCATCCCTCCACTTGTCCCAGCCGTCCATCCTTCCACCTACCTGCTCATGGCCTCTCCAAAAACGAAGCATTCTCCCAAAACGTTACTACACGCCTCACTAAAATCTTTGATTCCCTTGAGAGGAAATCACCCATGTAGTTCCAGTGACTAAACATCTGAATAGTGACAGAACTCTTGCCATCATATGTGTCCCTTTAAAATCTTTTATTGCTGTATGTTTTTGAGCAAGAGACAGAGAGAAAAGAGAGAAAGAGGGAGAGAGAGAAAGAGAGAGAATGGGCGTACCAGGGCCTTTCAGCCACTGTGAACAAGCTCTAGACACGTGCGCCCCCTTGTGCGCATGTGCAACATTGTGCTTGCATCACCGTGTGTCTGGCTTACATGGGAGCTGGAGATTTGAACACGTGTTCTTAGGCTTCGCAGGCAAGCACCTTATCCACTAAGCCATCTCTCCGGTCCATGTGCTCCACCTTTTTTTCTTTTGTTTTTTCAAGGCAGGGTCTCACTCTAGCTCAGGCTGACCTGGAATTCACTATGGAGTCTCATGGTGGCCTCGAACTCATGGTGATCCTCCTACCTCTGCCTCCCAAGTGTTGGGATTAAAGGCATGTGCCACCACACCTGGCTTATGTGTCCCTTTGTAATTGAGAGAAAACGGAGGTCATGTCCAGGGTCCCCCCCTAACAGTGCATCCATGCAGGGGGAAATGGCCTTGCTTCCTCTACAGCACCATGCCCTTGGCCATCCTTTCTGCCTTTCCATATTTTAGTACCTGAGGTCTTAGACAGTGGACTTGGAGGAGGCATTAAGGGGTAAAGGGCGGGAGGCACAGGAGTCAGCGGATGCTGGCTTATACACACAGACCTGACCAAGCTCACCTTGCTTTCATAAAGATTTCCATTTGAAGACTGGGGAGATGGCTCAGAGGGAAAAGAGCTCTCCCACAAGCACAAGGACCTGAGCTCAGGACCTCCACATGCACATATCACGGGTTTGGTGGCATGCATCTGTAATCCCAGCACTGGGGATGCCGAGATAGAAGAATCCCCAGGGCTTTCTGGATAGCTTGTGAAGCCAAATTAGAAGGCTCCAGGTTCAATGAGAGACCTGGTCTCAAAAAGTAAGGTGGAGCCAGGCATGGTGACACATGCCTTTAATCCCAGCACTCGGGAGGCAGAGGTGGGAGGATCTCAGTGAGCTTAATCCCACCCTGAGACTACATAGTGAATTTCAGGTCAGCCTGGGCTAGAGTGAGGCCCTACCTCAAAAAATAAAAAAGAACGGTGGAAAACAATCAAATAAGGTACTCTATGTTAACCTCTGGCCTCCATACTAGCATGCACACCTGCACACACATGTGAACCCACACACATATGAACATACCCACATATGAACATACTCACATACACCAAACACATGCAAAAAAAAAAAATCATCCTGTTAGAGAAGAATGAGGGACTTACCTACCATGCTTCAAGTCATATCTGTGGTGAGGCTGAGCTTAGCCTCAGAACTGCTGTGTGAATTACATAGTGCCCACCACTGGCAGTGGGGCACATCAAGGGATCTGCTGCTTGGGGGTACACAGAAGTCTAACCACTGTGTTATGTCCCTGTCACCTTGAGATCCACATAACGCTTCTTTTTTATTATTATTTATTTGAGAGAAGAGAGAGAAGAGAGAATGGGCATGCCAGGGCCTCCAGCCACTGCAAACAAACTCTAGATGCCATTTCTCCAACCCTGAACCTTGTCTCTGTTCCACAGTTTGAAGAGCTGCCTCCACTCACCACATCCACGCTGGGTGCCCTGATTCCAAAGGTACGTAGTTGAGGCTGGCGGTGCCCTTGTCCTCAGCCTGTTTCCGAAATGGGCTATCCTAGTGTCAGTGTGTAGTTCTTTGTGCCCCCCTTTTGGCTAAACGAGAACGTAAGGCCAGAGACTGCGGGCAGTGACACCTGCCCAGAAAGCAATGGCCTTGCTTCACTATGTGGGCACGGTTCTAAGCTGGAGTTCAAGCGCAGAGGCATGGAGGTCAGGCCCTTGTGGGGGGAACACAGACGGTCAAGGTGGATAGATTCTGAAGTCTGGCCATGAACAATCTATGCAGATCCTGGCCAGTGCTGGCCATTCCTTCACTGTGTGATCTTGGGACTCAACCTTCTGAACTCTAGTTTGATTTGTCATAAAAGGCACCCCATCCCAGGGGTCCAGGTTGTCTAGGAGGGTAGAGGGTTTCCAACAAGGTGTGAGGGGCACAGGGGCATGGGGAAGCTCAGAGGGGATGAGCTGAGTGTTTGCTAACGATGGGCATGTCCCAGCATATCCCAGACATACTCCTAGGGGCAAATGACCTCATCTCTCTGAGGCTCAGCTTTCTTTTTTTTTTTTTTAATTTTTAATTAATCAATTTATTTATTTGAGAGAGTGGGAGAGACAGAGAAAGGGAGAGAGACACAGAGAGAGAGGCCTTTAGCCACTGCAAACAAAACTCCAGACACATGTGCCCCCTTGTGCATCTGGCTTACATGGATCCTAGGGAGTCAAACTGAGGTCTTTTGGCTTTGCAGACAAATACCTCAACCACTAAGTCATCTCTCCAGCCCTGAGCCTTAGTTTTCTATCTGGAACAAAAAAACAAAACCAAAAAAAAAAAAAAAACCAACTGAGGACATTGACCACCCTGCAGGATGACTGTTCACCTGGAGCCTGGAACCCAGGCTCAGAGCAGGCATTTCATAAATGTTAACAGCCATTATTGTTGCTAATAAATACAAATGGATTATTTTTCCTATAAGAGAAAACATGCATGCTCAGTTAGTAGCCACATGCAGGTGGAACAAAGACTTCTCTGTTCTCAGCGCTGGTTCCTGGCTTATTGCCTGGCTGCAGAGAGCTGGGTGTGAACACGCTGCCAGGAGCGAATAATGGTCCTCTAGCGCCATCTGGGGCACGTTCCTTTTCTCCTCACCTGCCTTGCCTAGGAATCCAGAGGGAGGAGGGGCTGGGGATCCAATTCATCTATCAACATCGCCCTCGTATGGTCATCAGTGGAACTGCAGGGGCACCATTCTCTTGGTCACAGACAGGAGGCAGATGGACCCCTTGTCATGGATTCCATTCACTGGACAATTTCCTGTACTTACTGCACTTTGCCGCTTGTGGTACCTTAGATTTCACTGTTTCATTGGTGGTATCAGGCCCCCCACTCACAGCTGAGTGACAGTGCCGAGAGGTCACACACCAAGGCAGAGGTCAAGCTGGACTTCAAGGATGTCAGGCTTGATAAGGCTCAAGGTCCATGCCGGGAGCTCAAGATAGACGCAGAGGCAGGTGTTGGGATCCCCAGGCTGGGTGGAGTCACTCTGAGAAGCTTGACCGGCACGCAGATGGCCTTCTGAGGCCTTGCTGATCTGGGGAGACACTCCAGCTGCCTTTGGGGGTTCCTTGCTAAGCCTTAGAGATACTGTGTTTCCTGGTTGGGGATATTGGGACCCTAGACCCCTCTGGAGATGTGTCCTAAAAATCCCCCTTGGAAAAACCAACTTGTCAAATGACTGATTTGTCAAAAGCCCATCCTTTTGAGGGTGAGTTTAGGGGCAATGATCAGATGGCTGAATTTACTAAATTTATGCATTGAACATGAACTTGACCAGAATTCCAATTCTCATGTGTGCAAGATTACCTGGGCCTTCCCAAGGGCAAGGTTGGCATGGGAAATGGCTGTGAATTCTTTTAACCGCTCAGCTAACTCCCCTGCCCTCTGACTTCTTTAAAAATAGTTTTATTCATTTATTTGCAAGCATAGAGAAATAGTGGGGGGGGGGGCAGCAGCAGGGCCTCCAGCCACTGCAAGTGAACTCCAGATGCATGTGCCACCTTGTGCATTTGGCTTTACATGGGTCCTGGGGAATCAAACCAGAGTCATTAGGCTTTGCAGGCAAGCACCTTAACCACTTAGCCATCTCTCCAGCCTTGTCTTCGCCTTTTAAAATACCCTGAGTTGGGCTGGAGAGATGGCTTAGCGGTTAAGCACTTGCCTGTGAAGCCTAAGGACCCCGGTTCGAGGCTCGGTTCCCCAGATCCCACGTTAGCCAGATGCACAAGGGAGCGCACGCGTCTGGAATTCGTTTGCAGAGGCTGGAAGCCCTGGTGCGCCCATTCTCTCTCTCTCCCTCTATCTGTCTTTCTCTCTGTGTCTGTCACTCTCAAATAAATAAATAATAATAATAAATAAAAAATAAAATAAATAAAATACCCTGAGTTTATGTAGCTGTCCTAGTTGGCTTTAATATATTTGAGAACAACATTCCTTAAAATTAGGTGGGGTTTTTTTTTTTTTTTTGGTAAACCAGTTATTTAATAAATGTGACAAGTCTCATCTGGCAAATTGTCCCTTTAGCAAATTAGCTTTGGGAGAGCCAATCTGTAGGAGCAGACTCAAGTCTTCCCCAAGACTGTGGCCCTTAGAAAACCCAGCCAGTGTGAGGGGAGACAGATGACGGAGGCCAGTCAGGGCTGTTACTTTCTCATCCAAGGAAGGGTGGCAGAGGGCGCTGTGTCTCCTGCTGGCTTTGAATCACCTTCTAGACCATTCTTTCCAGACTCTGCTTTCTCGTTTGTAGCCCACTGGAAAAAGTAGTGATCAAATGAACAGAACTGAGACTGCCGCTCAACCTCTGGCCCAGTGCCATGGGAGACTCCGTTTGGTTCAAAGCTATGGACTAGGGCATTGAACTGGAGGCTCCGTGGGTACTATCATATGTAGTCCTCATAGCAATTCTATGTGAGGGGCTCAGAGAGGGCAGCCCTTTGCCCTGCCCTACGGTGGGTCAATGGTGGTGTGTAGGCATAGAGTGATAGAGAAGGATTGGAAGGTCTCCTGTAGGAGCCCCCTCTCTACTTGGAGGTTGGATGACAACCCTTGGTACCACCCACTGCTGAGGACCCGCCATTCCTGGCATCACCTACAGGTGTTCCAGCAGTACCCTGAGTCCCGCCCACTCACCATCAGGATCCAGGTGCCCAAGCCCCCATCCGTGATGCTGCAGAAGGACAAGGCTCTGGTGAAGGTGCTTGCCACCGCTGAGGTCATCGTCTCCCAGCCCAATGACGTGGTGACCACCATCTGCCTCCTTGACGTGGTATGTGTTTTGAGCTACAGGCCCCCGGCTGGCCCTCAAGCTGTGCCACGTGGTCTCCTGGGCCTCCTCAACCTCCTCACATGCCCACAGTCCCCACCACTGATGACTTGCTCAGCTTTGGAGCCAAAGGATCCATTCTCATCCTGTCTCTGGGCCTGGGTTTGCTTCTCTCTGGGAATGGCAGCCAGACATTAGTGAGATGCTTAGGCCTCAGCGTTCACATAGGCCACGCAGCCATGCCGTTGTCTGGCCATATTTATTGGGTACCCGCTATGGGCAGTGTTTCCTGCTAGATGCTGAGGAAGAGGGAAAACAACACAGTTGATACTTGTTCCCTTGCCCCTGGTGCCTAATAGGGAACAAATCAAGCAGTTTCCACAACTATTTTACATGGAATCTTTGTGTTTTTTAAATATTGTGCTTTACTTTAAAAATATATTTTATTTATTTATTTGCAAGTGTAGAGATACAGAGAACGAGTGGGAAGGGGGGGTAGTGTGTAAATGGTGCTCCAGGGCCTCTAGCCACTGCAAACAAATTCCAGATGCATGCCCAACTTTGTGCATCTGGCTTACATGTGTATTGGGTAATCAAACTGAGGCTATTAGGCTTTGCAGGCAAGCGTCTTAACTGCTGAGCCATCTCTCCAGTCCCGTGTTGTACTTTTTAAAGATTTTATTTACTTATTTGACAGAGAGCAAGAGAGAGAGGCAGGTTGAGAGAGAATGGGCACACCAAGGCCTCCAGCCACTGCAAACGAACTCCAGATGCATGTGCCACCTTGTGCATCTGGCTTACGTGGGTCCTGGAGAGTCAAACCTGGGTCCTTAGGCTTCACAGGCAAGCATCTTAACTGCTAAGCCATCTCTCTGGCCCATCGTTCTTAGTTTTAAGTTGATACACGTAGCTATGAGAACAATGAGGCATT
The DNA here is from genome assembly GCF_020740685.1 of Jaculus jaculus. Lineage (NCBI taxonomy): Eukaryota > Metazoa > Chordata > Mammalia > Rodentia > Dipodidae > Jaculus > Jaculus jaculus. The sequence goes on from NC_059109.1 coordinate 111,998,952, forward strand.
TTGATGTATCATACCATGGGCATTGACCAAACATCCATCAGTCTACCACGCTCAGGAGAACAATGCTCCAGTGAGCACCACACACAGTGAGTCCTCAGCCAGAGGTGGTGACTTGCGTGATGGCAATGACGCCCATTTCTCCTCCTCTCCCTCCAGGACACGGAGCTCTTGGCCTCATTTTCTGTGGAAGGCGATAAGCTCATGATCGACACCAAGCTGGACAAGTAAGTGGTTCTTCTGCGAGGGGGATCACCTGCTCCTTAGATCACAAGTCCTTGGTTCTGTGCTGGCTCCCCAGGGCCACCAGGGAGGGATGGAGGTCTCCAGTGTGGCTGTCAGAGTTGGGATAAATCTCCCCAACCATGGCTGCAGAGGCGATGGTGCTTCTTGGGAACAGAGCAGACAGAACCTGTGACTAACAGCGGCCTCCCGAAGGACCTGTTCCATCAGAGGCTTTAGTCTCCTGCTCTAGGAATGGGAAGGCGGATGTACTAACTTCGGGCTACGTAGCAAGCACAGAGAGGTGCCCGGTGCCAGCCGGGCCCGTGGGCCTGTTGTATTGAATTGGCCAAGTGATTTCCCCTCTGACCCTTAGCGTTCTTGTCTGAGGATGAGACAATAGTCCCTGCTTCGTAAGACTGATGAAACAGTAACTGTTAACCGTTGACGCACCGGTACACCGGCACTGAGCTAAGTGCTTCAAGTGCCTTTGTTTAAACTTGACCTTAGCTCATGGATGTAAAAGGATTACCATCGCCCCTACCTCAGTTAATGAGGCCTTGCTTGGCAGTGTCTGCATATGCTTGAGTCACTGTGTTTCTATGACAAATGCCTACGAAGCCCAACCATGGGGCCCTGCACAAGATGGCGTGAGTCAAGCCATGCTCGAGGCCTGGTGAGGGAAAGGGCCTTCAAGGGGTAGGCTGCAGTTTCCAGCATGGAGAGTGATGCGGGCACTTTGAGGCACTTGGTTGCTGGGTGGGGAGAGAGAGGGGTGGCTGTAGCCGTCAGGAAGGAAGAAAACCGTCCAGAGTGGGGACGCTTCTCCCCCAGAAGGCCTCTGTCCTTCCCTCTGGACGCCCAGCCCATCCTTTTGGCCGGATCCCAAGGCTTTCTCCCCTGGGCAGGCCTGGTGTGGCCTCTCAGGTAGGGGCGTGGGCTGCGGCCAGACGAAGGCCTTCTGGTACAAAACATAACCCGGCTCCCAGGCCTCCCTCCTCGGAGTAACACGGTAGCGGAGAGCATGGGCTCGGGAGTGGAGTCCGGGCTCCCTCTGCCCAGCTCTGAGGCGGATGTACTAACTTCGGGCTACGTAGCAAGCACAGAGAGGTGCCCGGTGCCAGCCGGGCCCGTGGGCCTGTTGTATTGAATTGGCCAAGTGATTTCCCCTCTGACCCTTAGCGTTCTTGTCTGAGGATGAGCCCTTCCTGCGGCGGCGCTGAGGATTAGGTCAGGCAGTGACCATCTCTGTCCACACGGGGGCACTGGCTGGGCTTTGCAGGTGGTTCTAAGGTTACGTCGGAATCTTTCGCCTAGGCCTGACCGTCACTCACACGCTGAGGCACAGAGAGGTGAAGCAGCTTGGCTAAGGCCACACAGCCGGGCGGTGGACAGAAAACCCTCAGCACGGCGGGTGGGGCGTCCCTCGTGCTCCGTCAGGGAACAGGCATGAGTCTTGGCAAACTTCAACAGGACAAGAGGTCTCCCGGGCAGGCTGGAGGCTAGGGCTGCGGATATGGAGAGGCCTTATGAACCCCAGGGGGATTGCTGCTTCTCACATCCGCTCTCTTTTCATGCAGGGCCACCCTCAACCTCAAAACCTCAAACGTGGGCAACTTTGATGTAAGTACTGGGCTCCGGCTCCAGGGTGATCTCCCCTGGGAGAGAAGCCCAGGGGAAAATCTCCTGGGAAGAGCATCCTTTGAGGCTGGCTGAGCCCAGCAAGGTTGGGAATTCCAAAGGGCAGGTGCCGGTGTTGCCAGCTCATCTCACAGGTGGGCAGGAGAGGAAACTGAGGTCACAGAATGGCCAGGTCCTAGGTGTCTTAGAGTTCAGGGGTCACTGACCCCAGGGTGACCATGAGCATCGCCTCCACTTCCTTCTGTCAGACAAACTGGTTTGGCCTCACCTCCTTTTTAAACCTGGGACCTGGAATCTTGTTCTCCTGAGGGTTCACGAATCTGAGGCATTTTGGGGATTCAAGATTGAGCCCTGTTTCTTCTCTTCTTCATTCTTGGGCCTTCTACCCCATCTAAGGCTTCAAAGTCACTAGCTGTCTCTGTGTGCCTATCCCTGTGTGTCTCCGTCTTTTGTCTGTCTGTCTGTCTCATAAGCTGACAGCTGAGGAAGGCAGACCCTTTCATTTTGTTGCTTGTCTTGAGCTTCTTTAACCCAAAGCCCTACAGCTGGTGAAGTCGCTATTACTAGCTCACTGTTAGGCAGAGAAACTTTGGGGTTGGCTGGGCCAAGTTGGGACTGGAGCTGAAATATCTGGGCTCCAAGTGGGTGGGGCTGCTGCTTCCTGGGAATTCGGGGGTCCCTCATGGAGGGGTCAAGCGAGGCATGTGAGCAGCTCCGAGTCAAGCTATTTCCTTTTTTTTTTTTTTTTTTTGCGTGTATGTGTGGTGTGGTGCGTGGCATGCTCATGCGTGTGCCCATGAAATGTACCATTCCCTGCCCTGCTCTGCAGCTGGTTTTACTTGACTGCCACAACCAAAGTTGATTGTTGGGAGTTCCACAGACAGTCCAGGTGTGGCACACAGCTGTCATCTGGTGGATCAGTTGGGGGGGGTGGGTTCCAGGGACTCTGTTGGACAGAACCTTGGTTTTCCCAGAGCAGTACTGGGCCTGCATCTTGGGCCACCGTGATGGGTACCCACCTTGAGCTGGATGAACCCCTGCCTGCGTTCAGTCCCCATTCCTCCGTCCCCTGCAGGTGTCCATCATGGAGGTGCTGGTTGAGAAGATCTTCGACCTGGCATTTATGCCCGCATTGAATGGTGAGCATTGAATGCGCTCCTCTCCGGGGCACACAGCTTGGGGACCTAGTGACTACTGTCTTGTTGAGCATGTTGGATATACAGCTACATTACCTCAGTAGCGTTTTCTGAGAAGTTCGTTCAGAGTGCTTTTGATTCACACACAGCGTGAACCTGGGTCTGACTCTCCGGCAGAATTGGCGAGGCCCTGGGTTCTCTGATAGCCTTTGTCTCAGTGGACAGTGACAGAGGGAGACAGCTAATGTCAACCTCTGGTCTCCACACGCAGCTGCGTTCTTGTACCCGTACATGAGCCACACACATACAAATTATTTTGAGACTTTTGTTCTGTTTGGATTTTCAAGGTAGGGTCTCCCTCTAGCCCAGGCTGACCTGGAATTCACGATGTAGTCTCAGGCTGGCCTCGAACTTACAGCGATCCTCCTACCTCTGCCTCCTGAGTGCTACTCAAGTCATGCACCGCCACGCCTGACATATTTTTAGGCTTTTGAGACAGGGCCTCTCCACGTAACCCATGTTGGCCTCAAACTTGTGATTGTCCTGCCTCGGTCTCCCATGTATTGAGCTTACAAGTGTGTTACCATGCTTCATTTAACAGCTATCTTTATTTAGCAAGAAATATTTGTCCACATTACTGTGTGGCTGCTTCCTGCTTGTTTGACTAGCAGGTTTTCTGTTTTGTTTTGTTTTTGAGGTAGGGTCTCACTCTGGTCCAGGCTGACCTGGAATTAACTACTGTCAGGGTGGCCTCGATTTCACAGCGATCCTCCTACCTCTGCATCCCAAGTGCTGAGATTAAAGGTGTGCGCCACCACACCCGGAACTAAAAATTTTTTAGTTAGCTGGTTAGTTGATCATTTTTGTTTTTGTGGTGTTGGGGATGGAGCCCAGTACCTCATGGGTGCCAGGCAAGCATTCTACCACTGAGCTACACAGCCCCAAGCCCCTCAGGATAGTTTGGTTAAGGTGTCGCCTTACAGACAAGTCTTCAGAGCATCTATTGGTATTTCCTTCTGAACTCTTTCCTCCACTTGAGATACAGTCAAGGTCTGTCCTGACTCCCTGTTAACTGTGTGCACTTTTGGTCACCCTGGCATAACAGGTACTTCTCCTCATTTTAAACACTGCCACCACCTCATAACCCCCCACCTCATAACCCCCTCCACCTCACAACCCCCACCTCATAACCCCCTCCACCTCATAACCCTTCCCCCATAACCCTTTTACCACATAACCCCTCCCCCCAAGACTCCTCTACCTCATAACCCCTCTACCTCATAAGCCCTCCACCTCATAACCACCTTTACCTCATAACACCTCCCCCATAACCCCTCTACCTCATAAATCCTTCACCACATAACCCCTCCATAACCCCTCTACCACATTACCCCTCTCCCCAAGACCCATCCACCTCATAACTCCTCCACCTCACAACCCCCCACCTCATAACCCCCTCCAGCTCATAACCACCTCTACCTCATAACCCTTCCCCCCATAACCCCTTTACCACATAATCCCTCCCCCCAAGACTCCTCTTCCTCATAACCCCTCCACCTCAACCCCCCCGCCTCATAATCCCTCCACCTCATAACACCCTCTCTACCTTGTAACCCCTCCAGCTCATAATCCCCAATATGCTCTCTCCTCCACAGCCACTTATCAGTAAGAATAGCTTCTTGCCCCACTTCGTTTTGAAAAGTTATTTTTAAAATATATTTTATTCTATTTATTTGTTTCTTTGTTTGAAAGAGAGAGAAAATGGGAGCACCAGAGCCTCTAGCCATTGCAACCAAACTCAAGACACATATGCCATCTTGTACATTTGGCTTGATGTGGGTCTGGGGAATCGAACCCAGGTCCTTTGACTTTGCAGGCAAGCAATTTACCTGCTGGGCCATTCTCGAGCCCTGCCCCCATTTTGAATGGAGAAGTCAGAGCTTGCTTTACTCCTTCTGGCCAGGGCAGCTGCTGCAGCAGACCAATGGGCCAATTATGATGAAGGGTCTCAGCCTCACCCCTAGGGGGGGGGTGATATACTTCACTGAGCACCTACTGTATACTTCCACTGCTGTTTCATGGGAGAGAGGACAAGGGCTGGCACATGCCAGCTGATGTCATGAGACACTTCAGTCACAGCTCCTTTGGAAAGAACTTGATAACAAACCCATCCTCATTCAGAGACCCATCATCAGAAGTTGAATCTCGATGACAGAAAAGGAGCTGGTCACAGAGCCCAGGCACGTTCCTGAGAGACAGAGTAAAGTATTAGGACTAGGCTGGCATGGAGATTTATACCCTGGAAGCAAATCCTTTTATCTTCTCAACATGCACTTTATCACGTTCAAAAGTAAGATCCCGGACTAGATCCATGTTTTCCAAAGTGGGTTCTGGGGATGAGGTTCAGTGGGTAAAGTGCCTACCTAGCATACACGAAGCCCTGAGTTTGATCTCCAGTATCTCCAATTTGATCTCTATAATCCCAGCACTCAGGGGTCGGGTATAGAGGCAGTAAGACCAGAAGTCCAAAGTCATTCTTGACAATATACTGTATTTGAGGCCAGCCTGGGCTACCTGAAACACTGTCTCAAAAAAATAAATAAATAAAACCACAAAACAAGGGCTGGAGAGATGGCTTACCGGATAAGGAGTTTGCTTGTGAAGCCTAAGTTCCCAGGTTCAATTCTTTAGGACCCATGTTAGGCAGATGCACATCATGGCGCATGCATCTGGAGTTTGCAGTGGCTAGAGGCTCTGGCGTGCCCATTCTCTCTCTCTCCCACCCCCGTATCTAATAAATCAATACATAAAATGATTTTTAAAAACCCAGGGCTGGACAGATAGCTCTGTGGTTAAAAGCACATGATTGCAAACCATGCCAGCTTGGGTTCAATTCCCCAGTACCCACATAAAGCCAGATGCATACAGAGTTTGTTTGCAATGGCAAGAGGCCCTGGTGCACACATTCTCTCTCTCTCTCTCCCTCTCTTTCTCGCTCTTCCCTCCCCTCTCTTTCACTCACACACACAAATAAATAAACAAAACAAATAAACCAAAACAAAAAGGGTTCCGTAAGACAGTAGCACCCAGAGAAAAGGGTTCTGTGACTAAGCAAGATGGGGAAACGGGGTAGTTACTCCTTTTGGGTAGATCGACAGTGTCCTCAGCTCCCTGACTAATCCTCACTTAACCCACATTCCCTACCTTCCCTTTCCTCTCCCTTCCTTCTTCCCCTTTGCCCTTATTTCTTTCTACATTAGCTAGCACGTCTACTTAGGCTCTGACATCCTAAAACCAAACATAAACCCGTGGTCGTCATGTGCTATGGCTCCTCCCCACTGCGTTGCTCCATTCCTTTACTCAGCAAATGTTTATCCCCTCCTTTGTACTGGGCCAACAGCTTTGTGATGCTGGGGACCCCCCGCCCCCCATGAGATCAGGTACAGAAACAGAAGTACTGTGTGGTGGTTTCTCTGGTAGAGGAGGTCTGGAGTGAGGCGGGACCAACAGCTGCCTGGGGTTGCTGGACCTAGGATCCAGGAAGCACCATGGAGTAGAGAAAACAGGCTCATCCCCTGCCAGGGAGGACCGGACATGTGACTCAAAGGAAGATCTCGGCCACCAGGAGGCTAATGTGCTGGAATGTTCTCCAGGCAGGAACTGTAAGGCCAAAGGCTTAGAGGCAGAAAAGAAGTCATCTGGCAAATATTTGCCTCCTGGCAAATATTTACCTCTTGATCACATTGACCACACCTGACTCTCTTCCCCCCCCCCCCCCGTTTTACAGCTGTGCTGGGTTCTGGAGTCCCCCTCCCCAAAATCCTCAACATCGACTTCAGCAATGCCGACATCGACGTCTTGGAGGTAAGGGGAGATAACTTTTGCTTCCCTCTCGGCCTTTGCAATCAACTCTGCCCAGTGAGGAGAAGAAGAGAAGGGAAGGGACATGAAGTGGCTCCCTTCTAAGTACAGGGCTGAGGGAACAAGAACCCGAGCTGTCAAGACTCCTTCAAGGAGATCCCTGCCCACTGCTCCCACCTTCCTGCTGGGAAAGCTGAGGCTTGGAGCCTGCGCAGGTGAAAGTGCGATGTACTTCACTGGGCACCTACTGCTGTGCCACATGCTGCAGGGGACTAGGGTCCAGCGTGAGCAAGAACAATCCTCGTTCTTGGCTCCCTGAGCCCAGTGGGGACCCAGGCCTTTGGACAGATATTCCTGAAGCAGTTGACTGACAGAGGGTGCACCCAAATGCAGAAGCTCTTATTTCCTATAAAAGGCACTTCGTGGTCGGTCTTTGAAATGTGGAAGGTATAGGAAAGGCTAAAGCCATATGTGAGCATCCTGTCTAGGTGTTCATTCATCCAAGAAATCACCCCGTAGAACACTGGCTGGCTTTCACCCCAACCTTTCCAATTCTATCCTTAAAGTATGGCTTTATTTTGTTTTATTTTTAAATTTATTTTTAAAATTTTTATTTATTTCACAGAGAGAGAGGATAGGCATATCAGGGCCTCCAGCCACTGCAAACAAATTCCAGTGGCATGCACCTGTGTGCATCTGGCTAATGTGGGTCCTGGCAAATAGAACCTGGGTCCTTTGGCTTTGTAGACAAATGCCTTAACCACTAAGCAATTCCTCCAGCCACCTAAAGTGTGGCTTTGATCAGAAAGCGTTAGGATTAAAGAATGAGGTCTTGGTGTTATGAACAGCCTGGGCCAAATTGTGCATCTGCCAGTTTCTAGCTGGGTAGCCCTGGGCATGCTGCTTAACTTCTCTAAACCTCACCTTTCATCTCCTTAAAAAGAGGGTAGGGGGCTGGAGAGATGGCTTAGCAGTTAAGGTGTTTGCCTGCAAAGCCAAAGGACCCTGCTTGGACTCTCCAAGACCCATGTAAGCCAGATGCACAAGGGGGTGCATGTGTCTGGTGATCATTTGCACTGGCTGGAGGCCCTGGTGTGCCCATTCTCTCTCTCTCTCTCTCTTTCCCCCTTCCCCTCCCTCTCTTTCTCTCTCTCTCAAATAAATAAATAAAACATATTTTTTTTTTTAAAGAGGCTAGTCAGTTACCTATCAGGTAACTAGTCAGTTCCTATCAGGCTGCTTTTAGGATAAAACAAGATCCCATGTGCAAAGCACCTGCACAGCTCTTGGAATGCAGTAAGCATTCTGGAACCATCCACCACCACCAGAATCACCCATTAGAATAAAGAATGCCACAGTGTGCCCCAAAGCATCCTGGTGCCTTGTGCTCCTTGCAACACACTTCCAGAATGGACCTAAGCCTTTGCCCTAGACTTGGAATTTCCATTCTAACACGCTGAAGGCATCTGCAGCGTTCTTGGTGTGAGAGATGCCGGCTCCTCGCACCCATGCTAGGCTCAGACCCACCCGCCATGTCAGGGAGAAGTCAAGGGAGGTGACAAGTGACCTTGGGAGCCAACAGTGACCTTGGATGTTCTGCACAGGCTCTGGGACTATCCTCAGGGATGCCTGTCCCGGTCCCGTCCAGGGCCACAACAATGCTCCGAGCCTCAGTTTCCCTATGTGGATAACAGGAAGCCACAGTACCCACTTCGTGGAGCTTGTGATGAGAAATGACACAGCAGCATTCAGCAACAGCGCTGGCTCATTACTCATGTTAGCAAAGGGGTTGGGAAACACAATGGGGTCGGTACAAAGTTTGCATCTTCATCTCACCACTGGCTTAGCATGCGCCCCGAGCACTGTGCCACATGATTTTGGGGCCAGCTGGCATCTATGCTCACATGCTAGGTGAGAGACCTGTATCAGGAAGGGCAGACCACTCACCCGATGTCATTCCACTGGGCTCAAACCTTTCCTCTTCAGACCTGGCTGTACAATCAGCACCCAGGGCTTTTGTTGAAATTAGTAGGAAATGGGTATTTTATTTCCTGAATAAGCATGTGTGATTTGTCATATCAAAATTCATATCATTTTATTATAAATTACATATATATTTTTTCTCCTTCATATTCCAGAAAAGGAATTATATTGGGTTTTTGTTGTTGTTGTTGTTTTGGTTTTTCTCGAGGCAGGGTCTCACATGGGCCCAGGCTGACCTATAACTCATTACATATAGCGTTAGTCGGCCTCAAACTCAGAGTGATCTTCCTGCCTCAGCCTTCCAAGTACAGCAGGGTGTAGTGACACACGGCTTTAATCTCAGCACTTGAGAGGCTGAGATAGGACAATTTCTACTAGTGTGAGGCCAGCCTGGGCTACAGAGTGAGTTCCAGATAAGCCTGGGCCAGAATGAGACCATGCCCCCCCCAAAAAAAGTTTAAAAAAAAATATGTCTAACTAGGATATATAGTCCAAGTTTTATTCTAGAATAACAAAAAGATAACACAAGTACTATAAAAATGTAAGCAGGGGGCTGGAGGGATGGCTTAGTGGTTAAGGTATTTGCCTACAAAGCCAAAGGACCCATGTTCGATCCCCCAGGACCCACATTAGTCAGATGCACGCGTTTGGAGTTTGTTTGCAGTGGCTGGAAGCCGTGGTGCACCCAATTTCTTTCTCTCTCCCTCTTTCTCTGTCAAATAAAATAAAATAAAGTAAAATGTTTTTTTAAATGTAAACAGGTGTTGGGCAAACAAATAGAAAGGTAGCTCTAGCCCCACACCTGGCCTTGTGATCCCTGGACCTGTTTTTTGAGTTAGGTCTCACTCTAGTTCAGAATGACCTGAAACTCACTCTGTAGTCCCAGGCTGGCCTTGAACTCACAGTGATCCTCCAACCTCTGCCTCCCAAGTGCTGGGATTAAAGGCGTGTGTCATGCCGGGCTTGATGTGATTTTAAACTTAAAGGAAAAAAAAAAAACAAGCAAAACAGAATAGCTTGTTCCAGAATACTCTTTCCCTCAGGTCCCCCTAGCATCAGCAGCTTGTGTAACCAGAGCACAGTGACCAGAACCAAGAAGCCCATGGATGTGGTCCCCAGGCCAGCTCACCCACTCGACCTCTATTCTGCTCAGGCTTGAACTCATAATGTCCCATCTTGCATTTTGCCCTCCTGACTCCTTGAGTCCTGCCATCTGGGCACATCCTCACCTTCTCCTTGTTTTGTGACCTTGACATTTTTGATAGGTCTGGCCTGTTTGGTGGGAGGGACCTCCACTTAGATGAGACTCAGGATGGGGCCAGGCCCTTCTCACTGCACTTGTCAGGGCTTCTCAGGGACAAGCTTGCTTGTTGTCACTTGCCTCAGGTGGTTCCTGCCAGGCTGCTGCCCCGTGGTGAAGCCACTCTCCTTCCCTTTGGCACTCATGTAGGCCTTGAGAGGGCGCACACATCCCATTTCCTCCCCCACCTCCCTCCTGCCTGCAACAGTGTGGTGTTGGCCTACTGGGATTCCTTTCTCATTTATCAGTTAGAATTCTTTGGTGAGGAAGAGCTGTTCTTCATGCCCCGGCATGCACTGGGTTATCTGTATCAAGAGACTCATGGACATGTATTTTCTTCCATGGGTTATAATCGATTACGTTTACTATTGATTTTGTTGTTGGGAATTTTTTTTTTAATGCCATTAATTGGACTTAGGAAGGCTGTGAGAAGGGCTCCAGCTTGCTTCTCTTACTTGGGAGAAGGAGTTGAGGGGTCAAGCAGGGAAGTGGCTTGCATCCTGCCCAAGGGCCTCTATGTAGGGCAAGATAATGCAGAGCTGAGTGAAGTCTTGGCTGTGCAAGCATGAGGACCCCTGAGTTTGGATTCCCCCGTACCCACATAAATGCCAGGCATGGTGACATGTGACTGTAATCTCAGCACTCAGGAGGCTTGCTGAGTGGCTAGTCTAGCTCAGATGGTGAGCTTTAAGTTCATTGTGAGACCTGGTCTCAAAAACAAAATAAAAACAAGATGGAGAGCATTTGAGCAAGACCTCTGACCTGGACCTCTGACCTCCATATGCATGCACACACATACGGACCCACATACATACGAACATGCACGCGTGTACCATCCACACATACACAAGCAAAACAACAAAACCCAATAATGGCCCAGCCATGCATTTGACTCCATTCATCCCAGAAAAGGACCCGCTCCGTGCAAAGACAGGCAAGTGGTGGGAGCTGCAGCCAGTGCCGCCGTCTGCTCATCTCGTTCTCCGTTCTGCCCTCCAAGGACCTTCTGGTGCTGAGCACATGAGCGACGTGAGCAGATGCTGTGAGAAGAAGCCAGAACCGGTCCCGAAGTGAACTGATCGAGCACCAGCCCCAGCCCCGAGTCTGCTCGGTCTCCACAGGTCCCTCTGCAGACCTCCCACCCTCTTTGCCATCTGCCCTGACCCTGGAAAGGATGCAGCCATCACCCAGCGACAATCAGGGCCCGCACGGGGCCGTCTGAAGACCGAGGTCAGAGAACCCGTGTCAACGCCATGCTGAGTAGTTTGTGTTGTCAATAAAATGCTCCACTTTCCCTGCACTTGGGGCGAGTCTCTATGAGGGGCCCTCCTAGGGTCTGGCATTTTCCTTCTGTCCTGAGCTGTGTCTGGCCTACATCAGACACATTGAAGACCTGGCAGAGGAGCAGGAGGGGACTTTAATATTTTTATTTATTTGAGAGAGAGAGAGAGAGAGAGATACAGAAATAGGCAGGTACAGAGAAAGAGAGAGAGAGAGAGAATTGGTGTGCCAGGGCCTCCAGCCACTGCAAACGAACTTTAGATGCATGCACCCCCTTGTGCATCTGGCTTACATGAGTCCCAGGAGGTAAACCTGGGTCCTTTGGCTTTGCAGGCAAGCGCCTTAACCACTAAGCCATCTCTCCATCCCAGGAGGGGTCTTTAATTCAGCTCTCAGTGACTTTGTTTTGTACTTACCTTGGCTGGTCCCTCTTGCTTTTCTTCCCCCCTACATATCTCCACCCCTCGATATAAGGGAAGGAACAGGACATAGGAGTAACAAATCTGAAGTCATCAGATGTCCCATTACTACAGGATTGTCATAGCCTGACTCCTGGGTACAATTATCACCAAGGTCTCCCTCCCTCGTGGCTTTTGGTTACTCACTCCCCTTTCATTCCTCATGTTTTTTCAGCTGTGACTGACCCAGGTTCCCCCAAACCAACACACACGACTCACACACCCGAGTCACAATCCCCTTCTGCCTCATCCACTGAGAGCTCCTGTCTGTTCAGCACCCATTGCCTGCTGAGCCAGGACTGAGACACTGGGTACAGTAGTTACCTTGGCATTGCTGGCACAAAGCACCTGACCAAGAGCAACATGTGGGAGGAAAGGGTTTATTTAGGCTTACAGACTTGAGGGGAAACTCTATGGCGGTAAGGGAAAACATGGCATGAGCAGAGGCTGGGCACCACTACCTAGCCAACATCAGGTGGACAACAGCAGCAGGAGAGTGTCCCCAACACTGGCAAGCTAGGGCTAATGAACCTTAGGGCCCACCCCCAGCATCACACCTCCTCCACCAAGGCTCCATTTCCCAGATTGCCATCGGCTGGAGAATCAAGCAGTCAGAGCACATGAATTGATGGGGGACACCTAACCCAAACCACCCACGTTGGGACTTGATGTCACTTAATCTTACGGAAGCAGCAGGGACTGGGCACCAGGATGGCCCTCTTTTCACAGATGGGGAAACGAAGAAAGAAAATGGGAGAATTTGACCAAGGTCACAAGAGTGAAGGTGGGACTTGCTGATTTAGCTTAGAATCCAAGCCCTAACTGTTCACTGCCCTGCTGTCTCCAATCACAAAGTAGCAAGGGTCCTCTGAAGGCCGAATGTGGTCCTAACGTTGTACGGTCCCCTGAGGAAAGACCAGGGCATGGTGAGTTCCACGTTGTCACAGGCTTTCTTCTGCTTAGGAGAGGGGAAGCCATTTTGCTCACATTTCATTCAACAAAGCAGGCCAAGAGGCCCTCACTGACCTGCCCAGGCAGGAGAGGACAAGCAGGCACACTGATGACCACGTTCCCCTGTGTTCTCCTGGGGAGAGGGAGACTGGGGAAGCAGCCTCTGGGGTTCCTGCACCTCACAGACTCACAGAAACGCCAGGCCCCTCGTGTCTGTGGGTCCAGGCCAAGGAAGCACAGAGAAGGAGCATAAGGTTCCCAAATCAACCTTCCCCTGACATGAGCCAACTCCTAGACTCTAGAGGAACTCTAGATCCTGGCCATTCAACCTCTAGACTTCCAGGAAGACACCCTCTGCTGGACATTGAGGGTAACAGCAGTGTCTTCATATGAAAAATCATCACCAGGCATCCTACAAAGGGACCCCTGCAGACCCCACAGCTTTGTACTCATTAAGTCAACTGTAGCCATCTAGAATTCATTAAGGAAGTAGGAGTCAGAAACTCAAATACCACCTTGGCCACTTGTTTGGGACATACAGTATGGCTCCCAGCCATCTGGAATGGAGAAAAATGAAAAAATAATAATAATTCCATGCGAAAATGGATGGCAGATATTAAATAAGGTGCTTAGCATTGAGGGTAGGCACTCAGTAAATGCTCACTGGGTCTAGCAACAGTTGGCAGACTCCTAAAGCAGGAGCCTGGGGGATCCCTTGCCTTTGAGTAACGTTGAACTGTCATTACTTTTAGTGACAAAATATCTGACCGAAACAACTTAAGGGAGGATTTCTTTTGGTTCATCACTCCAGAGCATACAGCCCATCATGGCCAGGAAGGCACAGAGACTAGAGCCGTTCAGTAGACGGCAGCGAGAGTTTATGGTATGAGTGGTTATGTCTTAGCAGATCAGGTGGTTAAAGGTAGGCCGGATCCAGGGCTGGTCTATAACTTTCAAAGGCCTACTTCTCGTGTCCTGTTACTACCAGCCAAGACTTACTTTTTATTTATTTATTTATTTTTTGTTGTTCATTTTTTATTTATTTATTTGAGAGCGACAGACACAGAGAGAAAGACAGATAGAGGGAGAGAGAGAATGGGCGCGCCAGGGCTTCCAGCCTCTGCAAACGAACTCCAAACACGTGTGCCCTCTTGTGCATCTGGCTAACATGGGACATGGGGAACCGAGCCTCAAACTGGGGTCCTTAGGCTTCACAGGCAAGCGCTTAACCGCTAAGCCATCTCTCCAGCCCAAGACTTACTTTTTAATATTTTATTATTTGTTATCAGAGAGAGAGAGAGAGAATGAGCAAACCAGGGTCTCCAGCCACTGCAAACGAACTCCAGACACATGTGCCCCTTGTGCATCTGGCTTATGTGGATCCTGGGTAACAAGAACCTGGGTACTTTGGTTTTGCAGGCAAATGCCTTAACCACTAAGCCATCTCTCCAGCCCCAAGATTTACTTAAAAAAATATGTTTTATTTTATTCATTTATTCAAGAGAGAGAGGCAGGTAGGGAAAGAGAATGGGTATGCCAGGGTCTTTGGCCACTGCAAACAAACTCCAGATGTTAGTGTCCCTTTGTGCATCTGGCTTATGCAGGTCCTGGGGAATTGAATCTGGGTCCTTAGGCTTTGTGAGCAAGCGCTTTAACTCCTAAGCCATCTCTCCAGCTCTCACTTTTTAAATGCTCTACAGCATCCCCAAACAGCCTCACCAGCTGGGGTGGGATGTTCAAACACATAAGCATGTGGGAACCAGTTCAGATTCAAACCATAACAAATATTCTGCCCTTGGCCCCCGTAGCCTCATGGTTATCTCACAGTATAAAATGCATTACTATGTCCAACTTCAAGAGTCTCTACCATGCTAAAATCACAGCCCCTGTAAAATCAAAAGCCAAGCTTTGGGCTGGAGAGATGGCTTAGCGGTTAAGCACTTGCCTGTGAAGCCTAAGGACCCCGGTTCAAGGCTCGACTCCCCAGGACCCACGTTAGCCAGATGCACAAGGGGGCGCACGCATCTGGAGTTAGTTTGCAGTGGCTGGAGGCCCTGGCATGCCCATTCTCTCTCTCTCTCTCTCTCTCTCTGCTTCTTTGTCTGTCGCTCTCAAATAAATAAATAAAAATAACAAAAAAAAAAAAGCCAAGCTTATTTTAGGGTCTGGGGGAGATGGCTCATTGGAGACAGTGCTTGCTTGCACCAGTGTGAGGACTGGAGTTTGGATCTCCAGAATCCGTGTACATGCCAGGCAGACATCGTAGTCCACTCGTAATTCTAGCCTGGAGGAAGTACAGACAGGATCCCCAAGGTGAGCTGAGGAGATGGCTCAGTGGGAAAAGTGCTTGCCACACCACTCTGAGTTCAGATCCCCAGGCCCCACAGAAGAGCCCGGAAATGGACTGTAGAGATGGCTCAGCTGTTAAGCGTGTTTGCCATGCGTGGCGGCATGAACGTAAAATGCACCCCCTCCCCATAGCCTCGGGTGCTTGGGATCAAGCTTCCTGTGCATGCGTCACCTTGGGCATCTGGCTTCTGTGGGATCTGGGGAGTCGAACGTGGATCCTTAGGCTTCCCTTAGCCACTAAGCCATCTCTCTAGCCCTTACTGAAGTATTTTAAAAAATGTTTTTCTTTGTTTATTCATTTGCAAGCAGAGAGAAAAAGAATGACAATGGGCACAGCAGGGCCTCTTACCACTGCAAATGAACTCCAAACTCATGCACCACTTTGTCCACCTGGCTTTACATGAGCACCAGGGAACAGAACCCAGGCTGTCAAGTTTTGCAAGCAAGCTGCTTTAACTGCTGAGTCATCTCTCCAGCCTCCACCACACAAATATTTTAGGTGTTTTTTTTTTTTTGTCTCTAAAACACATGCTTTAGAAAATCACATATCACTGGGCATGGTGGCACACCCCGTTGTCCCGCTATTTGGGAAGTTGAGGCAGGAGGAAGATCATTTGAGTTCAAGAGTTCTGGGCTGAAATGTGCTATGCCATCAGGTGTCCTCACCAAGTTCAGCATCATGGTGGCCTCCCACAGAGCAGGATCACCAGGTTGCCTAGGGAAGGGTGAGCAGGCCCGGGGTGGGTGGAGCAGGTCAAAACTCCAGTGCTGATCAATAAAATCTCTATCTCTCCTAACACTGTATATGGAGAACTCTAATGTTTTATGAACCATATTTTTTAAAAACACTTTATTTATTTGACAAAGAAAGAGGGAGAGAGAGAGAATGGGTGTGCCAGGGCCTCCAGCCACTGCAAATGAACTCCAGATGCGTGCGCCCCCTTGTGCATCTGGCTAACGTGGGTCCTTTGGCTTTGCAGGCAAACGCCTTAATCGCTAAGCCATCTCTCCAGCCCTATGAACCATATTTAATAGACCCAAAGATGCCATTTTAATTGGTTTTTAAAAAAATTAAGAGTACCTAACTTTATAAGGCAGTATAGATTTATCAAGTACTGTAACACACAATTAAACCTAAATTATGCTCATGACAGATAAAGATCATCTGTTTTTATTTATTTATTTTAAATTTTATTTGTTTATTTTCAAATATATAGAGAGAGATAAAAGAGAGACAGACAGAGAAAAAAATGGGCACGCCAGAGCCTCTAACCACTGCAAAAGAATTCCAGATGCATGTGCCCCTTGTGCATCTGGCTTATGTGGGTTCTGGGGAATCAAACCTGGGTCCTTTGGCTTCACAGGCAAATGCCTTAACCACTAAGCCATTTCTCCAGCCCCTGTTTTGATTTTAAATCTCTGTTGTAAATTATTTTGTTATTACCAGGTTTGGGGTTCACAACAGAGGACCCAGACAGTTTTATTTAACCCCAGGAGAGACAGGCGGGATCCAAAGCAAACTCTGGGATGGAATCTTCAGACACCAGGAACAAACTTGCATCCGAGCAAAAAGAGAAGGGAGCCTGGGAACCGACTAGGGAAGAAGGAGACTTGAGGGGCTTTTAGGAAGGTGGGGTGGGTAGGGGGAGACTACGCCACGAGTGAGGGGATTAAGCATGACTACAGGTGACTCAAGCTCAGGTGATGGGCTCACTCCTTTTCTGGGGCTGGGTTTCATGGCCACTTATTAGGGGTCTCTGGAATGCCCACAGAAACTTCCCTCCGGGAAGGGAGTGTTGAATTACCACCTCCCTTCCCCGTCACAGATTGTGCCTGGAAAGAGGTTTCCTCTCTTATCCAAAGTCTCACCCTGAGGCAGTAAGACTTGGTCAATTACTTTAACCACGTAAGTAGGATTATCCAATCCTGGGCACACCAGAGGCTGCATAGGAGAGGCAACTTTCTTGAAATCTTTCTTGTACATATGCAGCAAGAAAATAGTGATCAGTGAACTATGGTGAGAGGAAGCTACCTGGAACTCCATGACATCGTGCGATGAGTCTAGAAGTTAGTCCAGGTGAGCACACCTCCAAAGTGGCCATCCAGCCAGTCTTTCCTGACATAGGAAGCTTCCTCTTTGCTTGGGATCCTACCTGTCTCTCCTGTTGTGAAATAAAACCTCAGACCCAAGAAACTGTCTGTATTGGTCCTCTATCTGTAATTGCCCATGTCTTGAAAAGGGGTAACTAACCAGGTTCAAAACTTTTCATTTCCCAAACCCTTTCCATCACCCTTACTCAGCAGGAAGTAGCCCAGAGAACAACCACCTGTCTGAATTCCATGGATAGGAAATGAGGACTTCACAGTGGGGAAACGTAACAGACTACTAATTATATAGAGAAAATAAGAACAATTTTACCAAGAAGGAATACTCAGTCCTTGGTTGGGCTTCACTAATGCAATGTGGACACCATCTTCCCTTTTGACTCATCTGTAAGACCACACAGTCCCTTTTACAAGGTGCTCAGAATTCCCAAGAGGAACATCTGCGATGCTTTTCCTCATTCCGTTGACTATCACAGTTTCCCACTTCTATGATTAGTATATTAACAGGAAGTTGGGTCTGAAGGTGATTTTCAAAGAGAAAGATAGAACAAGCATCTTAGAAATCCTACAAAGAATGTATCAGAGGACCAACTAAAACTTCTCCAAGAACAGAACCTTCTGTCCATCACTCTCCAAAAACTCATGAAACTGTTGAAAATAGGAAATGCTTTTCTTTTTTTTTTAAACTTTTTTTTTCATTCTTATTTATTTATTTGAGAGTGACAGAGAGAGAGAGAGAAAGATGCAGAGAGAGAGAGAGAGAGAGAGAGAGAGAGAGAGAGAGAGAGAGAATGGGCGCGCCAGGGCCTCCAGCCTCTGCAAACGAACTCCAGATGCGTGCACCCCTTTGTGCATCTGGCTAATGTGGGTCCTGGGGAACCGAACCTCGAACCGGGGTCCTTAGGCTTCACAGGTAAGCGCTCAACTGCTAAGCCATCTCTCTAGCCCAGGAAATGCTTTTCTATGACACAGTCTCTACTCTAAGCGTGTCCTTGAATTAACTATTTCTCACACCAACCTGTATCTGGTTCGCTCTGGCAGAAGCAATGTGTAGTAAGACCTCCAGGTCCCAGTAACAACTTCCCAAACCATTCCATCAGGGAGCTAGAAAGTGATATTTCAGTTTCTACTTTGTAGTTAGGCCCCTGTGAGATAAAGTCCTTGCATAACCAACTTTTTTTTTCCTGTCTCAAATTCTATAGTTAACTCTTAAATGCCTGAATTTCAGCTAGAAGCCTTTTTAAAGAAAGAGTAAAAACCAGAAGTTACAGTTTTTATATATTAATGTAGTCCAAAAGTATTCTAGGTTTAACTAAATGGCAAGGAGTACACACACACACACACACACACACACACACACACACACTTCAAATTATGCATGCAAAGAATAGTAGCTTTAGTATATAATACGTTTAACAGTTGCGAAACTAAAACAGACAGGTCTGCCACTAGGTTACTTGAGGGATTCTAGGGGCAAATTTAAGTTTTCCCAATGCTATTTTATTTATTTATTTTTACTTAAGAGAGAGAAGGAAATGGGCATGACAGTGCCTCTTGCCACTGTAGACAAATCAGAGGCATGCACCACTTTGTGCACCTGGCTTTATATAGGCACTGGGAAATCAAACCCAGGCTGGCAAGCTTTACACGCAAGCACCTTTTACTACTAAGGTATTTTCCTAGCCCCCCCCCCCACACACATGCTGTTTTAAACACATTAAAAACAACTACATTGGACTGAAGAGGTGGCTTAGAGGTTAATGTGCTTCCCTGTGAAGTCTGAGAACCCATGTTCAGGTCTCCAGGTCCCACATAAGCCAGACGCGCAGGGGCACGGGCGCACAACGTCGCACATACACACACAAGGGGGTGCACCTGTCTGGAGTTCGTTCTTAGCAGCTTAAACGCCCTGGCATGCCTATTCTCTCTCTCTTTCCCTCTCTCTCTCTCAAAATAAAAACACACACACATACAACTGCATTATTTCAGAGTGCACTCCTAGGTAAACCACCACGAGTTTATAAACAGCTCTGATTCTCCCTAGGTGGTACCCAAATAGTACTGACTCAACATTTTTCATGGGTACATAAATGACAAGAGTGGTATCGTCAACACCTTTGTTTCTGTGTGCTCCTTATACCCTTTCCCTGCTGGATACCAATACAATTCAAGCCTCGATGTCATATAAAAGATACCCAAGTATCAACTCCAGATTTTCTCAGACAACCTTCCAAACTGACAAGGCCTATCATACAAGTGACAGTCACCCAAAATAATTCAAAAAGAACCCAAAACATCTCAAAAGAGCTTTCAGAATGACAAGGAAAAAGGAAGAGCAGAGACGGGGGTACAGCAATTGGGAAGAACTTGACACAGTCAGACATCAGGGCCAGCGGAGTCCAAACACTCATGACTGCCTCAAGAGTCCAGATAAAAAGCAGCTAATGTGGGTTGGAGAGATGGCTTAGCGGTTAAGCGCTTGCCTGTGAAGCCTAAGGACCCTGGTTCGAGGCTTGGTTCCCCAGGTCCCACGTTAGCCAGATGCACAAGGGGGCGCACGCGTCTGGAGTTCGTTTGCAGTGGCTGGAAGCCCTGGCACACCCATTCTCTCTCTCTCCCTCTATCTGTCTTTCTCTCTGTGTCTCTCGCTCTCAAATAAATAAATAAATAAATAAATAATTTTTTTAAAAAGCAGCTAACGTGGAAAGATAGGAAA
This sequence comes from Jaculus jaculus, assembly GCF_020740685.1. NCBI lineage: Eukaryota > Metazoa > Chordata > Mammalia > Rodentia > Dipodidae > Jaculus > Jaculus jaculus. Next base: position 112,018,953 of record NC_059109.1, read on the forward strand.
AAACCTCTGGAATCAAATGATCCAGTGCTTTCTTTCCATCGGAAACCTTCTCTCAGTGGCTTGATGCCCAAAGGATGTCTTTTCTCCTGGCTTGGCACTCCAAAATGATTATCAGAGATTTAGGCTCAAAGTTGCCCTGGCAGTAGCAACAAACTAGACTCAGCCACTCATCCCAAAGCTCCAACTGGAGACATGTCATAGTGAAAAGTAGAGAAAGAACATTTATTCCATGGGTTCCCTCCTGTGGCTCTCTTGTGGAATGAGAACTTGTGTTCTGTACCACTGTATATTAGAAGTATGTGTTATTGGCTGGAAAGAGAAACAATTTATAAAAGGACCCGGTGACCTCCAAGTCCACCTTTGAAGTACTGACCAGAGGTTTAGGTTTAAATGGAGAGTAAGAGGTATGCATGACTTAGTTCTGGTCAAGATGTGGCCCGTTCATGATTAACCCATCATTCTCTTAGTTCTGATCTGTCCTGCAAGGTGGTCTGAGAAGTTGTGAAATCTCTTCCTGGGAGGCAAGTTCCTCCCCTAGCTGGTTCCCACTCCCAAGCACGAGATTCTTGGCGGTGGTGGGGGTGGGGGGCGGGAATTTTGATTCTTTGGTTTCAATAGTTTGTTGACAAAAGTGTCTGTGTTAAAAATGGTCTGTCTCTTGCCAGGATGGTTACAGTACTGGTCTTGCAGGCTGGAAAGATATAAGAGTAAGGGCATCACGGAGGACTACGCTAAGATTTCAGAAAGCTGCTGAGGCCAGGTAATGTGTAGAGGGCTGGATTCCCTGCTAGCAGGTAGTGACAGGCAATGTGCGAAGCTGACAGGGTGAAGACCAAGTCACAATGGACACCCCAGGATGCTGGAGATGCCAGGTTCCTGGGATGTCTACTGAGGAAAGCCGAAGGCAGGTAGATCCAGCCCGGGAGAAAGAGAATGTGCTGCAAGCTGCAGAGCTGAAGGGTGGAGCTGCCCAAGATAGTTGGAGCCCAGGTGATTCCATGAGCCCTGTGTGGGGGACATTAAACTACAAGATTTGGTGCTTGCCCCACTGGGTTTTTTTGGGAGGGGCGGGGACAGGGGGGTTGAGGTAGGGTCTCACTATAGCCCAAGCTGACCTGGAATTCACTATGTAGTCTCAGGCTGGCCTTGAACTCACAGAGATCCTCTTACCTTGGACTCACAAGTACTGAGATTAAAGGTGTGCACCACCATGCCCAGCACAGTGAGAGAGAGAGAGAGAGAGAGAATGGGCACACCAGGGCCTCCAGCCACTGCAAATGAACTCCAGATGCATGAGCCACGTTGTTCATCTGGCTTTATATAGGTACTGGGAAATCAAACTCAGGTCATTAGGCTTTGTAGGAAAGCGATTTAACCCTTAAGCCATCTCTCCAGCAACCCCTCCACCCACCCTACACACACTGGGTTTTCTTTTCCAAGGTAGGGTCTCACTCTAGCCCAGGCTGACCTGGAATTCACTGTGTAGTCTCAGGCTGGCCTCAAACTCATGGCGATCCTCCTACCTGGGTCTTCCGAGTGCTGGGATTAAAGGTGCGCACCAGCAGGCACAGTCTCCCACTGTTTTTTTTTTTTTTTTCCCTATTGTTATGATTTGATGTTTTTTTACTAGTCCTCCCTTTTGGAAAAGGAAAGTCTGTCTCAGACCATTTATATAGAGAGGCTCACAGTTAATATTTTGTCTTGAGTCTCAGAAAAGGCTTATACTTTTTATTTATTTTTTTGTTTTTTATTTATTTATTTGAGAGTACAGACATAGAGAGAAAGAGTCAGAGAGAGAGAGAGAGGGAGAGAGAGAGGGGAGAGTGGGTGCTCCAGGGCTTCTAGCCACTGCAAACGAACTCCAGACACGTGCACCACCTTGTGCATCTGGTTAACGTGGGTCCTGGGGAATCAAGCCTCGAACCGGGGTCCTGAGGCTTCACAGGCAAGCACTTAACCGCTAAGTCATCTCTCCAGCCCAGCTTATACTTTTGAAGAGACTTTAGGGACTTCTAGAGGTGGACTAAATGCATTTAGCATGGTGAAATGAAACTGGTGCTGTAGAGGCCAGGGACAGAATGTTATGATTTAAAGTGATGTGTCTCAGTGTCAAGTTGACAAGGTTAATCTTTATTAGGAAAGTGTGCGAGCGAGAGAGTGTTTCCAGAGAAGTGAACTAAGGAGAGAAGACCCACCTTGAGTGTGGTTGACACCACTCCATGGGCCGGGGTCTGAGACTGAATAAAAAAGGTGAAAGCCAGGGCCGGAGAGATCGCTAAGCAGTTAAGTCTGTTGCCTGCAAAGCCCAAGGACTGTGTTCTACTCTCCAGATCCCTTGTTAGCCAGACACACAAAAGGTGAGGCAAAACCGGGCGTGGTGGCGCACGCCTTTAATCCCAGCACTCGGGAGGCAGAGGTAGGAGGATTGCCATGAGTTCAAGGCCACCCTGAGACTACATAGTGAATTCCAGGTCAGCCTGGACCAGAGCGAGACCCTACCTCGAAAAAAAAAAAAAAAAAAGTGAGGCAAGCGCAAGATCACACATGGCCACTAGGAGGCGCAGGCATCTGGAGTTCTATTTCAGTGGCTGAGGTCCTGGCATGCCAATTCTCTCTCCCTCCCTCCTCTCTCTCTCTCTCTCTCTCTCTCTCTCTCTCTCTCTCTCTCTGTCTTTCTCACTCTCTCTAAAAATAAAAATAAAAAAGGAGAAAGGTAGCTGCATGCCAGCACTCATTTCTCTCTGCTTCCTGCTATGATGCAATGTGACCTGCTGCCTCATACTTCTGCCCACAGAGCTGGTGCCACTTTCACCCACACACTTTGCCACCCTAGTGGTCCCATCAAGCTTACGCCAAAATAAAGCCTGCCTGCCTTCCTTCAGTTGCTTTGTCAAGTGTTTTGTCATAGTAATGGGAAAGTAGCTACTACATGGAGGGGGATGATTTCCCGTGTTTAAATCCCTGGATTGGCAGAGGAGGATAAAGAGGAGCAAGAAGAAGCTAGCCGTATTAAGTGCCTGGCAAGTGCTGGGCACAGTTTGGCCCACCTCACCCATTATCTTATGCCACATTCAGGGCTATCCTAGGGATGGTATAATTCTCACTTCAGATGTGAATGTGACTTGCTCCAAACCACAAACCATGCAAGTATCTTGAGAAGCTGCCCCTAATGGACATACCTTTTCTTTTTTTAATTGTCCTACTTTATTTTACTGTCGCCCACAAGTAGGAAACCCTGGGCAGTCTGGGACAAACCAAAAGGACTAGTTTGGTGAAAGCAGATGTGCAGAGCAGTAGGAGATGGGGCTGGTAAGTTTGTGGTAGATCATGGATGCCTGGAAGGCTGCATGAAGAGTCTGGGTTTCCTCTCAGAGTAGTGGGAGCTATGGAAGGTTCCAGAGAAGGAAAGGAGGTGTTTTACCTGGGGTGAACCTTGGGGTGGCTTAGTCCAGCTCTACTGCATGTTCAGAACCGGCTTCCCACCATGATGAAGCTTCCTACAAAAACTGTAAGCCTGAAAAAAATCTTTCTCTCCCAAGCTGAGGAGCTGGCTTAATGGTTAAAGCACTTGCCTACGGAGCCACAGGACCTAAGTTTGATTCCCCAGGACCCATGTGAGCCAGATGCACAAAGTGGCACACGTGTCTGGAGTTTGTTTGCAGTGGCTGGAGGCCCTGGCATGCCCATTCTGTCTCCTTCTTTCTACCTGCCTCTCTCTTTCTCTCTCTCTCAAATGCAGAAATAAAAATTTAAAAAAATCATTTTCTCCCATTTTGGTTGGACATTTGTCCCTGTAATGATAAAGTAACTGCTACACATATCAAGAAATGTAGAGCTAGAGAGAGATGGCTTAGTGGTTAAGGCACTTGCCTGCAAAGCTTAAGGACCCAGGTTCAATTTCCCAGGACCCACGTAAGCCAGACACACAAGGGGGCGCATGCATCTGGAGTTCCTTTGCAGTGGCTGGAGGCCCTGGCGTTCCCATTCTCCCTCTCCCTCTCTCTCTCTCTCTGACTCTCTCTCACTTCTCAAATGAACATAAAATATAAATAAAAATCAGAAATTATTATTATTCAAAAAAGAAATGTACCCAGCCCCCATCTTTAGTTTTAACCTTTTCTATTCTGGATAGGGGGAATGTGAGGCTTGAGGGGCAATAGAACTATGTGGTTTGGGTGTAGAGAGACAGGAGAAGCAGTGAAGTGTTGCCCAGGTCTACCCTTCCCTGGGTGAAGGTGGGGAAACTGAGGCTTGGGTCAGGCAAGGAATACATAGCAGGCAAGGAATACATAGATGGCAGAGCTGGCTTAAAATCCAGATATTTGCTGCCCAGCTCTGAGCCCAGCTAGGTGAAACGGGCTTATGAAAGTGTTTTGAGGGGGCCCCTAAGCCCTCCAAGTCTGCATCTCCTGTACCCAGGCAGGAGCCGGCTGTGACAGAGGGGCAGCTGCCATGTCACTGATAGGCCCAGCCACTTTCCAGGCAAGAGGTGACTTGGAAAAGGATAAACACAAGTTGGGTTTGATAAGATTCAGCTATGCAGTAGCCCTGGGGGTTGTGGTGGGGTGGGCATTAAAGGAACCCTTGTTCTGAGCCATGAGCTGATGTGCTCAGTGGCCTCTCTCCTGCCCTATCTATCGGAACACCCACACCTTTTCCTCCTGTCTTCCAGTAATGCTGTGTCTCCTTCCCGTCACCCCATCGGCCTACCCCCAGCTCTCTCTGTCTCCCCCATCCTCCCTTATCCTCCACTCTTCATCCCCTCCAAAGGGACCCCTGAAACCATTCTGTTGTTAGCACTTTGGATCAGGCTCTTGCCCTCTGGTTTCCAGACCTGAGCTGTCTCCCAGCCCAGCTGTCCTCCTTCCTGGACCACAAAGCTGACCCCTCCTCACCAGTCTCGTGTTGAAACATTCTTGCAAGTTCATATGGAGCAGAGAGAGACAGGTTGTCTCCCTACTGTCCAAGAAAGGGCAGTTCCGCTGTTCGCGGCAAGAAGTGTGGTCTGGGAAACCATATACAAAGCATGCTGTCATTTGACCTTCACTGGGGGTGGGCGAAGACTTCATGTCAAAATGGGGAAACTGAGGCCTGGAAAGGTTATAATCTGGTGTGGTGGTTTGATTTAGGTGTCCCCCATAAACGCATGTGTTCTGAATGCTAGGTCCCCAGCTGGTGGCAATTTGGAAACTGGAGCCTCCTTGATGCCGTGTGTTGTCGGGAGCGGGCTTGTGGGTGTTACAGCCAGCTTCCCCTCGTCAGTGTTTGGCATGCTGTCTGCTGCTATGGTCCACCTGATGTTGGTCAGCTGATGTTTGGGGATCATGTCCACACTTTGTTCGTGCCACCGTTTCCCCCTGCCATCATGGAGCCTCCCCGTCGAGTCTGTAAGCCAAATTAAACCCTTTCCTCTCACAGGCTGCTCTTGGTCGGGTGTTTTCTGACAGCAACACGAAGCTGACCGCAGCCCCTGCCATGGCTACCTGGTGGGAAAGAGCGGTGCTGGAGAACAGTCAGGCCTCTGGACCTTAGCTGCAGCGCATGCGTTACTCCCGAGAGCTGTAACGATGGGGGCAGAGCTGGCCCATGACTCATCCAGTCACGCCAACTGCACTTCAGAGCCGGAGCAGCGTGAGCTCCCCTTCACAGAGGAGGAAGCAGAGGCTTGGAGATGCAACCTAAGGTCTCCCCAGTGCCTGAGGGGCAGAGCTGGGGTTTGAAGCAGGTTGCCCTGATTTTAGAGCACCTGCCTCCACCCTGAGCCACAGAAGCCAGAAACGGAACATAGATGCACGGGCACGGAGGCTTGGACAGGGCTCTCATAGGGTAGGTGAGTTCAGTACCCAGAAGCCCCGTTCACACAAGGTACCGAAACTGAGACTGCTCTTAAGTGATGGAAAAGCAGATGATAAGCCGGGCGTGGTAACACACGCCTTTACTCCCAGCACTCGGGAGGCAGAGGTAGGAGGAGCGCCGTGAGTTCAAGGCCATCCTGAGACTACATAGTGAACTCTAGGTCAACCTGGGCTACAATGAGACCCTTCCTCAAAAAAGGAAAAGAAAAAGAAAGGAAGGAAGGAAGGAAAGAAGGAAGGAAGGAAGGAAGGAAGGAAGGAAGGAAGGAAGGAAGGAAGGAAGGAAGAAAGAAAAAAAGAAAGAAAGAAAGAAAGAAAGAAAGAAAGAAAGAAAGAAAGAAAGAAAGAAAGGAAGGAAGGAAAGAAAAAAAGACAGAAAACTAGATGATGGTGATGTTTGGGAAGTCCTGCCCTTGCAGAGTCTGTCACCCCCAGATGATACCTAAGAAATGGGGTCTGACATTGAAACCATGGTGATGACACAGTCAGAGGAGATAAAAAGAAAGTGTTAGCAGGGTAGCACAGAGGATTCTCTTGCCATGTGCTGGACCGTTGGGTAAAACTCTTATTTTCCTCCTTTCTTTCTTTCTTTCTTTCTTTCTTTTTTTCTTTCTTTCTTTTCCTTGAGCTAGGAATTCTCAAAGTACTCCAGGCTGCTGATCCTCCTGCCTCAGCCTGTTAAGTGCTAGGATTACAAGCATGCACCAAAATTCTGGGCAACTTATTCTTCTTTGGGGTGTGTGTGTGTGTGCATGTTCACATATGTGTGGGTGTCTTCCTCAATTGTCTCCACCACTGTTTCTTTTTGTTGCTGTTGTTGTTTCAAGGTAGGGTCTCACTGTAGCCCAGGCTGACCTACAATTCACTCTGTATTCTCAGGGTGGCCTTGAACTCATAGTGATCCTCTTACCTCTGCCTCCCGAGTACTGGAATTAAGGGCATGCACCACCGCACCCAGCCCTCCACCTTATTATTTTTTTCTTTACAAAATTTAAAAAAATTATTTATTTATTTATTTGAGAGCAACAGACACAGAGAGAAAGACAGATAGAGGGAGAGAGAGAGAATGGGCGCGCCAGGGCTTCCAGCCTCTGCAAGCGAACTCCAGACACATGCGCCCCCTTGTGCATCTGGCCAACGTGGGACCTGGGGAACCGAGCCTCGAACCGGGTCCTTAGGCTTCACAGGCAAGCACTTAACCGCTAAGCCATCTCTCCAGCCCCTCTTTACAAAATTTTTTATTAACAATTTCCATGATTGCAAGCAATATCCCATGGTAATTCCCTCCCTCCCCCCACTTTCCCCTTTAAAACTCCATTCTCCATCATATACCCGCACTCTTAATCAGTTTCTCTTTTATTTTGATTCATGATCTTTTCTTCCACTATGATAGTCTTGTGTAAGTGGTGTCAGGCACTGTGAGGTCATGGATATGCAGGCCATTTTGTGTTTGGAGGAGCACATTGTAAGGAGTCCTACCCTTTCTTTGGCTCTTACATTTTTTCTACTACCTCTTCCACAATAGACTCTGAGCCTTGGAAGGTATGATAGAGATGTTGCAGTGCTGAGCACTCCTCTGTCACTTCTTTCCAGCATCATGATGCCTTCTGAGTCATCCCGAGGTCACTGCCATCTAAAAAGAGAAGATTCTTTACACAAAGGGAGAGTAGCATTAATATAAGGGTATGAACATTAAGAGAAGTGCTTACTGAGCAGTTTGATAAGCATAGTACATACATTTTTCCTGACATCAGCAGATGTTACACTCCTAGGGCTCATGACTACCTCTGTTTTAAGTTTTCAGTATCAAGGATGTATTCCCTCCCATGGAGCGGGCCTCCAGCCCAATTAGAGGGCAGTTGGTTTCCACCATGACACACATGCCACTATTGCAACCATTGGCTCATTTGGCCTGGCTGGCCAATTATAAAGCTTGCAGTGTCCACTGTTGAGTATCTTCACTGGTGATTTCTCTTTCTCCCATTGAACTGCACGCAGAATGGCTTCTTCCAGCTTCCTGTCAGCTGGTCTACATGGAGGAGGTCATCAGCTCAGTTCCAGCAGGATTTCTCAGTGCCCTTGTAGCCCAAGTATGCTTCCACCTGATTTTGGGGGCAGGCTCTTTCATTGAACTTGGAGCTTGTCAATTAAGGCTAGACTAGACAGCCAGCAAGCCCCAGGGATTCCCTTATCTCTGCCACCCCAGCACTGGAAGTACAGGCACATGATGTCGTGCCTGGCTTTTACGTGGGTGCTGAGGATCTGAACCCAGGTCCTCATGTTGATGTGACAAGCACTTTACTGACAAATGAGCTCTCCCCAGCCCCCACTTCCTTATTCTTATCCCCGTTTTACAGATGAGGAGTTGAGGCTTAGTCAAGCTGGCACGAACAACACGCTGATAATATGTCGGATCTCCAGAGCTCCCATACTCCCCTTCCACACCACACTATGAGCCCAGTGGGTTGGACCAGTGATGCAAGACAGCTTCCTGGGGGTCCCATACAAAGTTATTTAAGGGCAGCTGTTTCTGGACTCTGAGCACTCCCCTGTTCTTTTCCCCAAACTCCCCCTTCCAAACCTGGCTTCTTCCTTCCGACCTTTCCTTCCACATTCTTTCTCCCTCATTATGCAAGAAATATTTGTCTTTGTCCCAAATCCCCACCCCAGTGCATTGCCTGGGAGCACAGATCTTCAGGTCTCTGAGCCAAGGGACTGTGAGTGACCCTCTGTGGTCAAGGAGGTAAGCCAGGTGGCTTCCAGTTTGTTTTTCCACCAGATAGGAGTACTGTGACTGCTGCTGCGATTAACATCCTGGTAATTGAGAAACAGGTTCTGGTAACACGTCATGTGATTGCCGCCACGCACACTGAAAACCCGAGAAACTGAGCAACATCGCTGGGGGAGACTTCTTCCATTCCCATCTAATGACTTGCACGATGGAGAGAGAGAGAGAGAGAGAGAGAGAGAAAGAGAGAATGGGCACGCCAGGGCCTGCAGCCACTGCAAAAGAACTCCAGATGCATGTGCCACCTTGTGCATCTGGCTTTACGTGGGTCCTGGGGAATCGAACTTGGGTCCTTAGGCTTTACAGGCAAGTGCCTTAATTGCTAAGCCATCTCTCTAGCTCTTCTTCCTTTTGAGACAGGGTCTCTTTTGCTGCTGCTGCTTGCCAGCTTCTCCTGGCTCTGCCTCCCATTGCGGTGGAGCATTGGCATCACAGATGCGTGCACTGCTTTAGGTCCAACTTTACATGAGCGGTAAGGATGATCGAACTCTGGTCTGCAGGCTTTGCCAGTCATCTCCCCAGCCTCGAAGCAGAAGCTTACATTACTAACAAAGGCAGTTTGGTTCACTGGCTGGTGCTGTATCCTGATCCTTCTAGCATTAGGTGAATTAACTCATAGAACCAATGGTGGGGGAAGGCCCATTCCAGTTCCTTTGTGTTTCGTTATTACTAAATGCTGTCTTAGGGGCTTGGGAGATAACTCAGCCATTAAAGGCACTTGCCTGCAAAGCCTGCTGGCCCAGGGTCAATTTCTCAGTATCCACGTAAAGCCAGATGTCCCAAGTGTCACATGCATCTGAATTCACATGCTGTGTCAAGAGGCCCTGATGTACCCATGCACTCTCTCTGTGTCTGCTCCCAAATAAATAAAAATGTTAAGATAAAATAAAATTTGTCTTGATAAATTGTTAACAATCTGAAAGGTAGTTTAAATACTTAGTGTTTTAAGGGAGATTTGAAAAATAATTTAAACCAGGCATGGTAGTATACACCTTTAATCCCAGCACTTAGGAGGCAGAGGTAGGAGGATTGCCATGAGTTCAAGGCCAGCCTGGGACTACAGAGTGAGTTCCAAGTCAGCCTGGGTTAGAGTGAGACTCTACCTGGAAAACACACACACACACACACATACACACACACACACACACACACACACACACACAAAGACAAAGAAAAAAGGAAAACAATTTAATCAAAACAGGCATTTTCCTTCCTTCCCTTCCTTCCTTCCATTCATCTTGCAAAGTTGGCCTCAAATTCTCAGTCCTCCTACCTCAGCCTCTGGAGTGCTGGGATTACAGGTGTGTAACACGAATTTTCAATACGGAAGAGTAAAGCTCTGTCCCTGTCTTACCACATCCTTCTTTTTTGACCATCTTTGTTGGCCTCCTGACTCGTCATTCCTCTGACACATGAGATTCTTTCTCAGTCCAGGGCCTTTGTACACACTTAGATTGCTGGTCCTTCCCCAGTGTTTATTATTTATCTATTTGGCAGAGAAAGAGGGAGAGAGAATGGGCACGCCAGGGCCTCCAGCCACTGCAAACGAACTCCTAGCTGCGACCCCTTGTGCATCTGGCTAATGTGGGTCCTGGGGAATCAAATGTGAGTCCTTTGGTTTCGCAGGCAAATGCCTTAACCGCTAAACCGTATCTCCAGCCCCACAGTATGCAAGTACCATGTCCTAATTAATTCCACCACTGGACCGCCTTTTTTGTTGCTGTTGTTGTTGTAGTTTTTGTTTGTTTGTTTGTTTGTTTTTCCAAGGTAGAGTCTTGCTCTTGCCCAGGCTGACCTGGAATTCACTATGTAGTCTCAGGGTGGCCTCGAACTCATGGCAATGGCGATCCTCCTACCTCTGCCTCCTAAGTGCTGGGATTAAAGGCATGCGTCACCAAGCCTGGATTTCGAGTATTTTTTTGTATGTATATTGGTCTCTCTTGTCTCTTGAAGTCATTACGTCACCTTCTCAGGGAGGTCTTCTCTGACCTCTGGATCTAAAATTTCTTGCCCTTCCCATTAGCCCTACAACCCTTTACTTTGTCTTTCCCCAAGCTTAGCACCAAGCATGTGTGGTACCTATTTATTTCCTTCATAGAGAAGCTAGAACATCAGCTGTATGAGGACAGGAGGGCTTTTGTTGTTGTTGTTTTTTGTTGTTTGTTTGTTTGTTTTCAACATAAGTTCTTGCTCTAGCCCAGGCCGACTTGGAATTCACTATGTAGTCTCAACGTAGCTTCAAGCTCACATAGGTCCTCCTCCCTCTGCCTCCCATGTGCTGGGATTAAAGACGTGTGCCACCACGCCTGGCGTGACTAAAGGTTTATTTTATTTACTTATTTATTTGTATACAGAGAGAAGAGAGACAGACAGACAGTATGGGCATACCGGGTCCTCTAGCCACTGTAAATAAACTCCAGATGCATATGTCACTTTGTGCATTTGGCCTTATTGACATGGGTATTGTGAAATGGAATCTGGGTTACCAGGCTTTACAGGCAAGTCCTTTAATCACTAACCCATCTCTCCAGCTCAACCAGAGGGTTTATTTTATTTTATTTTTTTTTGTCAGCTCACCATTGTGTCCTCAGCACTAAGCATGGATTACTCAACAAATTAAGATTGAATGAATTGAGGCACGAAATAGGGAGGGAATGAATAAGTGAGCTTACCCTGCAGCAGGTTTTCATTCACAAATGTGCATTACTTAGGCTAAAACTCTTTTTTTTTTTTCCTTCTTCAAACTTCTTTTTTTTCTTTTCAAATTTTTCTATTAACAACTTCCATGATTATAAAAAATATCCCATGGTAATGCCCTCCCTCCCCCACTTTCCCCTTTGAAACTCCATTCTCCATCATATCTTCTCCCCCTCTCCATCAGCTTCTCTTTTATTTTGATGTCATGATCTTTTCCTCCTATTATGATGGTCTTATGTAGGTAGTGTCAGGCACTGTGAGGTCATGGATATTCAGGCCATTTTTTGTCTAGGGGAGCATGTTATAAGGAGTCCTACCCTTCCTTTGGCTCTTACATTCTTTCCGCCATCTCTTCTGCAATAGACCCCAAGCCTTGGAAGGTGTGATAGAGATATTGCAGTGATGAGCACTCCTGTCACTTCTTCCCAGCACCATGATGCCTTCTGAGTCATCCCAAGGTCACTGCCATCTGAAAAGAGAAGATTCTCTACCAAAAGTGAGAGTAGCATTAATATAAGGCTATGAACATTAAGAGAAGTGCTTACTGGGCAGTTTGATAAGCATAGTACATACATTTTTCCTGACATCGGCAGATGTTACACCCCTAGGGCTCATGACTCCCCCTGTTTTAAGTTTTCAGTATCAGGGATGTATTCCCTCCCATGGAGTGGGCCTCCAGTCCAATTAGAGGGCAGTTGGTTTCCACCGTGACAGACAGACTATTGCACCCATTGGCTCATTTGGCCTGGCTGGCCAAATATACAGTTTGCAGTGTCCACTGTTGAGTACCTTCACTGGGGATTTCTCTCTCTCCCATCAAACTGCATGCAGAATGGCCTTTTCTAGCTTTCTCTCAGCTGGTCTACATGGGGGAGGTTATCAGCTCAGTTCCAGTAGGATTTCTTAGAGGCCTTGAAGCCCGAGTATGTGGAGTCTTCAGCAACAGAGAGCTAGAGAGATGGCTCAGTGGATAAGGAGCTTTCCAACAAAGCCTAAGGAGCCACATTCGATTCCCCAGGACCCATGTAAAGCCAGATGAACAAGAGGACACATGCGTCTGGAGTTTGTTTGTAGTGGTTGAGGCCCTGGAGCACCCATTCTCTCTCTCTCTATCTGCCTTCTTTCTCTCTCTTAACATTTTTAAAAGAGAAAAGCCTCCTGTCTGGGGCTGGAGAGATGGCTTAGTAGTTAAGGCACTTGCCTGCAAAGCCTAACAACCCAGGTTCAATTCCCCAGTACCCATGTAAAGCCATATGCACAAAGTGGCGCGCATGCATCTGGAGTTTGTTTGCAGTGGCTGGAGGTCCTGGTGTGCCCAGTCTCTCCTGTCTCTCTGACCCTCTCTCTGCTTTCATATATATGAAAACATATATGTATATATAATATATATACACATATATCCCTTCTGTCTCAATAGTCCCATTCTGAAGTTGAGGGGATAGAATTCCAATGTAGTATTTTATGTGTGTGTATGATTTTAAAATTATTTACACATGTGGCTTTTAAACATTAACAGATAGGGTTGCATCAGGCCGTTTTCATGCGCGCATGCAGTGCACCGTCAGCGCATCCCCCACTTCCTCTCCTGTGCTCCCCTCTCACTGGCCCCCTTGTTTCTAGCCCTTTCACTTTTGCATTTACGTCATGTGCCACATGATTTGATGTACACATCTAAACCCACAAATGAGAGAAAATAAATGGGATATTTGTCTGATTGGTGTTTGTTTGCCTGTTTGTTTGTTTGTTTGTTTGTTCCGAGGTAGGGTCTCACTCTAGCCCAGGCTGACCTGGAATTCACTATGTAGTCTCAGGGTGGCCTCGAACTCATGGCGATCCTCCTACCTCTGCCTCCGAGTGCTGGGATTAAAGGCGTGCGCCACCACACCCAGCTGGATATTTGCATTTTTAAAAAAAATTTTTATTTATTTATTTAAGAGCGACAGACACAGAGAGAAAGACAGATAGAGGGAGAGAGAGCGAATGGGCGCGCCAGGGCTTCCAGCCTCTGCAAACGAACTCCAGACGCGTGCGCCCCCTTGTGCATCTGGCTAACGTGGGACCTGGGGAACCAAGCCTCGAACCGGGGTCCTTAGGCTTCGCAGGCAAGCGCTTAACCGCTAAGCCATCTCTCCAGCCCGATATTTGCATTTTTAAGACTCAATTCACTCAATATAGTTATATTTAGTGGCATCCATTTTCCAAAGAACATAATTTCATTCTTCTTTGTGGCTGAAAAAAAGCTTTCATTATTCTTGTTATTTCCCAGACATAGAAACTTCTTTGGGGGGGGGTAGAGCATACCAGAGTGTCCAGTACATGGGTTCTCTCTACACAAGTGCCCCCCCCCGTACCCTATGTATGCGTGCTCTGCTGCACAAAGATGTGAGGCGCCCGTGCACTTTAAGATCTGTTCTTGAGTTCAAACAAAGGCTTGGTGTCCACTTGGGTAAAAGTTGCTACAACTGAAAGGCACAGCTGGCTCTCCAGAAGCTGTCAGGAGGGGCCCTCTTAAGTCCCACAAGGGAAGAGAGCCCCCCCCCCCCCCCCGAGATTGCTGTGCATGACTGGAGAGAGCTGGCAGAGGAGGCTCTGGCCAGGCCCGCCTGACAGGATTCACCCAGCAGCCCAGCTCCTTGCCTGTGAATGCCCTCAGCCTTAACTCAGCCTGGTCACGCTGTCCTGTCCCTCAGACCTGGCATCACCCACCCTGGTGTGGTTGTTTTGCTCCCTTTTGTAGAATAAGCGGTGAATTGTGGAAATCAGTGTGGAGGTTCCTAAAACAGCTAAAGATTGATCTACCATATGACCCAGCTATAGCACTCCTAGGCATATATCCAAAGGACTCATCTCATTTCCTTAGAAGTACGTGCTCAACCATGTTTATTGCTGCTCAATTTATAATAGCTGGGAAATGGAACCAGCCTAGATGTCCCTCAACTGATGAGTGGATAATGAAGATGTGGCACACTTATACAATGGAGTTCTACTCAGCGGTAAAGAAAAATGAAGTTATGAATTTGCAGAAAAATGGATGGACCTGGAAAGGATTATACTAAGTGAGGTAACCCAGACCCAGAAAGCCAAGCACCACATGTTCTCCCTCATATGTGGATCCTAGCTGCAGATGATTGGGCTTCTGCGTGAGAATGAAAATACTTAGTAGCAGAGGCCAGTAAGTTAAAAAGGAGATATAAAAGGAAGAGAAAGGAAGGGAGGAGGGTACTTAATAGGTTGATATTGTATATATGTAAGTACAATGATTGAGATGGGGAGGTAATATGATGGAGAATGGAATTTCAAAGGGGAAAGTGTGGGGGGGAGGGAATTACCATGGGATATTTTTTTATAATCATGGAAAATGTTTATAAAAATTTTTTAAAAAGAGAGATTGAAACAAACAAACAAAAAAAGAATAAGTGGTGAGATTAGCACCTGAAGGCTGCCTGGCTCGGCCAACTGTGTGTGTCTGGCCATGCAACCCTTGGCCTGGAAAACCTTGTGACTAATTCCTGGTTACCATGCCAGTAATACCCTGAGGGACTGGGAACTAGGGTATCTAGGAAAAATAGAGGTAAAAGTAGGAGAGATCAACTGGGACCAGGGCTGAGTTCCCGTACCTCTCTTGGGTGCCACCTCTTCCTGCTCTGATGTTCCTCACGCTGCCAGGACATGCCCAGGGAACCATGTGTTTAAGGGAAGTGAAAGGGACAGAGAGACCCATCCTCATGCTTTCACCAACCCCGTCAGTGGCTGCCACCTTCCGCAGGGGGCACCTTACCATTCCTGACAAGTGGGTGCTAGGGCCCAGGCCTATGGGAACCTGAGAGCACCTAGTGGGAAGGGACAGGTGGGGTCTCACAGCTGGCCAAGGGCAGAGTTGGGACCTGCCTGGAAAACCCCAGTGCAAACTTTCTATTTAGTCTGGATGTCCAAGACCTCCACACTCTTGAGAAAAGGGGAATTAGGGGAAAATTACTGGCATTTCCAGAGTTCCCTGAATTCAAGAGTTGTGTCAGGAAGAGCAGATTCCTTAGGAACGTTGCCCCAGCTCCCTGCATCTCCATGGAAGGAGCAGACCCCCTTGAGAGGGGGGCCTCTGACACTGAGCCATCCTCAGAATTCCTTCAGGAATAAATGAAAAGCCACATTGCAGCCAGGTCTATAATCCCAGCTGCTCAAGACACAAGTTCAAGACCTGCCCTCGCAATTTAGTAAGACCCTGTCTCAAGCTAAGAAGTGTTAAAAAGGGGCTGGAAACGTGGTTCCAGGATCTCAAGTTTGTGTAGCAGGCACGGAGCCCTCTTCTGTATAGAAAACCAACAACAAACGCCGCGTTAGCAGCCTTCAGGAGCTAGGGTATCTGCTCTGGAAGGCGAGCAGAGTGCTGGGGGGATTTAAAATGTCTCCAAAGAACAACAAGAGCCTCAAAAAAGGGTGACAGGTCCACTGCAGCCCAGAGCTTTCTTTGCCAGGGTGGAAACCGCAGGAGTTTGCCTTGGAATTGGGAGCAGATGTCCTGGGTGGTCAGGGCGCCCTGGGAGATCAGAGCCAAACTGTGGCCTCTGTCCGTGACTTTGAGAAGATGTTCACACAGAGCAGAGACCCTCACACACACTGACACCCTCATACACAGGCACCTGGACACAAGTTCACACGCATGTGCACGCACACATGCACGCACATGTGCAACCACACACACACCCGGAGGCACAGGCCCACCTATGGACACACAAACACGCTCAAGCTCACGTGGGTTTGCGGTAGTTTCGGGAAGTCAAACTCTCTGCATAAGTTGCTAGGTCACATGACTGATGGCCTTATCCTCCTCAGGCCTCCGGGGCACAGCCTTTGCCTTCCCAGTCTCACCTCTGCTCTTGCATTAGCAGAAGAGGCCCAGCCTCCAACAGCTAGCTCCGATCTCCAGCTCACTTTGCCCAGCCCCTCTGTCCCTGGCCTGTCCCTTGGCCTGGCTCACCAGCTACTTAAACATCTGTCTGCTCTCAGCTCGCACTCCTGAGACAGGTACAGAAGACCTGCAGGTCTTGGATAACCACAGCCACGACCCAGGTAAGGGCCCTGTGACCCCATGCTCAAAGCAAGGAGAATAGGCCCATGAGGAAGGAACTCCACTCCTGCCTCTGACACCAACCCGCAAGGTGATCCTTGGACTTCAAAAGAGGAATCTACAATATTCTGAGTCTGAGGCCAGTCCAAACTCTTCTCACCTTCATCAGGCCAAGTCTGTCTTAACTTTGAGCTTCATAGATGTAGAGTGTGGCCTTTTTATTATTTATTTTTATTTATTTACTTGACAGAGAGAGAGAGAGAAAGAGATACAGAAATAGGTAGAGAGAGAGAAAAAAAATGGGTGTGTCAGGGCCTCCAGCCACTGCAAATGAATTCCACATGTGTGCACCCCCTTATGCATCTGGCTTATGTGAGTCCTGGGGAATTGAACAGAGGTCCTAAGACTTTACAGGCAAGTGCCTTAACCACTAAACCATCACTGGCTTCTTTGTTTAACATAGTATTCAGGAGATCCATCCATGGCCTTTCATGGCTCAACTCTCCCACATTTCTGTTTGAGAAAGCCAGATTAAACCCATTTCAGATTTCTCCTTTAGCCTTCTGTGGTGCCCTAGCATCATAGCCAGAGTTTAGGGCAAATGCTTCTTAAACGTGAGGCTTGGCTCCCATCCCAATGCACCCATTAAAGAGATGAGTATTAGTGAAAAGCAGAGAAGGGGGATTTAATCAATGTGGTCGTGATGGTAAAGTGATAAAGAGGTCCAGAGACCCCCAAGTCTGTCTTTGGGGGTGCTGACCTGAGCTTCGGGTTTAAACGGAGGAAGAATTAGGCAAGGGGCATGAAGTTAAGCAGTCCATGACGATGTGTTCTAGCTGATCATCTGCTCAGAGCTGGCTCTGCACAGTGGCCCAAAGAAGCCCTCCTTGCTATCATCCCTTGGGGGATCAACCTGGCTTCTATGGGTGGCCACTCCTGCTCCAGGGTGCAGTCTCGCCTCCACAGATAATTGCCCTCTATTGGGCCAATCGAGGCTTTGCTCTTCCTGGAATCCAAAGTGACTTGTGGCCCCAAATGAGTGGCTAATATATTTTAGCCAAAGTAGTTTCTAAGTAACTGTTCCAATTCCCTCTGTGTATAATTCCCTCAGTCTTAAGGGAATTAAGATGTTGGCCGGTCTGGCTCCTTGGTTTCCTGTCCCCAGTGATAAACTAATGAGTGAGTGTCAACACAGGCTGTCACATACTGAAGCACACAAGTGAGAAGAGTCACGTATAAGCCCAAAGTCGACGCAGGATACAAGAGTCAGAAGATATCCCATTACATTGCATAGGGAGTCATCCTTCCTTTTAAATAGCTCCATGAGGGTAAACTACAAAGAATGAATTCTAGGGCTGGAAAGATGGTTCAGTGGTTAAGGGCACCTGCTTGCAAAGCCTGCTGGTCTGGGTTCAAGTCCCCACTACCCATATCAAGCCAGATGCACAGAGTGGCACATGCATTTGGAGATTGCAGTTGCAAGAGGCCCTGGTGAGTCCATAATCTCTCTTCTTTTAGGAGGTAGTTTGGCTGATGGGCACAGGTCACTAAGACGGGGCCCGCCCCCTAGTCCAGCTCTCTGCTGTCTGCTCTGCCATGATGGAAACAGCTGCCTCCACCACATGCTTCCACCATCCTGCCTTCCCTCCTAGCACGGACTGAAATCCCTCTGCACCCACGGGCCAAAACAGACCTTTCCTTCCTTCAGTTGTTTCGGTCAGGCATTTTGGTAATGGCAATGCAAAAGTAACTGGTAAGAAAAACTGCCACTGCAAATGAACTCCAGACACATGTTCCACTTTGTGCATCTGGCTTTACATGGGTAGTAGGGAATCA
Source organism: Jaculus jaculus (assembly GCF_020740685.1). Classification (NCBI taxonomy): domain Eukaryota; kingdom Metazoa; phylum Chordata; class Mammalia; order Rodentia; family Dipodidae; genus Jaculus; species Jaculus jaculus. The sequence goes on from NC_059109.1 coordinate 112,037,194, forward strand.
AACTTGGGTCACTGGCCTTTTCAAGCAAGTGCCTTTAACTACTGATCCATCTCTCCAGCCCATCTTTTGTTGTTGTTGTTTATGAAGTAGGGTTTCAGTCTAGCCCAGGCTGGCCTGGAATTCACTACGTGGTCTCTGGGTGGCCTCGAACTCACGGGGGGGATCCTCCTACCTCCGCCTCCTGAGTGCTGGGATCAAAGGCATGCGCCACCACGCCAGGCTTGCTTAGTAGTGAACAAATAATCTTTGTTCTTTAGATCAACTTTTCATAATTGTTATTCAAAGCAAAACAATATGTATTTTAATCTTTGTATATACATATGTGTGTGCGTGTGCACGCACATGCTCGATCGGTGGGTGTGAATGTGGGTTTTGTGCTAGGACGTACATGTGAAGGCCAGAAGGCAGCCTCGGTGTCAGTCCTTGGGTCCGCCTTGTTTGAGACAGGGGCTCCCTTTGTTCCCCACTGTGTGTTCCAGGCCACCTAGTCCATGAGTTTCTAGGGATTCTCCTGCCTTCGTCTCCCATTGTGCCATCCGGTACTGAGATTTCAGACGTGAGCAGCTGCATTGACTCAGGCTCAACCTGCAGCCCCTCACATAGTCTGCAGGGGGCTCTAAAGGGCCCTTGAAGTGCCCTCACACTTCAGTTTTCTGGGCATGTTGGAACCCGTTCCTCACCCTAGCAGTTGTCATTACCCTCCCTGAAAGCCAGGTGTCCAGGGCTTCCTGAGTAGTGCCAAACCCATGCTTAGCTTTCATGTCCATGCCTGTCTTTGTGTCCCCCATGAACTCTCCCTTCCTTATCTTTCAGCCTCAGGCTCACTGGGGCTACATCATCAGACCCTTACAGGTTAGGCTTTGTGCTCAAGCTAACAGTATCGGAGGCATATGCACAAGTGTGTGTGTAGTATGTGGGTATTTGTGCACACGTCTTTAAAAGTGTATTCAAATAGCTTTCTTTTGATTTTTAGAAAATGATTTATTCGTTTATTAGAGACAGAAAGAATGGGCGTGCCATTCTCTAGCCACTGTAAACGAACTCTAGATGCACGTGTCACCATGCACATCTGGCTTACATAGGTTTTAGGGAATTGAACCTGGGTCTTTAGGCTTCGCAGGCAAGTACCTCAACTGTTAAGCCATCTCCCCAGCCCTTTTAAAATGTTTTTTTAAACTATTTGGAAGAATCTTGAGACCATGAGTTCCAGTTCATCCTCTTGACAACTTGTTCTTGGTGTTATGAGCTAGACCCTGTGTTAGGGGCTACAGAAAAAAATAGTGATCAGGGCTGGAGAGATGGCTTAGCAGTTAAACGCTTGCCTGTGAAGCCTAAGGACCCTGGTTCCAGGCTCGGTTCCCCAGGTCCCACGTTAGCCAGATGCACAAGGGGCTGCACGTATCTGGAGTTCGTTTGCAGAGGCTGGAGGCCCTGGCGTGCCCATTCTCTCTCTCTCCCTCTATCTGTCTTTCTCTCTGTGTCTGTCACTCTCAAATAAATAAATAAAAAATTTAAAAAAAAATAGTTTAAAAAAATAGTAACCAAACCAACCTTGCCCAAGAGGACTTGGCATTAGTGATGATTAGCTAACACATAACAAGCTTGGGGAAAGTCCATGGGTGTGACCTAACATGCAGAGAAGTTCATGCTTAAAAGTGCCTCCATACCCAATACTGGGATTTCCTCTCAAGAAGGGCAGCTAAGGAAATAGAAGCTTGGCTAAGCCACATAGAAAGTGATAATGACAATTGTACAGGATGTCAGGACTTAAGGTTCTCAGGTCAGTGTTGCCCTGCCCACCAACTGTTGTCTCCACAGGTGTCTGCAGCAAACATGAGACTTTTATGTGTCTTATTCTTCCTTGGGAACCTGCTAAGCACAAGCCATGCACACTTGGAAGATTCCAGATATGAAGCAGGTAAGCCATACCCTCCTCCTCTTGGAAGCTCTTTCTAAGAATATTCCAGAAAGAAGCACACTCACCTCTGGTGGAAAAACTACCATCTGTCCTTATGCCTGTCTCATCCAAAGAATTTAGATATGCAAGTGTCCCTGGAAGCTCCTGGTGGCACCAAGCCCTCCATCGAGACTCATCTCTTTATGACACATCTTTGTCTAGATCACATATCTAATGCCAGCAGCAACCATCTCTGTGTTATCTTACCATAGTCTTCCATTCTTACACCCAGTACCCAAGGTAGGTCATTCATAGCAAGTGCCCTTCCCCACTGAACCATCTTCCCAAACCCCAAGTAATTTTTCTAGCCTTCATCTCTGATGATCTAAGCACCATGAGTTTGCAACCCAAGTTTTAGGGCAAAAGCCTCAGGTCAGTGGGCTAGGCTCAGCCACCCACCACAATATGCCAGTTAAACAAATGAGCATGCCAGGCATGGTGGCACATGCCTTTAATCCTAGCACTTGAGAGGCAGAGGTAAGAGGATCACTGTGAGTTTGAGGCCAGCCTGAGACTTGTAGTTCAAGGTCAGCTTGGGCTAGAGTGAGACTCTACCTTGAAAAGAAAGAAAGAAAGAAAGAAAGAAAGAAAGAAAGAAAGAAAGAAAGAAAGAAAGAAAGAAAGAAAGAAGGAAGGAAAGAGGGAAAGAGAGAAAGAGAGAAAGAGAGAAAGGAAGGAAGGAAGGAAGGAAGGAAGGAAGGAAGGAAGGAAGGAAGGAAGGAAGGAAGAAAAGAAGGAAGGAAGGAAGATGAGTAATGGTGAAAAGCATAGAGGAGGTTTAATCAGTACATTGGGAACAAAAACAAATAAAAAGGTCCAGTGATACCCAAATTTCACCTTTGGGGCACTGGTATAAGCTTTAAGTTTAAGTAAAATAACTGGAGCAAGAGGTATGCAGAAGTCAACAGTCCTAGTCAAGATGGTCTGGTTGTTCTGTCTCTGAAAGAGGGTCCAAGGAAGCTGTTACTGCTGCCATTGCTTGAGGAGAGCAATCTGGTTCCTACAAGATGATCATTTGTGCCCTAGGGTACAACACTCATCTGTGGGGGAGTCTGTTCTCAGAGGTTTTTCTCTTCCCAGAATCCAAGGTGAATGAAGGTTTAGGACCTTCAGCCTTGCAGGATGATAAGCTAGGTTGGGCAGATAGATAGATACTCCTTGAGTGACTGACAGGTCTGTGCAGACTCAAGCAGGGGTAAAGTCAAAGGTGCCAGACTTCCACACTGCCTTTGGTCACCTTGTGCCACCACACCAGGAGTCAGGGCTTTTTAGCAAAGATAGTTCCTAAGAACTTGTTACATGGTTACAGGTAAGAGCCTAACTAGTGGTTTGGAAGCACACTTTCCAGTGTCATCAAGACAGACTTCAGAAACCATTCATGCACTTCAAGTCCATAGTCTTCACGTCCAAGGCCCATGTGTCCTCTGAAGAAGTTGATCTGCAGCCAAACTCCTGGGGACAGATTTTTGTTTTAGGTGTGGTTTGGTTTCAAAAAACAGAAATTTTCTTTATCAAAAATAAAATGTCTAGGGCTGGAGAACTTAAAATGTGAAACGTAAGGACCCAGGTTCATTTCTCCAGGTCCCACATAAGCCAGCTGCACAAGGTGGCCCATATGCCTGGAGTTTATTTGTCATGGCCAAAGGCCCTGGTGTACCTGTTCTCTCTCTCATTCCCCTTCTCTCCCTCTCTGTCTCTAATAAATTTAAAGAAAGCAAAAAGGAACTATTTAGTTAAAGAAGATTTATGCAAGAGGAAGAAGATTGTCTTGTTGATCTTAAAGTTCAGAACTCTTCTGGACCTTCTAGGATCCCAACATTTAGGGACTAGAAATGGAGCAGGACCTGGAAAGCTGTTGACACTCACTCACTGTGGGTACTCACCCTTTTAGTGCTTTATCCCACCTCTCTGATCATAACTGCACGGTCATTTTCTCTATATGTTCTCTGTCCCACCATAGATGGTCCACTGTAGTCCCCACGTATATGATGGTCCAACATGGTCTCCACATATCTGATAGTCCAATGTGATCTCCACATATCTGATGGTCCATTGTGGTCTCCACCTATCTGATGGTCCAATGTGATCTCCACATATCTGATGGTCCATTGTGGTCTCCACATATCTGATGGTCCAATGTGGTCTCCACGTATCTGACTTTTCATGGCCTCCTGGGCAGTAACTGAGTTCAAGGCTGAGCCTTGGTTTTCTATTTATGAGGATTCTGGCTCCAGGGCAAGGTCACAGCTGCCTCTGGGTCGAGTTCCTCACTCCTTGTCCCTAGCAGGAGGATGTGCCCTACATGTTTTTGTCTCTGCAGGCAGTGGAGAAGTTGACATCACAAGCCCCAATTACCAAGAACATGTTGATCCAGAAGACAATGACAGTGGGGAATACACTGAAGTCAGTGACCAGCCTTCTCAATCAACTTTGCTCTCCGGGACCTCACCTGATGTGACTCCTGACCCATTTAAGGAGGTCACTGTGAACACTCAGAACACCGTGTCTGAACTCGTTTGGCAGGAAATAAGTGATTTGGACTCCCCTGACACAGGTGACATGACCAACCAAGTATCCTCTGGACAGTTTGGAGAGATGGCTTAGCGGTTGAGGTGTTTGCCTGCAAAGCCAAAAGACCCAGGTTCATTACCCACCTAAAGTCACACACACAAGGTGACAGAGTTTCTTTGCAGCAGCCACAGGCCCTGGCATGCCCTTTCTCTGTCTCTCAAATAATAAAATAAAATAAAATAAAATAAAATAAAATAAAATAAAATAAAATAAAATAAAAAATTTAAGCGTGCAAAAGGCCTTGGCTACTTTGACCACAAGGGCCAGTCTGGCCCTGCTATGGGTGGTATGACCTAGGCAGTGGCCACCCTGGTGCTTCTTGGGAAGTTCTGCAAGGATTGAGGTGACTACATCTGGCAGTTCTGGCCAGTCAGGGGCCAGGTTATTGGGTGGCCTGGGTCATTCTGGAGCAGAGTCAATCAATGGTCAGACAGTGGTCAGGTTACCTGGGGGACTGGATCAATCGGGGAAGTTTCAGGAAATAGACAGGTGATGGGTCATCTCAGGGCTATGGTTAATGTGGCAGAGGATTAGTAGGTAGCTAGGATCGATGTGGGGCATGCTCAACTGAAAGGTCTGGTCAGGCTAGGGAGGCTCAGCAGATGTCCAGTGTGGATCTAAGGTCAGTTGATGACTCTGGAGTAGAGTCTATGAATGGCCAGTCTGCGGTTGTGTTATCTGGGGTTTGAGTTAACCTGGAGCAGGTTGAGTTCATCCCATGGCCATGGTCAGGCTGGAGCGTGACCATCTAGCTGTGATGGCAGTTTGGGGCTCCGGTCACTCAAGCTAGCTTACCTAATTATTACTGCAACTCTGAGGCTAGGCCCTCCTTGAGTCATGGTCTGGCATCCCCTGACCCTTCTGGTCCTACTGGGGAAGCACTGTCTGGTGGTCTTGACAACATGATTAGCCTGGTGGATGTTGGGGCTCAAGGTGAAGGCACCGTAGAGAGAGCTGTAAGCCTCCTTAACCAACAATTGTCAACACTTGTCATCAACCAAGACTTCCTGGCCCAGGAAGGGCTCCTGGTAGCCATTATTGTCAACAGTCAGAAGCTGCTCACAGAGAGGGAAAGGCTACTGAAGATTCTTCTGGGTAGCAATAATTTACTCAATGACACAGATGACCTGCTGCAGATAGCTGGGCCTCTGGCTCTGGAAGGCCTACTCTGCAAAGGTCCCCTGGGTGGCCTCTGTGGCCATGGGAGCCTTACTGGCATGAACGATGTCCTGAAGAACATGAGTTCTGGGAAGCTCAACACCTGGTGAGTTTGAGTTCTTTGGCAATGCAATAGTTCCCTAAAGCACTGGCCTGTGAAAGTCCCAGGTACCCGAAAGACATCAGTCGGTGCTGTTGGAGCCAGCTTCATCCATTTAGAAAGCTGGTATTGAGAAGGCAGCCTCAGATATCACCTCATCCTCCCATGTCTCAACCCATTGTCCATCATGGCCCGTTCCTTGGATCTGTGTGGGCTTATCTGAGCCCTACTAAATTATAAGCTGCAGAGCTGGAGATATGGCTCAACAGTTAAGGTGCTTGCCTGCAAAGCCTAAGGACCCAAGTTCAGTTCTCCAGTGTCCACGTAAACCCAGATGCACTAGGTGGCACATGCGTCTGGAGTTCGTTTGCAATGGCCCCTCTTTCTCTCTCTCTCTCTCTCTCTCTGCTTCTTTCTCTCTCTCTCTCTGGTAAACAAATAATAAAAAATAAATGAAAATATTAAATTAGGGCTTGAGAGATGGCTTAGCAGTTAAGGAGCTTGCCTGAGAAGCCTAAGAACTCCTGTTCAAATCCTCCAGATCCCAGGAATAGCCAAACATGTGATGTAAGCATGCAATGCCACACATTCCCACAAGAGGGCACGTGTGTCTGGAGTTCATTAACAGCGTGCCCATGCTTGCCTGCCCTCCCTCCCTCCCCCACCCCCCTCTCCCCTCCCTCTCTCCCTCTCTCCCTCCCCCACCCCCCTCTCCTCTCTCTCTCTCTCTCTCTCTCTGCCTAAAACAAATAATATATATAAAATTATAAACCACACCAGGACAGCATGTTGAAGATGTTCTATCTGGCTAATACTTAGTCATTACTCATCCCCCAGTGATTAGAAGAGCACTGTTGTTGTAAGCTAACACCACAGTCACTGGCTGATGCTTTACAAGTGTTATCTTAGTTTTCCCTTACATCTTTATATGAATTTATTGCTGTTCTTTAGTTGTGTGTGCCCAGGTTCCTGGGTGAGTGCCGATGCACCCACTGTGTGTGGAGGGCAGAGGACATCTTTTAGGGTGGTCCTCACCTGTCCCACCTCATTTGAGGCAGCGTCTCTTGGTCTGGATTCTCATACTCTGCTGGTCTTTGCGGGGCTCACCTTGAGCATCCAGGAACTTCTCCTGTCTCTGCCCCCCATCTCACAACCACCGCCAACAGCTTGGAATTATAGATGCTTGTCAGTGCTTCTGGTTTTTTTTCCATGGGGCCTAGTGATTGAATTCACTATCCACCGAACCATCTCTCCAGCCCCTTAGATCTGTTTTCTTTTTGTTTGTTTTTCTTTTTTGCTGTTGTTGTTGTTTTTGATTTTTCGAGGTAGGGTCTCACTCTGGCCCAGGCTAACCTGGAATTCACTATGGAGTCTCAGGGTGGCCTCGAACTCATGGCGATCCTCCTACCTCTGCCTCCCAAGTGCTGGGATTAAAGGCGTGCACTACCACGCCAGGCTTGTTTTTTTTTTTAAAGTCAATGTGTCTTTATTATAAGATTAATTTCACTGTTACTTTTACAATTTAGTTATCAGACTATGTAAAGTCCAGATTTAGCAGCATTTGGACATATGGAATAGGAAGTCGACCTAATAACAATGTCAGTACTGATATCGTATGGTGAAAATCATTTGAGACGATGCCTCTTCCCCAAATATTTGGTAGTTGTAGTAATCTGAGGATTTTCCAGGAATTGTCTCACGTTTCATTTTGAATGTCCAGGAGTCAAACTTGGAAGTAAAAAAAAAAGCAAACAAGCAAACATAGCTATTATAGCTGTATTTGGAAAACTGGTCAAGTCACTGTGCAAGGTTGGGAGTTTCTTGGAGCAAGTGGGATTTGGGATTTTAGGAATTGATGCCTCACATCTTCATTAACTGCAGACACCATAGTTCTTGGACAGGAGAGGTGACTCAGTCAGGAAGGACCCAAGTTTGACCCCCCCCCAACACCCACGTAAATGCCTGCCTGTAATCTCAATGCTTTGGGGGGGAGAGACAGGAGGATTCCCCCCCCCCCAGCAAGCTGATTAGCTAGACTAGCCTGCTCTGAGTTCAAACAAGAGACCCATCTCAGTAACTAAGGTGGAGACCACTTGAGGAAGACACCCTATGTCAACCTTTGGTAAACAAATATGAATATGCATATGTATACACATGCACACACAATACATGCACACCATATATATGATATATGATATATGATATATATACACACATATATGATGCTTTATGATCTGGGATTTGTAGGAATGGGACTGTGAGTGGAAACTAGGTTGAAAAGGGAGAGCCCAGGGTGGAGGGAAGGGAAGTCCCCACAGCCTAAGGGGTGTGGAGAGGAGACTGTGGACATTCGACTAACCTGCTTCACCTGACTCTTCCCCTCTCTCAGGCTCAGCATCACCAGCTTCCATATTGTCCAGGTGTCAGGGAGGTTCTTGGTCTCGTCTCACAACCAGTTGAAACTTCAGACCAAGATGTCTATCAACTTCCCAGGGTGAGTAACGTGGTGAGTGCTGTGGCTCGAGTCTGAGATGTCCTCCACGGGTTCGTGTCTTCAGTCCCAATTCCTAGTGGGTGTTGCCATCTTAAGAGGCTTTGGAGGCTTTAGGAGGTAGTGTTTGGCTGATGGGCACAGGTCATTAAGACGGGGCCCGCCCCCTAGTCCAGCTCTCTGCTGTCTGCTCTGCCATGATGGGAACAGCTGCCTCCACCACATGCTTCCACCATCCTGCCTTCCCTCCTAGCACGGACTGAAATCCCTCTGCACCCACGGGCCAAAACAGACCTTTCCTTCCTTAAGTTGTTTCGGTCAGGCATTTTGGTAATGGCAATGCAAAAGTAACTGGTAAGAAAACAAATGGAAGGGAATTCCTAGAGATAGTAGGATTTTTTTCAAGTTTTTATTAACAACTTCCATGATTATAAAAAAATATTCCATGGTAGCCAGGCGTAGTGGCGCACACCTTTAATCCTAGCATTCGGGAGGCAGAGGTAGGAGGATCGCCGTGAGTTCAAGGCCACCCTGAGACTCCATAGTGAATTCCAGGTCAGCCTGGGCTAGAGTGAGACCCTACCTTGAAAAACAAACAAAAAAATCCCATGGTAATACCCTCCCTCCCCCACTCTCCCCTTCTCATATCCCCTCCCCTTCTCAGTCTCTCTTTTATTTTGATGTCATGATCTTTTCCTCCTCTTATGATGGTCTTGTGTAGGTAGTGTCAGGCACTGTGAGGTCATGGATATCCAGGCCATTTTGTGTCTGGAGGGAGCACGTTTAAGGAGTCCTACCCTTCCTCTGGCTCTTACATTCTTTCTGCCACCTCTTCCACATTAGTAGTAGGATTTTTAACAGCCCCCCCCACACACAGCAGATCAGATGGTCTTTGATTATTCTTAGCATCTTTCCAGAGATCCTTGATAATTTCAGCATAAGTATACAAGCTTCTTAGAGATGACGATAGGAGTGGGAGTCAATCTTTTGTTTTTTTGTCATTTTCTTTTTATTTTTTTTTATATTTTATTTGTTTATTTGAGAGAGAGAGGCAAATGGAGGGAGAGGATGGGAACCAGGGTCTCCAGCCACTACAAACAAACTCCAGATGTATGTGCCACCTTGCACATCTGGCTTACATGGGTACTGGGGAATTAAACCCAGGTCCTTAGGCTTTGCAGGAAAGCACCTTAACTGCTGAGCCATCTCTCCAGCACCTTTTTTGTCATTTTTTAGTGCCATGTTGTAAAATCTTTAAAACACAAAAGAAAAAAAATGCCAAATCTTACAACTCAGTGGTGACTAACATTTCAACTCGACTCTTTTCAGATTTGGTTTTTCTGGGTTTTGTTTGTTTGTTTGTTTGTTTGTTTGTTTTGTTTTTTAAGGTAGAGTCTCACTCTAGTCCAGGCTGACCTGGAATTCATGATGTAGTCTCAGGGTAGCCTCGAACTCACAGCTATCCTCCTACCTCTGCCTCCCAAGTGCTGGGATTAAAGGCGCCTGGCTTCTTTTCAGATCTCTTGCTGCATTTTGAATGATACTACCACTTACTTCATCACAAATATATCATGCTACTGATTAAGTATTTTGCTATCAGACACTGGGATTATTCCCCACGGTCACTCATTTAAATAACTCTGTGATTACTATATTAAGTAAAGGTTGAAGAGATTGCATAGTGGTTAAGGCACTTGCCTGCAAAGCCAAAGGATCCAGGTTCGATTCCCCAGGACCCATGTAACCAGATGCCCAAGGTGGCACAAGTGTCTAGGTTTTGTTTGCAGTGACTAGAGGCCTTGACACACCCATTCTCTGCCTCTCTTAGTCTCTCAAATAAATAAATAAATGAAAGTATATTAAATAATAAACCTCTGTTCATATCTGATACTGCAGATTATTACAAGCATATTTATAGCTTGCTTATTATTCATTTATTTACCTGCTTATTGTGTTGGAGATAGAACCTAGGGCATTGCCCATGCTAGGCAGGTACTCTACCCCTGAGCTTCAGCGTTCTTGCTTGCTTACTTGCTTTTTGCTGTTTGCTTGTTCAAGGCAGGGTCTCACTCTAGCCCAAGCTGATCTGGAACTCACTCTGTAGTCTCAGGCTGGCCTCAGACCCATGCGTGACGATCCTCCTACCTCTGCTTCCTGAGTGCTGGGATTAAGGCGCTCACCGCCGTGTCCAAGTTAATTGACAGCTTTTTGACAGTTGTCCTCCAGAGAGAGATGAAGGTGACAATACCTGACATTACTGAGCACTTAATGAAGTCAAGGTTCTTCTGAGTGACCTTATGTCACCCTATTGTCACCTCCAGAAGGTGTAGCTTTTTTTTTTTTTTTTTTTCCTCTGAGGTAGGGTCTCTCTCTAACCCAGGCTGACCCAGGATTCACTATGTCGTCTCAGGGTGGCCTTGAACCCACGGTGATCCTCCTACCTCTGCCACGCGGGTGCTGGGATTAAAGGCGTGCGCCACCACGCCCAGCTCAGGTGTAGCTATTATGTCCATCTCACTGAACAGGAAACAAAAACTCAGAGACGCTAAATGAACTTGCACATGAGTGGATGTGGGTATGTACGCACTGCCGACATGTGATCTGACAGAGCCGCTAGGGGACATTGGCAGGAGCCTTTCACTTCTATTTCTCAGCTTTCACATCTTGAGCTATGAATAGGCATTACCTAGTCAAGCATATATATTAAAAAAAAAAAAAAACCAGGTATAGTGGTGCACGCCTTTAATGCCAGCACTCAGGAGACAGAGGCAGGAGGATCACCATAGTTTGAGGCCACCCTGAGACTACATAGTCAATTTCATGTCAGCCTGAGACAAAATGAGACCCTACCTTGAAAAACAAACAAACAACACAGTCAGTTAAAATACAAACAGAACAGGGATGAGGAGATGGTCCAGTGGGTGAAGTGCTTCTGTCTCAAGCAAGAAGAGCTGAGTTTGGGCTGGAGAGATGGCTTAGCAGTTAAGATGCTTGCTTGTAAAGCCAAAGGACCCAGGTTCGATTCCCCAGGACCCACATAAGCCAGATGCACAAGGTGGCACATGCGTCTGCAGTTCTTTTGCAGTAGCTGGAGGCTCTGGTGTTCTGGTGTGCCCATTCATTCTCTCTCTCTCTCTCTCTCTTTTTTTTGGTTTTTCGAGGTAGGGTCTCTCTCTAGCCCAGGCTGACCTGGAATTCACTATCGAGTCTCAGGGTGGCCTCGAACTCATGGCAATCCTCCCACCTCTGCCTCCCGAGTGCTGGGATTCAAGGCGTGAGCCACCACACCCGGCTCTTTCCCTCTCTCTATCTGTCAAATAGATACATAAAAATAAAATATTTTAAGACAGAAGAGCTGAGTCTGGATCCCTGGAATACACATAAAATGCCAGGCAGGATGGCGCGCTAGGGAGGTGAAGATAGGAGACACGTGAAGACAGGAGACCCGATTGACTAGACTCGAGGAGTTTTAGCTTCAGTGAGAGACTCTGTCTCAAAGAATACAGTGGAGAGCCTGGGATCCACATGAGCGCAGGGCAGGTGTGGTGGCGCACGCCTTTAATCCCAGCACTCGGGAGGCAGAGGTAGGAGGATCTCCGAGAGTTCGAGGCCACCCTGAGACTACATAGTGAATTTCAGGTCAGCCTGGGCTATAGTGAGACCCTACCTTGAAAAACCAAAAATAGTAATAATAATAATAATAATAATAATAATGTGGACAGAAATGGAGGAAGACACCCAACATTGACTTCTGCCCTGCACATACATGTGAGCGCACGCACATACAAACATGCACACACTACACACACACACACATTACCAAACATTCACTCAGCTCAGAACAGCCTTCGTCTGTGTCCCCAGGGTGCTCAGCTTCCTCAGCAGCTCCTCGGTGGACGTGAACATCATGGCCCCTTTTGAGATGCAACAACCGAAGCCTGGCCAAGTCTTGTTTGTCCTCAAGGACTGCCGACCCATCGTCACCGGGATCCACATGCACGCAGGGTAGGTACTAACCCAGGGGGGCTGGACACTAGGCTGGGCACAGTGTGCAGATAGAGTGTTTACCAGGCTTCCTGGAGCCACAGCCAAGATGCCCATAAACCATGCTGTGGCCTTTCCTTACATCCATGCTTCTTCTGGTCAGGTCTCTGTCTCAAGGAGTTTGGATTCCTAAGCAGAAGGGGACACCTTCTTGCTGGAAGCACAGATCTCCTCTGGTAACCACCTGCCTAGAGAGAGGCTCACTTGGAGGGATCCTGGGTGGGAACTCTGTCACATGACTGCTCAGGCTGGGTGCCGTCTCTTGATATGCCTGTGCGAGCTCTATAGGGGCACAGGATCCCTTGTCGTCATAGTTCATCTGCTCAGGACATACTGAGCCAGCAGGCACCGTGCTCTTGGAGACAGTGGGGAATGAGACCGTGAAGGACGTGTGGATGGATAAATAAAAGGGAAGATGGGTGGGAGGGCCTCTGGATGGAAGATGGGTGAGACTAGATGGAAGGTACATGGATGAATTCAAGTATGAGTGAAAGAATAGATTGAAGAGAGAAGAGATGAATTTGGTAGATTAAAAAGATCTTAATAGGGCTGGAGAGATAGCTTAGTGGTTAAGCACTTGCCTTTGAAGCCTAAAGACCCCGGTTCGAGGCTCGATTCCCCAGGACTCACATTAGCCAGATGCACAAGGGGGGGCACGCATCTGGAGTTTGTTTGCAGCTGCTGGAGGCCCTGGCGCGCCCATTCTCTCTCTCTCTCTATCTGCCTTTCTCTGTCTGTCACTTTTAAATAAATAAATAAAAATAAACAAAAAATTAAAAAAAAAAAAGATCTTAGTAGACTCTGGAAATCTAAGCTGGCTTCATTAGAAAAGGTCTGGAAATGCACCCTTGGTTCATTTAAGGGCAGAAAGCTAAAGGTTACTTAGATTCTCTAGCAAGTTCTTCAAACAGGCCATTGTCTAAAAAGATGTCTAGAGATAGGGCTGAACACCCGGCTACCTGGCTGGTGATCCCTGGAGCCATCGCCTTATGGTTAGGAAAATGCTGTGTGTCTCAGACAGCTGCTGTATTTCAGGACCGTGACATCTCAGTTGCTTCATGGGTAGCAAGAAAGAGACAGACTGGTCTAAGAAGTCAGCTCTGTAACTGCAATATCTCTATCACACATTCCAAGGCTCAGGGTCTAATGTGGAAGAGGTGGCAGAAAGAATGTAAGAGCCAAAGGAAGGGTAGGACTCCTTACAACGTGTTCCTCCAGAATGGCCTGGATATCCATGAACTCACAGTACCTGACACTACCTACACAAGACTATCATAATAGGAGGAAAAGATCATGACATCAAAATAAAAGAGAGGCTAATTGAGAGGGGGAGAGGATGTGATGGAGTTTCAAAAGGGAAAGTGGGGGGAGGGATGGAATTATCATGGGATATTGTTTATAATCATGGAAGTTGTTAATAAAATATAATTAAATTTTAAAAAAGAAGTCAGCTGTGTGGTTTCTGGGACTCTTTCTAGCTCCTAGACACCCTCCAGTCCATCTGTTTATTTTATTCACTTAATCTTCCTCCCTCTCTCTCTTCTCTGAAATTAAACCTCACATTTAGTCTACACTGCCCTGGAACTCACCACCTAGCCCAGACTGTCCATGTACTCTCAGCAATTCTCCTACCTCATCTTCCCAAGTATTGGTGGGATTTTAATTGTTGTTACCAGGGCTGGAGAGATGGCTTAGCAGTTAAGGCATTTGCTTGCAAAGCCAAAGGGCCTCGGTTTGATTCCCCAAGACCCACAGAAGCCAGATGCACAAGGGAGCACATGCATCTGGAGTTCGTTTACAGTGGCTAAATGCCCTGGCATGCCCATTCTCTCTTTCTCTCACTCTCTCTCTTTCAAACAAATAAAATAAAATTTAAAAAAGATCAAAAACTAATTGTTGTTGCCACACCTGGCTTTTATTTCATATTGTACAAATCATAAGCACAGAGAGGACATGCAAATTAGACAAGGTGACATAGTTGGGAAGTAGTGCAGTTGGAATCCAAGCAATATGTGGCTTTAACTATAAATTCGTCATCGAAATTCATATGTTCCTGGGCTTAGGTCAGTCCCTAGAACAGAAGGTGTTCCTCGTGGCTGTAATGATCATTTCTAATATTCTTATTTCCCTTCCCCAGTGTGCTCACCAAACAGATTCAATGGATGTTGAAGTGGACCTTGAACATCTCCTTACCAAACATAGTAAGCCTGACAAAGTGGTCCTAGCAGACAGACCGTGGACCTGCGCCGTGGGGGACGTGTGGTGATTGGCAGTACAGGAGGAAGCCTCACAGGCTAGGAGAGGCGATCGAGGCCTGTCTGCATCCTTCAGTCCCTTCATGGTGATACAAGGCCCCAGGGCAATGCTTGTAGCGCAGGACCACATTGCCAGGGCGGGGCGGGGTGGGCGCCAAGCCTGCCCTCACCAAGGCTCTACTCCTCTGCATTCCAGCTGTGCCCAGTGGTCCGATTCTGGTTCCATATCATCAATCAACAGTGGGCAGTCCTGTCAGGTAAGGTGGACTGTTGGCCTGCATACACTTTCTTTTTTTTTTTCTCAATTTTTATTAACATTTTCCATGATTATAAAAAATAACCCATGGTAATACCCTCCTCCCCCCCCCCCACTTTCCCCTTTGAAATTCCATTCTCCATCATATCCCCTCCCCCTCTCAATCAGTCTCTCTTTACTTTGATGTCATGATCTTTTCCTCCTCTTATGATGGTCTTGTGTAGGTAGTGTCAGGCACTGTGAGGTCATGGATATCCAGGCCATTTTGCGTCTGGAGGAACACGTTGTAAGGAGTCCTACCCTTCCTTTGGCTCTTACATTCTTTCCGCCACCTCTTCCGCATTAGACCCTGAGCCTTGGAAGGTGTGATCGAGATGTTACTCAGTACTCCAATCACTTCTTTCTAGCATTATGATACCTTCTGAGTCATCCCAAGGTCATTGCCATCTGAAAAGAGAAGATTCTCTACCCAAAGTGAGAGTAGCATTAATATAAGGGTATAAATATTAAGAGAAGTGCTTACTGGGCAGTTTGATAAGCACAGTATATACACTTATGCAGACATCAGCAGATGTTACACCCCTAGGGCTCATGACTACCCCTGTTCTAAGTTTTCATTATCAGGGATGTATTCCCCACCATGGAGCAGGCCTCCAGTCCAATTAGAGGGCAGTTAGAGGGCATGATAGACGTGCCACTATTGCACCCGTTGGCTCATTTGGCCTGGCTGGCCAATTATAAGGCTTGCAGTGCACACGCTTTCTTGGTTAGACCTATTGCAATAGGCACCCTACCTCCTGTTCCCTGTACACGGCTGCCAGAGGGACTTTTCTGAGTCACATCTGTGACCCAGTAGGGAGGGAAGGGTCACCTGCAAGCTCAGGGCTCGTGGTCAGGTCTTTTCCCGCAGTGGTGCCGGTCTTAGTTCCCTCATCCTCCTTCTGCTGCTCCGGCTGGGTGACCTCAGCCATCTCCACACACTCCAGGCTGCTTGGGGACATGAGCATTTCACTCTGAAAGAGACTCCCCACACCTTCATGCTGTGTCTGGAACATTCCTACAGCCCTTCCTCTAAGCTGTGGTTCCAATGTTTGCTTTCCCCAGGACTCCCCTCCTCAAGAAATCCACAGCCCTATGGACACCCACTTATACTCTGACAGGGTCGTGCGGGAACTTCCCACCTCTCGGCTGTCCCTTCTAGGAGGTCCTTGGGGGTGGGACTCAGCTGGTGACTCTCTTGCATGAGTCACATAGCCCTGGTTGGATGCAGAGATAAGACCCCCAAATTAACTCTGCTGATGCGTGAATGGGAATGAACAATGCGGTGGACAGAAGTACAAGTTAATGATAAAACAGAAAAGCAGAAGGAGGGATAGGAAATGGGGAGGGAGATGATGGAGGGAGGGGGGATGAGTCAGTGGAGGGGAAGGAGGGATTTAGGTGGTTGGAGGGTGGAAGGAAAGTGAAGGAGAGATGTAAAAGAAGCTTGAAAGGTAAAGGACAGGGTTTGGCGCTGTAGCTCAGCAGTATAGCTCTCGCCCAGCACGTGCAAAGCCTTGAGTTCAAACCTGAGCACCACAAAAACAACCTAAAACTTGTATGTTAAAAAAATGTGAGCCAGGCGTGGTGGCGCACACCTCTAATCCCAGCACTCGGGAGGCAGAGGTAGGAGGATTGCCATGAGTTCGAGGCCACCCTGAGACTCCATAGGGAATTCCAGGTCAGTCTGGGCTAGAGTGAGACCGTCCCTCAAAAAAACAACAAAAAAAAAGTGAAGATTGGGCATGGTGTCTCACACCTTTAATCCCAGCCCTCGGGAGGCAGAGGTAAAAGGGTCACTGAGTTTGAGACCAGCCTGAGACGATGTAGTGAATTCCAGGTCAGCCTGGGCTAGAGACCCTGCCTTGAAAAAAAAAAAAAAAGTGAAGGAAAGGGCTTGGAGATGACGTAGTGAATAGAAGCCTTGCCACACGAGTGTGAGTAGCCTAGTTTAGATCCCCAGAACCCATGTAAAACCAGATGCTGCAATGCAGACATCCACAATACCAATGTGCCTATGGCAAGAAGGTAGGCAGAGACAAGAGAATCACCCAGAAGCTCACGGGCCAGCTAGCCCGCGGATGCAGCAGTGAGCACGACGCTTGAGAGATCCTGCCTCAAGCAAGGTGGGAGGTGAGGACCGACCCCCAGCTTGTCCTCTGGCCTCCACACACGTGTTGTGGCTCATGCACAAGGGTACTCACACACATGAAAGCACATGCATACACACTCCCGCGAAAGGTAGAGGGTAGATAGGTAGGAGGGGATAAAGGAAGAGTGGATAATAGAATAAGAGGAGAAAAGAAGGAAGGATCAGTGGGTGAACGGTGAAGGGACTGAGGGGAACACAGATGATGGCTGGATGAAGTAAGTGAGGAATGGGGAGAAAGACCATCCCAGGATGTGCCGGAAAGTGAAGCGTGTCAATGGACAGATCTATGACAGATCGATTACTGGACACGGATAGGCAGAAAACCATAAGCTGGTGAGATGGATGGTTAAAGGGAGAGGAAAAAGGAGGTCGGGCAAGTTGGGCAGATAGACGTGTTGCGAGTTCGAATTAATAATAATCGAGACCACCCAGTTGAGAAGTTAAAAGGGAGAGTCTTTATTGGCTGGCCAGAGACTGCACAGAGCACAGAACTTGCTCCTGAGGCGCAGCCCCTACCATTGGGTTTAGCAGCATTTTAAAGGCAAAAAACCACAATATGCATGGCGGTTTAGAAAGTCCCCAATCATCTTTTAAAAAAATATATTCTATTGTTGTGCCATGACCCCTGACCAGGAGCCAAGACCCCCGGTCACCCAGGAGTCACCTAGAGGACCGCCACAGAAGCCGAGACACTCGAATGTAAAAGCAACAGGTTTCTTTTAATGTCAAGCTTAAGCAGGGACTCAATCCACACAGACTGACGCAGCGGGAGTGGGAGAGAGCCCCAACCTTCTAAAAGTAGGGGTTTATAAAGGAAAAGAGTGGGAAGGGGGCAAAAGGGTTACATCACATAGCATCTTTTAAAATGATTGGTTCCAAGAAGGCACGCACGGGAACATTTCTAGTTGCTCATCTCTGGTCAGCAGACTACTTGCAGATCCTATCTTTTGCAAGGGGCCGGAGGCCCCCAGAGCTAAGTATTTCTGGAATGTCCTGTTGAGCAAGCAAGCATGAGTTTCAGAAGCAAAGGTTGGCACTTTAATCAGTTAGTTCCTTATCTGAGCCAGCCCGGGATCCTCCTTTGTTCACAATGGTTTGTCCTACAATGGCAGTGTCATTGTTTAATTAGTTACATGTTATTTCTTTCTGGTCTCTCACTATTAAGAGCCCCAAACTGCATTTTTTTTTTTTTGCAAAAGGAAGCGAGCCTGGTTGCATAAGCTGCAACTAGCTGTTAGCATGAAGCCTGGAACAGTCCTTTGGGTCCCCAGGTGTCTGGGCAACAAACCCACATTATCATCTCAGCTGCTCATTCCTGGAACCATTTATTGACCTGTCGCTCTTCTCGGAATCACCCATTGACCTGAAAAATTTAAATTTTCAAAAACTAAAAAAAAAACAGCTCAGGGCTGGAGGGATGGCTTAGGGGTTAAGGCATTTGCTTGCAAGGCCAAAGGACCCAGGTTCGATTCCCCAGGACAGAGCCACAAGGAGGCGCGCGTGTCTGGAGTTCGTTTGCAGTGACTAGAGGCCCTGGCGCGCCCATTCTCTCTCTCTCCCCCTGTTTCTCTGTCAAATAAATAAGTAAAACTAATTTTTTGAAAAAAGCTCAGAATGGTTACTCTTAGGCTAAATTTCTGGAGACTGCTTCAGATGGCAAGATGAAGAGAAGAAGGATGGTAGAAAGTCAAACAGGCTGCAGTTTGACTGGGCAGGCGGAAGGAGCGCCCCTACTGTAGGAGAAATGGGCCACTGCTAAGTGGGGGGCATCCGTTGCCCTCAAGCCACTAGGCTCTGGGGCCTCAGTGTGTTTTCAATGGGCGGAGGCTAATCCGCTGCTCCTCTCAGTTTAATCTTGCATGTCTTCTCTGTCCTGCTTTCCATGGTCACCTCTGCCCTCCAGAAATCCTCTCGTTCAATTTGCTTGAGACTGTCAACTCGCCTGTCTCCCCAGTGACCCTGCCACCTGAGCAGCATTACAGCCTGGACTTTAAGGTAAGAGCAGCTGGTTCTGTTGCAGAGGTTCTCTGGAAACATCACTCCAGGGGAGGGGCGGGGTGGGCAAAGAGCCTGAGATTGCTCTCCAAAGAAGCTCTGACCTCGAGCTGAGATTTTATCTTCATTTTATAGTTTCCATAGCTGAGGGGAGGAGTAAGTGAACAAACGAAATGTGGCAATTTGCTTATCAATCACTTCTGTAGTCAGGCCACCCTAACAATGAAGTCTATGTTCACTTTGTTTTAGCTTAAACTGTCTTTGCTTCTTCTATGTCCCTCTGGGCCCTTTCTGCACAGCTATCTCTTTGGGATTTTTCCAATCTGCTGACAAAGATAAGTTTTAGCTCCTCAGCAATTAATCTTACAGTAACACATTGAATCAGATCAACTTTGCACTTCTTTTCTACCACAGTTCCTATGAAGGAATCAGAAGAGCCATCTCCCCATCAGAGGTTTCCCCCGCTGGGAATGTTTTCTTGGCTATCAGTGAGAATGGTTCCACAGCCACATAAAGTTATCACGGTCTATCCCTTCCAAGATACACGTTTCCCTGTGTTGTAGACTTGGAGTTTCTGGAGTTGGAATGGATCTTCTATTCAACACTATACCATAGTATACTAGTTTAATTGGATTTTTTTTCTTTTCTTTTTTTTTTTTTTTTTTTTTTTTTGTTTTTCAAGGTAGGGTTTCACTCTAGTCCAGGTTGACCTGGAATTCACTATGTAATCTCAGGGTGGCCTCAATCTCATGGCAATCCTCTAATTGGGAAAAAAAAAAAAAATTTTTGCCTTAGGCTTTTAGCATTTTTACTTATTTGTTTGTTTGACAGAGAAAGAGGGAGAATGGGAGCGCCAGGGCCTCCAGCCACTGCAAACGAACTTCAGACGTGTGCACCCCCTTGTGCATCTGGCTAACATGGGTCCCAGGGAATCGAACCTGGGTCCTTTGGCTTTGCAGGCAAATGCCTTAACTGCTAAGCCATCCCTCCAGCCCTGGAAAATTTTTTAATGTCTTGGTTGGGGGAGGGTGGCTAGAGAAAAGGCTCAGTTGGTAAAGTACTTGCCACATTGTAAGCATTCAGACCTGAGTTTGAACCTCCGACATCCATGTAAAAGCTGGGGTTGTGGTCCGTACCTGCAATCCTCGCATTATGGAGAAGTTGGAAGATCTCTAGAGCTTTCTGGTTTGCTAGTCTAGCCAAATTGGTGACCCCCAGGTTCAGTTAGAGATCCTATCTTTAAAAAAAAAATAGGTGGAGGGACTGGAGAGATGACTTAGCAGTTAAGGCACTTGCCTGCGGAGCCTAGGGACCCAGGTTCAATTCCCTAGGACCCATGTGAGCCAGATGCACAAGGTGGTGCATGCATCTGGAGTTCATTTACAGTGGCTGGAAGCCTTGGCAAACCCATTCTCTCTCTCTCTTGCTCTCACTTTCTCTTTCTCTCAAATAAATAAATAAAAATAAAATATTAAGAATATATTTAAACCCCACTTCACATGTCATTATGGTCCATTAAAAGATGTATATGCTGGGCTGGAGAGATGGCTTAGTGGTTAAGCGCTTGCCTGTGAAGCCTAAGGACCCCGGTTCAAGGCTCGGTTCCCCAGGTCCCACGTTAGCCAGATGCACAAGGGGGCGCACGCGTCTGGAGTTCATTTGCAGAGGCTGGAAGCCCTGGCGCGCCCATTCTCTCTCTCTCCCTCTATCTGTCTTTCTCTCTGTGTCTGTCGCTCTCAGATAAATAAATAAAAATTAAAAGATGTATATGCTAATCAATGGTATTTAATATGAAGTAATAATTAGGCAAGAAAATACCAGGCATACAACATCCAGCACAGATCAGGAACTCAAAAAAATGGTGGCTTATCTTGCTTTTGTCCTTGATTTAAAAACACTTAAAGCAATCAAATTTACTACTTGGCACCTCTATTCATAGGGACCTCAGAAGAATGAGGCAGGGGTCCATGGTGGGCTTGCCTGCATCCACCCCGCCCTAGCTTCTTTAGAGCCATGGCATTATCTTACCAAGAACTCAGGGACATTCCTGAATTGTGGAGAAGGCACCTTCCCCTACTGGGTGGGATCTTGGGGCCAACAGCTCCCTGCCGCCCAGCACTCTGCTGCCCAGGACTAGCGTCTAGATTTTAGGAACTGCCACCAACTCAGTGTCTGACCTGAGCAAAGCTATTCACGTCTTGCATTCTTTTTTAAAAAAATATTTTTTATTTTTATTTATTGATTTGGGAGGGAGGGAAAGAGGAAGAGAAAGAGAGAGAGAAAGAATGGGCATGCCAGGCTAACGTGGGTCCTGGGGAATTGAACCTGGGTCCTTTGGCTTTGCAGGCAAACGTCTTAACCACTAAACCATCCCTCCAGCCCCCACATCTTGCATCCTTTTTCCTTGTCTATCATCTATCCTTTCGTTGCAAGGATGCTGTGAGGCCTACGTGAGTCACAAACGTCCATCACACAGCGTACTTAATGTGGGGTTTCTGATTTTTCTTAGGACAAAAACTTCCCTGCTTCGTTCATCAGCTGGCTGATTAAAAGTAAGTTTTCTTTCTCACCTCCCCCTTCTCCCCCTTTGGTCCCCAATCACACTTCCCTCTTCTGTGTTGAACATCCTTCCAGAAGGTTGCTGGAAGCAAGTGTCACATTGACTTTTCCTGGTGAGATGCGAACAGGTGTCTATTCACTCCCAGAGAGGGCTCCAGCAACAGACCAAAGTAACCGCTGTGCCAGAGTGACTCACAGCACGTGGGTGACTCAAAGGTCGCTGCACTGAAGCCCACCCCAGCCTGGGCGACGCTCACAGAAGCCCCATCCCTGAGCTCATTGCACAGCTCACAGGCAGCTCAGAGCCTCTGTCTCCCTGTTACAGGAATTCATGAGTCAAGGAGAATAATCAGGCAAGATCCGCTTCAGAGAAAGGGAGTCTTTACTCGTGCGCAGTCCTCTGCTGCACCACGACAAGGGCTCTGAGCTCGGATTGTGCTGGAGTTACATACCTTTTGCAATCTTTTGAACTCTCCCTCGCTTAGAGCAGGGGAGATTAAATACAGGCTGCTATCTTCTGAGATAAGGTAGTTATGGATTGTCCAAAGAGGTCAGGCTCAGAGCCACAGAATTCTTGGCTAACATCAGAGGAATCCCCCTGCCGTAGTTTCAAAGGAGGGAAGTGCAACATCTATCGCTTCGCTGGAAATCCCAGAAGCATTTACATTTCTTATAGATACATTGGTTATTTCCCATCTAAACTAATATAAGCTAGAAACATTAGATATGTGGTTTTTCTTCAATATCCCTGCAATTGTTTACGGTTTTTATAACTTTGGGGAGTGGTCTCCTGGCTTTTCTAAATTTCAGCTTTCCTAGACTTGTTTACTTCCTGAGTCTCGTGAGCCTCCTTCCTCCTTCCAAAAGGGAATGTGAAATCCAAGGAACCTGATGCACAGCAACAGGAAAAGAATTTTGGGAGCCGGGCGTGATGGCGCACGCCTTTACTCCCAACACTCAAGAGGCCAATGTAAGAGGATCACTGAGTTCAAGGCCACCCTGCCTGAACTGCTTCACACTGGGTTAGCGTTCCTGAAGCCAGGCTCCTGGAAGCCAGCTCCGGTGTTACGACAGGGCTCCTGAGATAGCCCACCCTGGAGCGAGTATGCATCAGTGGGTCAGTAGGACTGTCCACTGATCTTTGTTAAAGAAAAAACGTGGTATAGTCCTTGGTTAGTGCCTCAGCAGGATTCCTGAGTTCTCTTACACTACAGTCATTAAGATTCCTCAGTGACCAGTGTTTCCATGCAGTTCCTGAGGTAGCCCGCTTTATAGTAACTACTATTGCAGCCAAATGCTAAGGCTATTCTTTTCCATAGCGATGGGTGTTAGGGTATAATTCTTGGGATAGCCCACTTCCATAGTTAAGAATAGAGTGGGCCTCCTGAACCAACCTACTATATTAACTGCTTATTACTATGACAAAATACACCATTTAAAAAAGCAATGTGAGCCAGGCATGGTGGCACATGCCTTTAATCCCAGCACTGGGGAGGCAGAGGTAGGAGGATTGCCATGAGTTCGAAGCCACCCTGAGATTACATAGTGAGTTCCAGGTCAGCCTGGACTAGAGTGAGATCAGGAAGAAAGGGTTTGTTTTGGTTCACGGGGTGAGGGCATGGCCCATCGTGACAAGGATGGTAGATGGCAAACTCGTGAGGCGGCTGGTCTCAGTGCACCTGCGGTCAGGAGGCAGAGAGAGCTCCATGCTGGAGCTCAGCTTCCTTTCTCCTCTTTATTCTCTCCGGGACTCCACTCTGTTGACGGTGCCACCCACATCCAGGGGTTTTTCCCCCACCACAGTGAAGCCTTCCTGAGAATACCCTCACAGACATGCCCAGAGGTTAACCCATAGTGGATTCTAAATCTGGTCAACCACAAGGGTTAACCATGACACCTACTCCGTGGTCCATCATCTTACTGTGGGCCTCCTGCGGTGACTCACTCTTTTACTGAAATTGCTGGGTTTACACCCAGTAATGATCAGTGCTATGGGCTCTCTCACTCCACAGACAAGACTGCTATAGTAGAATTCCTAAAAGACGTCACCGCAGTTATCCATTTTCGGAGTATCTCACTGCGTAGTAAAGACATTACTAGTGGATTTCTGGGCTAGCCCATTCCCTTGATGGTCGTGTCAGGCTGTCGCAGTCTTGGAAGTATAGCGAAGTTCCGGGGCTCTCCCACGTTGGAGCGCAGAGCATTTCTGGGGTTTTCCACCCTTCTTCTTCAACCAGGTCAAGTGACTTCTGAGTTGAGAGAAATTTGTTTAATCATTGTTCTTCCTTCCCATTTCCTCTGCCCCCGTGCCCACTGCTAAGGTTGGACTGGAGTCAGGGGAGGTGGGTAAAGGAGAAGAGGGGTCCTGGCCCCACTTTTGGACTGTCACCGTAGCGTGCCTTGGCCATTTCTGTCTCTCTCGGCTTCTTCCTGAGGTAGGTCTCAGTCAGGAAGAGAAGGGCAACCTGTTGTGCCTGGGGGAGTCGGCGGGGGGGGGGGACCCTCCTGCTGAGAGCTCTCCGTGGGCATTGAGAAAGCCAGGAAACCTTCGGCCAACTTTCTACAAATCCTGTTCTTTCTCTAGGCTCTCTTTCCAAGTGCTATGAATCCCCAATCTCTGAAGGCTTTTATTCAATGGGAAATATTTAGGGACATGGGAAAGGGAACAAGATGAGGGGCCTGGGGCATCTAGCAAAACCACAGCCATGACAGGTCTTCCTTATGACAGCCAGTTTCTTTGAATATCTAATGTCCCCTATTTGTGTCTTCTAATCTCCTCCTGCCGCTGTCAGCTACACGTTGTCAGTGTCCAGCCCCCATCTGGAGAACGAGGACGAGAGAGACCAGGCAGGACAGGAGACAGATGCTCAAACACTGAGTGCCATGGTGGAGCTCACTCGGCTTAGGTGGTTTGGACCTTGGTCTGCCCTCCAGTGATCTTCCATAGCCACCCTCCGCCCCCACCAGTCCCTTCCATGGGGCTTGGCTTTGCACACACTGAAGCTTATCAAAGGAAACCTTCCCACGGGCAGGCATTCTGGAACAGGGTGGCTGGAGGCAGCCAAAGGCATGAGCTCAAACAGGGCAAGAACAGCGAACAGCCCTCCACTTCAGACAGTGGGTGGGATTTTGTCTGAAGCCAATGAGCAAGGGAGGTACTTGGCTTTTTGGTAAGATGTGCAAACCAGGAGTCAGGCCTGGCTCTGGGTCTTTTGGAACTAAAGAAAACAGGATGCTTAGAGGACTCGGTCTCTGGAGTCCTGGCCCCGAACCGTGGCTATCCCACATTGCTGCACCTGGGCCTTTTTCTCTTAAATTAAAACCAGGCTCCAAAGCTATGTGAGGTTCACTTCAGGATCTGTCTGGGGACAGATGGAAGAATAATTAGAATTCTAGAAGGTCAGAGTCCTGGCTTTAAAGAATAAGAAGTCCCCAGACCTTGGCCACAGGTGAGCAGGCG
The DNA here is from genome assembly GCF_020740685.1 of Jaculus jaculus. NCBI lineage: Eukaryota > Metazoa > Chordata > Mammalia > Rodentia > Dipodidae > Jaculus > Jaculus jaculus. Next base: position 112,062,231 of record NC_059109.1, read on the forward strand.
CTCCAGGCCCTGGTTCCACATCGTCCAAGCCCTGAGCACGTTCTTTGCAGAGAAGGGTCATGGTGCAGTTGTGTGTTCTCTGAAGGGGGTGGCTCCTGCGTAACAGGGAAAGGCACACAGGCTTTGGAGTCTTGGGCAGATCTGAGTTCAAATCCCATGCCCCCACTGACTCTGAGACTTTGTATCTTCTTCCATAAAATGGGAGCATCTGTCCAATAAGATAACCATGACAAAAACGCAGGGCAAAAATCTAAGCACAAAACCTGCATGGTCGGATTGTGCAACCCTTACCAGGCAGAAGGAAGGGCTGGAGAAAAAGTAGGAAGTGGGCAGGATCCTCAGGAGCTGCCCCTCACAGACAAACCCTGAACAAGCCCAGGCTGGGAACTGCGTGAGCTTCCTCTGCTCTGTTGCTCCTGGCCTGAGGGAGGCCAGGCAGAGAGACTTGGTTGGGTCAGGGCAGGCGCAGTTCCCATGTTGGCCACCAGGGGAAGCCATGACCTATAACCCATGTTTCTCACTCTAGCCTACAACCAAAGGGCAAGTCGCAATTTGTGTTTCCAAAACGGCAGAGTAGTACATTTAATTTCACTGTGCCTCAGTGTCCCCACTGAAAAGTAGAACTAATAATAACGATAATTCATTGGGTTTTCCTCTAGCCAACCGTGGATCATATAAAAAGCAATTTTTAAAAACTATTTATCTATTTTATTTATTTGAGACAAAGACAGGAAGACAGAGAGACAAAGAGAAAGTGAGAATTGAGCACGCCAGGGCCTCCAGCCACTGCAAATGAACCCCAGATGCATGCGCCACCCTGTGCATCTGGTTTACGTGGGAACTGCTGAATTGAACCTGGACCTTTAGGCTTTGCAGGCATATGCCTTAACCACTAAGCCATCTCTTCAGCCCTAAAAAGAAATTTTATTAGCATATGTTGGTTATACAAAATGATGGACTTTGTAATGACATTTTTATTCAAGACTTGACCATACTGACCCCCTGCTGCCTTTTACATGCTTCCATATCTCTAGTCTCCTTCCCAAAAAGTCCCTTTCTACTTCCATGTTGCATATATGCATATAAATATAAAATCTCTGATGCCATAATAATACTATTACGGATAATATTATGGGACTGTGTAAAAATTTAAAACTCCGAAAGGGGAAGGATAAAAGTCAACAGAGTGAAGAGACAGCCTACAGCATGGGGAAAATCTTTGCCAGATATACGTCCAGCAGGGAATTCATATTTAGAATCTATAAAGAACCCCCAAAATTAAACACCAACCCCCTCCCCAAGTCATTCAATCAATAAATTGGCAAATTAATTAAACAGATGGTTCTGAAAAGAAGACATAAGGGCTGGAGAGATGGCTTAGCGGGTAAGGCGTTTGCCTGTGAAGCCTAAGGACCCATGTTCGATCTCTATCCAGATCCCATGTTAGCCAGATACGCAAAGGTCACCCATGTGCACCAGGTGTCGCAAGCATCTGGAGTTCGATTACAGTGGCTGAGGGTCTGGCATGCCAATTCTCTCTCTTTCTCTTGCTCACTCACTCTGTTAAAAAAAAAAAGAAGAAGAAATAAAAATGGCCAATCTATACTTGTAAGAAGAAGCTCAACATCCTTAGCCACCTGGGAGATGCAAGGCAAGAGTACACTGAGATTCCATGTCACCCCAGTCATAATGGCTGGCTTCCAGGAATCAAGTGGCAATACATGCTGGTAAGGATGTGGGCACAGAGGAGCCCTGATTCACTGTTGATGAGAACGTACACTGGTAGGGCCATCATGGAAGTCAGTGTGGAAGTTTCTCAAGAAATTAAAACTAGAAAGCTGGAGAGATGGCTCAGCAGTTAAGGGGCTTGCCTGCAAACCCTAATGACCAGGGTTTGATTCCCCAGTACCCACGTAAAGCCAGATGCACAAAATGGTGCATGTGACTGGAGTTTGTTTGTAGTGGCTAGAAGCCCTGGCATGCCCATTCTCTTCCTGTCTCTCTTCTCTCTTTCTCTCTCTGCTTGCAAATAAAATAAAATGGGGGGAAAAAAGACAAAAGAAAAACCTAAAACTAGGAGTATGATATGACCCGGCTAAATAACTCCTGAGTATGCACCCAGAGAACCCAAGTCAGCATAACCGATAAACGCCTGGGCCTCCCTGTCGGCTGCTGCGCTGTGCCCAAGAGCGGAGTTATGGAACCTGCTAGATGTCCATCAACAGATCGATGACTCATTCTTTTCTATGCCTGAATGAAACTTCATTCACGTTTTCTTTAACCATGCACGTGTCGATAGACATCTAGACTGGTTCCCTTCCCTACTGTAAATAGTGCAGCAATAAACATTCATGCGCAAGGATCTCTGTGGCACGTCAACTTCAAAGGCCTCAGGTCTACACCCAGGATCACATGTTTGGTGTTTAGTTTTTGAAGAACCTTCTTTCTACCTTCCACAGTGGCTGCACGGGATTTACCATTTCTCTTTCCTCACACCCTCCACATTTAGTGTTGTTTATTTTCTTTTTTTTTTTTTAATTTTTTTGTTTTTTATTTATTTGAGAGCGACAGACAAAGAGAGAAAGAGGCCGAAAGATAGATAGAGAATGGGCACTCCAGGGCCTCTAGCCACTGCAAAGGACCTCCAGACGCATGCGCCCGTTGTGCATCTGGTTAACGTGGGACCTGGGGAATCGAGCCTCGAACCGGGGTCCTTAAGCTTGCCAGGCAAGCGCTTAACCGCTAAGCCATCTTTCCAGCCCTGTCTTTTATTTTCTTAATGACGGCCAAGTTGCATTTTTCCTTGTTTTGTTTTGTTTGCTTTTCAAAGTAGGGTCTCACTCTGGCCCAGGCTGACCTGGAATTCACTGTGTAGTCTCAGGATGGCCTGAAAGTCACTGTGATCCTCCTACCTCTGCCTCTGGAGTGCTGGGATTAAAGGCATGTGCCACCACGCCTGGCTTATTTTCATTTTTCTGAGAGCAAAGGATATTGCACATTTTTTCAAACAGTTATTAGCAATTTGTATTTCTTCTTTTGAGAACTTTCAGTTCATTTTATCTGCTCAATTATTAATGGAGTAATTTGTTTTCTTGGTGCTTGCAGTTTTTAAAATATATATATTCTGGATGTTAATCCTTTATTTTATGTATGCTTGGTTTTTTCCTACTCTGCATTGTCTCCTCACTCCAGTGAAGTATTTCCTTTGTTGTGCAGACTTCCCTAATTTCATGCAACCCCATTGGTCAGTTCGATTCTTACTCAGAAAGCCTTTGACTGTGCCTATATCATGAAGTCTTTTCCCTATGTTTTCCTTTTTTAAGAAAATGTATTTTTAAAAATTTATTTGAGAGAAAGTGGCAAATAGAGAGAATGGGTATAACCACGACCTTCAGTCACTCACTGCAAACGAACTCCAGATGCATGAGTCACCTTGTGCATCTGGCTTATGTGGGTCCTGGGGGATTGAACCTGGGTCCTTTGGCTTTATAGACAAGTGCCTTAACCACCAAGCCATCTCTCTAGCCCTTCCCTGTGTTTTCATGTGTCAGTTTCAGAGTTTAAGTTCTTACATGAAAGTCCTTGGTCCACTTTGAGTTGAATTTTGCGCACAGTGGGAGATTGTGATCCAGTTCCATTCTACATGTCCAGTCTTCCCAGAACTATTTGTTGAAGAGGCTGTCTTCTCTCAAATGTTTTTAGTGGTGCTTTTGTCAAAAATCAGGTGGATGTAACTGACTGGGTTTATTTCTGGGCCCTGATCTCTTCCACTGGTGTGCTTTGTGCTGGTGCATTGCTCTGGTGATTACTGTGGCCCTGTGGTGTAGTATGAGGGACCATGACGACTCCAGCATTGTCCAGGACTTCTTCAGTCACGGGTCACTGAGTGCAGCCCTTACAGCTGTTCCCCGCAAGTATTTGTCACTATTCCTGCTTTGCACATACGGAAACCGAGGCTCCCAGTGGTTAATTGCCTCACTTACTTCCACACAGCCTGCAGGAGGCAGAACCGAGCTCAACGCACGTGTTCCGTAGAGGGCAGGGGCTGGAAGGGAAGGTGTTTAGGCCTTTGGGTGCTCTGCTATGTCCTCATTTTCTCCACTGCTACCTCACAGGATCGGAGCTCCCTCGCCACCTGCTGCCTCTGACTCTATGTGTTGTGACACAGCCCAGAGCCCATATCCCGGTGGTCACTGAGGCCACGTCCTGCCACAAATGAATGATCTCAAGCCATGGAGTCTCCCCATCAGCTCAAAGCCTCCCAAAGCTCAGGTCCTTCTGACATCAGGCCCATACCTGATTGCACAGGTAACATCTGTTTTCTCAACACTTTTATCAGGACCCTCTGTGTAAAGGACCTGAAGGACCCTGCTGCCTGGGCCAGACAACTGTGCAAAGAGCAGGGAGAAGAAGCAAGTGGAGTCAGCAGCCACTGTGTCATCCTCACAGCCTCAGAGGCCCAGGCATGAAGGCTCAGATGAAGGACAAGGCCTCCCTCTGGTACCCAAGGATCCACTAGGCGAGGCTCTTGGGAAACGCTTCCTCAACGATGCGCACCCTTCCAGGCCGGTCACACTCGACAGAGATCTGTTTATGCGGATCTGACAAGTTGCTCTGCACAGCATTAGTGGAGGGTCACGCTGTAAGCAGAAAGTTAAACAACAGGAGTTCCCTCCTTTCTACTAAGAATGTAGTCGAGACAGGCTCAAGAGTCTCCCTTCTCAGAAAGAATAAAGGCCACCCTGGAGTCACATGCCCTCCGGTTCCCTCCTTCCTTCTCTCTCCCAGCTCAGACAAGCTCCCTGGGGCACCAGTTAGTCAGCCTTGACCAAACTGCATGAACCACCAGTGCAGATTCAGGTCAGAGGAGCTGAGATGGGGCAGGGCCTGTGCTCCTGTGAGCAGCATGCTTCTTTCTTTTAGATAGGGCCACCCTTTCTGTTTCTGTGACTTATAGTGGTCATCCCCGGCAGAGCAGCCCCCCTGCGCCCCCTCCTGGCAGTTCTGCAGCAGTCAACGTGCAGAAAAAAAACAGAGATCAAGGCAGATATAACCGCATTCTGGTCATGGTCGCCACCCTAGGCCTCTGCCCTTCCACCTCACCTTTCCTTCAGGTGGGTTTTCATAATGGCCAACTACTGTTTTCCCTTGCCCTGTCCACTGTGATTGGCTGAAGAGTTCAGCAAGCTGACCTCAGCCAGGGTGGCGGGAGTCAGTGCTAGAACCACTGAAGAGACACTTAGGAAAGAAATGGCCTCTTCCTGCTGAAGTGAGTATGGCATCCATCTCTGCCATCCCTTCACACAGAGTCAGTGTGAAGCCAGAAGCCAATGCTGACGAAAGCAGAGGCCAGTCGTGGAGAGGGGAAAAAGAAAAGATCATTAAGAATTCTTTCAGTATCTGGAGTCAGCCAGGCCTGAAAACTACAAGCCCTGTAGGAGTCCCCTTCACACTTAGGTCACTGGCTTGTATCACCCACATCACAGATAACCCTGGCCAGTGCAACTGACAAAGATGTTGTAGTCTGCCCTTCTGTGTGCACCACCGCGGGGGAGGGGAAGATGGATGACAAGCAGAGCTGGGCACATGTCTGTGGGCAGGACGGGGGATTTGCACGTGTGACTTCCTGGCTCTGGTTCTAAGTGTACCTGGTACTGAGAGAGGCTGAGAGGAGTGGTCCAAAGGAGATAGAAGTTTGGGAGCTGAGATGTCCCAGACGTGAATCCTGCAAGGAACCCATGAGTGAGGAGAGTGATAGTGACATTTCTCCCCTGCCTTTGCTTCCCCTTTCATTGGGTGGCACCATGTCACGTTTAAGTGTTTCCATTGCTCCTTTGATTTAGAGCGTTCCCAGGTCTTCATGTAAGGATGATCAGTGGTGTAGAGGAGGTGAGGCACTGGCTCAGGATGAGCAGTGGTGTAGAGGAGGTGAGGCACTGGCTCAGGATGAGCACCGGTGTAGAGGAGGTGAGGTACTGACTCAGGAGGAGCAGTGGTGTAGAAGAGGTGAGGTACTGGCTCAGGATGAACAGTGGTGTAGAGGAGGTGAGGTACTGACTCAGGATGAGCACTGGTGTAGAGGAGGTGAGGTAATGACTCAGGATGAGCAGTGGTGTAGAAGAGGTGAGGTACTGGCTCAGGATGAGCAGTGGTGTAGAGGAGGTGAGATACTGGCTCAGGATGAGCAGTGGTGTAGAGGAGGTGAGGTACTGACTCAGGATGAGCAGTGGTGTAGAGGAGGTGAGGTACTGGCTCAGGATGAGCACCGGTGTAGAGGAGGTGAGGTACTGGCTCAGGATGAGCAGTGGTGTAGAGGAGGTGAGGTACTGGCTCAGGATGAGCAGTGGTGTAGAGGAGGTGAGGTACTGACTCAGGATGAGCAGTGGTGTAGAGGAGGTGAGGCACTGGCTCAGGATGAGCAGTGGTGTAGAGGAGGTGAGGCACTGGCTCAGGATGAGCAGTGGTGTAGAGGAGGTGAGGTACTGGCTCAGGATGAGCAGTGGTGTAGAGGAGGTGATGTACTGACTCAGGATGAGCAGTGGTGTAGAGGAGGTGAGGTGCTGGCTCAGGATGAGCAGTGGTGTAGAGGAGGTGAGGTACTGACTCAGGATGAGCAGTGGTGAAGAGGAGGTGAGGTACTGGCTCAGGATGAGCACCGGTGTAGAGGAGGTGAGGTACTGGCTCAGGATGAGCAGTGGTGTAGAGGAGGTGAGGTACTGACTCAGGATGAGTAGTGGTGTAGAGGAGGTGAGGTACTGACTCAGGATGAGCAGTGGTGTAGAGGAGGTGAGGTGCTGGCTCAGGATGAGCAGTGGTGTAGAGGAGGTGAGGTACTGACTCAGGATGAGCAGTGGTGTAGAGGAGGTGATGTACTGACTCAGGATGAGCAGTGGTGTAGAGGAGGTGAGGTGCTGGCTCAGGATGAGCAGTGGTGTAGAGGAGGTGAGGTACTGACTCAGGATGAGCAGTGGTGAAGAGGAGGTGAGGTACTGGCTCAGGATGAGCACCGGTGTAGAGGAGGTGAGGTACTGGCTCAGGATGAGCAGTGGTGTAGAGGAGGTGAGGTACTGACTCAGGATGAGCAGTGGTGTAGAGGAGGTGAGGTACTGACTCAGGATGAGCAGTGGTGTAGAGGAGGTGAGGTACTGACTCAGGATGAGCAGTGGTGTAGAGGAGGTGAGGTACTGGCTCAGGATGAGCAGTGGTGTAGAGGAGGTGAGGTACTGGCTCAGGATGAGCAGTGGTGTAGAGGAGGTGAGGTACTGGCTCAGGATGAGCAGTGGTGTAGAGGAGGTGAGATACTGGCTCAGGATGAGCAGTGGTGTAGAGGAGGTGAGGCACTGACTCAGGATGAGCAGTGGTGTAGAGGAGGTGAGGCACTGGCTCAGGATGAACAGTGGTGTAGAGGAGGTGAGGTACTGGCTCAGGAGGAGCAGTGGTGTAGAAGAGGTGAGATACTGGCACAGGATGAGCAGTGGTGTAGAGGAGGTGAGGTACTGGCTCAGGATGAGCAGTGGTGTAGAGGAGGTGAGATACTGGCTCAGGATGAGCAGTGGTGTAGAGGAGGTGAGATACTGGCTCAGGATGAGCAGTGGTGTAGAGGAGGTGAGGTACTGGCTCAGGATGAGCAGTGGTGTAGAGGAGGTGAGATACTGGCTCAGGATGAGCAGTGGTGTAGAGGAGGTGAGATACTGGCTCAGGATGAGCAGTGGTGTAGAGGAGGTGAGGTACTGGCTCAGGATGAGCAGTGGTGTAGAGGAGGTGAGGTACTGACTCAGGATGAGCAGTGGTGTAGAGGAGGTGAGGCACTGGCTCAGGATGAGCAGTGGTGTAGAGGAGGTGAGGTACTGACTCAGGATGAGCAGTGGTGTAGAGGAGGTGAGGTACTGGCTCAGGATGAGCAGTGGTGTAGAGGAGGTGAGGTACTGGCTCAGGATGAGCAGTGGTGTAGAGGAGGTGAGGTAATGACTCAGGATGAGCAGTGGTGTAGAGGAGGTGAGGTGCTGGCTCAGGATGAGCAGTGGTGTAGAGGAGGTGAGGTGCTGGCTCAGGATGAGCAGTGGTGTAGAGGAGGTGAGGCACTGGCTCAGGATGAGCAGTGGTGTAGAGGAGGTGAGGCACTGGCTCAGGATGAGCAGTGGTGTAGAGGAGGTGAGGCGCTGTCTCAGGATGAGCAGTGGTGTAGAGGAGGTGAGGCACTGGCTCAGGATGAGCAGTGGTGTAGAGGAGGTGAGGTACTGGCTCAGGATGAGCAGTGGTGTAGAGGAGGTGAGGTACTGACTCAGGATGAGCAGTGGTGTAGAGGAGGTGAGGTACTGGCTCAGGATGAGCAGTGGTGTAGAGGAGGTGAGGTAATGACTCAGGATGAGCAGTGGTGTAGAGGAGGTGAGGTACTGACTCAGGATGAGCAGTGGTGTAGAGGAGGTGAGGCACTGGCTCAGGATGAGCAGTGGTGTAGAGGAGGTGAGGTACTGGCTCAGGATGAGCAGTGGTGTAGAGGAGGTGAGGTAATGACTCAGGATGAGCAGTGGTGTAGAGGAGGTGAGGTACTGACTCAGGATGAGCAGTGGTGTAGAGGAGGTGAGGTAATGACTCAGGATGAGCAGTGGTGTAGAGGAGGTGAGGCACTGGCTCAGGATGAGCAGTGGTGTAGAGGAGGTGAGGCACTGGCTCCGGATGAGCAGTGGTGTAGAGGAGGTGAGGTGCTGGCTCAGGATGAGCAGTGGTGTAGAGGAGGTGAGGCACTGGCTCAGGATGAGCAGTGGTGTAGAGGAGGTGAGGTAATGACTCAGGAGGAGCAGTGGTGTAGAGGAGGTGAGGCACTGGCTCAGGATGAGCAGTGGTGTAGAGGAGGTGAGGTACTGACTCAGGAGGAGCAGTGGTGTAGAGGAGGTGAGGTACTGGCTCAGGAGGAGCAGTGGTGTAGAGGAGGTGAGGTACTGGCTCAGGATGAGCAGTGGTGTAGAGGAGGTGAGGCACTGGCTCAGGATGAGCAGTGGTGTAGAGGAGGTGAGGTACTGACTCAGGATGAGCAGTGGTGTAGAGGAGGTGAGGTACTGGCTCAGGAGGAGCAGTGGTGTAGAGGAGGTGAGGTACTGGCTCAGGATGAGCAGTGGTGTAGAGGAGGTGAGGTACTGGCTCAGGATGAGCACCGGTGTAGAGGAGGTGAGGTTCAGGCAGAGGTAGGAGGATCGCCATGATTTCAAGGCTGCCCTGAGACCACATAGTGAATTCCAGGTCGGCCTGATTCAGACCTTACCTCAAAAAAACAAACAATATAAAATCAATAAATAAACTATAATAAAATAAAAAGGAGACTAGAGGAAGGAATAGATGGATGAATGACAGGTCCCCTGCCCCAAGAAGGACCTGAAAGTGACACAGAACAAGGGACAGACAGAGGCCAATCAGCTAAGTGCAGGGAGCAAATCGGTGAACCTGTCCATGGCTGGAGGTTCACTGAGCTCATCCCACCCAGCCAGCCAGCCAGGCAGTTGTACAGGGTCACTGGACTGACCCAGATCCTGTGAGGACCTCACAGGTTCAACGATGGTGGGATCCAGACCTCAGGGTCTGGACTCGTATGAACAGCTGGCCTCCTCCCTTTCCTCTTGCTCTCTCTCTCCCGCCCTTCTTCCTTCTTTACTAGCTCTCTCTGCCTCTTTTTCTTTTCTATCTCTATTCATTTCTTCTTCCCTCTCACACTCTCATTCTTTCCTTGCTTTTCTCCATATTCTCCTTTTTCTTTTTCTCTTCCCTTCTCTCTTTCCTTTCTCTCCTTTCTTCCCTCCCAGTAGGTGAGTGGCTCAAGTTCAGGTGTGAACCACTAGGGTCAACGTTATGAATTCTTCATAACTGACTGACTTTAAAAGCAAAATGTTGACAAATCCCCTCACCTCCATTTTTTTCTTTTTTAAAAAAAGAATAGTTATTTAATGAATTAATTTGAAAGAGAGAAAGAGGCAAGAAGAAAAAGAGAGAGAGAGAGAGCATGTAAGTGAGCACCAGGGCCTCCAGCCACTACGAACGAACTCCAGCTTCATACACCACCTTGTGCATCTGGCTTTACGTGGGTGTGGATCCTGGGGAATTGAACCCAGATCCCTAGGCTTTGCAGGCAAGTGCCTTAAGGGCTAAGCCATCTCTCCAGCCTCACCCATTTCCTTCTTAACAACAACACACACACACTGACACGACACTTGATGGAGATGGGGGTGCACATTTCTGTGTAGGTTTTCTTGTGGAAACAGTCTGGGGACTGCCTCCATCTTCAGAGATAAGGAAAGTCCATAGAGTAGATCCTCCAAAATACAATTAGTGGCTGGAGAGATGGCTTAGCACTTAAGGCGCTTGCCTGAAAAACCTAAGGACCTACATAAGCCACATGCACAAGGTGGCACATGCATGTGGAATTCGTTTGCAGTGGCTGGTGGCCCTGGGGCACCCATTCTCTCTATCTGCCTCTCTCTTTCTCTCAAACAAATGAATGATAAGCAACTCAATAAAGTACAATTAGAAGCCCTGAGTCTCGTCTAATGTGGAAGAGGTGGCGGAAAGAATGTAAGAGCCAAAGGAAGGGTAGGACTCCTTACAACATGCTCCCCCTAGACACAAAATGGCCTGGATATCCATGACCTCACAGTGCCTGACACTACCTACACAAGACCATCATAATAGGAGGAAAAGATCATGTCATCAAAATAAAAGAGAGACTGATTGAGATGGGGAGGAGATATGATGGAGAATGGAGTTTCAAAGGGGAAAGTGAGGGGAGAGAGGGTATTACCATGGGATATTTTTTATAATCATGGAAGTTGTTAATAAAAAATTTTTAAAAAAGAAGAAGAAGAATCCCTGAGTCTCAACCCAGCCTATGCGAGCTTCCAGCCTCATCATCTGTCCGCTCTGGTCTCAAGAGCCTGGATAACTTCCTAGTCCTTTTCCAAACAGAAAACTGAATGGCGTTTGGAGATAGATACCCAGCTGGTTGTGAAGGGCTGAGTCAGTTAGACCAGGAAGCTGTCCTGGCTGGGGATTAGCAGTTGGGGTAGGATGTCCTCGCCTGGGACAGCTAATCCTTAATGCCTCGCTGGAGATTTTCAATGAGAAATTCATCCCACGACCCTCGTGGCCTGGGCCTTTGTTCCCAAAAGACAAGCAGTATCCGTTGCAAGGAGACTTTCTGTCCATGGAGAGGGGTGAGGGGCGGGAGTGCTGTCGCAGCTTCTCTTTCCAGGGTGACTCAGGCCCAGACATGAGGTGACCTCTGACAATAGCAACTTCTTCCCACACAAGTGCCCTTAATATGTGTGTTATGGGCTGGAGAGATAGCTTAGCAGTTAAGCGCTTGCCTGTGAAGCCTAAGGACCCCAGTTCGAGGCTTGGTTCCCCAGGTCCCACGTTAGCCAGATGCACAAGGGGGTGCACGCGTCTGGAGTTCGTTTGCAGAGGCTGGAAGCCCTGGCAGGCCCATTCTCTCTCTCCCTCTATCTGTCTTTCTCTCTGTGTCTGTCGCTCTCAAATAAATAAATAAATAATTAAAAAATATATATGTGTGTTATGTAATGGAGCTGCCATCATCACTGCTTCCTGTGTTGACGGCCTGCCACGTACAGAGACACTCACATGCGTTCCCCACCTGTCCTCTGGAGGGGCAGGGTCACGCTGTAGGCCTCCATCCAAGGTCATGCAGCTAGCAAGGAGTGAGGATTTGAACTCAGGCCCTCCTAATCCTGGGGCCAGGCTCGGACTCTGCCGCCTCCCTACCCTTTTGATGTCTCAAGCTTTTGCCAGTCCGTTGTGTCAAGGAGAAGCAGAGACAAGGTTTGTTGATTTCACTTTACAACCGGAGCAGGGGACCAGCAGCATATCACCGCCTTCTGCTCCACCCACTGAGGCTGGGTTTCTGGGGTGTGAAAACCCATTCTGTACAAGATGTCAGCATGGCCTTGGGCTCTGTGTCCCACAGTTGGGCAAGAGGGATCTCACGTTTCTAGAACTCAGTGGCAGGCAGTCAGGAAGAGGGTCCAAGGTCAGATGCAAGCCATTACAAGGGTCTGATGGATGGGCTGAGTGCCCAGGCTGAGCCTGGCTGCCACCTGCTCCCTGCTTCATGTGCCCATGGTGGAGCCATGGTCAACACTAGAAAAAGTCTCACTCCCAGAACCGCAGAGCCACCCTCATGTTTAGGACAGGCCCACGGGACGTTGCTTCCTGGGGAAGCAAAGGGACAGTGACCCAGATGCCCACCTCTATACTGTCCCCAGTCCAAGGTTAAAGGCTCCCACCTGAGTTTCTGGGCTGTTCTGGCTTGTAAGGCTCAGGGCCTTCAGCATGGAAACCAACCCAATCAAACAACAGTGGCTGAGGGAAAACAGGATGTGTAAGCCCAGGGACACCTGCCCAGTCATCGGACTTCTGCCCTTGTGTGACCTTGGCAACCACCTTCCTATCAGAACCTCAGTTCCCTCAAATGGAAAAACAAGGCTGTCAAACTTGCCTCCTGGAATCCGCACAAGGATTCAGGCAAGCCTGGCACGCCAGGGCACCTGCCCAGAGGGCAGGTGAATAATGCTCACTGCTGCCCCAGGAGGCCACATAGTGGAACTGCCACTCCTCTGCTTAGGGCCCAAGGTTCCCGAATGTCCCAGCTCAGATGGAAGAGGTCTGTCTGGAGGATGAAACAAGAGGAAGTGGAAAAGCTCCTGGTGACAAAAAAGAAAAAAGTTCCCGGTGGCAGCTGTCATTATCAATGGTCTGCTCGTGTGGGTCTAGGCCTCCACAGATCGTACTGTGGAGGACTGAGCACCCGAGCCAGGGTTTTTCTTGTGCAGGTGGAATTGGCGCCCTAGAAGTAGGACTAGCTCATGGAATCTGAGGTGGAGGTTACCTGTGACCCTGGGCAGCTACCCTGGGCAGCCTGAGTCCCCAACTCAAAACAACCTGGGGATGGGATTCAAGCATCTGTGTTTTAAACTAACCATTTAGATGATTTTGTTTAACCTTTTTCTGCAAAACAATGTGGTTTGTTGTTGTTGTTGCTGTTGGTTGGTTGGTTTGGTTGGTTTGGTTTGGTTTTTTTGTTTGCTTGTTTGTTTTTTGTTTTTTCGAGGTAGGGTTTCACTGTAGCCCGGGCTGACCTGGAATTCACTATGCAGTGTCAGGGTGGCCTCGAACTCACGGCTATCCTCCTACCTCTGCCTCCCGAGTGCTGGGATGAAAGGCGTTTGCCACCACTCCCAGCACAAAACAATGTTTTAAAAGCTATTGCTCAGAGTAGAAACTTCACCAAAACCAAAAGTTAAAGGAGAGAGGGCATGGTGGCGCACACCTTTCATCCCAGCACTCGGGAGGCAGAGATAGGAGGATCACCGTGAGTCCGAGGCCACCCTGAGACTACACAGTGAATTTCAGGTCAGTTTGGGCTACAGCAAGACCCTACTTCAAACAAACAAAACAAAACAAAAACAAAAAAAGTTAAAGGAGGAAAATAAGTGCTTCAAGGCTGCCCTCTGCCTGGAATACTTCCCCGGCTCAGGGCCAGCAGGGGGTGAGAGATGGTCTTCCTCTGTCCTTGATGTCTTCTGTATTTGCACCATGGCTGTGTGACCCATGCATGACCACTGGACAGGGGTCCCATGGGAGTCCCAAGGACACAAGCCAGGACTGCTGAGGGCTAAGAGGCAGGGAGCCAGCTCCCATGCTTTAAGAAAAGAAACCGGGGAGGGGGGGGGCTGGAGAGATGGCTTAGTGATTAAGGTATTTGCCTGCAAAGCTAAAGGACTCAGGTTCAATTCCCCAGTACCCACGTAAATCAGATGCACAAGGGGGCACAAGCATCTGGAGGTCATTTGCAGTGGCGTTTGCCGCCACGCCCAGCTGGCTAGAGACCCTCGCACACCCATTCTCTCTCTGTCTGTCCCCATCCCTCTCCTTGCAAATAAAAAAAAGGAAAAAAGAAAAGAAACCAGTTAATGGTGCTTGCTTGCAAATCCTGTGGGCCCAGGGTTCATTTTCCCTGTATCCACATAAAGCCAGATGCACAAAGTGGAGCATGCATCAGGAGTTCATTTGCAGCAGCTAGAGGCCCTGGCTCACCCCTTTTCTCCATCTCTCTTCTAGCTCTCTCGGCTTAAATATAAATAAAACATTGAGCTGGGCATGGAGGTGCACACCTTTAATCCCAGCACTCGGGAGGCAGAGGTAGGAGGATCGCCAAGAGTTCAAGGCCATCCTGAGACTATATAGTGAATTCCAGGCTAGTGTGAGACCCTACCTCAGGAAAAAATAAAATAAAATTGGACCAGGTTGCGCATGCCTTTAGTTTCAGTTCTTAGGAGGCAGAGGTAAGATGAATGCTGTGGGTTCAAGGCCACCCTGAGACTACATAGTGAATTCCAGGTCAGCTTGGGCTAGAGTGAGGCCCTACCTTGAAAAAAACCAAAATAAATCATTTTAAAACTCAAGTACCTACAAACTTTAGATACTGACTGGATCCAGCCCTCAAATTATGCTTTTAAAAATATTTTATTTATTTATTTTTGAGAGACAGAGAATGAGAATGGGCACGCCAGGGCCTCTAGCCATTGCAAATGAACTCCAGATGAATGCGTCGCCTTGTGCTTCTGGTTTATGTGGGTACTGGGGAATCGAACTTGGGTCCTTAGGCTTCACAGGCAAGTGCCTTAACCGCTAAGCCATCTCTCCAGCCCCCTTGATTTATGTATTGGCTTTTGTTTCCTGGCAGGCTTTACTAGCTAAATCGTTGTATCTGAAGACTTGATGGATGAAAACGTATCCAAGAGGTCCATGGAAAACCACCTCCTCCTGTGGGGGTAGAAAGATGGTTTGTTCCCATCAGCAAGTTGCTAATGTGATTCTTTTTTCTTGCATGTGCACGTGTGTAGTATGCACGTTCATATATGTGTGTATGTGTGCCATGTGCATGTTCATGTGTGTGCATGTGTATGCACATGTGTGCAGAGGCCAGAGGTTGACATCAGGGGTCTTCCTTGACTGGTCTCCACTTTATTTGCTGAGGCACCAGGATCTCTCACTTGAACCCAGAGCTCACCAATTTGGCTCCTCAAGGGTGCCATCTACACCTCATGATAACACAATTCTATGTACGCCGACTCCACCTTGCGGCAGGGAAGCATCTCTTCATGTAAGCCTAGCTTGTGCTGTCCTTGCATGTGTACATACGTGTCGTCAAGCCTGCATGTGCTTGTTCCACACACTCTCAGGACAAGGATTTGGTGGGGGGGGGGTGGCATCTGGAAGCAGGAGGTCTGGTTTCTCCCATCCTGATTGGCTTAGCCCAGTACAGGCCAGACTTGGGAGCGCCCAGCACTCTAGCGGAAGGGGCCCATTGTGGAGGTGTGGTGAAGACAGGTCCATGTGTGATCTGGGGCCAGTGGGCTTCAGAGAAGGAAGTTACTGTGAGAACTGGCCCCTTAGAAGGTGAGTCCTTTGAGCTGTCTGGGGAAGCCCAGGGTCCCCAGCCTTCAGGCCTCTCCCAAGGAGACAAGACTTAGTGCCAAGTCAGTGTGACAGCTGGAGAGATGGCTCTATGAAAAGCACACGAACTTCAGTTCAGGTTCCCAAAACCCATGTTAAAACCTGGACATGGTGGCACCCACTTGTAGTCCCAGTGCTGGGGAGGCAGAGACAGGAGGATCCCTGGGGCTTACTGGCCAGGTAGTCTAGCAAAGGCAGTGAGCTCCAGGCTCAGTGTGAAGCTGTCTCAAAAAAGTGGGGGCAAGCAGGGTGGGGTAAGTACTGCCTTTAATCCCAGCACCTAGGGAAGCAAAGGTAGGAGGATAGCTGTGAGTTTGAGGCCACCCTGGTTCTGCATAGTGAATTCTAGGTCAGCCTGAGCTAGATCAAGACCCTACCTTGAAAAACAACAGCAATCAAAAAAAAAAAAAAGTGGAGGGCTAGTAAGATAGTTTAGCCATTAAGGGTGCTTGCCTGTGAAGCCTAAGGATGCAGGTTCAATTCTCCAAGTCCCATGTAAGCCAGATACACAAGGTGGCACATGTGTCCAGGGTTCCGTTTGCAGTGGCCAGAGGCCCGGGTGCCCCCATTCTTTCTCTCAACCTCTCTCTCCCCACCCCTCTGTCTCTAATAAGTAAATAAAATTAAAAACTTTTTAGGGCTGGAGAGATTGCTTAGTGGTTAGGGTGCTTGCCTGAAAGGCCAAAGGACCAAGTTTCAATTCCCCAGGACCCATGCAAGCCAGATGCACAAGGTGGCACATGCATCTGGAGTTCGTTTGCAGTGGCTGAAGGCCCTGGCATGCCCAGTCTCTCTCTTTCTGTCTGCCTCTTTTTCTCTCTCTCTTAAGCAAATAAATAAAAATCTTAAAATTATTTTTAAAAACTTTTTTTTCAAAAAGTGGAGAATTGAGGCAGACACTCAGTGTCAGGCTTTCTCCTCCACACAAGGTGCTCACGTGCACGCTGCAGAGAGAGCAGTGGGAGGCCAGGGACAAGGCAGGTAGCATGCGACTCCTGACCCCGCCCAAGCACACTTGTGGCAAGGCACTAAACTTTCCTGAAGCTTGCTCCTGGCTACCTGTGACCCTAATGCTGAAGCAGGTTTTGATCATTCTCAAGGACCTGTCTACCAACTAGGTGGACCACGCATGCCTGGGGAGGGGACATGATTGTCCCCTTGAGGCAGCCATTCACACTGAGGGCTCATTTCTCCCAGGCAGGAGGGAAGGCGAGGGGAGGATGCTCAGACGCAGGGGCGGTGGGTAGAGGGATCTGAGAGCCACATTTCTACCCTATGTTGCTGGATAACCATGGGCCGGTGACTTCCCCCCTGTCTGAGCCTCGGTTTCCAAATGATGACTGGACATTCACCATGACGAGCCCGCCGGCACATCCTCTCATTTCTTTACCCCAGCCCCTGATGAAGACCCTCCTTGGCAGCCACAAGCTCCACGAGATTAGGCCTTCATCTTGGCAGAAGCTCTTCCCCCATCCATCACTGCAGCTCAAGCATCCTGGGTGACCTTTGAGTTGGAAGTCTCTTGGCTGGGCTTAGGTTATTTTCTTTGGAGTCTCCTAGGATGATCCAGGAACCAAGGCTTGCTTCTCATCCTGTCACCACCGTATATAAGGGCCACTGACACGCACAAAATCCTAGGAGACCGTGCAGAGGAGTAAGGATTTCATATCATCCTGCCCCAAACCTGTAAGTAGTGGGTTTTCTCCAGGTGATGCCCTGCATAGAACTCTTCAGAGGGCTTTGTGGGCAAGGTGCAGAGGGAAGAAGCTGTTTGGATTAGCAAACTTTAATATTTCTCTCAAAGAAATATTTATATATATATAAATATATATATATTATTTATTATATATATATATTTCTTTGAGAGAGAGAGAGAGGCAGAGAAAGAGAGAAAAAGGGAGGGGAGAGAGAGCGAGCATGGACACACCAAGGCCTTCTGTCATCGTGAACGAACTCAATACATGGGCCACTTAGTGCATCTGGCTTTATGTGGATACTGGGGAATCAATCAAACCTGGGCCATCAGCCTCTGCAAGAAAGCACCTTTAACTACAGAGCCTTCGATTAGTAAACTCATGATTAGACCAAACTTAGAGGCAACAGAGTACGTTGTGGAATGCGTCAGGCTCACTAAAAGTGGAATCTGTTGGTGGCTCACAACTTCACTAATAAATCCTTGTTTTTACCATGTGGGGACAGGCTAGGCTTCTTGCTGGGGCCAAAGGCTCGACAGTGACACAAGTTATGGTCTTTTCCCTGTGGAGCCCACAGTTTGGTAGGAAAGTCATCAGGTGACCTAGGATGAAGGCAGTCGGGCAGTGGACTCAGTGGGGGTGCGTTCCTCCACCTGGACTCTGGGAAGGGGCCAAGGAGCCTTCCAGAGGAGGTGAGGTTTTTCTGAAGCCAGACAACCCAGACAGAGGAGGAAAGATCCTCCAAGACCAGAAGGCAGCATGGACACAGGACCTGAGTGTTAAGTGTGGGCCCGAGTTGGTTGGACTTTGCAAACCCAGCTCTGCTACTCCCTAGCTATGTCTCTCTCTCTCTCTCTCTTAATGAGAATTTCAGGATTTTGGTTAATTTTATTATGCCTTTCAGTGGTGTTTTCAGACATTTAGTTCATGAGTCCCTCTCCTCCATAGCCCTTCCGTTTCACCTGCCCCCTTCTTTTCCATCATACCCCCTCCTCATCTCAATCAGTCCCTGTTTTAATTTTGATGTTATGATCTTTGCCTCCTCTTATGATGGTCTTGTGTAGGTAGTATCAGGCACTGTGAGGTCATGGATATCCAGGCCATTTTGTGTCTGGAGAGAGCATGTTGTATGAAGTCCTGCCCTTCCTTTGGCTCTTACATTCTTTCCACCACCTCTTCCACATTAGACCCTGAGCCTTGGAAGGTGTGATTGAGATATTGCAGTACTGAGCACTCCGGTCACTTCTTTCCATCACCATGATACCTTCTGACTCGTCCCAAGGTCACTGCCATCTGAAAAGAGAAGGTTCTCTACCAAAAGTGAGAGTAGCGTTAATATAAGGGTGTGAACATTAACAGAAGTGCTTACTGGCCTACCCCCTTCTTTGACGGGTGCCCTTCCTGCCCCCCAGATATCCTTCTTTCTGCTTTTATGTCACATGAGCTCCATTATAGTCTTTGTACACTCTCCCCGAGGATCTCTTCTCTCTCCCTCATAATCCCCCTTCTAGTTTCATGACCTACACGAACCGTGTCCACATATACACAAGTTTAAATCTGTGCTGTGGAGAAGACACATGGTATTTGTCTTTCTGAGTCTGGATGATTTTGCTTAATATAATAATCTACAGCTACAGCAGGGCATAATGGCGCACGCCTTTAATCCCAGCACTTGGGAGGCAGAGGTAGGAGGATTGCTATGAGTTCAACGCCACCCTGATACTACATAATGAATTCCAGGTCAGTCTGGGCTAGAGTGAGACCTTACTTCAACAATAATAATAATAATCTACAGTTGCATCTGTTTTCCTTCCTGCAAATGTCATCTCATTTTCCTCATGGATCAATTAAGTTCATTTGTGTGTTTGTACTGTAAGGTTAAAAAAATAAAATAAAATTACTAACCTGCCTTCTTAGCTTTTGTAACATGGCTTGCTTGCCACAAATTGACTAAAAAACAAACATTTTAAGATGACAGTCTCTGGTTAGCCCCTGCCCTGAGACCCTAACCAACTTGTTGCTATTCTTAAACCTTGCTCAACTGCCTAGTTCCCGAACCCTGTCTCAGTTTCCTGGAACCCAGGAAGCCACCACCCTGCCTGTGGTCACTTCTGGCCTAGACATGCAACACCAGACAGACTCCACCAATCAGAATCCACCCTATATGGAAAGTCTCCTGAGCAAGACCCCCTCCCTAGCTCTGTGGGTTTTCCCTATATAAACCCTGCAAAATTGCTATTTGGGGTTCTTTACCCCTCCTGTGTGAGGACTCTGTGTTGAGCCCTGGTGAGTCCCTCCGTGAGGAGGGGTCCTAACAGTACCATGGATTCTTGATCAGTTCATCTGGCCATGGACATCTAAGCAGGAAGTTAATCTGGGGAGCGACAGGTGTTCATGGACTTTCCTTTTTCCTTGTTCCTCCTATGATCATATAGGTGTCAGGACAAAAAAAAACAATGTTCCAGCTTTGGAACCTTGTTCTCCTGTGCGGCCTGCTCACTGGGACTTCGGCGTCACTTCTCGGGAATCTTGGCAATACTTTGAGCGCTGTGGACCCGCTGACGTCCGTTCTTGGCAACGGTGTGAGTGGTGTGGTAGACCCTGTGAAGTCTGTTGTTGACAATGGTGTGAGCGCTGCAGACCCTCTGAAGTCCGTGCAGTCCGCTGTTGACAATGGTGTGAGCGCTGCAGACCCTCTGAAGTCCGTACAGTCCGTTGTTGACAATGCTGTAAGCGCTGCAGACCCTCTGAAACAAGCTCTAAACAACGCAGGTGAGTCAATGCAAAGCTCCAAACACCTAGGCCAGGATTTAACTGCCAGAACATTATGCCTGTAATTCCAGAAACTACCACGTGGGGGTGCTGTCCTGTTTGGATGGCTTACTGAGAAAGGGAGTGAGGGCTCCTTAATTCCTGCCTCATTCGTTAGTTACCATTTTAAACAATTCTACAAGTATCCTCCTATACATTCTATCCTGGTAAACATTTGCCAACACAGGCATAGGACAAATTCCTAATAGTGGAATTTCTAATTTTCAAAGAGTATGAAAAACAAAGTATGCACTTTTTAAATGATGGATGACATTATTTCTCACTGGAAATATTTTCCACACATATATCCTTTTTTTTTTTTTTTCATATGTACCATCTGACATATACCATGGCATTGACTCTATTTCCTTCCCTGGAGACCTGCTCCCTGGTTTTTCATTCCCCTGGAGGCCTGTTCCCTGGGCCTGTTCCCATCAGGCCTCTGTCCTCCTACTTCTGTATGAATTATTGCTCTCTGGGCTGGCTGCAGAGCTGTCACTCTGAGGTCCCTGTTGGACATGTTCATGAGTTGGAGCCATAGTCCTTCCTCCATTCTAGACTTGCCAGATCTTGGTTTATTCGTCCATTTTGACCACGTACTTTCTCAAATTCTTGTGAGCTTCTCATTTAGAGTAATAGACCTCCTCAACACTCGTTCAATCAATGTTAATTGATTAGCCAGTCAATCAATTGCTTTGCTAATGATCAATAGATATGAGTATAAATACACAAGGGTACCCTAGCTGTGTGACTGGGCATATTCTTTAACCTTTGGGGGCCTCCATTTCTCATGGATAAAATGAAGGCAGTAACTGCAGCTGCCTCATGAAGTAGTGACAGAGGTTAAGGGAAGTAACACGAGCAAACCAACTTCTCAAACCAAGAGGGTAACAGCGTAAGTGGCGCGTGACACTAAATGTCGACTGTCTTTCAGCAGATGTCCTTCAGAACCTGAAGGTTGACTTGGGAGCTGTTCAAAATACCAAGGATTTGCTGCTTTCCAAGAGCAACATTCTAGAAGCTTTGAACCTGGCGCTCCCTAGCACTTCCAACCTCCCTTCAGTTGTGAACGGTTTGAGGTGTGTTGATACCCCATAGTGTTCTGTGCGCCTGGAAAAGGTTTCACATTTAGAATTTGGAAGTCAGACTGTTCAGGGCTCAAGCTCTGGCCTTAACACTTGTGAGTCCCCTTGGGGGGAAAAAAAAAGAAATCCTCTCTATTTTAGCTTCAGCCTGCTGTGTGTTAGGGTCAGGGACTCACACTGGTGAACAGGGTACAGCAAAGCTGGAGCTAGCACGTGTAGCAGACAGCTTCAAGTTAACTGTGGTGAACGTCCAGACCAGGCACAGTTATGGAGGAAGGGATTTATTGAAGCTTACAGATCCGGGGAAGTTCCATAATGGTAGAAGTTGGACCCCTCTTAAAGGACCAGGCAGAGAGAGAGAGAGAGGCCACAAGCCAAATCCCTAAGACCACATCCCAAAACAAAGCACACTTCAGAAACTCCAGGCACTTTGCATATTTTTTAGGTTGGAATGCCAAATTCACCTCCTCACTTTAGGGCTGGACTCCTCCTCCAGCCAAGTAGCTGGAAATCCAAAAAGTTTTAACAAACTCCTGAATCATTTGGGGGAGGGGAGAGGCATTTATTTAAACTACCATAATAGCAATGGAGCCCAAATGCTCACAAACCCTGGCCTAGGAATGCCAGAAGGACTAATGGGGGAATTGTGGTTCGGTGCAGGTTGGACATCAACAAATTCAGTATCCTGGACCTCAAAGTGGGTCTAGCAAAAGACGGCAAAGGCATTGAGCTGAAGTTCCCATTGGCTGCTGACATCTCTCTGTGGCTGTGAGTAAGCGGCACTTTGATGCGGGTGGGCGGGCGGGGGGGGGTGCTGGGTGGCCTTGTGCCTCAGTTTATTGATCCATCCAGAAAGAAGGGAACTCCCCAGATCTAAAAATTCCAATAAAATATTCTAGGGGCTGGAGAGACGCTCCATGCATAAAGTGTGGCTGTACAAGCATAGGATGACCTGGGTTCGGATCCCCAGCACTCACGTAAAAGCTGGGCGTGGTGGCATGTGCCTGTGAGCCCAGTGTATGGGAGGCAGAGACAGGGCTTGCCAGCTAGCTAGTCTAGCCAAGTCAGTACGAGACCATTCCTCAAACAATGCCTAAGGAAGACACCAAACACTGACCTCTCTGGTCTGCACATGTGTGTATGTCCCCTCTAAGTACATCCATCCACACATGAACATGCTTACACACACGCATGCATACCCTACTGGTACACAGGCCGAAAATGAAATATCTTTATTCTAGTGAACACAGGCCATTTCAAGTCTCTTTCCAAAGAATGTTCCATTGAACATCTTTCTGAAATTCCAATGTTGATCTGAAGGTAAAATTTGAAAAACAAAATTGAGATGGCACTTCCACACACAGAGATAAATGAACACCTATAAGCATTGACTACTACCTTCATTATTGGTGAGTGCTGAATAAAAATCTCACCTACCCTAAACCTGCATGGTCCACACATGTAAACGCCATAAAGACTATGGACTGTGTGGACACCGCCCGTGGACTTCTTGAACAAAGTCCACACAGGTAGAGGCCCATAAGGGGGCATCTTGCAAGGTTTTCTTCCAGACCTCTGTCCATTGTGAATGAACCTTATTTCCCGCAGGCCTCTCATTGGCCAGACAGCTGACCTGAGTGTCAACTTGAACCTCATAACTGGACTCAGGATAGAAACAGATCCCCAGACCAAACTCCCTGTCTTGGTGGTGTCGGGATGCTCCAGTGACGACGACAAAATCGCACTTTCCTTGCTGAACAGGTAAGGCCCGTCCAACTCAGCAGGGCTGGGATCTCAGGGGACGTTTGGCTTTTCATCTCAGCGCTGCGGCTATACCTGGGAGGTAGCAGAGTCAGATCTGAAGTTAGGGCAATCTTGGTTCAGGTATTAGCTCTGACACGACATCATAACTTTATAACTAACTTCATCTCATTTTCTCATGTGGATGTGATGTGCACATGTGGGTATGCATGCTCAATATGTACGCAGGCATGCATATATGTGCAGATGCATGTGTGCATGTGTGTGGAGCCCAAAGGACAACCATGCTATCATCTTCAGGAAATTTACCTTCTCTTCCTCTTCTTCCTCCTCCTTCTTTTGTGATTTTCCAAGGTAAGGTTTCACTCTAGTCCAGGCTGACCTGGAACTTCTTAGTCCCAGGCTGGCCTAAAACTTACAGCGATTCTCCTACCTCTGCCTTCAGAGTGCTGGGATTAAGGGCGAGCGCCACCACGCCCGGCCTCCGTCCACTTCGTTTTGAGACTCGGCCTCCTACTGGGCTGAAGCTCACTATTAGGCTAGGTCGGCTGACCGGGGAGCTCCAGAGGCCTTCCCGCCCCTGCCTCCCCAGCACTACTATTACAGGGGCACGCTGCCACGCCTGGCATCTTAACTAGGCACTGGGGATCAGACTCTCATCCTCATTGAAGACTTTGCCCCCACTGGACTATCTCTGTAGCTCCAACATAATCTTCCGGGGGCTTGAGTTTTCACATCTGTAAACTCAGAGCAATAAATAATGACCCCTACTCATAGGCTTCTGAGATAAATAGATGAGAAGATACAAATGCTTAGCAGAGAGCCGGCAGTGATAATCAATCAAGAGAACACTCACGCTGACTGGAGTCATTTGTCCTCTTCCAACACCGAGGTTAGGAGTGCTGGCCTCTGTAGCCATAACTAGGAACTTGCCTGCTGCCTTCGGGGTCTATCAATTTGCTCTATGCTTTTAAAAAATATTTTATTTGTTTACTAAAAAGAGAAAAAGAGAGAGGGAGAGAATGGGCACACCAGGGCCTCCAGCCACTGCAAATGAACTCCATATTCATGCACCACCTTGTGTATCTGGCTTACCTAGGTACTGGGGAATCAAACCTGGGTCCTTAGGCTTCACAAGCAAGCACCTTAACTTCTAAGCTATCTCTCCAGCCCTGCTCTGTGCTTTTGGAACTTTGTCACTAAGTGTAGTATGTTAAGGATTATCATGCTGTTTAGGAGAACTGACCCCTCTATCATCACTGGATGATAAATACATAAAATAATATTAAAATTGTACCGACCTTCTTGCCTCCAATTGGGAGGCAACTTGGGGATAAAAGCCTTCTAAGGGCTCCAAGGTCAGGCTGCACCCAAACCATTCTCCACACACACTGGGAAATTCCCCAAATGAGATCCGGAAATCTTAATCTTCTTGGTTTAAATCACTGTTCCTTGATAATCCTCAAAAATACATTCTGAACTGCACAAGCAAAGTTGGCTCAGGCAAGAGGGTGGAGAGAGAAAGGGCGGTGTCCGAAGAAAACATCCCTGGAAGCCAAGGACCAGGGCTGGCGGTGGGCCGGCGGGGAGGGGTGCTTGGTCACGTTCTCTATTCTGTCTTGATAACCACCCCCAGACACCACTCCATCCTCCCCCTACCAAAGGATCTGCCACAGCTTTCACAGAGATAACCCTGGTCCCAAAGAAAGGGTCGCCACTCTCAGATGCAAATCCAAAGACCACGCCTGGCCAAGCAGCCCCATGGACTTCATGCAGCTGCGCTGGGCCAGGAGCCCCACTGGCAAATGGCATTGGCCCATGATTCCAGCCCACTTGGAGATTTTTCTCTTTCTCACGTTGGATCCAGTCCCACGCATCCCTCAGTGGTCATGGCGACTTGGGTTGATGTGACCTCACCCTTGCCCTGATCCAGCCACACTGACCTCTGTTCTGTGTCTCAGACAAGCTTTTTCCTACCACAGGGTCTTTGCGTGGGACGCTCTGGCTCCCTTGAATATCTTTCTCCTTATTCGAACTCAATATATCTTCTCACTCATCAAGGTTCCTCCTCTTCTTCCTCACGAGACTCGGCTCTTGGCCTTCGGAGTGCTTGTCTCGGGCTGTGATGGGTGGATGGCACGTTTTCTTTTCTCCTTCTTTTAGCCAAAAAACACATCGAGCATTTGGCCTGCTCCAGTCAGACACTGTTCTAAGCTCCTGAATACTATCTGGGGAGGACAGACAGGGTTCCCCCGTTCCTGTGTAGCATCTCCTGAGGGCATTCAGCCCACCAACAAAGGAACTCAGGGGACTGGGGAGATGATTCAGTGGGTAACAGCACTTGCTTTCAAAGCATGAGTTCAATCCCATGTAAAAATGAGAGGCATGGTGGTGCGGCGCTTGTAACCCCAGCACGGAGAACACACAGGAGAGGAGAGGAACTCTGTAACCAGGAGGCTCCCTGGAGCTGCTTACCTGCCCGTCTAGACTGCTTGGTGAGCTCTGGGCCAATGAGAGACTCTGTCTCAAAAAAAAAAAGAAAAGAGAAAAAAAGGAAGAAAGAAACAAAGTGGACTGTATTCCTGATGAATGACACCTGAGGTGGTCCTCTGGTTTACACACACACACACACATTTAAGAAAAAAAGAAAACTGGAGGCTGGAGAGAGGGCTTAGCAGTCAAAGTGCTTGCCGGCAAAGCCAACAGACCCAGGCTTGATTCCCCAGAACCCCTGTAAGCCAGATACACAAGGTAGCGCATACATCTGGAGTTCATTTGCAGTGTCTGGATTCCCTGGCACATCCATTATCTTTATCTCTCTCTCCTTCTCTCTCACTCTCTTTCCCTCTTTCTCACTCAAATAAATAAAAAGAAAAAGAAAATTGGGCTAGAAAGATGGCTTAGTGGTTAAGGCACTTGCCTGTGAAGCCTAAGGACTAATGTTTGACTCTCTAGGTCCCAAATGAGTTAGACGCTTGGTGATGCAATCACACAAGGTCACACATGCACACAAGGGGCACATACATCTGGAGTTTGATTGCAGTGACTAGAGGCCCTGATGTGCCAATTCTCTTTCCCTCCCTCTCTCTCGCTCTCTCTTTCACTCTTGCTCCCTCACATTAAAAAAAAAAAGGCCAGTCTGTTGGACTTGCCTCAAAAAAGATAAAAATAAAAGAAAGAAAGAAAGAAAGAAAGAAAGAAAGAAAGAAAGAAAGAAAGAAGAAGAAGGAAGGAAGGAAGGAAGGAGGAAAGAAAGAAAGAAAGAAAGAAAGAAAGAAAGAAAGAAAGAAAGAAAGAAAGGAAGAAAGAAAGAAAGAAAGGGAAAATCAAGGAAAATGATGAGCTCTGCACAGACCATAGCTTAACCAGGACAGTGATGAGAACAAATCCTCCTTAGCTGAGTGGTCAGGAGTGGCCACCCTGAGTAGGTGACAGTTGTGTGAAGATGAAGGCAGCAGCAGCCAGTCTTGGTGACTGTGGATTAGAAGCTGATTGAACCTTGCCTGGCCCATTACTGCAAGGCTTAGCCAGGAGCTGTAAACGAGCCATGAGGCGGCTGTTGAAGTGGTGATCCATCTGGATGTGAGCATCTCAGGCTCCGGGGTTCACTTGACTTCCAGGGGACCCTCTTGGCCATGCTACCTGCTGAGCCAGACTTTATCAATGTCTCATCTTTTTTTTCAGACGAAGCCCACTGATCAACATGGCTTTGGACTCGGTGTCTAAGCTCCTAGGAAAGACTGTGACATTCGTGCTGCAGAAGCAAGTGAGTTTCCCACACCTGGGGCCCAGAGCCTGGCCAGGCAGAAGCAGGAGAGGCACTTGCAGGCCCAGGTGGCTGTGTTCCAGGGGACATGTTTGCTGCTGAGGTGTAAACCCCTGGGCTGGAAGGTCTGCTGTTACCTCCTCCTCAGTCACTAACTAAGCTTGAGAGGGAGGAAGCAGAGGTCCGAGGGAGGCCTGGCATCATCTGAAATCAGCAGATACCCCCACTTGAGCCATTTACATAAGCGTACTCCACCAATGTTTTTATCTAAACGAATGCATTCAAGGGATCTGCAGGGGGTTGGGAATTCTGCTAGATAGACCCAGAGCACCATGAAGCCCTCCAGGGTTCCCAAGTTTAAGGTTTCTGAAAATCTGGGATGTCAGCACTCTAGACGTTTAATTCTCAAAGTTCTGAAATTTTGATGTTCTAGCGGCCTGGGGAATTTCAGTGTTTGGTTTTTTTTTTCTTGTTGTTTCTTTGTTTGTTCGTTTTCTGTTAGGATTCCATACTTCCAGAATCCCAAGGTTTAATTAGGTTCGCAGGTCCTGGAAGTGAGCCCCTCTGTGTGAGGTGGACAGTGTGTTTCTAGCAGAAAATCATCTCTTTGCCCTCCCCATTTTTCTCCTCTGATGCCCCCCCCCGCCCCTCTCTCTCAGGTGTGCCCAGTAATCAACTTTCTCACCAGCCAGCTGCAAGTAGAATTGGTTCAGGAACTCGCCAGTAAGTCTCAGCTTGGGGAAGGGGGCGTGTTCCTTGGGTCAAGCCCTCACCTCTGCCCTTGCCCCAGGCAGCAAGCAGCTCTGCATCTGAATCCAGTAGAGGCTGCAGCTTCTCCTAGCCACTTGGGGACACTGATAAAACCTTAGCTTCACCAGCATGACAGGGTCTCTGGAACATCTGGCAAAATAAATAGAGAAATTAAGGTGTCAGGGCCCTGAAGATGGCTCTTCTGTGGAAGTGGCCACCACACCTGTCTCTTGGACAAGTCACTCTTATGTCTTTTGTTGTTTATTGTTATTTATTTATTTGAGAGTAACAGAGAGAGAGAGAGAGAGAGAGAGAGAGAGAGAGAGAGAGAGAGAGAGAGAGGGGAAGGGCGAGAATGGGCGCGCCAGGGCCTCCAGCCTCTGCAAACGAACTCCAGACGCGTCCGCCCCCTTGTGCATCTGGCTAACATGGGTCCTGGGGAATCAATCGAGCCTCGAGCCGGGGTCCTTAGGCTTCACAGGCAAGCGCTTAACCGCTAAGCCATCTCTCCAGCCCCCATTCTTATGTCTTGCAAACACCACTGCAACTGGATTGTCACAAGAACCCCCTGTGCAGCGGGGCACCGTGCTCTACCCATTTTCCGTATGAACAAGCAGAGGCTCACACGCGGTGTGAGCGGTGAGAAGGTCTCACGCTGTCAGACGGACCAGCAAGAGGGTGGTGACCCCTGGGGTGGATACCTGGTTAGTTTTCCGCGGCTGAGGCTGACGGCCAGGTTGCCCCTCCTTTGCTTCCCCCAGCTGTCCTCCAGGCCCTGCCGACGCAGCAGCTCCTCATCTGAATGCGAGGACCGAAGGCGGCGCGCCGTGCTGCCCCCTGCTGGTGAGCGACAGCGCCCGTGCAGCGCCTGCCTTTGCACGCTTGATGCGCGCCCTGGGCCTGGCTGCAGATGTCCCCTGCTGTCTTCCCAGGGTGACACCCGGCGGCTGAGATCACCTTGTTCCCTGAGAAGAGCTGAGGAGCTGCCCTCGTCCACGCGGAAACGCCTGAGCCCAGCCACGGGGACCCTGGGACTCCGTCCTTTCTTCCCCTTCTACCCTCTCCCCAGCAATAAAACACCAACTGCAGTCCCCTGTGTGGCTCGCCTCAGTCCTCCCACTGGGATTTGTTGGCAGGGACGGGGAGGGCGAGGGCCAGCGAAGGAAGGGGAGCGTGGTAACGGGGTGGCAGAGGCGTGATTCAGAGCGGGAAGGGACATCAGGGCATGTCCAGGCCCACGTCCTTGTTTTACACCTGGGTCACTGAACCATGGGCAGGGCGAGCAACTGGTCACATAGCCACTGTGAGGAAGTAGCAGAACCCCAAACCACACAGCGCACACACCCCACACAGGACACACCCCACACAACATACATACACACACACAACACACACCCCACACACCATACACAGCACACACACCCCACACAGCACACACCCCACGCAGCACACATACACCCCCCCATGAACCTGTAATGTCTCCCCCCACCCTCTTCATGCGTTTGAACACTTGGTAGAACAGTGTTGGGCAGCTATGGGACCTTTGGGACCATGGCCCTGGTAGAAGGCTGCCGGGAGCAGTCTTTGAAGATGATGTCCACCTGTGGCCCTGCTTCCTGATCTGTCAACATGTGCCACATGCTCCCAACATGGCAGGCCATGCCTTCCCTGAGACGCTTCTGCCACCTAGTGGGCTTGTGCGACCTTGCCCTTGCCTCACCCCTGTGCGTCTGCCCTATGTGGACTCTGGAGAGTTGAACATGGATCCTTAGGCTTCACAGGCAAGAGCCTTAACAGCTAAGCCATCTCTCCAGCCCTGTTTATCTCATTTTTAAATGCATGTGCCCCTTTGTACATCCAGCTTTATGTGGGTACTGGGGAATCGAACCTGGGTCATTAGGCTTTGTGGTCAAGTGCCTCAACTACCAAGCCATCTCTCCAACCCCAGGATTTTCACTGGTGCCTAAAGAGTAGCTAACACAGAGAATTGGTGCCAGGGACTGGAGACCAGAATCGTGCTGTCCTAATCCAGTCCACGTGGTGTGTAAGCCTTTGGGACCAGTTTGTGGGGGGGGGGATGTGGAAGAGTTTGGGACTGTGGGCTAGAGCATCACCAGAATGAAGCCTAACAGGGCTGAAGAAAAGGCTCAGAAGTTAAGTGTGCTTCCTGCACAAGCATAAGGACCTAAGTGGGCCCGAGGACACCCAAGTGCGAATCTCCAGAGAAACTGGGCAGGGCCATGCACGTCTGCAATCCAGAGAACCCACCCGGGCTGGGGAACAGCAAGGCCCACGTCTAAGAAAGAGGCTCTTGTTGCAAGGGGTAAAAAAGATGGGTGAGTGAAGGAAGGGCACACCCAACACTCTCTCTTTTCTTCTTATCTTCCCATTCCGTCTCTGTACCATCATTGTATACTGGAAGTAGGGTGTGTGTGTGCGTGCATGTACCCCATGTGCACGCAGGCAGAGGCCAGAGGAGAACATCAAGTGTCCTCTATTACTCATCTGTGTGTTTTTTGTTGTTGTTGTTGTTCGTTTGGTTTTTTTGGGATTTTTTTATTTTTGTTTTTATTTGTTGAGACATAATCTGTCACTAAACCTGGAGCAATTTCATTTTGTTTTCTTAAACTGGCCGCCCATTTAACCCCAGCAGTTGTCCATGGAGCCTCAGCAATCTCCCAGTCTCTGTTCCCCCACAGGACTGCAGTTACAGGCATGGGTGGCCTATTTATTTGGGGGGGCTGGGGAGTTGAATTCAAGATGAGTCAGACCCTCTCAGGCCTCCATGCTTGTGTGGCAAGCACTCTTACCCACTGAGCCATCTCTCCAGCACCAACGGACACTTCTAGGACAGCATGGACTCCATTAACAGCAAACCTACGAAATGCATCCGCCATCTCCCGAGGGAGCGCGGAGCTGGGGGTACACTAGGTTGCCACCGAAGCCTGCTGCCAGCCAGGGGCACGCTGCTTTCAACTGGATTCCGGTGTCAAAAGCCTACAGGAGCTGAGCTACGAATGGGGCGTCGGGGTGCAGTGGGGAGTCTGCCTTGCTTTCCTCCTCCTTCCTCTCAAATGTGCCTTGCATTATGGGTTTCAGTCCAGACAGAAATGGCCTCCTTCCTGCCGGCTCTACGTCGAGAGATGCCTTTGCATCTCCACCAGGACACAAAGCAGCTCAAAATTGGACGTGGGTGAAGTGCTCGGTGACGGCACCGGGCTGTCTGTCTTCACCTGCACAAAATCCGCTCAATAGTGGGCCCGTCGACATTTAGTCGAGGATGATGGAAGAGGAGGGAGAAAGATGAAATAGAAGAGGAAGTAGCTAGAAAGAAGGGATTCAGTGGAAGGGGGGGACAAAAGAAGTTAATAGGAGAGAATTATGATCAAAATCCCTTATGTACATGTTTGAAAAAATATCAATAAGTTTTAAAAATTGATGGTTGATATCAAAGACTTCCCCCCAACCAAGGGAATCAGAAAATGGCAAGAATTGCTGAGCTGAAAGGTCTGTTGGTCTATTCCTTCTTTTCTTCACTCAAGATTCACTAGTCCGGCCACATTCTACAAAATGGAGGTTCTAAGGTCCCTCTAAGCACTTCCCCAGCAAACCATTTCCTAGCCTCTACTCACATATCACTATTGACAGGAAGCCCATTACAATGTACAAGGCTTGATGTAGGAGGGTAGCAGTCACAAATCCTGGGTTCCGAGCTATCCCAGGTGGAGCGCAAGCAGTGAAGCTCAGCCAACCCCTCGCTCTTCCAAGCTCAGGAAGTGTAAGCAGCGTGTTCAGACTGCTCAGGAAGAGGTGCTGAGAGCGAAAGGCGGAGGCTTTGCTTTGAGCTGGCATGCATTAGACCCCACAGCAACACTTGGGTAGGTATCCGTCCCTGCCACATTTTAAAGATGAGGAAGAGAGAGAGGGAGATTTAAAAACACTTGTCCAGAGCTGGAGAGATGGTTTAGTGGTTAGAGCCCTGGCCTGCCAAGCCTAAGGAACCATGTTCAGTTCTCTAGATGCCACATAAGCCAGATGCACAATGGTGAGGCAAGTGCAAGGTCGCACATGCCCACTAGGTGGCGCAAGTGTCTGGAATTAGATTTCAATGACTGAAGCCCTGGTGGATCAATTCTCTCTCTCTCTCTCTCTCTCAAATTAAAATAAAAACACTTGTCCATATGTGGAAGGAAGACAGAGATACAAAAGAGAATCCACACTGCCCTGCCGTAGCTGCACTCTGCCCCCCCCCCGTGCCACCCTTACACTGCCTGTCCCTGGGCCTGGTGGGCATCTCGGTGGTGGACTGCTTGCCTGCTTTGGATCTCCAGCCCTGTGAAAGGAAATAAAGAAAAGATGGCCGTGAAGTGGCCCAACATGGCCAGCACTTCCAGCCCCAGGTGTTCGTGTCCACGACTTTGGCTCAGTCTCCTGCCCTGCCTGCTCTACTCCCGTGGAATCTGAGGGAAGCTACTTCCATGCCTCTGACCCTCCTCTACTCCGACCATCTGAAGGCTCTGTTTTGTCTTCTAGGTGCCAATCATGCATCAGAATAATGGCCAAGTCACCAAACTAAAGATCACCAAAGGAGCCATGCATGTACCACTCTGGTGAGAAACCCAAGCATAATTCCATTCCTAAGTGGTGAAACTTGACCATCAGTATCATTATAAGTGTTTCATTCATCCATCCATCCATAACATTTTAATTAAGTATCTGCTATGTGCTAGCCACACTTCTAGATTCTCTCCTGGACCTTGTGTCACACTTGGGCCAATGAACAATGAGTGGAGAAAAAGACGCATAGCCAGAAACATCCCAGAGTGTGTGTATTTCTTGCTTGTAATGATTTCTATTTGCCTCCTGCACCTCACATCCACTGCAACTCACAAGGCCGCTATATTGGTCAGTAAGGCTCTAACGAAACTATGTTGCTATCAGTAGGCAGCACCCTGAAAGGCCTAGAACATGCCATCATGCCCTCACGAGCGGCACACACATCCCACACTTTGTAATTCCATACCATAGTCGGCTCACAGACATAATGGCTTTGCCTAAGATGTTTTTTATTAGTGAAGAATGTGATCAACAGATTACCTGATGGCTTATTTGCATCCTTGTGTCACTTATAGCTGGCAAAGATAAGAGGGGAAGATATTTTTTTACATTTTATCATAGCTAGCAAAAAATAAGGGGAAGATGTATTTTATATTTTTATTTATTTGTTTTAAAGGATAAAGAGAGAAAGAGGATGAATGGGTGCACCAGGGCCTCCAGTCACTGCAAACAAAATCCAGATGCATGCACCATTTTGTGCATCTGGCTTTACGTGGGTACTGGGGAATAAAACTCGGGTTGTTAGGCTTTGCAGACAAGTGCCTTCACCACAGCCTAGAAGATGTATTTTAATGGACAGGCATGCGGGGAACAGTGAGGAACACCATATGAATGGGGCATGGTTCAGCACCACAGCCCATGGACAGCAGCGGCCATGGGAGTGGGCTAGAGGGGAAAGGCTCAATCACAGTTCTTAGCCTGTCCAGCAGGAGCCTGAGGCTGCCCCTCCTGGGTCACCATGCCTCGTTCACTAGATTGCTTTTCCACAAACAACCTGGACCTCTCCTGGGAAAGAGGTCTTCCATAAGATTTAAGCATTGTGTTTAATCAAGTTCAGCCTCCTCCCCAACTTGGTGTCAGGGTTAGTCTCTTCTTGAGCAGCCCCTAACTGTTCCTCTAGTTCACCTGAGCCAGAAGACAGCCCACCACCACAAGGTTATAAATACCTTTGCAAGGGGAGGTTAGGCTCTCTGACCACTTAGGAACTTCCATCTGTGGGTGAAGTTTTCCTTGGGCTGGGCCCAGGCCCAGCTAGGAGAGACCCCTAGCCCTTACTCTCCACATGAGCTCCTTTACCCCCTCCAACTCCCCACACGGCAAGAGCTTCTTGAACTTTCTTTTCTCTTTTCTTTCCTCGCTTGTTTGTTTGTTTGGTTTTTTCGAGGTAGGGTCTCACTGTAGCCCAGGCTGACCTGGAATTCACTATGGAGTCCCAGGCTGGTCTTGAACTCACAGCAATCCTCCTACCTCTGCCTCCAGAGTGCTGGGATTAAAGGCGTGCGCCACCACGCCCAGCTGTTTGTTTGGTTTTCAAGGTAGGTTCTCACTCTGGTCCAGGCTGACCTGGAATTAACTATGTAGTCTCAGGGTGGCCTCAAACTCACAGCCAGCCTCCTATCTCTGCCTTCCAAGTGTTGGGATTAAAGGCGTGAGCCACTACACCTGGATCCACGCTTTTTTTTTTTTTCCAGGCCCTCCATGTGGAATCTCTAGCCACATGGATGCCTTTCCTTGGCACTGTACTTCCCTCAATAAATATAATAATTCGATAATTATCTTTCTGTCTTCTTTGTTTTATTCAATTCTTGGATTAAAATTAAAAATAAACCCAGGGTTTGGTGTTCAAGAACTTTCCTAGATCCCTAAGGCCCTGTTACAAAATCTTCCCACAATAAAAGTGTCTTCAGCCCTGACTTGCATCTGTTTCCTCAGTGTCTCACAAACAAGGACAATAGGATGCAGAGATGTTACTGAATCCCATTATGATGACCGAAGTCTAGAAAAGAGGGAGGATACTGGGAAAATGGACTGACAAGAAATTATAAAGACATGTATTTCAAGACAATCCTTTGATATGCATGTGATTTTATCATTTGTTAATGATAAAAGCAAATTTGAATACTAATGAGATACATGTGTTTGTTCATTTTATATTAAAAATTAAAGCTAGAAAACTGGAGAGATGCCTTAGTGGTCAGGGCACTTGACCACAAAGCCAAAGGACCCAGGTTAAATTCTCCAGAACCCACATTAAACAGATGCACAAGGTGGCACATGTGTCTGGAGTTCATTTGCAGTGGCTAGAAGCCAAGAGCACCCATTTGCCACCCTCCATCTCTAATAAATAAATAAATAAATAAAATTTAAAACTGGAGAGATGGCTTAGCAGTTAAGGTGTTTGTCTGTAAAGCCAAAGGACTCAGGTTCAACTCCCCAGGACCCACTTAAGCCAGATACACAAGGGGGTGCATGCATCTGGAGTTCACTTGCAGTGGCTAGAGGCCTTGATGTGCCCATTCTCTATCTGTCTCTTTCTCTCCCCTTCTCTTTCTCTCAAATAAATAAATAAAATTTTTTCTTAAAAAAGAATTAAAGCTAGACTGAGACCCTACCTTAAAAAACAAACAAACAAAAAAAAAAGAATTAAAGCTTAGCTGAACATTTGATAGTGCATGCTGTGTATTTTCAACTTTTTTGTTTTGTTTTGTTTTTCGAGGTAGGGTTTCACTCTAGCTCAGGCTGACCTGGAATTCACTATGTAGTCTCAGGGTGGCCACAAACTCATGGCAATCCTCCCTCTGCCTCCTGAGTGCTGGGATTAAAGGCATGTGCCACCATGCCTGGCTTTTATTTTCAACATATCTTAAGAGTTGATTAATATTTTAATTTTGTAGTCATCAGTGCTAAGAAAGCCACTTCACAGAAATACATCATACCAAATGGTAGAGTATGTTTAAGGGCCATTTCAGAAATTTCTGGTAATTCTGTCCTGATCCCAAGACAAAATTCATTTAATGACATTTTTGTTTGTTTGTTTCATTTTGTTTTTTGAGAAAGGGTCTCACTCTAGCCCAGGCTGACCTGGAATTCACCATGTAGTCTCAGGGTGCCCTTGAACTCACGGCGATCCTTCTACCTCTGCCTCCTGAGTGCTGGGATAAAAGGCATGAGCCATCACACCCAGCTCATTTAATGATTTTTTTAATGAAACTCAATCGGCAATTTTGAAAACCAATCATTTTAACAAATCCAAACATATGCTAATTTGATACTGACATGCTGTGGAACAGCAGAAGTATCTTAGAATTGGCCGCTGTGCATACCATTATGACACTGTGTGTGAGCCACAGGAAGGAAAGCTGAGCATCGGAAGGTGCACGGTGTGGCCAGGAGACGACCGGGAACCGACAGAGTCAGAACTCCCACCTCTGTCTGTCTCAGGGACCTCACACAGCCTTGCAGGACGTACCACATCTGCCCCATGCATGGGTCTGACTCCAATTCCCACTTCTCCTCCTGATCTTGCTGGCAGTGTTTACGTCTATTCACAATTCACTCTTGGGCCGTGAGGACTGTCTGGCACACCACTCTGGTGCCACCTCCCATGGCTTTTTTTTTTTTTTTTTCTGGGTCATAAGAATCTGGATTCTTTTTTTTTTTTTTTTTTTTTTTTTTTTTAATTTTTATTAACATTTTCCATGATTATAAAATATATCCCATGGTAATTCCCTCCCTCCCCACCCCCACACTTTCCCGTTTGAAATTCCATTCTCAATCATATTACCTCCCCATTACAATCATTGTAATTACATATATACAATATCAACCTATTAAGTATCCTCCTCCCTTCCTTTCTCCACCCTTTATGTCTCCTTTTCAACTTACTGGCCTCTGCTACTAAGTATTTTCATTCTCACACAGAAGCCCAGTCATCTGTAGCTAGGATCCCCATATGAGGGAGAACATGTGGCGCTTGGCTTTCTGGGCCTGGGTTACCTGACTTAGTATAATACTTTCCAGGTCCATCCATTTTTCTGCAAATTTCATAACTTCATTTTTCTTTACCGCTGAGTAGAACTCCATTGTATAAATGTACCACATCTTCATTATCCACTCATCTGTTGAGGGACATCTAGGCTGGTTCCATTTCCCAGCTATTATAAATTGAGCAGCAATAAACATGGTTGAGCATGTACTTCTAAGGAAATGAGATGAATCCTTTGGATATATGCCTAGGAGTGCTATAGCTGGGTCATATGGTAGATCAATCTCTAGCTGCTTTAGGAACCTCCACACTGTTTTCCACAATGGCTGGACCAGATTGCATTCCCACCAGCAGTGCAGAAGGGTTCCTTTTTTTCCACATCCCCGCCAACATTTATGATCATTTGTTTTCATGATGGTGGCCAATCTGACAGGAGTGAGATGGAATCTCAATGTAGTTTTAATCTGCATTTCCCTGATGACTAGTGACGTAGAACATTTTTTTAGGTGCTTATATGCCTTTCGTATTTCTTCCTTTGAGAACTCTCTATTTAGCTCCTTAGCCCATTTTTTGATTGGCCTGTTTGATTCCTTATTAGATATCTTTTTGAGTTCTTTGTATATCCTAGATATTAATCCTTTATCAGATATATAGCTGGCGAAGATTTTTTCCCATTCTGTAGGTTGCCTCTTTGCTTTTTTCACTGTGTCCTTTGCGGTGCAAAATCTTTGTAATTTCATTAGGTCCCAGTGGTTAATCTGTGGTTTTATTGCCTGAGCAATTGGGGTTGTATTTAGAAAGTCTTTGCCAAGACCAATATGTTGGAGGGTTTCCCCAACTTTTTCCTCTAGCAGTTTCAAAGTTTCCGGTCTGATGTTAAGGTCTTTAATCCATTTGGACTTAATTCTTGTGCATGGCGAGAGAGAAGAATCTATTTTCATCCTTCTGCAGATATTTATCCAGTTTTCAAAACACCATTTGCTGAAGAGGCTGTCTCTTCTCCAATGAGTATTTTTGGCATTTTTATCGAATATCAGGTGGCTATAGCTACTTGGGCTTACATCTGGGTCCTCTATTCTGTTCCACTGATCTACATGTCTGTTTTTGTGCCAGTACCATGCTGTTTTTGTTACTATGGCTCTGTAGTATAGGTTAAAATCAGGTATGGTGATACCACCAGCCTCTTTTTTGTTGCTCAGTATTATTTTAGATATTCGAGGTTTTTTATGATTCCAAATGAATTTTTGGATTGTTTTTTCTATTTCCATGAAGAAAGCCTTTGGAATTTTGATAGGGATTGCATTAAATGTGTAGATTGCTTTAGGTAAGATTGCCATTTTCACTATATTGATTCTTCCAAGCCAGGAACAAGGAATGTTTCTCCACTTTCTAGTGTCTTCTGCAATTTCTCGCTTGAGTGTCTTAAAGTTCTCATTGTATAGATTCTTTACTTCCTTAGTTAGGTTTATTCCAAGGTATTTTATTTTTTTTGATGCAATTGTGAATGGGAGTGATTCTCTGATTTCATCCTCTGTGTGTTTGTTGTTAGCATATATGAAGGCTACTGATTTCTGTGTATTTATTTTGTATCCTGCTACATTGCTGTAGGTTTTGATTAGCTCTAACAGCTTGCTAGTAGAGTCTTTAGGGTCCTTTATGTATAGAATCATGTCATCTGCAAATAATGATAGCTTGATTTCTTCCTTTCCAATTTGTATCCCTTTTATGTGTGTCTCTTGCCTTATTGCTATGGCTAAGACTTCCAAAACTATATTAAATAGAAGTGGAGACAGTGGACACCCTTGTCTTGTTCCTGATTTTAGTGGAAAAGCTTCCAGTTTTTCCCCATTTAGTAATATGTTGGCTGTAGGCTTGTCATAAATAGCCTTTATTATATTGAGATATGTTCCTTCTATTCCCAGTCTCTGTAGGACTTTTATCATGAAGGGATGTTGGATTTTGTCAAATGCTTTCTCTGCATCTAATGAGATGATCATGTGATTTTTGTCCTTCAACCCATTTATGTAATGTATTACATTTATAGATTTGCGTATGTTGAACCATCCCTGCATCTCTGGGATAAAGCCTACTTGGTCAGGGTGAATGATCTTTTTGATATACTCTTGTATTCTGTTTGCCAATATTTTGTTGAGAATTTTTGCATCTATGTTCATGAGGGAGATTGGTCTGTAATTTTCTTTTTTTGTTCTATCTTTGCCTGGTTTTGGTATCAGGGTGATGCTGGCCTCATAGAAGGAGTTTGGTAGGATTCCTTCTTTTTCTATTTCCTGGAAAAGCTTAAGAAGCAATGGTGTTAGCTCTTCCTTAAAAGTCTGGTAAAATTCAGCAGTGAATCCATCCGGGCCTGGGCTTTTTTTAGTTGGGAGATTATTGATAACTGCTCGGATCTCCATGTTTGTTATAGGTCTATTTAAGTGATTAATCTCATTTTGATTTAATTTAGGTAGGTCATATAGATCAAGGAAATCATCCATTTCTTTCAGATTTTCATACTTGGTGGAGTATATGCTTTTATAGTATGTCCCTATAATTTTTTGAATTTCTCTGGAATCTGTTGTGATGTTACCTTGTTCATCTCTGATTTTATTAATTTGTGTCTCTTCTCTCTTTCTTTTGGTCAGATTTGCTAAGGGTTTATCAATCTTGTTTATCCTTTCAAAGAACCAACTCTTTGTTTCATTAATTCTTTGGATTGTTCTTTTTGTTTCTATTTCATTAATTTCTGCCCTAATCTTTATTATTTCTTCCCGTCTACTACTTTTTGGTTTGCCTTGTTCTTCTTTTTCCAAGGCTTTAAGACGAAGCATTAGGTCGTTTACTTGCGACCTTTCTAATTTCTTAATATAGGCACTTAAGGCTATAAATTTACCTCTTAGAACTGCCTTCATTGTGTCCCAGAGATTTTGGTATGTTGTGTTCTCATTATCATTTGACTCTATAAATTTTTTGATTTCCTTTTTGATTTCTTCATTGACCCACTCATCATTTAGTAGTGTATTGTTTAGCTTCCATGATTTTGTGTATGCTCTATAGCCTTTCTTGCTACTGATTTGTAGTTTAATTCCATTGTGGTCAGATAGAATGCAAGGAATTATTTCAATTTTCCTGAATTTGTTAAGATTTGCTTTGTGTCCTAATATATGGTCTATTTTAGAGAATGTTCCATGTGCTGCTGAAAAGAATGTATATTCTGCAGCCTTTGGATGAAATGTCCTGTATATATCTGTTAGGTCCATATCTTCTATGACCTCATTTAGTCCAGATGCCTCTCTGTTTATTCTTTCCCTGGATGACCTGTCAATTGTTGAGAGTGGGGTGTTAAAGTCACCCACCACCACCGTGTTTGGTGTTATCTGTGACCTTAGTTCTAATAGTGTTTGTTTGACGAATTTGGGAGCCCCCATGTTAGGTGCATATATGTTTAGGATTGTAATGTCCTCCTGTTGGAGTGTGCCCTTAATCAATATAAAGTGACCTTCCTTATCTTTTTTGACTAACTTCGGACTAAAGTCCACCCTGTCTGATATTAGGATAGCAACCCCTGCTTGTTTTCTAGGCCCATTTGCTTGAAACACCGTCTTCCAACCTTTCACCCTAAGATAATGTCTATCCTTTGTAGAAAGGTGAGTTTCTTGAAGACAACAAATTGTAGGATCCTGCTTTTTAACCCAGTCTGCAAATCTATGTCTTTTCGTTGGGGCATTGAGACCGTTGATATTAAGAGATATTATTGAAATGTGTGTATTTATGTTTGCCATTTTTGTGTGTGTGTGTGTGTGTTACTGGTTCTACCTGTGCTCTCTTCTGTTAACTGGTATTTGAGTATGGCTGGTTTTTTCTAGGTTCCTTATATGTGTGCTTTTCCTTTTGTTCAGCATGGAGGATTCTATCAAGTATTTTCTGTAGAGCTGGTTTTGTCTTCAGATATTCCTTTAACCTGCTTTTGTCATGGAATGTCTTTATTTCTCCATCTATTTGGATGGATAACTTTGCAGGATAAAGTAACCTTGGTTGACAGTTGTTATCTTTCAGAACTTGGAATATATCACTCCAGGCCCTTCTGGCTTTAAAAGTTTGTGTTGAATAATCTGCTGTAATCCTGATGGGCTTGCTTTTGTAGGTAACTTGATTTTTCTCTCTAACTGCTTTCAATATTTTTTCTTTGGTTTGTGTGTTTGGAAGTTTGAGTATAATGTGGCGAGGAGAGTTTCTTTCTGGGTTTTGTCTGGCTGGGGTTCTAAAGGCTTCCTGTATCTGTATTGGCACCTCTTTCCCAATTTGGGGAAAATTTTCCTCTATGATTTTGTTGAAGATGCCTACTATGCCTCTGGAGTGGAATTCTTCTCCTTCTACTATGCCCTGAATTCTTATATTGGATCTTTTCATAGTGTCCCGAATATCTTGAAATTCCCACTCATACTTTTCTATAAGTTTGTTTTTCTCTTTGTTGGACTGCATTAGGTCTGCCACCTGATCTTCTAGCTTAGATATTCTGTCCTCTCCTTCATCCATCCTACTGGTGAGATTTTCTACAGAGTTTTTTATTTCATTAACTGTGTTCTTCATTGCTAGTAATTCTGACTGGTTTTTCTTTATTATTTCTATTTCTCTATTTATGTCTTGTATTGCCTTCTTTATTTCATTAAATTGGTGTCCTGCCTCTTCTTTGATTCCTTTGATTTCCTCTTTGATTTCCTCTTTGATTTCTTCTTTGATTGTTTTCATGTGTTCTTTGACCTCTTTGAACATATTTATAATTATTCTTTTGAACTCTTTCTCAGGCATTTCCTCTAACTCTTTCTCACTGGAGGACATTTCTGATGCATTAATACTTTTAGGTAGATTTATATCGTCTTGCTTTTTAGTGTTTCTTGTGTTATAATGTATATATTTTTGCATCTTGGATTAAGTTAATGTTTGGATTTTCTAGCTAGCTGTGTATTCTTAGCTGTA
Organism: Jaculus jaculus; assembly: GCF_020740685.1. NCBI lineage: Eukaryota > Metazoa > Chordata > Mammalia > Rodentia > Dipodidae > Jaculus > Jaculus jaculus. The sequence continues at coordinate 112,103,193 of NC_059109.1, forward strand.
TCAATTGATTTGGTGTAAAATATTTTCAGGGTAGGACCTTAAGGTATTAGGTGTGGCTCTTAAGACTCTCAGAGTATCTACAAAGATGTTCTTAGGGGTTGAGTTTCCCTGCTATAGGAGTATTCAAGCAGGCTGAGTGGAATAATATACTGGTAGATTCTAAAATTTAGCTAAACACTGTACCCATTCCATCAAAAACAGCCCCGAGTATGTATGCAAGAGTAGTTATTATAATGACCAGATCCTCTATCAACAAAGAGGTTTAGATTTCTGGTCTGTTGAGGTATCCAAGTCAGCTTGTGACCAGGTGAGACCCTTCCCTGGTGCAATCCCAGTTACCTTGGGTGATTGTGGTCTCAGTCAAGTTGCTGCCTGGGTCGTCGGGTTGCTGTTCTGATTTCTGGAGCTGGGCACTTGCTTTTCCTACGGGGCAAACTGAGTCGCTGCCGCCGCCTCTGCAGCTGTTGTAGATGTCACCTCCGGAGCCCCCACCACTGCTGAAGCTGCCGTTGTCGTGTCCACCGCTGCTGCTCACCCCGAAGCCGCTGTTCTCCTGGGTCCGCTGCTGCTGGGGCCACTGGTACCGGTGCTGGAGCCGCTGAAGTTGCTGCCAAATTCTGCTCCTGCTTGGGTCCCGCCGTCAGCCCAAGTTGGCGTGGCCGGGTCCCGGGCCGCTGCTGTGTTCGCTGGAGCTGGGTTCAGGCGGCAGGGGAGGGGAGGGAGCCGCGGCTGTTCTGGTTGTATCGTGTGCTTTTACCTCGCGGTCTGCTCCTCCCTCCGTTGCTCACTGCCACTCTCCCCTCACGTTTCCCGAGTTGCGGAGAGCGCGGTGTGAGGGGAAATTCCCGCACCTGGCTTGTCCTGCGGCTCGAGCCAAGAGTCCGGCGGTTTTCTGCCGCTCCGCGGTTGCGGCGGGTAGCTGAGCCGCCCCGGGCCGCTGTTCCCGCCTGTGCAGGCTCCGGATGCTCTATAACTCTTCCACTTCTCCGCTGCCGCCTCAACTTCCTATACACCTCACTTTTTAGTAAAAGTGTGTATTTTGCTGAGTTTTTTTTGGTCTTCCCCCCCCAGGCTATTTTGGCGTGGTACCTACGCCGCCATCTTAACCGGAAGTCCCTTTTTTTTTTTTTTGAGACAAGCCCAACAGACTGCCCTTTTTACGATGGGAGGGGGGAGAAGGGAAGAGAGGAAAAGGAATCAGTGCATCAAGGCCTCTGGTCACTGCAATCGAACTCCAGACGCATGCGCCCCCTCGTGTGCATGTGCGACCTTGTGCGCTTGTGTCACCGTGTGTCTGGCTTACATGGGACCTGCAGAGTAGAACATGAGTCCTTAGACTTCACTGGCAGGTGCCTTAACCGCTAAAGCCATCTCTCCAACCCTCCTATGGCTTTTATAGATATCCACATTTCCATGAGGGTATCCATTTGAGAGGGTTTCCATGCCCAGATCATGTGAAGGACACTCAGGTCTGTCCTTCCAAGCACCATCTCATGACTCTGCTTGATCTCCTGCATAGCACTGTTGGTTCTGTAAAGTCACTTCATTAGGACTGGGTTCTCAGGGATTGTTCTCATAGTTTGAATCATCTTACTGAATTCCTTTTCCATTCATCATCATCATCATCATCATTATTATTGGTTTTTCCAGGTAAGGTTTCACTCTAGTCCAGGCTGACCTGGAAGTCACTATGTAGTCTCAGGGTGGCCTCAAACTCACGGTGATCCTCCTACCTCTGCCTCCGGAGTGCTGGGATTAAAGGCATGCACCAACATGCCTGGTTCTTATTTATTTTTATTTTTTGGTTTTTCGAGGTAGGGTCTCCAGCTCAGGCTGACCTGGAATTCACTATGTAGTCTCAGGGTGGCCTTGAACTCACAGCAATCCTCCTACCTCTGCCTCCGGAGTGCTGGGATTAAAGGCGTGCACACCTGGCTCGTTTTACTGAATTCTTAGTGTGCTGTATTGCTGGTGTACCACACCAGGCTCCAGGTTTACAAAGGTGGTGAGTTTTTTGGGGGTTTTTTTTGTTTTGTTTTGTTTTGATTTGTTTTTTGTTTTTCTGGTTTTTCGAGGTAGGGTCTCACTCTAGCTCAGGCTGACCTGGTATTCACTATGGAGTTTTAGGGTTGCCTTGAACTCATGGTGCTCCTCCTACTTCTGCCTCCCGAGTGCTGGGGTTAAAGGTGTGCACCACGCCTGGCAAAGGTGGCAAGTTTTGTCTGCCTTGTTCATGGAGATGGTTAATCTCTGTTGTCAATTTATAATCACCATGGAAACAAATCTCTGGGCATGTCTGTGAGGGTGGTTAAGGTGCTTGCCTGCAAAGCCTAAGGACCTATGTTCAACTCTTCAGATCCCACATAAGCCCGATGCACAAGGTGATGCAAGTACACAAGGTCACACATGTGCACAAGGTGGCACACATGTCTGGAGTTCGATGACAGCGGCTGGAAGCCCTAGCAGGCCAATTCTCTTTTTTTTTCCTTTCTCTCTCCTTTCACTCTCTCTCATAAAAAAAAAAAAAGGCCAGTCTGGGCTGGAGAGATGACTTAGTGGTTAAGGCACTTGCCTGCAAAGCCCAAGGACCCAGGTTTGATTCCCCAGTACCCACGTAGCCAGATGCACAAGGTGGTGTGTGCATCTGGAGTTCCTTTGCAGTGGCTGGAGGCCCTGGTACGCCATTCTCTCTTTCTCAAATCAATAGATTAAAAATAAAATATTTAGCAAAACAAAAAGAAAGCTCAGGGCTGGAGATGGCTTAGAGGTTCAGGAGCTTGTCTGCAAAGCCAAAGGACCTCAGTTCAATTCCCCAGGACCTACGTAAGCCAGATGCACAAGGGGGTCTTGTATCTGGAGTTAGTTTGCAGTGGCTGGAGGCCCTGATATGCCCATTCTCTCCCTCTCTCTCAAATAAATAAATAAATAAACAAAGATACATTTTTTTTTAAAAGACCAGTCTGTTGGGCTTGCCCTAAAAAAAAAAAAAAAAAAGGTAGACAGCATATCTAAGGGACAACACTTAGGATCATCCTCTGGCCTACACACACACACACAGACACACACACACACACACACACACACAGACACACAGACACACACACACACACACACACACACACACAGAGGAGGTTGTCAACCAAAGTTTTCATCACACTTTCAAAGCGATTCCCCAAAAGATAGAGAAGTTGGCCCTAAGGAAAGCTGCTTAGGGTGGCAAAGAAGATTGTCCATGTGAGATCTGGTGCTGTTGCCTAAAGGCCTGGAAGAGGTTTAAACATTTTGTGAAGATCTGGGGAAGACGAGAGTGCCCACTGGGGTTCCAGCCTGGCTGGGGCCTGGCTAGGAGCTCATCAGCCAATGGTTTCTCTGTCTTCCCAGCCCCTCACTGGTGTGGCATGAGGGTGGAGTGGGATCATGCACAGGGCAGGCTAGGCACCGAGAAGGAGGCCTATCGGTCAATAGCAGCAGCAGCAGCATCCTCCAGGGAGTCACTTGTGAACGAGGTTCCTCATGCAGCATCACCCTCCCTTAGAGGACCAAATGCCGCAGCGGCCAGCCAACTCAGGGTCTTTCCTGTGGATTTCAAGTTGATTCAGTTACTTTTCCGTTGCTGTGAACAAATACTTGAGCAGAAGGAACTTAAGGATAGGGTATAAGTTGACTTACGGTTCCAAGAGGATACGTTCCGTTGCGGCAGAAGGGAGAAGCTTGTCCCACTGCGCTCAGGAAGCAGAGGACAAACAGGAAGTGGTCTTGGGTTATGAAACTTCAAGACCAGCCCCCCAGTGAAGAAAGCTCCACTCCCTCCAGCTAGTCTCCACATCCTACGGGCTCCACAGTCTTTCCAAATAGCCAGTTGGAGACCAAGTGTTCAAACACAGGAGCCCATGGGAAACATTTTACATTCAAAGCACTACCCAGGTCACATTCACGCCCTCAAAAATGTCTTTTTCCTGGCCATCCCCCTGCCCAGGTGTCCCTCACAGAACTCTCTCTCCTCGTCCTTACTTCCTTTCCAGCCAGGCCATACACAGAACCCTTCCCAGCTGCAGTGACATCAGAAGATTGTCAGTCTCCACATGGTCCCATACACGCTCCACGAGGACAAGGAGCCCAGCTGGCCTCTCCCTGTGAGTCCCCCGCACCCCAGCGCTCTGGAGACGTAGTGCCCAATGAGATTACCACCGTCGCCCAAACAGTTACATAGCTGGGACTGTTACATAATATGTCGGCCTGTGTCGTGCTTTTATGTCTCAGGCACTCATGGGACTGTCATCCTTTCTGTCATTGACTGGTCTGAGGATGGGGAAGCTCAGAGGCTCAGAGAGATACACATAAAGGGTCGTGGTCTGTGAGCACCCTCCCTGCCATGCTCATTCTCTGTCCCCTCACCCTGAGCCCCAAGTCAGAAGAGAGGCAAAGGCGGGTGTTGGACCTGGTCCCCGTGACTATGAAACACGTGCACCCTTGCATTTAATTCTCCATCCAGCTGGCTTCAGATCCAGCGGCTCACACCCTCTCCTCCAATTATGTTCCTGCCAGGCGTCAAGGGCTGGGAGTCCACACTCTCCATAGCATCACATCAAGAGTCTCTGTGACCCTGAGAACTGCAGCTATAAGGAGGCAGGACAGGCCACAGCCCCACCCCGGGGCAAAGGCTCCAAGGGCTAGAACACCAAGTTTGTTCCTCCATAGTGGCCCACCCTTCTTCAATTTTCTTGACAAAGATAATGAAATTTCACCTGATTACATAAGACCAGGAAGGGTAGAAAGGGACACTTAAAAGTAATGGATATTCTGTAAACAGCCTCCAGAGGAGAGGGAACTCTGAGAAAGGACTACAAACAGTACAAAGCCAACACCCTGAACTCTCAATATGAGATCCTCTAAAAGCAGAGCGCAGGGGCCCCGGGGGCGGGGGTGGGCTGACACTTCTGCCATCCTCCCTTAACCTGAGCACAACCCAGCCTTTGGGGAACCGTGTGACCCAGGCTTCCCGGCCTGTGTGTGGTTGGTTACAAAGGAGGGAAGGGGGGAGAGGTGGAGTCAGAGAGGACATAGGGGCCCCAATAGGTTGCTGGTCATCCACACGGTTTCTTGCAGTGAGCCCTAGGGTGCCTTGGAGAGCTTTGAAAAAGGAGTGGTGCGTGGTTTGAGTGACGTCTTCAGATGAGTTCTCGGGTAGTTGTGCGGAAAAGGGGTGGTCGGTGGCAAGGGCATAAGACGGGCACTAGACAGGAGCCTCTGCAACGGTCCAAGCCCAAGTGGCAGCGGCTGAGTGGGAGCTGTAAGACGTGATAGGACTCTGGAAGCGTGGACAGGACCTCCTGACAGACGGGTTTTGAGGGGAAGGAGAAGTCAGGGGCAACTCCAAGGGCTGGCACACGGACTTTTGGGTGGACTTTGGTACTATTTTGTGAGATGGTGAACTGAATTCTCTAATCTACCCAACCCTAGAGTTGCAAGGAAAGCCTAATGTTCTGACTTCAAAACTCTGTTTCATCCTCTAGATCTTATCTAGGATAAGTTCATCCACCCATCTTCCACTCACCAATCCATTCACTCATCACCACCCGTCCGTCCATCCAACTAATTATTTACTGAGCAAGCACTGTCAGTGGTGTTCAACTCTCCAGGTCCCAAGTAAGCCAGATGCACAAGGTCACACATGTGTACAAGGTGGCACATGTGTACAAGGTGGCACAAGCATCTGGAGTTCGATTGCAGTGACTGAAAGCCCTGGCATGCCAATTCTCTCTCTCTCTCTCATGTGCACATGCATACACACTCTCTCTATCATAAAAAGTAATTTTATTTATTTATTTATTTGCAAGCAAAGAGAGATAGAGGAGAGGCAGGCAGAGAGAATGGGCAGGTCAGGGCCTCCAGCCACTGCAAACAGACTGTAGACACATGTGCCACTTTGTGCATCTGGCTTTATGCGGGCACTGGGGAATAGAACTCAAGTCTTCAGGCTCTGCAGGCAAGCATCTTAACCACTGAACCACCTCTCCAGCCTTCCTTTCATCTTTTTAAGTTATTTAACTCAGGTATTTTGTCACCATGATCTAAAGCTACCACGGCCATCTTCACTCATCTTTTGAGTTTTTCACTTGGAAGCACTTGTTAGCACTTGATTTCTGCAAAGCATGCATGCTGGGAGGAACTGGAGTTTATTTTGCCCTCAAGAAAACTCTAGTCCAAACCTTTTCACCAAATGGTACTCAGAAAATTGGATTGCTGCATGTAGAAGAACGAGACCAAATCCATATCTCTCACCTTGCATAAAAATAGATTTAAAATGGATAAAAACTCTTAATGTAAAACCCAAAACCTTGGAACCAACAAAGAAAAACACTTTGAGGGGGCTGGAGGGTGGTTCAGCCTGCCTGAGAAGCCTAAGGATCCAGTTTTGATTCTCCAGGTCCCATGTAAGGCAGATGCATATGATGGCGCATGCATCTGGAGTTCATTTGCAGTGGCTAGAGGCCCAGGCACTCCCATTCTCTCTCTCTCTCTCTCTCTCTCTCACTCTCTCTCTCTCTCTTTCTCTTCTCTCTTCAATAAGTAAATAAAAATAAAATATAAAATAAAAATAAGTTTAAAAAAAACACTGAGATACAGGCATAGACAAGGACCTTCTAATAATGACTCCAACAATACTGAAAATAATCCCAAGAACTGACAGTGGAATCATATGAAATTAAGAAGCTTCTGCACCACAAAAGAAACAATCATCAGGATGAGGAGTCAGCCTACAGAATGGGGAAAGTATTTGCCAACTACACAATACACAGGGGATTAGTAACAATAGCAATAAAGTGCTGCGAAAACTTAACACCAAAACACCAGGTAATCTAGTCCATAAATGAGCTCATGAGCTGATTAGATAGTTCCCCAAAGAAGAAATACAATGGCCAATAAACACCTGAAAAAGTGTTCAACACCCATAGACAGAAGGAAATACAAATTAAATTTTCAGAAGGGCTATCATTGCAAAGCAAGTGACAACCAATGCTGGCAAGGATGTGGGGAAAGAGGAAATGGTATATATATACTTGTTCAGCCAAGATTGCTCAAAAAAAAAAAAAAAATACTGCCAGGCGTGGTGGCGCCTTTAATCCCAGCACTTGGGAGGCAGAGGTAGAGGATCGCCAAGAGTTTGAGGCTACCCTGAGACTACATAGTGAATTCCAGGTCAGCCAGGACTAGAGTGAAACCCTATCTCAAAAAAAAAAAAAAAAATAGAAATACTGGGCTGGAGAGATGGCTTAGCATCCTCCAAAGCCAAAGGGTCCAGGTTCAATTCCCCAGCACCCACATAAGCCAGATGTACCAGGTGGCACATGCATCTGGAGTTTGCTTGCAGTGACTGGAGGGGCTGGCATGCCCATTCTCTTTATATCTGCCTCTCTCTCTCTCTCTCATAAAAAAATAAATAAATAAGAAAGAAAGAAATACCATACAACTTAGGTATACCAGTCCTGAGGTACTATAAGTCAACACATCACAGAAATATTTGTACATCTACATTTATATTCACCATGGCCAACAACTAAAAACAGCCTAGAGGTCTATCAACAGATAAGTGGATAAAGAAAATGTGGAACGTATATACAACAGAATTTTGTGCAGCTATATAAAGCAAAATCAATCATTAAAGAAAAATGAAGTTATGAAATTTGCAGGGAAATGGATGGATCTGGAAAGGATTATACTTAGTGATGTAACCCAGGCTCTGAAAGCCCAATGTCACATATGTAGAACTCTCATATGTGGATCCTAGCTACAAATGATTGGACTTCTATGTAAGTGGGAATAAAACTCAGTAGCAGAGGCCAGTAAGCTAGAAAGAAGATATAAAGGGAATAGAAAAGGAGGGAGGGGGACTTAATAGGATGGTGTTGTATATATGTAAGTAGAAGAACAGATTAATGGGGGTGGAAAGGACTAAGTGAAGTCAGGGTAAGAGATTAAGTAAAGGAAAGGTGGAGGGAAGGCTAATCAAAATCTAAGAGTATATAAATAAATCATATGGAAACCTACTTTTTTGGACAATGGAACACTCAGAAGCCATAGATTGTTACTAGAAAAGTTTCAGTACCAGGGATGAGATACCTTCCAGTGATTTGTTAGCCAGGGAGGTCCCTGACACCCCCAAAACATTACAAACCATTGCCGAGGCCCTTGGTTTCCCACCAGAAATAGATAGTAAGACTCTATTGCTGAATATTCCACATACTTGAGCTACAGGGTCACTGAGAAACCCTGCTGGAGCTGAGCCAAAAGCCTCCTCCATGTAGACCAGCTGACAGAAAGCATGCAGTTCAATTGGGGAGAGAGAAATCACCAGTGGAGATACTCAACAATGGACACTGCAAGCCTTAAATTTGGCCAGGCAGGCCAAATGAGCCAATGGGTGCAATAGTGGCATGTCTGTTATGGGGGAAACCAACGGCCCTTAATTGGACTAGAGGCCAGCTCCATGGGAAGGAATAGATCCCTGATACTGAAAGCCTACAACAGGGGTAGTCATGAGTCCTAGGGGTGTAACATCTGCTGGTGCCTGGTTAAATATACTATACTACAAATTATACTATAGTGAATATATACTGTGCTCACCAAACTTCCCAGTAAGTACTTCTCTTGACATTCATACTCATATAATAATGCTACTCTCACTTTTGGTTACAGAACCTTCTCTTTTCAGATGGCAGTGACCTTGGGATGACTCAGAAGGCACCATGGTGCTGAGAAGTGACAGAGGAGTGCTCAGCAATGAAATATCTCTATCTCATATTTCAAGGCCAGGGTCCATTGCAGAAGAGGTAGCAGAAAGAATGTAAGAGCCAAAGAAAGGGTAGGACTCCTTACAACGTGCTCCTCCAGGCACAAAACGGCCTGGATATCCATGACTTCACAGTGCCCGACACTACCTACACAAGACCATCATAATAGGAAGAAAAGATCATGACACCAAAATAAAAGAGAGACTGAGAGAGGGAGGGGTGATGATGGAGAATGGAGTTTCAAAGGGCAAAGTGGGGGGAGGGAGGGAATTTCCATGGGATATTGTTTATAATTATAGAAGTTGTCAATAAATAATTAAATTTAATTTAAAAACAAAAGAAAACTTGAATCATGACATTTGCAAGAAAGTGCATGGAACCAGAAATCATTATTTCAAGCAGGCTCAGAAAGTCAAATACCACATTTTCTCTTATATGAAAGAGCTAAATTTAAAACAGTGTGTATGAGAAAGAAAGAGAGAGAAAGGAAGGAAGGAAGGAAGGAAGGAAGGAAGGAAGGAAGGAAGGAAGGAAGGAAGGAAGGAAGGAAGGGACTAAAAAAGGATCATGAGAGGAGAGAAAGAGATTTTTAAGGGAGGTAGGAAATAAAGACTGGAAAACATGTGGTAAGAGAAAAGGGGGCTAAAGAGGAAAGACAGGAACCAGCTGAAGGAGGGCAAGAGCATGGGTGGCAGCAGTAACGCATATGCATGAAGATGCCACAGGAAGGGCTTTGTCAGTGGATAAAGCACTTGCTGTTCAAACCAAGTTCTGTCCCCAGGCCCCACTTAAGAAGCAGACGTTTGCAATACCAGCATGCTGAAAATGAAATGGGAGGTGTAGACGAGAGAATTTCCTGGAAGCTCAGAAGAAGGTCATGGCAAGTGCACCAGGAAGGGGAGGAGAGGGGAAGGGAACAAGAAAGAAAGAGACCCTGCCTCAGATAAGGTGGAATGTGTGAAGCAACCTGAAAGTTATGTAGTCTTCCAACCTCTCTACACATGTGCCGTGGCATACGCATGCCAGTAATCATACCCAAATTCCCTGTCTCTCTTTCTCTAATGGTAAAGGCTTAGGAAGTGGCTCAACAGTTAAAGGTGCTTGTTTCCAAAGCCTACTGGCCTGGGTTCGATTCCCCAGCACCCATGTAAAGCTGGATGCAAAGTGGCACATGCATCTGTGATCCCAGCAAGCCTATGATGATGGGAGGCAGAGCCAGGAGGATCCAAACTTCGCGGGCCAGCTAGTGGGATGTTCAGTAGCAGTCTGGCAGGTCACCTGCAGTGGCAACACACCTTGTTTCAAACAAGGCGCAACACAAGGCTATCCTATGACCCCACATGTATACTGTGTCCTGCACACACACAAATAAGTTCTAACAACATTAAATAAAACTATTTTTTTAAAGAAACCACAATAGCTAAGTGTGGTGGCACATGCCATTAATCCAAGCACGCCTTTAATCCCAGCACTCCGGAGACAGAGGTAGGAGGATCACTGTGAGTTCCAGGCCACCCTGAGATTACATAGTAAATTCCAGGTCAGCCTGGGCTGGAGTGAGACCCTACCTCTAAAAACAAAACAAAACAAGAAAGAAACCACAATGAAACATTGCTTTCTATACCAACTTAAATATTACTAAAATCAAAATTGAAATATGCCATATGTTGGTAAGAATATAAATGGGCCCCTTATGTATCATTGATGAAAATGTAAATTGGTGCAACCATATGGAAAATAAAATGTCTTAAAAAATTAAAAATAGGGCTGGAGAGATGGCTTAATGGTTAAGGTGCTTACTTGCAAAGCCAAAAGACCCAGGTTTGATTCCCTAGTACCCACGTGAAGCCAGTTTCACAAGGTGGCACATGCATCTGGGGTTAGTTGGCTAGAGGTTCTGGAGTGACCATTCTCTCTCTATCTGCCTCTTTCTCTCTCTCTAATAAATAAATAAAATAAAATTTATATAAAAAATATATATGGTTATCAGTTCTATTTTTATTTTATTTATTTATTTATTATTTATATATATATTTCCTATGTTCATTGAAACATAGTTGTGGTGGTTTGATTCAGGTGTCCCCCATAAACTTAGGTGTCCTGAATTCTGGGTTCCCAGCTGATAGAATTTTGGGAATTAATGCAGTGTATTGTTGGGGGTGGGCTTATGGGTATTATAACCAGTGTCCCCTTACCAGTGTTTGGCACACTCTCCTGTTGCTATTGGCCAGGGGGTGATGTCCACCCTCTGCTCATGCCATCATTTTCCCTGCCATAGTGGAGCTTCCCCTCGAGCCTGTAAGCCAAAATAAACCTTTTTTTACCCACAAGCTGCTCTTGGTTGGGTGATTCCTGCCAGCAATGCAAACCTGACTATAACAATAGTTCATAACAGTCACTGTATAAAAACAATCTAAGTGTCTATTAATGGATGAATGAAATATTATTAAATGTTAACAAAGAATAAGTGCTACCACTTCTGAGATTGATGAGCCAAGAGGGCATTAGGCTATGTGAAACCAACCAGATACGAAAAGACACACTGATCCCACTTATATATATGAAATCTACAAAGGTAGAACTCACAGAAACAGAGAGTAAAGCAGGGCCTGGGTGTGGGTGAAAAAATGTGGGTGAAGGAAGGGTATATAACCTTGAAGTTAGAAGATGAAGAACTTCTCGAGACCTAGAGAAGATAGAAAGTTCTAGTCAAGTTGGACGGTGCAGACAGGGTTGGCCATCCTCACTCATGCCTTCTCAGTAGAGGGCCACCACATGCAACCTGTGTCAAGGACAGGGAGAGGACTCCTACTGGATGACCCAACAGTGGCTCTGCTGAGTGTCTCCAAGCAACGGGGCCTCCCTCTGACACCCTGGCCTCTGCCCTCTGCGGGCCACGTGACAGCCCTGGGAGCAGCTGCCAGAGCCCATCGCGCCACCTCCCGCAGCATGCCCAGGGCCACTCTGGAGTCACCCGCCCGTAGACAGCCATAGGCCCATCAGCCGGGGTGCACCCTCACAGCTGAGTGCCCCCCCCCCGCCCATCCGGTCTTTACTGACACCTGCCAAGATGCACCTGCTCCGGAGGCTCCTCCTCCTCCTCCTCCTGGCATCGCTGGCCTTCCCCTCGGCCCTGCATCAGCAGCCTCGGCCTGGCCCGGCCATGGGCTGCATAGACAGCAAGTCCACCCTGGCAAGAAGTGAGTTCAGCCCTGCGTTCGGCCCGCTGACCACAGGGGATGGGAAAGGCACAGACTGCACCCGCATCACTGACCTCTGGGTAACCTTGGGTTGGGCTCTCTCTTCCTTTCCTTTTGCTTTCTTGGGCCTCAAGTGTAAAAAAAAAAAAAAAAAAGAGTTAAATTTACACCCATTGTTATGTACATCATCACTTATAGGAATCACTACCAGATCCCTCATTGTTTTATGTTATTTTTTTTTCTCCACGTGCTCATTCTCACTCCTGTACTGCCTTGGCAGGCACTTTCCACTTTAAAATACATATTTAAAGCTAGGAGTGGTGGCGCATGCCTTTAATCCCAGCACTGGTAAGGTAGAAGTAGAAGGATTGCTGTGAGTTCAAGGCCAACCTGAATTCCAGATCAGCCTGAGCTAGAGTGAGACCCTACCTGGAAAAACCAAATATATATACATATATATAATTTTTTTAACTCTGCCTGTACCTAGAATTTTACAAGACTGGCATGCTGCTCACTGCGGTTTGCATTTTCCACACTGCTGACATCTTCACGGCTTTGGCCAGTGTAGAGCTCCATAAGGTCATTACCTCCTTTAATCAGGCATTGCCCTGGGGATAGTCACTTAGGTTGTAACTTCCCACAAAGGCCACGGAGATGAGCTATCCTTGGATGAGTCCCTGTTGGAATGTATGGGAGAATTCCTCTAGGCTGTGTCCAAAGCAGATGTAGAGCTCAGCTTACCTAAAGCTGCTGGGATCCTCAAGATGGCTGGGCCAGGATATACTCGCTCCAGTAATAAGTAAATATATCTCCCTCCCACGTTCCCCACCACCAGAGGGTATTCACCTGTATCATCAACAAGATGCCACAAACCTGAGGTTTGGAGGGTGGGCGGTGGTTAAACAATAGACATTTATTTTCTCACAGTTCTAGAGGCTGGAAGTCCACATCCAAGATGCAGACGGGACTGTCACCTCGTGAGGTCTCCCTCTCTGGCTGGCTGCAGATGGCCACCTTCCCCATGTGTCCTTGCATGGTCTCTCGGAGAAAGAGATCTCTAGTGCCCCTTTGACTTCTTATGGGGTTATGGCTGGCCCTGTGGCTGCATCCAACCTTATTTATACTCTTGAAGGCCCCATCTCAAATGTAGTCACAGGAGGAAAGGGGAACACAATTCCACAATTTAGGGCATCACACATCTTCACTACTAGTGTGTGGCCAGTCCGTGATCACCAATATGTCAGTGTGTCTTTAGCTGATGAGTAGGTAATTCAAGCATCTCATCATAACATCATAATCTTGTTAGTTCTTTTGACTTCTTTGAATTCCTTTTTTTGGGAGGAGGGGTTTCGAGGTAGGGTCTCACTCTAGCCCAGGCTGACCTGGAATTCACTCTGGAGTCTCTGGGTGGCCTCTAACTCAAGGCAATCCTCCTACCTCTGCCTCCGGAGTGCTGGGATTAAAGGCGTGTGTGTGTGTGTGTGTGTGTGTGTGTGTGATGCCACACACTAATAGCTCAAATAGACACAGTTTCATCAGGACCCAGAATCAGAGTTCCTGAATAAAATCAGCATTTAGATGGGAAAAACTAGATGGATGGATGGATGGGTATGGAGAGGAGAAAAATGGAAGGCTAAGCAGCTAGGTAGGTGAGAGGAAGGAAGGAAAGAAGGATGAAAGGAAGGAAGGGAGGGAGGGAGGGGGGGAGGGAGGGAGGGAGGGAGGGAGGGAGGGAGGGAGGAAGGGAGGGAGGGAGGGAGGAAGGAAGGAAATTTGACTGGCTACCACTTGTATTTGGTGCTAACAAACTCCCAATGGCTAATGGTGCTGCTAGTGTCATTAACTCTGACTGCTAAGCAGCCTGGTCATACCTATAATATTGCTCTATCCTGAACATATCTCTCCCACTAGACAGAAAGCTGGTTTTGTCTGTGGCAGTTTGAATGTGGAATGTTCCTGCCATAGCCTTATGTGTTTGTGATTCAGCTTTACACGTGGTCCCCAGCTGGTGGAGGTGGAGCCTTGCTGGAGGAGGCGTGTCATTTGGGCTGACCTTGAGTTATATCAGCTCAATCTCACCAGGCGTTTTAGTGAGCTCACTTTTGCTGCCTCCTCCCTGCTGATACTACAAGATGTGATGCTCCGCGTTCTCAAGCCATGCCTTCCCTGCCATAGGAAACGTCCCCTTTGACACAATAAGCCAGAACCAACCCTTTCCTTCTACAGGCTGCTTCTGATCGGGTGTTTTGTCTCAGCAATATGACAGCAACTGTGTCCTTAGGGCTCAGCACCTACACCCAGCAGATACTCAGTATTTGTTGGATGGATGGTCTCAATATTCCTTACAGAAACCCGGCTCATATTACCACAAATCTTACTCAGATTAGGAATTCAGTACTTGGGGGAAATAACAAAGCCAGACTTTAAACCTGAATTTGTGACTCCAGGTACATTTTCTTTGTCGCGCATGAAAGAAACAAGAATGGATGGACTTATCCATCTATCCACCCACCCCATCCATCTGTCCATCCACCCATGTATACATCTGTCCATCCATCTATCTATACACTCGTCCATCCATCTACCCATTCACCCACCCATCTGCCCATCCAATCTTTCCCACCTAAGTACAGATTTGGTTTTTGTGTTTGTTTTGTTTTTTGGTTTTTTGAGGTAGGGTCTTGCTCTAGCCTATACTGACCTGGAATTCACTGTGTAGTCTCAGGGTGGCCTCGAACACACAGCAATCCTCCTACCTCTGTCTCCCAGTTCTAGGATCAAAGGCAAATGCCACCACATCCAGCCTGAATACAGACTTGATTCACATAATCATTCCAATTCTGAATCCAGATGAGGCTGTCTGATTATTGGTCTGAGCTATCAGTGTGTGGCTCACCCTTGGAGACTTTCTTGGGTTCACAATTGGCCCATGACCCAAATTAGCACTGTCAGGCTAAGCAGAAGATCTTGAAAGGAGGTCTAGGACTGGCCCCAGAGGGAGAGAGGGTGGGGAGCAGCAACTGTTTCTACTCGACATTACCCAGGGTTCCCACTGTGGCACCTGGTATGGAGTGGGGAAGGGAGAGGCTGTGAAGAAAATGCGCGCCCTGTTGGAGCTCCAGGCTTTGTCAGAGTTGAGACTCCCATCCCAGGCAGGAGGGTCTGTGGCCCAGAGGACCAGAACTCAGCAAGCTAGCAGCTTTGAAAATCTTCCTTTGGAGATTAGCTCTTTTCATATATATATATATATATATATATATATATATATATATATATATATATATATATAATTTATATATTTGAGAGAGAGGGAAAGAGGGAGGGAGAGAGAGAGAAAGAGAGAGAATGGGCATGGGCACACCAGGGCCTCCAGCCACTTCAAACAAACTCCAGATGCATGTGTCACCTTGTGCATCTGGCTTATTGGGGAGTCAAACCTGAGTCCTTAGGCTTCACAGACAAGTGCCTTAACCGATTAGCTCTTTTCTGTCAAGGTAAGTGGAAAGAAGGAAGGGAGGGAAGAAGAAAAGAAAGGAGAGAAGGAGGGAGTAAATTCCTTCCTTGCCTCGCTCTGTCTTGCTGACCTCCATCCTGCATTCCTTCTGTCCTGCAGACTCAGAGACACGGCGAGGGGCGCGAGGGGTGGACTTCTGCCCAGAGCATCTGGGGGCAGCTGCTGCCCGCCAGGATTTGTTTTTGTTTCTCGTGTCAATCCTGCAGAGCGGGATTTCACAGGTGAAGGGTGTGGATCTCTATGGGGGACAGAGCAACATGAAACGTGGCTTAGCAGAAAGAGGGTGCACCAGTCCATACCCCGGGCCTCTTACCCCTCACATACCCCTACCTTATCACAACAACGTGCAAAGCCCTGTCTCTCATTGGTTTTCCAGTTATTGCCCAGGGCCTCCTGAAGTACAATGCTGAAGGCCAAATCCAGAACATCGGCCTCTTGGACCAGCTGAATGTCTCAGGACAGGTGGCCCAGGGGATGGTGGGCTGGCTGATGGGTGGCAGCACGAACGTCCAACAGCAGCAAGGCATCAGGTAAGCCCCACCTGGCTCTGGGCACACTCGGGAGTCTGGGTCAGCGAGCAGAGCTAGGAGGATAGTACACACAGCTCGTGAGGTGGGAAGGAAGACAAGACAGAAGGCCCAGCGATGCGGATGGGTGGAGCCAATGCCAGGGGGATATTTGTGGGGAATTGGTAGAGCAGAGAAACTAGTAGTAACAGCTCAGAAGTCTCATTTAAATCCCAGCTTTGTGCTGGAAAAATGGCTTAGTGGTTGAGGCATTTGCTGGCAACGCCAACGGACCTAGGTTCGATTCCCCAGTACCCATGTAAAGCCAGATGCACAAGGCAACGCATGAGTCTGGTATTTGTTTGCAGCAGCTAGAGGCCCTGGCATGGCCATTCTCTCTCTATTGGTCTCTCTCTCTCTCTCTCATAAATAAATAAATATGGTAAATCCCAGCTTTGCTGCCAACTTGAGGGGGGGGGGTCATTCTACCGTTCTAGACTTGTCTGTACAACAGGAACCCAGCCTGTATAAACATCTGGGGTGTCAAAAGAAGCCAGGGCTGCAAACAGGTACTTGGGTCCCCACTCATGTGGGACTCAACTTGGTGGCTTGTAACTCTACGCAGTGCCCTGTAGCAAACTGGCACCAGCCTCAATTCCTCACCAGGGAAATGGCATAGCGATTGTCCCTGCCTCCAGGAGATGCTGCAAGCTCTCAATGTGCATGTCACTTATCTGGTCACACAGGAAACACATACCATCAGTAGCTGGGATTCACGTGGCAGAATTGGGCCTGTCCTGCCCTCATCCTCTGCTACCCTGCTCAGACAGACATGGTACATCTCCATTTCCAAGGCCATCATGCTGCTCCCTGGCAGAATCATTGCTCTACCTGCTCTGTCCCTGAGCAACTTCTCTTGGACTTGAACCTCCCATTCTCTCCATCTGAAAGCTCAACAATGGTACCATCAGGGTTGTTCTATAATGTCTACACCTCCCTTCATTCAATGCTTTCACAAATGTCACAGCTACTCATTAAGCACCTACTGTGTGCCAGGACTTCAGCTGAACTGCATCAAGAATTCAGTTATGAAGCCAGGCGTGGTGGCGCATGCCTTTAATCCCAACACTTGGGAGGCAGAGTTAGGAAGATTGCTGTGAGTTCAAGGCCACCCTGAGACTAAATAGTAAATTCCAGATCAGCCTGAGCTAGAGTGAGACACTACCTCAAAAAAGAAAAGAAAAGAAAGGAATAAGAAAAGAAAGGAAAAAGAGAAAAAGAAAAAAATTATGCTATGAAAGTTTGAGAGACAGCTTAGTGGTTGAGGCCCTAGCATGCCAGTTCTCTACCTCTGTCTCTCTGTATCTCTCTCAAATTAAAAAAAGAGACTTCCGGTTAAGATGGTGGCGTAGGTACCATGCCAAAGCAGCCTGGGGGAGACCAAAAACCTCAGTAAAATACACACTTTTACTAAAAAGTGACATGTATAGGAAATTGAAACAGCAGTGGAGAAGTAGGAGAGATCCAGAGCATCCAGAGCCCGCACAGGCCGGCAAAAGCGGCCCTGGCAGCTCTGCCAACCACAGCGCGGTGGCGCACCAGAAAGCCGCCAGGCTCAGCTAGAGCCGCAGGAAAAGCCAGGTGCAGGAGCTTCCACTCACACCTGGGCTCTCCACAACTCAGGAAACGTGAAGGGAGAGCAGCAGTGAGCGATGGAGGAGCAGATCACAAGGTAGAAGGATACGTGGAACAGCGAGAGAACCAGAGCAGCTGCGACTCCATCCCCTCCCCCACCGCCTGTGCCAAGCTCCAGTGAACAGAGCAGCGGTCCCTGGACCCAGCCACACAAACTTGAGCCGACCGCAGGACCTAAGCAGGAGCAGAGTCTGGCATCAACATCAGCAGCTCTGGCACCGGCAACAGTGGCCCCAGCAGCGGCAGATCCAGTAGCAACAGCAGCAGCAGATCCAGCAGCAGTGGCTCCAGCAGCAGCAGCTACAAAGGCAGCAGCAGCGGATCCAGCAGCAGGGGTGCTGATCTGCCGGGCCACAGTTGCCAGGCTTGGTTTGCCCCACAGGAAAAGCCAGTGCCCAGCTCCAGAAATCAGAACAGCAGCCCAATGACCCAGCCAGCAACTTGACTGAAACCAAAAATCATCCAAAAAGGTAACTGGGATTGCACCAGGGAAGGGTCTCACTTGGTCACAAGCTGACTGGGATCCCTCAACAGACCAGAAATCTTAACCTCTTTGTTGATAGAGGATCTCGTTGTTAAAATAACTACTCTTGCATAAATACTTGGTGCTGTTTTTGATTGAATGTGTACAGTGTTTAGTTAAATTTTAGAATCTACCTGTATTTTATACCACTCAGCCTATTTGAATACTCCCATAGCAGGGAAACTCAACCCCTAGGAACACCTTTGTAGATACTCTGAGAGTCCTAAGAGCCACACCTAATACCTTAAGCTCCTACCCTGAAGATATATAACATCAAATCAATTGATACAGCTAAGAATGCCCAGCTAGCTAGAAAATCCAAGCATTAACTTAATCCAAGATGCAAAAATATATACATTATAACATAAGGAACACTAAAAAGCAAGACAATATAAATCCACCTAAAAGTATTAATGCATCAGAAATGACCTCCAGTAAGAACAAGTTAGAGGAAATGCCTGAGAAAGAGTTCAAAAGAATGATGGTAAATATGTTCAAAGAAGTCAAAGAACAAATCGAAGAAATCAAAGAGGAAATCAAAGAAGATGCAGGACACCAATTTAATGAAATAAAGAAGGCAATACAAGACACAAATAAGTAAATACAAATAATAAAGAAAAACCAGGCAGAATTACTAGCAACAAAGAACACAGTTAATGAAATAAAAAACTCTGTAGAAAATCTCACCAGTAGAATGGATGAAGGAGAGGACAAAATATCTAAGCTAGAAGACCAGGTGGCAGATCTAATACAGTCCAACAAAGAGAAAGACAAACTTACAGAAAAGTATGAGTGGGAATTTCAAGATATTTGGGACACTATGAAAAGATCCAATATAAGAATTCAGGGCATAGTAGAAGGAGAAGAATTCCTCTCCAAAGGCATAGTTGGCATCTCCAACAAAATCATAGAAGAAAACTTCCCCCAAATTGGGAAAGAGGTACCAATGCAGATACAGGAAGCCTTTAGAGCCCCAGCCAGACAAAACCTGTAAAGAACCTCTCCTTGTCATATTATAATCAAACTACCAAACACACAAACCAAAGAAAAAATATTGAAAGCAGTTAGAGAGAAAAATCAAGTTACCTACAAAAGCAAGCCCATCAGGATTACAGCAGAATATTCAACACAAACTTTAAAAGCCAGAAGGGCTTGGAGTGATGTATTCCAAGTTCTGAAAGATAACAACTGTCAACCAAGGTTACTTTATCCTACAAAGCTATCTATTCAAATAGACAGAGAAATAAGGACATTCCATGACAAAAGCAAGTTAAAGGAGTATTTGAAGACAAAACCAGCTCAACAGAAAATACTTGATAGAATCCTCCATGCTGAAGAAAAGGAAAAACACACATATAAGGAACCTGGAGAAAACAAGCAATACTCAAATACTAGTTAACACAAGAGAGCAAAGGTAGAACCAGAACCACACACACAAAAAAAAAAATTGGCAAACATAAATACACACCTTTCAATAATATCTCTTAATATCAACGGCCTCAATGCCCTAACAAAAAGACATAGGTTTGCAGACTGGGTTAAAAAGCAGGATCCAGCCGGGCGTGGTGGCGCACGCCTTTAATCCCAGCACTCGGGAGGCAGAGGTAGGAGGATCGCCATGAGTTCAAGGCCACCCTGAGACTACAGAGTTAATTCCAGGTCAGCCTGGACCAGAGTGAGACCCTACCTCGAAAAACCAAAAAAAAAGCAGGATCCTACAATTTGTTGTCTCCAAGAAACTCACCTTGCTACAAAAGATAGACATTATCTTAGGGTGAAAGGTTGGAAAATGGTGTTTCAAGCAAATGGGCCTAGAAAACAAGCAAGGATTGCTATCCTAATAGCTGACAAGATAGACTTCAGTCCAACGTTAGTCAAGAAAGATAAGCAAGGTCACTCTATATTGATTAAGGGCACACTCCAACAGGAGGACATTACAATCTTAAACATATATGCACCTAACATGGGGGCTCCCAAATTCATCAAACAAACACTATTAGAGCTAATAGGTCACAGATAACACCAAACACAGTGGTGGTGGGTGACTTTAACACCACACTCTCATCAATTGACAGGTCATCCTGGGGAAAAAATAAACAGAGAGGCATCTGGTCTAAATGAGGTCATAGAAGGAATGGACCTAACAGATATATACAGGACATTTCATCCAAATGCTACAGAATATACATTCTTTTCAGCAGCACAGGGAACATTCTCTAAAATAGCCCATATATTAGGACACAAAGCAAATCTTAACAAATTCAGGGGAAAAAAATCATTCCTTGCATTCTATCTGACCACAATGGAATTAAACTACAAATCAGTGGCAAGAAAGGCTATAGAGCATACATAAAATCATGGAAACTAAACAATACACTACTAAATGAGGAATGGATCAATGAAGAAATCAAGAAGGAAATCAAAATTTATAAAGTCAAATGATAATGAGAACACAACATACCAAAATCTCTGGGACACAATGAAGGCAGTTCTAAGAGGTAAATGTATAGCCTTAAGTGCCTATATTAAGAAATTAGAAAGGTCGCAAGTAAACGACCTAATGCTTCACCTTAAAGCCTTGGAAAAAGAAGAACAAGGCAAACCAAAAATCAGTACATGGGAAGAAATAATAAAGATTAGGGCAGAAATTAATGAAATAGAAAAAAAAAATCCAAAGAATTAATAAAACAAAGAGTTGGTTCCTTGAAAGGATAAACAAGATTGATAAACCCTTAGCAAATCTGACCAAAAGAAAGAGAGAAGAGACACAAATTAATAAAATCAGAGATGAACAAGGTAACATCACAACAGATTCCAGAGAAATTCAAAAAATCATAGGGACATACTATAAAAGCATATACTCCACAAAGTATGAAAATCTGAAAGAAATGGATGATTTCCTTGATTTATATGACCTACCTAAATTAAATCAAGATGAGATTAATCACTTAAATAGACCTATAACAAGCATGGAGATCCAAACAGTTATCAATAATCTCCCAACTAAAAAAAAATCCATGCCCAGATGGATTCACTGCTGAATTTTACCAGACCTTCAAGGAAAAGCTAACACCATTGCTTCTTAAGCTTTTCCAGGAAATAGAAAAGAAAGGAATTCTACCAAACTCCTTCTATGAAGCCAGCATCACCCTGATACCAAAACCAGGCAAAGGTAGAACAAAATAAGAAAATTACAGACCAATCTCCCTCATGAACATAGATGCAAAAATTCTCAACAAAATATTGGCAAACAGAATATAAGAATATATCAAAAAGATCATTCACCCTGACCAAGTAGGCTTAATCCCAGAGATTCAGGGATGGTTCAATATACACAAATCTATAAATGTAATACATTATATAAATGGGTTGAAGGACAAAAATCACATGATCATCTCATTAGATGCAGAGAAAGCATTTGACAAAATCCAACATCCCTTCATGATAAAAGTCCTACAGAGACTGGGAATAGAAGGAACATATCTCAATATAATAAAAGCTATTTATGACAAGCCTACAGCCAACATATTACTAAATGGGGAAAAACTGGAAGTTTTTCCACTAAAATCATGAACAAGACAAGGGTGTCCACTGTCCCCACTTTTATTTAATATAGTTTTGGAAGTCTTAGCCATAGCAATAAGGCAAGAGACACACATAAAAGGGATATAAATTGGAAAGGAAGAGATCAAGTTATCATTATTTGCAGATGACATGATTCTATACATAAAGGACCCTAAAGACTCTACTAGCCATGTAGCAGGATACAAAATAAATACACAGAAATCAGTAGCCTTCATATATGCTAACAACAAACACACAGAGGATGAAATCAGATAATCACTCCCATTCACAATCGCATCAAAAAAATAAAAATAAAATAAAGTACCTTGGAATAAACCTAACCAAGGAAGTAAAGAATCTCTACAATGAGAACTTTAAAACACTCAAGCGAGAAATTGCAGAAGACACTAGAAAGTGGAGAAACATCCCTTGTTCCTGAATTGGAAGAATCAATATTGTGAAAATGGCAATCTTACCAAAAGCAATCTACACATTTAATGCAATCCCTTTCAAAATTCCAAAGGCATTCTTCATGGAAATAGAAAAAACAATCCAAAAATTCATTTGGAATCACAAAAAACCTCAAATATCTAAAATAATACTGAGCAATAAAAATGAGGCTGGTGGTATCACCATACCTGATTTTAACCTATACTACAGAGCCATAGTAACAAAAACAGCATGGTACTGGCACAAAAACAGACATGTAGATCAGTGGAACAGAATAGAGGACCCAGATGTAAGCCCAAGTAGCTATAGCCACCTGATATTCGATAAAAATGCCAAAAATACTCATTGGAGAAGAGACAGCCTCTTCAGCAAATGGTGTTGGGAAAACTGGATATATATCTGCAGAAGGGTGAAAATAGATTCTTCTCTCTCGCCATACACAAGAATTAAGTCCAAATGGATTAAAGACCTTAACATCAGACCTGAAACTCTGAAACTGCTAGAGGAAAAAGTAGGGGAAACCCTTCAACATATTGGTCTTGGCAAAGACTTTCTGAATACAACCCCAATTGCTCAAGCAATAAAACCATAGATTAATCACTGGGACCTCATGAAATTACAAAGATTTTTGTACTGCAAAGGACACAGTGAAAAAAGCAAAGAGGCAACCTACAGAATGGGAAAAAATCTTCGCCAGCTATATATCTGATAGAGGATTAATATCTAGGATATACAAAGAACTCAAAAAGTTAAATAATAAGGAATCAAACAAACCAATCAAAAAATTGGCTATGGAGCTAAATAGAGCATTCTCAAAGGAAGAAATACGAATGGCATATAAACATCTAAAAAATGTCCTATGTCACTAGTCATCAGGAAATGCAGATTAAAACGACACTGAGATTCCATTTCACTCCTGTGAGATTGGCCACCATCATGAAAACAAATGATCATAAATGTTGGCGGGGATGTGGAGAAAGAGGAACCCTTCTACACTGCTGGTGGGAATGCAATCTGGTCCAGCCATGGTGGAAATCAGTGTGGAGGTTCCTAAAACAGCTAAAGATTGATCTACCATATGACCCAGCTATAGCACTCCTAGGCATATATCCTAAGAACTCATCTCATTTCCTTAGAAGTACGTGCTCTACCATGTTTATTGCTGCTCAATTTATAATAGCTGGGAAATGGAACCAGCCTAGATGTCCCTCAACTGATGAGTGGATAATGAAGATGTGGCACATTTATACAATGGAGTTCGACTCAGTGGTAAAGATAAATGAAGTTATGAAATTTCCAGGAAAATGGATGGATCTGGAAAGGATTATACTAATTGAGGTAACCCAGGCCCAGAAAGCCAAGCGCCACATGTTCTCCCTCATATGTGGATCCTAGCTACAGATGATTGGGCTTCTGCGTGAGAAGGAAAATACTTAGTAGCAGAGGCCAGTAAGTTAAAAAGGAGATATAAAGGGAAGAGAAAGGAAGGGAGGAGGGTACTTGATAGGTTGGTATTGTATATATATAAGTACAATGATTGAGATGGGAGGTAATATGATGGAGAATGGAATTTCAAAGGGGAAAGTGCAGGGGTGGGTATTACCATGTGATATTTTTTATAATCATGGAAACTGTTAATAAAAATTGTGAAAAGAAAAAAAAAAGAATTCAGCTATGAGCTGGTCATGGTGGCGCACGCCTTTAATCCCAGCACTCAGGAGATAGAGGTAGGAGGACCGCTGTGAGTTCAAAGCCGGCCTGGGACTACAGAGGGAGCACGAGGTCAGCCTGGACTATAGTGAGACCCTACCTCAAAAAAAAATTTTTTTTTAAAGTGGAGCTATGAACAAGACATGTGTCCATTGCACTTGGGGCAGTAAAAATCCCAGGTAGTAACATGAGTCACAGACAGTAGTAATTTCAAGGAGAGAGACGTGTTCGGAAGACAAGTTTAGATGAGAATGTGGGAGCTGGTTAAGACTTTTCTAAAGAGGAAGCCCTTGATGAAGAGGAGGCGGCGAGTGATGTGGAGGTTGTGGGGAACGCAGGCCCGGGGGCTCGTAGGTGCAAAAGCCTTGACGCAGGAAAGACCTAGGTGTGTTTGGGGAAGAGAAATTGCCCCCGTGGCCAGCTGAACAAACAGCGGGCAGTAAGAGATGGGGCTACCACAGGTGGGTGGGGACGGATCCTGCAGGTCTTGGGGCCCATGGTGTGGAGCTTGGATTTTATTCTGTGAGTGAGAAACCAGGGGAGAAGTAGGAGTGTAGAAGCCCCTCAGATTGCCTCATAGAGAACAGACCGTTCTGAGGCCAAGATCCCAGCAGGAGCCCAGGAGAAAGGCACGAGAGCATTTCCAGTGACCTTGACCAAGTGTGAACAGCAGGAACGGCCAAGCTCAAGGCCATATATGCAAGCAGACCAGCGTGATTTGCAGAAGTGTAGAATGTGGGGGTACAGGGTGAGGAGATGCCAAAGAGCTCCCCCTAGCAGATGGCAGGTCCATGTACTGAGATGGGGAACCTTGATCGCAGAGGAGGACTGGGGTCCTGTCAACAGCTGGCTTTGTCTTGCACAAATCACATTTGTGGGGAACCATTTGGGGTCTTTGGGACAGCTGGCAGTCCAGGGCACTTGCACCTCCTCTAGTTTTGAGGGTGTCTGCAACAGGTCCTGATTCTCAACCTCGCCTGCAGCCCCCCCTTTGCAGACAGGCAGGCCAGTCTCAGGCCCGCTGGCTGCCGTCACTCACCCAGTGTTCTTTCCCCGCATAGCATCAAAATCACCAACGTCCAGCTGGATTGTGGTGGGATCCAGATGTCCTTCCCCAAGGAGTGGTTCTCGGCAAACACCTCACTTGAATTTGACATTGAATCGAGAGTGTGAGTCTTACCCAAGCAGTACCCACGAGGCACTGTTCTTCCCAGGGACCTGGGAGCTGGGAGGGAAATGGCAGACTGGGAAATCCAGACCCTCACCTGAGTTCAAATTCTAGCTCCTGAACTCACTGTGCTCTTGAACAAGTCACTTCTTCTCTGTGAACCTTGGTTTTTTTTTTTTCCATTGAAACAAATATGACAGGCATTGGAGAAAAGCCATTTGTTCAGTCAAATCTATGTGGGCTCAGCATCCAGCCCCATGGATGGAGAGACGGGGCCTCTTCCTGTGAGCTCAGTCCCCTCCTGCTCACATGTCCTTAACTTGCTCCTGTGAAGAATCTTCAGCTAATGGGAGAGATCTTAAACTCCTGATGAGCTCTTAACACTTGAATTTCCAAAGGTGCCTCAAGTGATCCTCTTTTTATTATTATTATTTTTTAAAGAGAGAGAGAGTTGGCATGCTAGGGCCCCAGATGCTTGCGCCACCTAGTGGTCACGTGCCACCTTGCGCTTGTCTCACCTTTGCGCACCTGGATTATGCGGGACCTGGAGAGTCAAACATGGGTCCTTAGGCTTCACAGGCAAGGGCCTTAACCACTAAGCCATCTCTCCAGCTCTGAAATGGTCTTCTTAAGTGATTTTCAAAAGCCACTCCAGGGTTTGGGGCATAGCTCAACATGCCAAGGCATTGTTGTTACACCACCAAAAGCAAGAGAACAAAAAAAGGGGCTGGAGAGATGGCTTAGTGGTTAAGCACTTGCCTGTGAAGCCTAAGGACCCCGGTTCGAGGCTCAGTTCCCCAGGTCCCACGTTAGCCAGATGCACAAGGGGGCGCACGCGTCTGGAGTTCGTTTGCAGTGGCTGGAAGCCCTGGCGCGCCCATTCTCTCTCTCTCCCTCTATCTGTCTTTCTCTCTGTGTCTGTCACTCTCAAATAAATAAAATAAAAAATGAACAAAAAAAAATTAAAAAAAAAAGAGAGAACAAAAAAAGAAAGGCAGAAATCACTCTGGCTAGATAGAAGCTGTTTTCTCGGTAATCACTGACTTAGGGTTGAGCTCGGCCTGTGTGGTGGGGAGGACGGTGGGTCCCAGCTTTGCCCACAGGGGAGCTGTCTTTCCTGAGGCCGCCTCCACATGCCTCCGCTTGTTTGCTCCTCTTCTCTCGCCGCAGGCCCTTAAATGAGAACATCGTCAAGATGCATGCGTGCATGGGCCTCACCACGGAGTTCTGGCTGGAGAAAGATAAGTTTGGCCGGAGGGAGCTGGTAATGGGCGGATGCCGGATAGCGCTCGGCAGCGTGGGCATGTTGGATCCCACTGAGTAAGGACCCCTTCCCTCCCACGGCGCCCCACCTCACAGGCTGCTGCAGCCTTACGTCTTTCTCACCCCTTTGCCAGGACCCACGCCTGAAGTCAGGGCCCCCCTCCCTCCCAGAAGCCCACATTCCCTCGCTCCGATCTCAGCTCTTCACTCCACTTTCCATCCCACTGCAGAAATCACTTTCCAATGCGTGATGCTGCCTTCCCTCCCCCAGCCCTGTGCCAGAGAGCTGCAGCTTTGAACAATGACAGTGATGTCATTCGTCCCCCTCTGTCCTGTCCCCGGCCGGGTTCTGCAGCTCTTTACTCGCCAGTCTCTGGAAGGGCTTTCCCCTGCATAACAGCCACTCATTCTCCCAACCCAAGCGCCTGTGCCTGCTGACCTGATTTGGACAGTCCCCTCTGTCTACCATGAGGCGCCTCATGAAGATAACATCCATACACTTCCCAGGAATTTCCCAAGCCCCAGGCAGGACACCATGTCTACTAATGCTAGGAACGCAATGGTGACAACTGAGAAGGTGAAGATCTAGGGACGGGCTGACTGACTCTCTTGGCCTCGACACAAGGCTAGGGTCGTGCAGATTTATGTCTGTAATTGCAGAATGCTGACCCATGAATGCCTGCTCTTTTAAGCCCCAGATGGTTAGCAAAGCTCTAGACTATGGCAGACTCTCTCAGGAGACAGTGTAGAGGAAGACTACAATCTCTGCTGATCTCCTGACAGATCTAACTGTGGTGATCTCCTGATATGATCCTGACAGAAGCAGTTGTGCGA
Source organism: Jaculus jaculus (assembly GCF_020740685.1). Classification (NCBI taxonomy): domain Eukaryota; kingdom Metazoa; phylum Chordata; class Mammalia; order Rodentia; family Dipodidae; genus Jaculus; species Jaculus jaculus. The sequence goes on from NC_059109.1 coordinate 112,130,412, forward strand.
TTTTCATCAAATCGTGTCACCTCTCAGAGACCCCTCTGCCTGTTGCTCACAAGGATACCCTGCCCACAGGGCCAGGGAAGAGTCTGTGTAAAAAACAGGATTGGCACATGCTGCCTGGCATTACTGCTGCCCAGGCTGGTTTTGTTCTGTCCAATACACCTGCCTCTCTTCCTAGAGTGATTCCATCCAAGACGAAACATTTTCTCCACAACCTCAAAGAAAACTTGGGGAAACTTACCCCGAATCTGGTGGCGAATCAGGTAAGTTACAGAAAAATGTGCGGTCCCTGGACATCTTTGGATCTGAGGGCTGAGGCATATATGTGGGCAGTTTAGCAGAAGACTTCAATCCCTGGGCTGTAGAACCTGAAAAACAAATCTCAATGAGCATCCATTTATTTCTACAGGCAAGGGATAGCTTTCCTCAGGCTCCATTTCCCCACCTGTAGCATGAAAGCTGTCACAGTCCCCATCTCATAGACTAATGGGAATTCACTCTGTAGTCTCAGGGCGGCCTCTAACTCACAGCGATCCTTCTACCTCTGTCTCCCGAGTGCTGGGATTAAAGGTGTGCACCACCACACCCAGCTTGACTTATGGGAATTCAGTATATGAACCATGGGCATGCTATGCATGGTACCTGGTGTGGAATTGGTCCTCAGAGTGGACCCCCTCTTGTCCGGGTCCTACGGAAAATGTAATGGTGTCAGCACTCCCAGCCTAGCATACCTCAGCTCCTTCCCAGCCCTGGCTGACTTTCTCTCTGTGCCGGGGGCCCAGGTGTGTCCCCTGATCGGCGAGACCCTCAAGCAGTTGGATGTGAAGCTGTTGAAAGGCCTCCTAGGTGAGTGTCAGGCCCATCCCAGAAGGCTTCCTTAGGTTTGGCAAGTGCCAAAGAAGGGACCCCAGCCTTGGGGCGCCTAGTGATGCCAGCTTATGTGCTGTGAGGGTATATGACAGGCAACCCTATAGTGATGGCTATTATCGTCCCCCAAGAGAAGTAAGAGGATGGAGGGAACTCTTGCTAATGAGGCCGTACCTTATCAAGATACCAAAGCAGTGATTCTAGCTTCCTCCACAAAATTCTGTCCGTTTGAACATTTTTATTATTTTTTTTATTTTTTTGTTCATTTTTATTTATTTATTTGAGAGTGACAGAGACAGAAAAAGGCAAAGAGAGAGAGAGAGAGAGAATGGGCACACCAGAGTTTCCAGCTACTACAAACGAACTCCAGATGCGTGCGCCCCCTTGTGCATCTGGCTAACATGGGTCCTGGAGAATCGAGCCTTGAACCGGGGTCCTTAGGCTTCACAGGCAAGCGGTTAACAGCTAAGCCTTCTCTCCCGCCCAACATTTTTTATTATTATTTTAGAGAAAGAGAGAGAAATGGTGGACCAGGGCCTCAGCCATTGCAATTGAACTCAAGATGCACCACCTAGTGGGCACGTGCGACCTTGCACTTGCCTCACCTTTATGCATCTGGCTAATGTGGGATCTGGAGAGTAGAACATGGGTCCTTAGGCCTTGTAGGCAAGCTTCTTCACCACTTAGCCATCTCTCCAGCCCTTGAATCAAATTTTAGACATCAATTCATCTCCAAAGAAACAGTCTTAAAGAAATATCTTGATGGAGCTGGGGAGGTGCTCAGAGGCAAAGACCTTGCCATTCAAGTATGAGGACTTGAGATTGGGTCCCCGGAACCCATGTAAAATGCCAGGCGTGGTGTCACTGCCTGTAATCCCAGAGCTGGGTACTTAGGTGTTGCAGGCAAGCACCTTAACCGCTAAGCTATCTCTCCAGCCCAATTCTGCCAGCTTAATAAGGAACACTGGTCCCACCCAAACCCAAGACCCCATTCAAGGTCAGGTGAACAGCATCAGCCCCTGCCCTGGTAGAGTCCACAGTCTTGAGAGTGCAGGACAGGAAGTGAGCTGAGGGATGTCATTTGGAATGAGTGAAGTAAGTCCACCTGCCAGCAGGTCTTTGAGAATGGATGGAAGAGAGCTGCTTTTGGTGTGGACCTGGGGGCTGGAGAAGCCACCTGCGAACCGAGACTGCCTCCTCTCCTTCCAGAACAGGTGACTGCTTACGAACCTGACCAAGTCTGAATCCAGGACAGCCCCAGGGTCCTCCGGCTGCTTGGTCAGAAGGAGGAACCCACCAGTTTGGACCTTAAGTCTCCCTCAATGTGGAAGGAACTGCTTCTGCTCACTGGAAACTTGACCCTAGGCCCCAGGACATCCTGTCTTCTCCATAATAAACTCTCACTCTAAAGGGAACACTGGTTGCCCCTGCTTGAACCCTGAGAACAAATATCTGTAGGTTTGCTCATCACCCAGAAGTACCAGAGAAAGCTCCCCCCAACCCCCGCATACCCATGACTTTGCTCATCACTGCTGGGAGAGCCCTGAAATTTTTCATACTCAAGTTCAGTCACCCATATTTATCTAGCACCTGCCATGTGCCAGGCCCATTGCCTGATGCCTGGGAGGTATAAAGAAATCACAACAAAGTGGGAGTGAAAAGCAGACCTGACCCCAGAACAGATTCAGCTCCATGAAGGTGCAGCCTGACAAGTGACCAGTGTGGCCCCCAGGGCCAGCGCCTCTCTGTGGCCCAGCAGGTAATCTCAGCAAAGGATGGGATGAAATGAATGGATGAGCCCTGGTCTTGAAGACTCACTGGCTATGTTGGACCAAAGCATGTTACTGTCTGGTCTTTGTCAGCTGCTTTGTGGGAATAAAAATAACCCAGTGTACTTTGCCCCGGGAGTCCTGGGCCACTGCTGGTAGGAGATCACACACTACATCCAAAAATAACAGCTGAGCTGGGGCCTGCTCAGTCACATGGGGAGGGTGCACCGTGAGCTGTGCAGTCAGCAAAAATACACCAAAGGGGGGCTGGAGAGATGGCTTAGTGGTTAAGCACTTGCCTGTGAAGCCTAAGGACCCCAGTTCGAGGCTCGGTTCCCCAGGTCCCACATTAGCCAGATGCACAAGGGGGCGCACGCGTCTGGAGTTCGTTTGCAGAGGCCGGAAGCCCTGGCGCACCCATTCTCTCTCTCTCTCCCTCTATCTGTCTTTCTCTCTCTGTCTGTTGCTCTCAAATAAATAAATAAATAATTTAAAAAAAATACACCAAAGGGCTGGGGGATGGATCAGCAGGTAAAGTGCCTGCCATTCAAGCACGAGGACCTGGGTTTGGACCCCTAGCACCCATGTAAAATCTGGGTGTGAAGCTAGGCATGGGGGCGCATGCCTTTAATCCCAGCACTCGGGAGGCAGAGGTAGGAGGAATGCCGTGAGTTCGAGGCTACCCTGAGACTACATAGTGAATTCCAGGTCAGCCTGGGCTAGAGTGAGACCCTACCTCAAAAAAAAAAAAAAAAAACAGCAAAATGAACGCATGCTGTTCGAGGTCAAGGTAGTTACAATAGGGACCAGGAGGCGCTTCAAGGAACCAACTGGTCCAAGTCTATCTCTTGACCTAGGTGCTGGCTATGGGGAGGGGTGTTTGGGAAACTCATCCAGCTTTTCATGAGTGCGCATGTTTCTGAGATGTACTGTATTTGAATAACTTGTGTGTGGTGTGTATATACGTATGTATATGGACACACGTGTGTGTGTGTGCGTGCTTCTGGAGGCTGAAGGACAACCACACGTGTCCTCCTCAGGAACACTGTCCACCTCTTTTTTTTGAGACAGAGTCTCTCACTGGCCCACCAGGGATCCTCCTCTCTCCACCTCCTCAACACTGGGATACTCTGGATACTCATCTGCATGCTTGCAAAGCAAGCACTTTACCCACTGAGCCACGACCCCAGCCCCCGATATAACACTTGTTAAAAAAGAAAATATTGCCGGGCGTGGTGGCACACACCTTTAATCCCAGCACTCAGGAGGCAAAGGTAGGAGGATCGCCGTGAGTTCGAGGCCACCCTGAGACTACATAGTGAATTCCAGGTCAGCCTGGGCTACAGTGAGACCCTACCTCAAAAAACAATAAACAAAAAAAGAAAAAAGAAAATATTTAGCATACAGCATTTGTGTTAGGAACACATGAAAAATCATTTGCAGACTGGAGAGATGGCTTAGCAGTTAAGGCACTCACATGTAAAGCCTGATGGACTGAATTCAATTCCCCAGTACCTACGTAAAGCCAGATACACTAAGTGGCACATACATCTGGAGTTCACTTGAAGTGGCAGCCTCAAGGCCCTGGCATGCCCACATCTACTCTCTCTGTGTCTTCCTCTTTGTCCCTATCTCTCTCTCAAATAAATAAATTATATATATACATATTATATGCATATCTTAAATCGTTTGCAATATGTTTACCATGTGCTAGGTGGGTAGGAAAATGTTTATTTAATGCCATTTAATTCGTTGATTCATTGCTGAACTCTGAGAGTCTTTCTTGGCCACTGGCTAGTCGGTGATTAAGTATCGATCCCCGCCCTTCTTGCCCAAGGGTTGAGGAATCAGGACATCACACATATTCATAACAGTAGCACACACATATCGGGCACTTGGCCAGCACTGAGCTCAGTGCTTAGAACTTAGACTCAGCATCTCATTAATGCCTCACAGCAACTCCATGTGATAAAAACTGTTGTCTGCTTCTAACACTGAGAGCTCTGAGGCCCCCAAAGAGACAACTTCTTGCCTAGAGTAACACAGTGGGACAGTGACTAAGTCTACCACACCCAGACAGCCAGAGTCCAGCATTCATGCTCTTTAACTACTGTGAATGCCCACGCTGGCCTTCCCTTCCAACACACCCCTCTGTACCCAGTGATGAAATCCAGGCTCAGCGGTTGACAAGTTCAAACAAGGAAATGTCAACAACTCAGGGATGAGGAGAAGGCCACAGAGCTTCTCGCCTCCATCTTTCAATTCATCCTCCCTAATCCGAAATGCTTCACCGGGGATTTGCAACCCTAAATGTTCGTGTTTCCCACCCTTCCACTTGACATCCTTGAGCTCCCGGTGTTCTTCCTGCTCCTGAGTCACAGAACAAACACCGAAGGGCCAGGCAGTGACCCCTTGCGAAGGCGCTTTTGTCTGCCCTCTTCTTGATGCCTCCTGGGCTGGCTTGAGGGCTTCATCGAGATACCTCCTTGGGATTCTCAAATTTTGTTTTCATGTTAAGACTCACCACACTTTCACCTGAAAGGGCTTGTTGAGCTCTTGGCCCTCTCTCATGATAGTGGACTCCACAGCCGGGAGTAGTTGAAACGAAATCAAGTCACAAATATTTAGCTTTGTCCTGGAGGTTTGTACCTTTGCAGCCCTTTGGTTGCAAGGCCAGGTATGCAGCTGGCAGTGCGTTGGTTTCCCCAGATTTTAACTCCCCCACAGCTCTGGGAGGCGGGTGTGGTTAGTTACCCATTATAATTGAGGAAACAGCTCATGAGGGAAAGAGTTAGAAATGTTCTAGTTTGCAGCACAATCTTGTTCCTACAGATAGTAATGTACTGTGTTTAAAAGTACACTGAAGGCAGGATGGAGAGATGGCTTAGCAGTTAAGGCGTTTGCCTGAAAAGCCAAAGGACCTTGGTTCAACTCCCCAGGACCCACGTTAGCCACACACACATGGTGGTGCATATGTCTGGAGTTCCTTTGCAATGACTGGAGGCTCTGGCATGCCCATTCTCTCCCTCTCTCTCTCTCTCTCTCTCTCTCTCTCTCTCTCTCTCTCTCTCAAATAAATAAATAAAACGTTAAAAATATAAATAAATAAAAAGTACACTGAAGGGCTAGAGAGATGGTTTAGTGGTTAAGGCACTTGCCTGTGAAGCCTAAGGACCTGGGTTCAATTCCCCTGTACCCATATAAGACAGATGCACAAGCTGGAAAATGCATCTGGAGTTCAACTGCAGTGGCTGGAGGCCCTGGCACACCATCTCTCTCTCTCTCTCTCTATCTGTCATAAAAAATACACTGAAGAAGTAGCTCCTAGTTTGTGTTCTTACCACAATAAACTTCTAAAAATTAAAAAAAAAGGGGGGGTGCATGCATCTGGAGTTCGTTTCCAGTGGCTAGAGGCCCAGGCATACCCATTCTCTCTTTCTCTCTCTTTCTGAAATAAATAAAGTATTATGCTAAAAATGGGGGGGGAGATTAGAGAGAACAGTGGTGAAGGTGCTTGCCTGCAAAGCTTAATGACCCAGGTTCAATTCCCCAGGACCCACATAAAACCAGATGCACAAAGTGGTGCATGTGCCTGGAGTTTGTTTGCAGTGGCTGGAGGCCCTGGTATGCCCATTCTCTCTGTCTGTCTCTCTTCTATCTCTTTCTACTTGTGAATAAATAATATTTTTTTAAAAAAAAATTTAAAAAGAAAGGAGCTGGAGAGATGGTCCAGTGGGTAAAGTGCTTGCTGCACAGGCATGAAGACCTGAGTTTGGAGTCTGAGAGTTTGGAGTCATAAAATGCTGGGTATGGTCACTCATGCTCCAGTGCTAGAGAGGTGGAGACAGGTGGACCCCTAGGATTTCCTGGCTAGCTAGTCTAGCTGAATCGGTGAGCTCTAGGTTCAGTGAGAAAAGTGGAGTGTGATTGAAGAGGATACCCGATACCAGTCTCTGCCCCCCCGACACACACATCTGCACCTACACACATATACACATACACACACACACACAAAAGGGGCTGTAGATATGGCTTAGCAGTCAAGGCTCTTGCCTGCAAAGCCTAAGGACCCATGTTCAACTCTCCAGATCCCACATAAGCCAGACACACAAAGGTGAGGCACGCACAAGGTCGCACATGCCCACTAGGTGGCGCAAGTGTCTGGAGTGCAATTTCAGTGGCTGAGGCCCTGGTGCACCAATTCTCTCTCTCTCTCTTGTTCTTTCTAAAATTAAAAAATAAAAACAAATAAAAGTAAAACTTTAAAAACAAGAACAAAGGGGAAGAAAAGGAGGAGTAAAACGTCTTGCTTAGAGCCACTTGGCTGCTAATGAGTTAAGCTGGGTTTAGAACTCAGAGCCGGCTCCCATCACAACCATGAGAGGTCTCCAGAGAACACAGCTGGTGCTTGCTGACCTGAAGGCTGATGCGCAAACTTGCCCTTGAAGGACACTGAAACTGTATAGTCCCAAATGGTGGCCTGACATTACCTCTTTCCAGCTGAGGGGACCCTGGACAGGTCACTACTTTCTCTGCACCTCAGTTTTCCAGATGGAGTCATACAGGTGGTATAAAGCACTAGTGTCTCATAAAAGGGTCTTGTTAACTTTTGTTCTAGATCAATCTCTAAGGCAGGGGGAGTTTGAGGCTCACTCGGCTTAAGAGCATTTATTTTCTCATCAAATGTAGGGTGCCTCACTTTCTCTCTGAGAACTCTCTAGAGTTTTCAAGCCCACTTAGAAACCTCAGGGGCTGGAGGGATGGCTTATCAGTTAAAGTACTTGCCTGTGAAGCCTAAGGACCCAGGTTTGATTCCCTAGAAGCCATGTAAGCCAGATGCACAAGGTGGCATATGTTTCTGGAGTTCCTCTGCAGTGGCTAAAGGCCCTGACATGCCCATTCTCTCTCTCTCTCTCTTAAATTAATTAATTAATTAATTAATTCTTTTAAATTCTTCACACCCAACTCCCAACCTGACCTTGCTCAAAAGGAAGTAGACCCCACTCCCAAGTTCTAGAGAACGAAGCTGGCATAGGTAAATTGTTTGACAAGAAAACTCAACTCTTGGAATAAAACTCGGTAGCAGAGGCCAGTAAGTTAGAAAGGGGCTATAAAGGAGGGAAAAGAGGGAAGGACGTAGGGGATGGCATTGTATATATGTAAGTAGAACAGATTACTGGGGTAGAAAGGCCTAAGTGAGGTCAGGAGAAGAAAGGGAGGACTAATCAAAATCTAAGAGGGTATGAATAAGTTATATGGAAACCTACTTTTTTGGACAATGGCACACAGAAGCCATAGATTGTTACTAGAAAATTTTCAGTATCAGGGATGGGATACCTGCCAGCAAGTTGTTGGCCAGGGAGGTCCCTGATGCCCCAAAACATTACAGGCCACTGCCGAGGCCCTTGGTTTCCTATCAGGAATAGATGGTAAGACCCTATTGCTGAAGACTCCACATGTTTGGGCTACACGAGCACTGAAAAATCCTGCTGAAGCTGAGCTGAAAACCTCCTCCCTGTAGACTAGCTAATAGTAAAGCTGGAAAATCTATGCTGCATGCAGCTCCATGGGAGGGAGAGAGGCCAGGAGAAATGAAAGAGGACACCAGTTTGATTGGAACACGGTTCCAGTGCCGAAAAGCGTCAACCCCACCTGCAGAGAGTCCTCAACACAGAAGGGGTTCCAGCAACCCTGTAGACAACGGAGAACAGAAGGTACTCCATGCCCACACCCCGCCACAGACCTGAGAGAGGTGCCCCAGGGAGAGATGGTAAGACAGAGGGTCTGGACAGCCCCTCCCCCACCCCGAGTCCCTCTTACACATGAGGAAAGGGAGATTCTGGAACTGGAGCGACCTGCCCAGGTTTCACAGGACCAGGGCTACTTCCTAATTTATTCTGATTTCTGCTGTGACTTAATACCCAGCCTCCAAACATCAAAGCATCGGTTCACTGGCTCTGTTCCTGATCATAGCTGCGTCAGTTTCTCCACAAATATAGCAGAGACCTCATTCTACAGGAGTCCATGGAGGTCACAAAAAGGTTGGAGCAGCCAGGCATGGTGGTGCACGCCTTTAATCCCAGCACTTGGGAGGCAGCAGTAGGAGTATTACCATGAGTTCGAGGCCACCCTGAGACTACATAGTGAATTCCAGGTCAGCCTGGACTAGAGTGAGACCCTACCTCAACAAACCAAAAAAAAAAAAGGTTGGGGCAGGGCTTGTTTGCAAAGCCTGATGACCTGGATTTGATTCCCTAGTACTCACATAAAGATAGATGCACAAAGTGCTGCATGTATCTGGAGTTTGCAGCAGCAGAAGGCCCTGAGGCACCCATTCTCCCTCTCTCTCTCTCCCTCTCTCTCTCTTTCTCTCTCTTTCTCTCCCCCTTCTATCTCTGTCTGTCTCTCATGCATGCATGTCTCCTTACAAATAAATATATATTTTTAAAAACCGCATTTTCGGGCTGGAGAGATGGTTTAGCGGTTAAGCGCTTGCCTGTGAAGCCTAAGGACCCTGGTTCGAGGCTCGATTCCCCAGGACCCACGTTAGTCAGATGCTCAAGGGGGCGCACATGTCTGGAGTTCGTTTGCAATGGCTGGAGGCCCTGGTGTGCCCATTCTGTCTCTGTCTGTCTCTTTCTCTCTCTCTGCCTGTCACTTACAAATAAATAAATAAAATTTTTAAAAAACCCGCATTTTCACCAGGATTGATGGCACATGCCTTTAATCCCAGCATGTGGTGGGAGGCAGAGGTAGGAGGATTGCTGTGAGTTCAAGGCTACCCTGAGACTACATAGTGAATTCCAGGTCAGCCTGGGGTAGAGTGAGACCCTACCTCAAAAAAAACAAAAAACAAAAAAGGCATTCCCCACCTTGGATGTTGTGAGGGCCTGGCACAGGCAAGAGCCTGACAAGTATGAGCTGCTAGTTTTGTTTTCCTCACTATTCTTACCCAGGGAGTTGCGTTTTTACTGTTCCATGTCCTCTCTGGGTCACACGTCCCCACTGGGCCCCAGTTTCTCCCCTCTGTAAAGGAGACACAGTAGCCCCTCCCTCCTAGGATTCTTGAGCCATTGAATAGGCACGTGGCTGTCATGTACCTAAAGACAGAAGACAGAAGACCCCCACACACAGAATTGAAGGACAGCTCACAAATGGGGAGGCCAGAGGTAGTTTAACTCCAGATGCTGTGGGAGCAAGAGTTTGCCAGTTAGAAGAAAAAGCACTGGCCCAGGGAAGGATGAGGACCCAGAAATGAGGCCAAGTTCCCTAACAGGGCTCCCCATAGCTGCCCCTTTCAACACCCTAAACCTGATCTTCTGGCCACCTCTAAGCATGGGTCCCTAACCTCAGCCTCGTGCATGGGACCATGAAGTCTTGAGTAACATGCCATCTCAAATTTTTTTCTCTGTTTAATTTTTGGACCAAATAGCTTGACTGACTCACCTATTAATGTGACTGGCAATTATTTACTTTGGATGCCTCTGAAAAATACTACCAGATTGCAGAATTCAGAATTATCTAGAAACCCATCATCCAATCTCACATTTCCTGATTCTCATACTATAAAAGAGGCTACCTGCTTGGCAGAAACAAGGAGGAGAGAAGAGGAGACCAAAACAGCCACTGAGTCAGTGAGCAGCCCAGGTAAGAAATGCCCCTTCTGGGTAGCAGGGAGGCCAGGCCCCTCACTATGGACCAGGGAGGCCGGGCCCCTCACTATGGACCAGGGAGGCCGGGCCCCTCACTATGGACCAGGGAGGCCGGGCCCCTCACTATGGACCAGGGAGGCTGGGCCCCTCACTAAGGACCAGGGAGGCCAGGCCCCTCACTACGGGCACCTCTGGCAGGTTGTGCTTAGGGACACTCATTGGAGACCTTGCAAGAGAAACAGAACTGGCTGTGGTCAGGCAAAAAGGCTACTCTGCTTCCCTAAGAGACCACAACATTGATATAGCAATGGATTCTCATTGTACCCTACTTAAAAGCTCAAAGGAAGCCAGGCATGACGGCGCACGCTGTTATTCCCAGCACTCAGCAGGCAGAAATGGGAGGATCCCTGTGAGTGCAAAGCCAGCCTGAGACCACAGAGTGAGATCCAGGTCAGCCTGGGCTAGAGTAAAACCCTACCTCACTCACATACACACACAGAGAGAGCAAAATGAACAAACAAAAAAGCTCTAAGAAAAGAATTTTAACTTGAGGTTGCCTGCTGCATGGAGGTGTTAGCTGAAAAATGTGACTTCTGATAATGTATCTTGTGAGGAGTGTCTCCAGGCTATCCTGACCTGAACACTCAGATCAAAGGACCATCTCTTAGCAGGGACAATGTAAGAGCTGTTCCCATCTTCATCCACTGGCATGTTTAAACCTCTTCATCTGCTATGAAGGGTAGGAATGAAACAGGGAAAAAAAAAAAAAAGAAGAAGAAGAAGAAGAAGCATAGGAATGAGGAAGAGCTGATCAAGCCACCTTAATAAACAGTCCTATCTCTGCCTAGAGAAGAAACCAAAAGGTCACTTAATTCAATAGACAGAAGTGGCCCACTTCAAATGTTTGTCTTTAAAAAAAAAAGTATTTATTTATTTGCAAGCAGAGAGAAACAGAATGGTGTGACAAGGCCTCTAGCCGCTCTAAACAAACTCCAGATGCATGTGGGTACTGGGGAGCCAAACTCAGGTTGTTAGGTTTTTCAGGCAAGCATCTTAATGGCTAAGTCACCTCTCCAGCTCCCAGATTTGTTTAAATTTATTTATTTATTTGAGAGAGAGAGAGAGAAGAGGCAGAGAGAGAATGGGCACACCAAGGCCTCCAGCCACTGCAAACGAACTGCAGATGCATGTGCCCCTTATGTGGGTACTGGGGAATTGAACCCGGGTCCTTAGGCTTCGCAGGCAAACACCGAGCCAGCCCTTCCTCCCCAAGATTTTTTTTTTTTTTGATGCTGCAAAATTGTGATCCTGAGAGAAATTGCCCTGCAGTCACTAGGTCTCTGTTATTTATGAAATGCTGGTCATGAGTAAGGCCATCTTAAGAAGATAAATTTGGTCACCTACTGTAAAACCATCAGCCTGTGGCTGAAAGTACTCAGGAGCATTAGCTATTATTGCTAGTCACCCTCTGGTGTTCTAGAAGAGAAGACAAAGAGCCACCCCACTCCCAGGGGCACAGGAGGCAGTGGATAGATTCCTCCAGTGTCCACATCACGGTGGAATTGCCATTCTGTCCACAGACAGCAAGAGCGATGTTGCAGATCCAGAGCCTTGTTGTCCTCTGTGGGCTGCTGGCTCAGACCAGGGCCCAGCTAGACAGCCTGCCTTTATCCCTGGGCCAGGGCCTGCCCTTGGCCGTCACCCCAGCTCTTCCCTCGAATCCTACAGATCATCTTGCTGGAAGCTTCACAGATGGTGAGTCTGTGACAACCCCTTTGTGTATGTGTGTGTGTGATGTGTTTATACATTTGTGCTTTTGCACACCCAAGCTCCCAATACGAGGAAGGACAAGGGTGAGTGGGGGGAGAGGGTCTGAGGAACTGCGCTTGTCAGAACTGAACTGAGACCCTTGTACACCGTCACAGCTCTCAGTGGTGGCCTGCTGTCTGGAAACCTGCTGGGCATTCTGGAAAACCTTCCAATCTTGGACATCCTGAAGTCTGGAGGAGGCAGTTCTGGTGGCCTGGTTGGGGGTCTGCTCGAAAAATTGACGTCATCAATTCCTCTCCTAAACAACATCATCGAGTGAGTTGCCATAAAGCAGAGTCTTGGTCCCCACCAGCAACAGAAGATCTAACGCTAGGCAGCAGCCCCTACGAGGGAGAGGATGGGCTGGGCATGAAGCTGGGACTGACTTGATCCTAAGACCTTCCTCCAGTGTGGCAGGGAACAATGGGCCTCTTGCACTCACAGTCCCACCCCCCCCCCGTCCTAAAGCACATCTGGGGACCCCAGTAGTGTCTCTAAATCCCCATGGCAACCCTTCACTGTCAGCTTCATCATCCCCAGTGGAGGCACGGAGACGTGCCTGTGTTCACACGGCGGGGTGACACAGCGTGAGGGACCAGCCCCTGCCTCACCAAAGTCCAAAGCCAAGGCCTGCCCCAGCCCACGGCAGTCACTGTCCTCCTGCCTGAGTGCCGTGAGCAGTCACCGGGCCACCCTCCCCAGTTCGATCAACAGTGTCACTAAGCAGTGTGACATCTGTGCACAAACGATGTGGCGCTTCTCATGAGTCACCAGAGACTCTGAGCCCAGAGCAACAAGGGAAGCTTGACGCCACGCCTGGGTCCTCAGTAGGGCTGGATCCAAGCCACTGTCACGATGTCCAGCCGCTCAGGTCTTGCTTGGTGGCATGGGAACAGACAGACTGCATATGAACTGTACTCACTGGATGACCCAAAACAAGGCTTCCAGTCTCTCTGGGCTGGGTTTCTCCACAAATGGAGATTACGGTATCCATAGAGAAAGACCGGGGACGGTATAAATCACCTGACCCGTGGATGGCTTGGAGAAGGCTTTTTTTCCACCCTTTCTATACTCTCCTTGGCAAATGAGGTGCTCCTCGGGTCCCTGAAAAGCAGCTGTCGAGAAAGACGGGCACGTGGCTGGGCACCCAGTGCGGCTCTGGCTGCAAGTCTGTCCACCTTGCCACCCTCATCCCAGGAGGCCCGCCCTCCTTCTGAAAGGAACACCCTGGGTTCGTGGTGGTTTCCAGGTTTGGACCTCCAGAGACTAATGCTTCTCCCTCCACCGTTGCACCCTGAATAGCATAAAAGTCACAAACCCCCAGCTGCTGGAACTGGGCCTTGTACAGAGCCCAGATGGCCATCGCCTCTATGTCAACATCCCTCTGGGCCTGACGCTCAAAGTGAAAATGTGAGTAGGTCCCAAGGGGGTATGGGAGGCATGGCTCACAAAGGCAGCATGTAACGGCTGTGGGCAGCCACACAGGCCTCAGCTCACTTCCTGTTATGCCCAGTAACCTTGGGTCACATGACCTCTCTGGGCCTCAGTTTCTCCCACTGGGAACTGGGAGAAAGATGGAGTAAGGTGAGGCTGGAATTCCTGTCAGGGATAAACCCTCCCCCTTGGAGCATGACGGGACCAGGTACCAACAGGGCTGTTTCCTCCTTTCCCGGCAGGCACCTGATTGGCGATCTGCTGGAGCTGGCTGTGAGGCTGAACATCACTGCGGAAGTCTTAGCTGTGAAAAACAATCAGGGGAGGATCCACCTGGTCCTCGGTGACTGCACCCACTCCCCTGGCAGCCTGAGAATCTCCCTGATGAATGGGTGAGGCCAAAGGGCTGACTTCTCACACACAACAGGGTGGGATGCTGCAGTAAGGGGAGAATGGATAAAAGGATGGAACGGAAGATGTGTGGGTGAATGGATGGGTGGATAGATGAAAAGTGCATTGTAAGATGCTTGGTGGGTTGGGGAGAAGATTATAGGCAGTTCTATGGACAGATGAGTGAGTAAATGAATAGAGATCGTCTCACTGAAGCTTTGTTAAGACAGGAAGACAAGGGCTGGAGAGATAGTTCAGTGGTTAAGGCGCTTGCCTGAGAAGCCCGAGGATCCATGTTTGGCTCTCCAGGTCCCACATAAGCCAGATGCAAGGTGTCGCAAGTGCACAAGGTCGCATATGCACAGTAGGTGGCATGCACATCTGGAGTTTGATTACAGTGGCTGGACGCCCTGGCATGCCAATTCTCTCTCTTCCTCTCTCTCTCTCTCACACATATAAAAAAAAATTAGCTTAGCCAGGTATAGTGGTGCACGCCTTTAATCCCAGCACTCAGGAGGCAGAGATAGGAGGATCACCATGACTTTAAGGCTACCTGAGACTACCAAGTGAATTCCAGGTCAGCCTGGGCTACAGTGAGACCCTACCTCAAAAAAACAAACAAACAAACAAAAAAGGTGACAAATTTTATGTTGGATTGGGCAGTAAGGAACTTGAGGTTTAAACCCCCAGCTATTACAGGAAGCTGGATCGAGTCAGAGGGTCTCGAGTGTGAACTTGACCACCACCACCTCTCCAATTTGGTTTCAGGTTACTTATCTGTACTGTGGAACTACAGTGGAGTTACTGATAGAATCTTACTAAGGGTTAAATAGGTATAATTCCTAGCTGGGTTGTTTATTTCAGTTACCTTTCACATGATGAGGCCAAGTCATTCATAGCAGAGAGTTGTTCATACCATGGCTAACACGTACTGAACACACATGTTGTGATTCACATGCATCGTTTCACTGAATCCTCATGATGGCTACATACTAAGCATGGCTCATACATTCTACACGGTCTTGTTGAAAACCTACTATGTCCTGGAACCACGTGTTTGTTCTACACACAACTGTGTACCCACTGCTGTGTTGGGTATAACTCTCGGGCTAGAACCCTTGCTGGTCGGCTGCTGTGGGTATGAGTGGGTGAGGCTTGGCCTCGGTTACTGGACACTGAGACTTCAAGCTGGTCCCTGAGGACTTCCTCATCCCAACCCCGGACCGCTGCTTCACACACATGGCTTTTCTCTTCCAGAGTCGTCCCCTTCCCCCTTCAGAGCCTTCTGGACAACCTCACGGGAATCTTGACTAAAGTCCTTCCGGAGCTGGTGCAGGGCAAGGTAAGAAGGCAGAAGTGGTAGTCCCCTACTCCCTGGGACTCCGAAGGTCTTAGGCTGGAAGAGAGTTCTGGAATGAGCTAGGCTGAGCTCTGGTGTGTGGGAAGTAAAGTTCCCCCGTTTATCTGTCCTTTGACCCCTTTGCCCATGTTCTATCTTTCCACCCCTCCAAATGCATTGGCTGCTTTCTGCCCTGGGCTGATAAAAAGGCTCCTCACAGATTCCGTCCTGGGTAGGCTACAGTTCCCAAGGTTCTCCCTGCGGGTTCCCCTGCGCCTAACTCTCCTCTCTGCCCTGGGCCAGGTATGCCCTCTGGTCAATGGGGTTCTCAGCCAACTGGATGTCACCCTGGTGCATGACATTGCTGGTAAGTACTGTGTCCGAGCTCTGAAGAAGCAGCTTTCTCCTCAGAGAGCTTTGCCCCCATCCTGCATAGGACAGCAAGGTCACATGTCACATTAGCCCCACCTTCCCTGCCCTGGGCTACTTGTCCCCGAAAAGATGGAGGTGATTTTGTGGGAGAGAGTCCCGAGAACAGCTGGGCTGGCTGGATGGGGAGGCCCAGCGCCTCCCACGTGCCTGGGCCAGGCTGAGGACCCACAGCTCCCCTCGCTGGCCCCCACCGTGGGCAGTGTGTGGGCTCTCGTTGGGTGCTGTCCCCTCCAGATTGTGACTCGAGGCTGTCTTTTCTTCTCCCCTGCTAGACTTACTGATCCACGGCTTGACATTCGTCATCAAGGTCTAGGCCTCCTGGGAAGGAGCCCGCCTCAGCGGAGCCAGTGAGTGCTGTCCCTGCTCCCCAGCACCCAGTGACCAGGTGTTATCCTCCTTGTAGAACAAAAACAGGTCTCTTGGGACAATGGGACCAGTATTAGCAAACTTCCCATCACAATAAAGAAACACCTAAGGGCTGGAGAGATGGCTTAGCGGTTAAGGCACTTGCCTGCCAAGGCTAAGGACTCCCGTTAGAATCCTCCAGGTCCCACGAAGCCAGACGCAACAGTGATGGAAGCGTGCAACGCCACGCGTGCTCACAAGGGGGACACGCACATCTTGAGTTCGTGCACAGCGGCTGAAAGGCCCTGGCGTGCCCATTCTCTCTCTCTCTTTCTCTCTCTCTCTCTCCCTGTCTCAAAAAAAGAAAATTAAAAAAGAAATACCCAAGATGATTGGCTTATAAAGAGCAAAGGGTCTATTTTGGCTCACAGCTTTGGAGGTTTCAGTCCATGATTGGTTGTTCCCAAGCTCTGGGGCTGGAGGAAGCACAGGCTGGAGGAAAACCACTCACTCACCACCCAGGAGTAAGAAAGGAGAGGAAACAGCTATATGGGACCACAATTCCCCCCAAGAGCCTGTCCCAGTGATCTAAAGACACCTCCCATTCCCAGCAGCTACACCCTGGGTGACCAAGGTTTTGACACATAGGCTTTGGGGAGCATTTAAGATCCAAGTCTTAGTGATACCCACAGAAAAAGACAAATACCCTCGCAGGCATACACAGGATACACAGAAAAGTCCGCGGAACACCTGACAGAGGCAGAGAGGTACCACAGTGGCTACAAAGAGAATCGTGATAGCGGGTACACACACCAAACACATACATGATGCACATGCATGCACTCTCACAAGAGCACACACGTGCACATGTGCACACATCTGCAGACTCACCACAGTCAAGTACACACAAGTATACACATGTTCAAATACATGCAGCTTGTGGCTGGGATGCTCTCATTGGGCCTCAGCCTGCTTCTGTCCCTCAGAGGACATTTTTGATGATGGGACAGTGCTAATGAGTGTCACTGGCCTCAGGTCTCCCTCTTAAATGTTTTATTTTTATTCATTTATTTATTAGAGACAGGGAGAGGGAATGGACACACCAGGACCTCTAGCATTGCAAATGAACTCCAGACACATGCGCATCTGGCTTATGCGGGTTCTGGGGAATCAAACCTGGGTCCATAGGCTTTGTAGGCAAGTACCTTAACCACCAAGCCATCTCTCCAGTTCCAGGTCTCCATCTTGAAAAAATTCTGATTTAGCCAGGTGCAGTGGCACATGCCTTTAAACCTAGCACTTGGGAGACAGAGGTAGAAAGATAGCCGTGAGTTCAAGACCACCCTGAGAGTATATAGTGAATTCCAGGTCAGCCTGAGCTAGAGTGAAAGCCTACCTCAAAAAACAAAACAAAACAAAATTCCTATTTACTTATTTGCATGTGCTTGTGTGTGGTGGCATGTCAGGAGCTCTTGCCACTGCAAGTGAATACCAGATGCATGTGCCACTTTTTGCATCTGACTATTTACATGGATGTTGAGGAAGGGAACTCAGGCCAACAGACATTGCTAGCAACCGCTGAGCCATCTCTCCAGCCCCAATCCTCCCTCCTGATTGAGCTCTTCTCCCAACAGAAACATTTCTTGCTGCTCAGCCTACAGCCTCCTGCCCAGCTTCCGAGCCTGCAGGAGGCAGAGCACGTCCCGGAGCATCACGAGGCTGCCTTCTCCTCCCCAGGGAACCTGCCCCACTCCTTTCCCTCTAGGCATGAGTGCCAACACCCCATGTTCCTCAGTAAATAAAGGACTCTCCCTCCGCACTGAGTTTTCACTGTTCCTCAACATCACCAGGAGGAGAGGGAGAGCTCTGATTAGGGGGTCAGGGCCACACACCAGGATGTCCCTCATGTGTGGATCTAGTTATTGAGCAGCTAAGGGGAGGCGGCTCCAGGAGGTGAGGAGTTTTGATGACTGCTCTTCTGTCATGAGGAAGGATTCGTGAGGACTCTGGGAGGGAGGAACATGACAGGCACAGATGGCGACTCACAAATAGCAAAGCATGAGAGAAGAGCTGAGGAGGATTTTTCTCAGAAACACATAGTGAGGGCTGGAGAGATAGCTTTGCCTGCGAAGCCTAAGGACCCATGTTGGGCTTTCCAGATTCCACATTAGCCAGACGCACAAAGGCAAGGCAAGCGCAAGGTTGTACATGTCCACTAGGTGGCGCAAGTGTCTAGAGTTTGATTTTAGTGGCGGAGGCCCTGGTGCACCAATTCTCCGTCTCTCCTCTCTCTCTCTGTCTCTCTCCCTGCTTAAAAAAAAGGAAAGGAAACAAATACATAGTGAGACAGTTATTATAGCAAGGCTGCTCAATTATTTGAAAATTTTGAGTTATACCACTCCAAAAAAAATCACAGCAATCAATAATCAGACATTATTTGTAAGAACTTATCAGTTGACAGTTTTATTGGATCTTCCTTCAGTTTTGAAGAAAGAATTGAAAATAATATTTAGAGAAGCTTCTGTTTTCTGTCAGTAAAGTCACTGGCTTCCACAGCTGTTGAAAAATTGAATAAAAAAAGAGATCATTAAGATTTCTAGAATTGGGCTATAGATCTAGCTCAGTGGCAGAGTGCTTGCCTAGAAGGTGAGTCTTAGGTTCAATTTCCAGAACCTGGTGGGTGGAGAGTCTTACAGAAATATTTATTAATTTTATGCTTTGATAAAAGAAGTGAAGCAGCGGACAGAGTAGATGTTCCAGGTGAGACTCCAGCCCACATCTCACACTGGAGAGCCAGGGGCAACCAGAACTGTGCGAGGATAAACTGACTGCAACAGGGAGAGGAAATCTGAACTGTGGCCACTCCTTGGGGAGATGCCTGGGAGACCCTGAAGGAGATGTCTGGGAAGCTGAAAAGCCACACATGTCACCCACTGCCCATCATTTGCTTACTTGGACCCAGGCATCCTGGCCTCCTTTTTGTTCTCCAAACAAAAGGACAGAAATGGCCAGGCATGGTGGTGCACACCTTTAATCCCAGCACTTGGGAGGCAGAGGTAGGAGGATTGCTGTGAGTTCAAGGCCAGCCTGAGATGGCATAGTGAATTCCAGGTCAGCCTGGGCTACAGTGAGATTCTACCTCAAAAAACAAAAACAAGGGGCTGGAGAGATGGCTTAGCGGTTAAGCGCTTGCCTGTGAAGCCTAAGGACCTCGGTTCGAGGCTCGGTTCCCCAGGTCCCACGTTAGCCAGATGCACAAGGGGGCGCACGTGTCTGGAGTTCGTTTGCAGAGGCTGGAAGCCCTGGCGCACCCATTCTCTCTCTCTCCCTCTATCTGTCTTTCTCTCTGTGTCTGTCGCTCTCAAATAAGTAAATAAAAAATTTATAAAAAAAAAGTAAAAAAAAGAAAGAAATGGCAAAAACGAAGAGTAGAAAAAAGGACACTTTAAGGGTCCAGAGTATTAGCTGCTAAGGGGCTTGTGAAAGACAGGTCTAGAGAAAACCAATTAGGGTTGTAAATAAAATAACTTTTTTTTGGGGGGGGGGGGCTAATAATCCTCAAGGTCAGCCACCAGTGACACACTGCCTCCTTCAAGACTCCTTCTCCCAAATTGCCACCAGCTGGGGACTAAGTATTCAAAACACAAGAGGCTATGGGGGATAGCTCACGTCCCAACCACCACAGTGCCATTTTCTAATTATCTGCACTGTTCTTAGCCATGTAAAGCCGACTTTATATATCTTCGGTGTAGGAGTTTAAGGTGCCAGGGTGTAGCTCTTTTTTTTTAATTTTTTTTGTTTATTTTTATTTATTTATTTAAGAGCTACAGACAGAGAGAGAAAGAGGCAGAGAGAGAGAGAGAGAGACAGAGAGAGAGAATGGGCACACCAGGGCTTCCAGCCACTGCAAACGAACTCCAGACGCGTGTGCCCCCTTGTACATCTGGCTAACGTGGGTCCTGGGGAATCGAGCCTCGAACCAGGGTCCTTAGGCTTCACAGGCAAGCGCTTAACTGCTGAGCCATCTCTCCAGCCCCAGGGTGTAGATTTTGTATTCCAAGAGAAATAACAGAAGTGACCCTAGGTGTTAAGTTTTCCTGCTATTCAAGTATTGTAGTAGACTAGGTGAAGCAAATTACTGGAAATTTCTAGAATTCAATTGAGCAATAGACATTCAATCAAAACCAGCACAGAGTACTTACACAAGTGTGGGGATTAAACTAAACAGATAATCTAGTAAAGCCAAAGTCCCTGAGGGTATGTGTTGCCCCACACTCTTAATCCTATCAACTAGGAGTTTAAGATTTCTAGTCTGAAACAGGTGCCAAGTCAGTCTGGGGCCAAACAGTTGGTGCCCCCAATAGGTGACAAAAGAAAAAGACATGGAGGGAGGGTATTATAATCATGGAAAATGTTAATAAAAATTAAAAATAAATAAATAAATAAAAGAAAAAGACAAAGGCCCTAAAAATCAAGAAACATCAAAGGCAACCATAGTCAACACCAAAATACAGCTTATTTGAGAAGGATAAAGTCAACCAAGAACATATAATTCAAATGTAATACATAACCTTTCCTGACATGGAAAGAGAGATTAGCACTTCCTGTGCAAGCCTATGCATCTGGCTTTGTATAAGTAGGCCCTGTTACAATGGTCCTTTACCAGACAAGAACTAATCAGGCTGTGGAAGACTTCCCTGGTCTTTGTCCATATCTGCCCTTTCATTATCAAATCTGTCCCTCAGAGGATGACGTCATTGTTTTATCAGCCTCATTCCCAGCAGGGCCATCTGTTGTCTAACTGCACATGGAAACGGGTCTCATTTGAGGCCTCCCCCACCGAGCAACCCAGACCAGAAAGGGCTACCGGCATGGCTCCTCTTCTCCCTTTCCCCCAGGCATCATCTACAACTCGAAGGATGTGATAGGATTTAATAATTGCCACACCTCATTTATCTCTGTGTGTCCCTGAGGTGGCCAGTGCTTCAGTCAGTCCATCGTACCCTTCCACCAGAGAGCTGACCCACCCTGGAGCAATGACCTTCCATGTCTACTGTGCCATGCATGATGTGTTTCCTCAGTAACCCTGCTCACTGTGACACACTGCTGAGCAAAATGGCATGGACTGGTTACCAACCCCAAGGGCAGACTAAATGCTGCTGTTCATTACTTATTTGTTTTATTTTTTGAGGGAGGGTTTCACTCTAGCTCAGGCTGATCTGGAATTCACTATGTAGCCTCAGGGTGGCCTCGAACTCACGGCAATCTTCCTACCTCTGCCTACCCTCATTGCTTATTGGTAATGACATCTTCAGGGAAAACACGAGATAGCCAAGCATGGGTGGTCCAGTGTTAGTCGTTTTTTTGTTCAAAAATTTTTTATTAACAACTTCCATGATTATAAAAAATATCCCATGGTAATGCCCTCCCTCCCCCCACTCTCCCCTTTGAAACTCCATTCTCCATCATATCCCCTCCCCCTCTCAATCAGCCTCTCTTTTATTTTGATGTCATGATCTTTTCCTCCTATTATGGTGGTCTTGTGTAGGTAGTGTCAGGCACTGTGATGTCATGGATATCCAGGCCATTTTCTGTCTGGGGGAGCACGTTGTAAGGAGTCCTACCCTTCCTTTGGCTCTTACATTCTTTCTGCCACCTCTTCCACAATAGACCCTGAGCCTTGGAAGGTGTGATAGAGATACTGCAGTACTGAGCACTCCTGTCACTTCTTTCCAGCACCATGATGCCTTCTGAGTCATCCCAAGGTCACTGCCATCTGAAAAGAGAAGATTCTCTACTAAAACTGAGAGTAGCATTAATATAAGGGTTTGAACATTAAGAAAAGTGCTTACTGGGCAGTTTGATGAGCATAGTATATACATTTAGCCAGACAGCAACAGACATTACACCCCTAGGGCTCATGACTACCCCTGTTTTAAGTTTTCAGTTATCAGGGATGTATTCCCTCCCATGGAGCAGGCCTCCAGTCCAATTAGAGGGAAGTTGGTTTCCACCATGACAGATATGCCACTATTGCACCTGTTGGCTCATTTGGCCTGGCTGGCCAAATATAAGGCTTTCAGTGTCCACTGTGGAGTATCTTCACTGGTGATTTCTCTCTCTATCATTGAACTGCATGCAGAATGGCTTATTCCAGCTTTCTGTCAGCTGGTCTACATGGAGGAGGTTCTCAGCTCAGTTCCAGCAGTATTTCTCAGTGGCCTTGCAGCCCAAGTATGTGGAGTCTTCAGCAGTAGGGTCTTACCATCTATTCCTGGTGGGGAACCAAGGGCCTTGGCAATGGCCTATAATGTGTTGGGGGCATCAGGGACCTCCCTGGCCAACAAATCACTGGAAGGTATCCCATCCCTGGGACTGAAAAATTTCTAGCTACAATCTACGGCTCCTGAGTGTTCCATTGTCCAAAAAAGTAGGTTTCCATATGATTTATTTATATCCTCTTAGATTTTGATTAGCCCTCCCTCCACCTTTCCTTTATTCAAATCTCTTCTCCTGACCTCACTTGGGGCCTTTTCACCCCCATTAGTCTATTTTTCTACTGACATATATACAATACCATCCTATTAAGTACCCCCTCCCTTCCTTTCTCTTCCCTTTATATCTCTTTTTCTAGCTTACTGGCCTTTGCTACTGAGTTTTCTTCCTACTCATACAGAAGTCCAATCACCTGTGGCTAGGAGTGTTAGTCATTTTTTACTCACCATAACCAATACCTGAGAAAAACAAAGGTGGGGGAGGTATTTTGGCTCACTGTTTTGGAGGGTTCAGTGCACAATGGAGGAAGGATATGGTGGAGCAGGACAGCTAACCTCAGTAAAGAGAGAGAGAGAGAGAATGGTTGCACTAATAGACTTTCTTCCTCTTGTATCCCATGAGGATCCCCAGCACACAGGATGATGCCATCCACATTCAGGGTGTGTCTTCACACTTAGTTAATGCTGTGTGGCAAAGCCTTCCCAGGCTTCCCCAGACACAAGCCTTACTGATCTCCCAGCTGTTTCTCCATCCCAAGCTGACAGGCACAATTCCTCTTCTTCTTCTTCTTCTTCTTTTTTTTTTTTTTTTTTTGGTTATTTTTAATTTTTTTTTTTTTCCAAGGAAGATCTCACTCTAGCTCAGGCTGACCTGGAATTCATTATGTAGTCTCAGGGTGGCCTCAAACTCACAGCTATCCTCCTACCTCTGCCACCCAAGTGCTGGGATTAAAGGTGTGAGCCACCATGCCTGGCCAGAAGAAACAATTTTGATACAAGGGGCGATATCCTTCCACCATTATATAATTCTTTTCTCATTCTAGTGGCAGCAGAATAACGTCTCAGTAGGGACCTAGCCTGCCTTGATTACTTTTTTTGGTGATGCTATATTTAAGAAAGAAGGAATTCTTTTTCTCAATTCATTATCCATGAAAACTTAATTTTTCTCTTACATGTATCTACTTTGAAGTTTGATTCTGAGAAATCTTTTTATTTTATTTTATTTTTAGAGAGAGAGAGAGAGAATTGGCACACCAAGGCCTCAGCTACTAAAATTGAACACCAGACACTTGCGCCACCTAGTGGGCATGTGAAACCTAGCACTTGCCTCACCTTTGTGGGTCTGGCTAACATGAGATCTGGAGAGTCGAACATGGGTCCTTAGGCTTCCCCGGCAAGTGCCTTAACCGCTAAGCCATCTCTCCAGCCCCGAGAAATCTTATTTACTTAAAATATTGCTATAAGGTTGTCTGTTATATATTTCTTGAAGAAAAAAATAGGTAGACTATTCCAATGGATATAAAGCATAAATAAAGCTAATGGGTGTCACCTGGCAAGCCTCTATTCTAGATTTGCCAACGCCGCAATCTCCAGGAATCTATTTATATGCCAATGTGCAGTTTACCCTGCAGCCACCAGAGGGCGCTGATGCACATGTTACTCCCAGCCGCAGTCCTGAGTTTGCTGTCCTGCAGCGATTTTCATCAGGTCTAAACAGAGATGGGAACTCCAATGCCTAAAGTCACAGCTGGTGAGCTCAGCATTCAGATCCCAGTAGCCAGCTCCACAGCTCAGGCTATTTGCCGCAGATTGAAAACTGAAGGACTCTAGACAAATCCAGTACTTAACAAGAAATAAGTAAATATATACACACATATATATGTGTGCTTTTAAGCATATGTATACACATATATTAGAATATGTAAAGTGCTTTCCACACAAACATGAGGACCTGATCCCCAGCACCCACATAGAATAGCAAGCATGGTGCCATGTGCCTCTAATCCCAGTGCTGGAGAAACAGACAGGGAATCATTGAGGCCTACTGGCTAGCTCGTCTAGCTGAATTGGTGAACTCTAGGTTTAGCAAGAGACTTGTGTCAAAGACTAAGGTGGAGAGTGACTGAGAAGACTCCCCAGTGTTGACCTCTGACCCCCACATGCATGGGCACATGTGTACATGCTCACCCACATGCACAAATGCACCAAACACATGTGTATGTACACACGGAAAAAGTTTTTTCAAACTTTATTTATTTATCTTTTATTTGAGAGTGAGAAAAGCAAATAGAGAGAGACACATACACACAGTGGGCAAGGCAGGGCCTCTAGCTACTGCACATGAACTCCAGATGCATGCACGACCTTGTGCATCTGACTTATGTGGGTCTTGGGGAATTCAACTGGGCCCTTAGGCTTTGCAGGCAAACACCTTAACCAGTAAACCATCTCTCCATCCCCTAAAAATTATTTTTAATATATTTTTTAAATTTTATTTGCTTATTTGACAGAGACAGAGAGAGAATGGGCATGCCAGGGCCTCCAGCCACTGCAAACGAACTCCAGATGCATGCCCCCTGTGGTGGTTTGATTCAGGTGTCCCCCCAAAACTTAGGTGTTCTGAATGCTAGGTTCCCAGCTGATGGAGATTTGGGAATTAATGCCCCCTAGAGGGAGTGTATTGTTGGGGGCAGGCCTATGGGTATTATAGCCAGTTTCCCCATGCCAGTGTATGGCACACCCTCCTGTTGCTGTGGTCCACCTTATGTTGGCTAGGGGGTGATGTCCACCCTCTGCTCATGCCACCGTTTTCCCCTGCCATCATGGAGTTCCCCCTCGAGCCTGTAAGCCAAAATAAATCTCTTTTTCCCACAAGCTGCTCTTGGTTGGGTGATTTCTAACAGCAATGCGACCCTGACTGCAACACCCCTCCTTGTGCATCTGGCTTTTGTGGGTCCTAGGAAATCGAACCTGGATCCTTAGGCTTCACAGTCAAGCACCTTAACCACTGAGCAATCTCCAGCCCCCTAAAAATTATTTTTAATGCTGATTAGTCTCCACCTGAGTATAAACTGTAAAATGTCCAACCAGCACGTAAATCACTTTTTTTTTTGGGGGGGGGGGTTTCAAGTTAAGGTCTTACTCTATCCTGACTGACTTGGAATTAGTTTTAGGTTGGCCTCAAACTCGCAGCAATCGTCCTACCTCAGCCTCTTGGGTTCTGAGATTAAATGCATGTGCCACCACACCCAGCCCGTCATCTTACATTGACTACCTGTTGTAGGCGTACCAATAAAAATACAAGAGAGATTGCCAGGTATGGTGGCACATGCATTTAATCCCAGCACTTGGGAGTCAGAGATAGGAGGATTCCCATAAGTTTGAGTTCACCCTGAGACTACATAGTGAATTCCAGGTCAGCCTGGGCTAGAGTGAATCCCTACCTTGGGGGGGGGGGGGAAATACATATATATGTATACATATATATATATATATATATATATATATATATATATACACACACACATACATACATACATATACATGATGAAAGTGTAGCTCAGTAGTAATCACTCACAAGGACCTGGGTTCCATCCTCAGTTCTGAAAGTAAAATCTAAATAGCACCTGGTCTCAAATGACACTACAGAGTCATGGTGACACACAATATATTATGGGCACAAAAACAGACATGTAGACTAATAGAACAAACTAGAAGATCCCAGAATAAACCTACACAACTATGGACATCCAATTTTATTTATTTTCTCAATTTTTATTAACATTTTCCATGATTATAAAAAGTATCCCATGGTAATACCTTCCCTCCTTCCCCCCCCCCCACTTTTCCCTTTGAAATTCCATTCTCCATCATATCCCCTCCACATCTCAATCAGTCTCTCTTCTATTTTGATGCCAATTTTTGACAAAGGTTTCCAAAAACATACACTTGGGTGGAGGCTTTTCAACCAGTGATGCAGACCGAGCTGCAGATCCACTTGCAATTCGATTCCTGTCACTCACCATGCACAACAGTCAATTCAAAAGCCAGATGTGCAAAGTGACACATGCAGCTGGAGTTCATTTGCAGTGGCTGGGAGGCCCTGGTGTGCCCATTCTCTCCCTCTTTCCCACTCTCTCTCTCTTCTGTGTGCTTGCAAACAAATAAGTATATTTTTTTAGCCATCAGGGAAATACAAATTAAAACTACTTTGCGATTCTACCTCACTCCTGACAGATTGGCTACCACCATGAAAACAAATGACAATAAATGCTGGCGAGGATGTGGAAAAAGAGGAAGCCTTCTACACTGTTGGTGGGAATGCATTCTGGTCCAGCCATTGTGGAAATTAGTGTGGAGGTTCCTAAGACAGCTAAAAGTAGATCTACCATATGACCCAGCTATGGCACTCACTCCTAGGCATATATCCTAAGGACTCATCCCATTACCTTAGAGATACTTGCTCAACCATATTTATTGCTGCTCTTTTCACAATAGCTAGGAAATGGAACCAGCCTAGATGTCCCTCAGTGGATGAGTGGATAAAGAAGATGTGGCACATTTACACAATAGAGTTCTGTTCAGTGGTAAAGAAAAATGAAATTACACAATTCACAGGGAAATGGGTAGATCTGGAAAGGATTATACTTAGTGAGGAAACCCAGTCCCAAAAAGCCAAATATCACATGTTCTCTCTCATATGTGGATCCTAGCTACAAATGTTTGCACCTCTATGTGAGTTGGAATAAAACTCACTAGTAGAGGCCAGTAAGCTAGAAAGGGGATATAAAGGGAATAAAAAGGGAGGGGGACCTAATAGGACAGTATTGTATATATGTAAGTAGAAGAACAGATTACTGGGGATGGAAGAGACTGAATAAAGGAAAGGTGGAGGGAAGGCTAATCAAAATCTAAGAGGGGCCAGGTATGGTGGCGCACACCTTTAATCCCAGCACTTGGGAGGCAGAGGTAGGAGGATCACCGTGAGTTTGAGGCCACCCTGAGACTACATAGTGAATTCCAGGTCAGCCTGGGCTAGAGTGAGACCCTACCTCAAAAAAACAAAAAAAAAAAATCTAAGAGGGTATGAATAAGTCATATGGAAACCAACTTTTTTGGACAATGGAACACCCAGAAGCCATAGATTATTACTAGGAAATTTTCAGCACCAGGGATGGGATACTTCCAGTGAATTTGTGGCCAGGGAGTTCCTAGATGCCCCTCAAAACATTACAGACCATTGCTGAGGCTCTTGGTTTCCCACCAGGAATAGATGGTGAGACCCTCTTTCTAAAAACTCCACCTACTGGGGCTGCAAGGTCACTGAGAAACCCTGCTGGAGCTGAGCTGAAAATACCTTCCCTGTAGACCAGTGTATAGAAAGCTAGAAACAGCTATGTTGCATACAGTTCCATGGAAGAAAGAGAAAAACCACCACTGGAGATACTCAACAGCAGACACTGCAAGCCTTAAATTTGGCCAGTCAGTTGAAATGAGATGTGTAATAGTGGCATGTCTGTTATGGGAGAAACCAACTGCACTCTAATTGGACTGGAGGTCTGCTCCATGGGAGGGAACACATACCTGATACCTGAAAAACCTATGACAGGGGAAGTCATGAGCCCTAGGGAAGTAATATCTGCTGGTGTCTGGCTAAATGCATATATCATGCTTGCCAAACTGCCCAGTAAGCACTTCTCTTAATGTTCATACCCATGTATTAATGTTATTCACTTTTGGTTAGAGAAGCTTCTCTTTTCAAATGGTAGTGACTTTGGGATGACTCAGAAGGCACCATGGTGCTGAGAAGTGACACAGGAGTGCTCAGCACTGAAACATCTCTATCACACCTTCCAAGGCTTAGGGTTCATTGCAGAAGAGTGGGCAGAAAGAATGTAAGAGCCAAAGGAAGGGTAGGACTTACAACATGCTCCTCCAGACACAAAATGGTCTGGATATCCATGACCTCACAGTGCCTGATACTACCTACACAGGACTACCATAATAGAAGGAAAAGATGATGATATCAAAATAAAAGAGAGACTGATTGAGAGGGGGAAGGGGTATGATGGAGAGTGGCATTGCAAAGGGGAAAGTTGTTGGGGAGAGAGTTACCACGGGTTATTGTCTATAATTATTGATGTTGTCACTAAAAAATAAATAAATAATTTAAAAAAAAAAAAAGCTTTATCAGCCTGGCTAGAGCAAGACCTTATCTTGGGAGGAAAAAAAAAAAAAAAAAAAAGCCTTAGTGTAAAACCTGAAACACTGAAATCACCAGAGGAAAATATAAGAAAAACATTTCAGCATATAGCTATAGGCAAAAAAAAAAAAAAAAAAAAAAAAAACTTTCTAGCAATGACTCCAATTGCACAGGAAATGATCCCAAGAATTGATGTAAGGGATCATATGAATTTAAACAAAACAAAGGAGACTGTCAGCAGAGGGAATAGGCAGCCTATAGAATGGGAGAAAATTCTTTGCCAGCTATACAGGGCTTAATATCAGCCTTTGATATCAGTAGGGCTTAATAACTAGAAAATATAATGAACTACAAAAATTATGCACAAACCAAACACCATGCCAATTAACAAATGAGAAAATGAGCTGAAGAGATAGTCCTCAAAGAAGAAACATAAATGGGGGCTGGAGAAATGGCCCAGCAGTTAAGATACTTGCCTGCAAAGCCTAAAAACCCAGGTTCGATTCCCCAGTACCCATGTAAAGCCAGATGCACAAAGTGGTGCATGCATCTGGAGCTCATTTACAGTGGCTAGAGGCCCTGGATCTCCCTTTCTCTCTCTCAACATCAATAACTAAAATATTTTAAGAAAAAGATACACAAATGTCCAAGAAATATTTTAAAGGTATTCAACATCCTTAGCTATCTGGAAAATACATAGCAAAACTACTTTAAGATTCCATCTTATAAGCTGGGTGTGGTGGCACACACCTTTAATTCCAGCACTAAGGAAACAGAGGTAGGAGGATCGCCGTGACTTCAAGGCCACCCTGAGACTACATAGTGAATTCTAGGTCAGCCTGACCCGGAGGGAGACCCTATCTCAAAAAGAAAAAAAAGGGCTGGAGAGATGGCTTAGCGGTTAAGCGCTTGCCTGTGAAGCCTAAGTACCCTGGTTCAAGGCTCGATTCCCCAGGACCCATGTTAGCCAGATGCACAAGGGGGTGCACGCATCTGGAATTCGTCTGCAGTGGCTGGAAGCCCTGGCGTGCCCATTCTCTCTCTCTCTCTGCCTCTTTCTCTGTCTGTCGCTCTCAAATAAATAAATAAAAATAAACCAAAAACAAAGAAAAACTTAAAAAAAAAAAGATTCCCTCCTATGCTGATATCAAAATAAAAGAAAGACTAATGGAGAGAGGAAGAGGATATTATGGAGAGTGGATTTGTGAAGGGGAAAGTGGGGGAGGTGAGAAAATTATAATGGTTTATTGTCTGTAAGTAGGGAAGCTGTCAATAAAATAAATAAATAAAATTTTTAAAAGATTCCATCTCACCCCAATCAAAATGACTCTCATCAAAAAATAAAATAAGGGGCTGGAGAAATGGCCTAGTGGTTAAGGAATTTGCCTGCAAAGCTAAAGAACCACTGTTCGATTCTCCAAGACCCACGTAAGCCAGATGCACAAGGTGGCAAATGCGTCTGGAGTTCATTTACAGAGAGAGGCCCTGGTGCAGCCCATTCTCTCTCTCTCTCTCTCTGCCTCTTTCCCTCCCTCACTCTCTAAAATAAATGAATTAAAATTAAAAAAAAGAAAAATAAATAAAATAAAATAAATGCTGTCAAGGATGCGGGAAAAGAGAGGAACGCTTATTTATTGCTGGTGAGAGTATAAACTGGTAGAGCCACTGTGGAAATCAGTAAAGAGGTTTCTCAACAACTTAAAATAGAAATACAGTATGACCCATCTTTTTGACTCCTGGTCACATACCCAAAGGTCTCTATGTCCTATCCAGAGAAACTTGTTCATCATGTTTATTGCTGCTCTATTCACAATATCAAGGAAATGGAGTCAGCCTTTCAATAGAAAGTGAAAATGTGACACATATATAGTGTAATTTTTTTTCATATATAAAGAAAATGGAGTCGGGAGTGGTGGCCCACGCCTTTAATCCTAGCACTTGGGAGTCATAGGTAGGAGGATCTCCATGAGTTTGAGGCCACCCTGAGACGACATAATGAATTCCAGGTCAGCCTGAGCTAGAGTGAGACCCTTCCTCGAAAAACCAAAAAAGAAAAAAAATGGAATTCTGAAATTTTGCAGAAAATGAATAATTCTGGAAATTATTATATTAAGTGATATACGTGAACATGCCATAATAAAGCCTGTTACTTTGTATGTTAATTTAAAACAAATAAATAAGTATATGTGTGGATATGGCAGTTTTAAATTGGCATTTCATATAAGCAATAAATAATTTTTACTGTAAGTGCATTACAAGCATAGATTGAGTGTAAGTAAATGTCGTGTAGGCTATAGCCCTGTATCGTTGGTTCTCTGTTGCTACAATGAATACCTGAGTTACTACAGTAAATATAATGTTACTATACTGTTACTATGATAAATATAAATAAGTAATCAACTACCATAGAGAAAAGGTTTTCTTTGGCCCATGGTTTTAGAGGTGTCAGCCGTGATTTGCTGGCCCCATTTACTGTGGATCTATGGCTGTACATTCTGTTAAGAGTGCAGGGAAGGGCTGGAGAGATGGCTTAGTGGTTAAGCGCTTGCCTGTGAAGCCTAAGGACCCTGGTTCGAGGCTCAGTTCCCCAGGTCCCACGTTAGCCAGATGCACAAGGGTCTGGAGTTCATTTGCAGAGGCTGGAAGCCCTGGCGCGCCCATTCTCTCTCTCTCCCTCTATCTGTCTTTCTCTCTGTGTCTGTCGCTCTCAAATAAATAAATTAAAAAAAAAAAAAAAAGAGTGCAGGGAAGAGCGGCAGTTTCCACCTCATGGTTCTTTGGACCACCCCACAGAACCAGAACCAAGGCAATAGCTGCAACCAGACCCCATCCTGATCAGCAACGCCCAGCTATGCAGCCCTGGCCCCTTGTATTCATTCCTTATCTACTTAAACCTGAACCCTGACCTGGGGCCCCTCGATCCCCTCCCCCCACCATGGTCACCTTGACTAAATCTCTCTCACTCTGACCTTCACCATTGCACTGTCTCTTCCGTTAGCATATTGCAATCAGTGGCCAAGTATGGCCTCTTGGGGGTGTTTGATCTAAGACTTGTTCTGTAACTTCTGTTTCACTATGAACTAAAAGGAATTTGGGATAATCTAACAGTTTCAATTGACATGAGCACTCACTTTCCCATAGATCAATTTGGTTTTTTAGAGATTTATTTTTATTTTTTAATTTATTTATTTATTTATTCATTAGAGACACAGAGAGGAGGAAGAGATAGTGAGAAGGTGAAAATGGGTGCACCAGGGCCTCTAGCCACTGAAAAAGAACTCCAGACGCATGTACCACCGCGTGCATCTGGCTTATGCAGGATCTGAAGAACTGAACCAGGATCCTTAGGCTTCACAGGCCTTAACCACTAAGCCATCCGTCCAGCCCCCCATAGGTCAATTTATAACTATGAAAGCAATATATAACTTAAGCATATATGAGGACAAACATATATATATATATATATATATATATATATATATATATATATATATCTCCATGCAAACAATGTACAGCATATATGGGGACAGTATTTATATACGTGTAGCCATGTATGTGGATTTTGTTAAACCAAAGATCTTGTAGCTTTCATCTAGATCTGTCATTTGCCAGATCTGAGTATTTCCTCCTCAGCAGTAAGTAGTCACTTACCTCAGAGCTACATGTCCAAAGACAGGTCTCCATGGCAACAAGGTGGCAAACACTCATGGCCTGGGATCTTCCTTAAATGAAATCACAAGGTCAGGAAGTGGGGCTGGCCGTGCATCTTAGGGTGTTGTCTTTCCTATTTCAAGAGCTGAGCATCAGAGAAGGAGATAAGTCTTACAAACAGAAATTTTTCCTGAAATGTCGTTTTCAAGACGAAAATGTTCCCACTTTCCAGTTTCTAGTGAGGCTACACTGTACTTCCACTGTTCCCTTGTGCATCTAGAAGAAAGAAGAGAACAGCCTTGGATACTCACACTGAGCTCTGCTCTTGGACTGGACAGCATTGGCCTGTCCAAAAACCATTCACCAGGGGTTGGGCATCCTGTGCCTCTGGTGGCTAACTTCTCTCCAGGTGTCCTTGGAGATCTCCTCTGAGTATGCTATCTTATGTCTGGGGCCGAAGATACGGCTCAGTGGTTAAGGCACTTACCTGTAAAGCCTAAGGACTCAAGTTCAGTTCCCCAGTACCCACGTAAAGCCAGATGCACTAGGTGGCGCATGCATCTACAATTTGTTTGCAGGGGCTAGAGGTCCTGGCGCACCATACTCTATCTTTTTCTCTGTCTCTGTCTCTCTCACATAAATAAATAAATGAAGGTAACTTTATAATGGCTCAAGGACAGATACGCAGAGGCAGCCAGATGAAGACCCATGGTGTCTAAATTCACAATTTTGGCCTTGGTAAGTTGTGCTACCAGAAAGGGGGCTGGAGCATCTCTTGCGTGGAAGCGCCATTCCTAATGTGTTTTGGATCCAACTGTACTGCTAAACCAAGTGTGCTTCTCTGGGTGTCAACCCCAAGCTGCTTCTCCCAAGCAGGGCCTCAGGGGGCTCTCTTGCATACAAGGGAGTGGCTTGGAATCTCAGTAGCTCAGTCCTTATAGCAGTGTCCTTCTGGACAGCTGTGGCGGTTTGTATGTGAATGTAATGTGTTATCTCCCCACAGCCTGAGGTGTTTTCTTTTATTTATTTATTTTTATTTACTTATTTGAAAGAGAAAAATTGGCAGAAAGAGAGAGAATGGCCCACCAATGCCTTCATCCATGGCAAAGGAACTCCACACGCATATTCCACCTTGTGCATCTGGCTTTCATGGGTCCTGGGGAATCGAACTGGGGTCCTTTGGCTTTGCAGGCAGGTGCCTTAACCACTAAGCCACCTCTCCAGCCCCTGAAGTATATTTTTTAATTTTTTAACTTTTTATTTATTTATTTATTTGAGAGAGAGAGAGAGAATAGGCATGCCAGGGCCTCCAGCCACTGCAAACGAACTCCAGAAGCATGTGCCGCCTTGTACATCTGGCTTTCATGGGTCCTAGAGAATCAAACGAGGACCCTTTGGCTTTGCAGCAAATGCCTTAACCACTAAGCCATCTCTCCAGCCCCCTGAGGCTTTTTGTTTTTGTTTTTGTTTTTGTTTTTTGAGGGTAGGGTCTCACTCTAGTTCAAGCTGACCTGGAATTCACTATGTAGTCTCAAGGTGGCCTCAAACTCATGGCAATCCTCTTACCTCTGCCTCCCAAGTGCTGAGATTAAAGGCGTGCACCACCACACCTAGCCTCCGGAGGTATTCTTGATTAAGCTTGCAACTTAAGTCTCCAGGCATCTGCTGGAAGGTGTGTCACTGGAGACTGATCTTAAGTCCAGCCCCAAGGTGTGTTCAGAGCAGTTGGAACTCTGGCTGTTCCTTGTTTGCGGTCTATTTGATGGTGCCTCTTGGCTTGGATCTATGGAAAGGGGGCCGGCTTCTTCCACCATTGATGTTGTTCTCCTGGACTCTGTGAGCCTGAAATAAACACCTTCCTCCCATAAGCTGCGTCTGGTGGGATGTTTGTCCAGCAATGCAAAGGTAACTGCAGTGACAGCCATGGTTATTCTGTGAAGCTCTAGGAGCATTCCTATCTTTGGTTCCGATGGCATTCATTGAACGCCCTATGGGTCTCTAGCCAAGAAACAACAGCAGAAAACCAAGCCAAAATAATAATGCAGAGTGGCTAAGCAGCCATCAAGGACACTCAGCAACACTGCTTCAGAGCTGGCCACCACCCCCACCCCCCCACCCCCGGCATCAGGGAAGATGGCGGGAGCATGTTCCTAGCACCTCATGACTAAAACGACCCTGCTACTTCTGGTGCTGGTTTTGGGATCAGGTATGACAATCTGCTGTGTGAATAATTGCTGAGATAGAGTTTGTTGTCCCGAGTGATAATATCTTCTCTTCCACATTCCCTTGGAATGATGATCCTCAGTCTCCAAGCTCTGACCTCATATCCCTTTATACAGATCAAGACTTTTTTTTAACATATTTTATTTTTATTTTTTATTTATTTATTTATTTATTTGAGAGCGACAGACACAGAGAGAAAGACAGATAGAGGGAGAGAGAAAGAATGGGCCCGCCAGGGCTTCCAGCCTCTGCAAACGAACTCCAGACGCATGCGCCCCCTTGTACATCTGGCTAACGTGGGACCTGGGGAACCGAGCCTCGAACCAATGTCCTTAGGCTTCACAGGCAAGCGCTTAACCGCTAAGCCATCTCTCCAGCCCTTATTTTTATTTTTTTACTTGAGAGAGGAAAAAGAGGGAGGGAGGGAGAGAGAGAATGGGCACACCAGAGCATCTAGTCACCGTAGATGAGCTCCAGACACATGTGCCCCCTTGTGCATCTGGCTTACGTGGGTCCTGGGGAATCAAACCGGGATCCTTCAGCTTTGCAAGCAAATGCCTTAACTATCTCTCCATCCCCCCCCCCCGCCCCCTGGATCAAGGCTTTTGACAGGGTCTCTATCCTTGCTCAAAAGAGGAGTTTCAGGAAATGGGATTTGGTCATCATCAGCCTTCAAGGCTAAGGAAGTGAAGTGTCAGAGGGGGACATTGAGGCAGGACAGAATGACAAGGAAAGTTAAGGGGACACAGGGAAGGAAAGAAACCCTCGTATCTCAGAGCCTAGTTGAAGCACCCATCCTGCTGAAAGTTAAGAATTCCAGCTCAATAGGGAATCAAACCTGGATCCTTAGGCTTTACAGGCAAGCACCTTGACCGCTAAGCCATCTCTCCAGCCCTCCTGATTAGTTTGGTTTTGTGTTAGAAGAAAGTTCTTATTGAAGTTCATAGGTCCTTATCTCTTCCCATTCCCTCACAAAAAGTTATCTTCAGTACCCAAGGGCTAGATACTTCCCAAACCAATAGAGTACACCCTTACTTCACTAAAACTCTCAAACTCAGAATTGAAACTTAACTGGGAATTCAGCTGTGGAGAGAAGAATCTTTCTGAAAGTCTGTAGGAAGAGATGGGGTTCTGCACATTCCATCCTTACAAAAGCCCCAGCTTAATTCAGGCTGAGAAATCCAGTTCTCACTAAGAAACCCATTAGGCCCTGGAATCAAGTGAACTTAAATTTGTAATTATTATGCTTATTGCCAATCCACAAGATATTTGATATTTCCACAAAATTCCAGTTTCTTAATCTAAACCCATTTCTTTCATTAGTTCCACAATTCTGATTTGAATGGATCTCAAACTCCTGAATGCTAAATATGAACATTAGCATTGACTAATGTGAAGCAAAGGGCCTTTTATATAGCCTAGTCCATCTCATCTCTGGTGCTACCTGAGTTGGACAAATTCTAGCTCGCAGTTGCTAGGAAGGTTAATTCCACTCAGTCTAGGTTGGTAAGAAATGACTCATTACCAGAGCTTAATTTTCAGTTTCCTTTCTCACTGTACACAGGTAGTATTCTCACTGTGAATCCAAAGCTTGTCTGGTTCTCTGAAAACTTTTTCTCTTTAGGTTCTTTAAATTGTGATAATGTTGTATTTTAAAAGAATATTTAAATGTAATATTAAAGAAATATTCAAAGCTAAAAAAAAAAAGAATTCAATGGGAAAGTGTGGGGGTGGGGAGGGAGGGAATTACCATGGGATATATTTTATAATCATGGAAAATGTTAATAAAAATTAAAAAAAAAATTTAAAAAAAGAAATCAAAAAAAAAAAAAAAAGAAGAATTCCAGCTCGAAATTTGCTGTGAAGAATGCCTTCATAGAGACAGCATTGCTTTCATACAGATTTTCAAATAAAAATGTTAAAATAGCAATGAACCGTACCTAAGGCCTAGGTGTATAAGACCTTTGGGTATGGCCTGACTCCTTTCCCAGAAGTAAGACTACAATGTTCTGGAAATCTCACAAACAAGACTATCAATTTCACTGACTGTAAAAATGTGTCCTAACTCCCCTGTGCAACCCAGTGACCTGTGGTTTTGCTGTACTGCCTGTAATCCTATCCTATCCAGTGGACCTCAGGAACTATCCTGTGATCTCTTTCACTGGAGGGAGAAAAATAGAAAGGGAAAAAATAGTTCTTAGAAACCCTGTGAGCAATGTAACTTCAAAAGCTACCAAAATTGTCTACATAGCTATTGAGACAATTAAGCACAACTCTTTCTTGAAAAGTCCACATCCCAAATTGGGGGTATATTGTCCTTTTCCTTTTACCTTCTCTCTCTCTCTTAATGCACATGTTTAAAAACTTTAATTTTTTTAATTTTTATTTATTTGAGAGAGATAGAAAGAAGCAGATAGCGGGCTGGAGAGATGGCTTAGAGGTTAAGTG
Organism: Jaculus jaculus; assembly: GCF_020740685.1. Classification (NCBI taxonomy): domain Eukaryota; kingdom Metazoa; phylum Chordata; class Mammalia; order Rodentia; family Dipodidae; genus Jaculus; species Jaculus jaculus. Next base: position 112,167,245 of record NC_059109.1, read on the forward strand.
CTTGCCTGTGAAGCCTAAGGACCCCAGTTCGAGGCTCGGTTCCCCAGGTCCCATGTTAGCCAGATGCACAAGGGGGCGCACGCGTCTGGAGTTCGTTTGCAGAGGCTGGAAGCCCTGGCGCGCCCGTTCTCTCTCTCTCCCTCTATCTGTCTTTCTCTCTGTGTCTGTCGCTCTCAAAAAATATAATAAAAATAATTAAAAAAAAAAAAAGAAGCAGATAGGGAGAGAGAGAATGGGCATGCCAGGGCCTCCAGCCACTGCAAACAAACTCCAGGTGCATGCACCACCATGAATACACATGTTTAAAATAATATTAAAACTCCAGCCAGGCATGGTGGTGCATGCCTTTAATCCCAGCACTTAGGAGGCAGAGGTAGGAGGATTGCTGAGAGTTCAAGGCCACCCTGAGACTACATAGTGAGTTCCAGGTCAGCCTGGACTAGAGTTAGACCCTACCTCGAAATACAAACAAGCATACAAACCAAAACAAAACTCCAGTTCTGGGGCTGGAGAGATTGCTTAGTGGTTAAGGTGCTTGTCTTCAAAGCCTAAGGATCCAGGTTCAACTCACCAGAACCCACATAAGCCAGATGCACAAGGTGATGCATGCACACAAGTCTGGAGTTCAATTGCAGTGGCTGGAGGCCCTGGCACACCAATTCTTCCTCTCTCTTTGGCTTCCTCTCTCTCTCTCTCTGTCTCTGTCTCTCTCTCTCTCTCTCACACACACACACAAGAACTAAATAAAAATAAATAAATAAATAAAAGCCAGTTCTGTTTCAGACAGATTCATCCTGAAATTCTTTTCTGAAGCATAGTTAAGAATCCGGCTTTACCTGAGCAGAGAGCTGTGAGGAGAATCCCTTGGGCTGCTCTGGGTGGCTGCATGGAGCTGTGCCTCTGGGTCTGTCACTGGCAATTCCGATGTGGGACTCTCCAGCAAACTTCCAGGCCCTCAGTGCCACCTTGAAACTGCTGAGGCATTCAGCTCCGTGGACCCACAAGCTATTGGAATCTATCTCTCCAGCGTACAAATGGCCTCTGTTGGACTCTCTCGCCCCTATTGTATAAATCGATCTAATATTAATTGCCTTTGATAATAGATCTGCATTCAATGGGTTCTGTTCCTCTGGAGAACCCCATGTCAAACAGATTTTGGTAACAGGAGAGTAGTTCTAGAACAACGGAATTGGAAGGATGAATTCTCTCCTGAGCTTGGTGGTGTCTGGAGATGGCTGTCCCACGTGACCACACGGCTGTCCTGAAAGTAGGGTGTGTACTGAGAGTCCATGGTGTGTACCGTTTTAAGAACTGTGCAAGACAAATGCATTGGATACTGCTGATTTACCACTTACAAGAGGCAAAAAAAATAAAAATTAAAATTAAAAAATGAGTGACTCTAAACACTAAACATTTCTGGAAAGCAAAGTGCATTCATCATGTTACTCATGCTTGTGATGAACTACCTGACAGGAAGCAAGTTAAGAAGGAAATGGGTCTCTTCTGCTTACAGTTTTGAAGGGATACCTCCCATCATGGCAGGGAAGACATTGGTAGCAGGAATAGGATACTGGCTGGTCACATTGCATCCAGTCAGGAAGAGAGAGGGAATAGGAGGAATAGGAAATGAGGTTGAACTATAAAACTTCAGGGCCAGCACCCCCCTAGCCCCCCCCCGCGCCGCCCGCCACAGTGACCCACTTCCAGCAAGGTTCCACCTCTTAAAGGTTCCACAGCTTCACAAACAGTATCACCACGTTGGTACCAAATGTTCAAATACAGGAGTCTATAGGGGACATTTCCTTTTTCTTTTTTCTTTTTGAAGTTTTTTTTTTTTTTCTTATTGACAACTTCCATAATTATAGACAATAAACCATGGTAATTCCTCTCCCCTCTCCACTTTCCCCTTTGCAACCCCACTTTCCACCATATGCCTTCCTCCTCTAAATCAGTCTCTCTTTTATTTTGATGTCATGATCTTTTCCTCCTATTATGATGGTCTTGTGTAGATGGTGTCACTGTGAGGTCATGGATATCCAGGCCATTTTGTGTCTAGAGGAGCAAGTTGTAAAGAGTCCTGCCCTTCCTTTGGCTCTTACATTCTTCCACCACCTCTTCCACAATGGACTCTGAGCCTTGGAAGGTGTGATTGAGATATTGCAGTGCTGAGCACTCCTCTGTCACTTCTTCTCAGCACCATGATGCCTTCTGAGTCATCCCAAGGTCACTGCCATCTGAAAAGAGAAACTTCTCTACCAAAACTGAAAGTAGCATTACTATAAGGGTATAAACATTAAGAGAAGTACTTACTGGGCAGTTTGGTGAGCATAGTATATACCTTTAGCCAGGCAGCAGCAGATATTACAATCCCAGGGCTCGTGACTACCCCCGTTGTAGATTCTCAGTATCAGGGATGCATTCCCTCCCGTTCAGCGGGCCTCCAGTCCAATTAGAGGACAGTTGGTTTCCCCCATAACAAACATGCCACTATTGCACCCATTGGCTTATTTCATCTGGCTGGCCAAACATAAGGCTTGCAGTATCTACTATTGTTTATCTCCACTGGTGAGTTCTCTCTTTCTAGGGACATTTTCTGTTTAAACCACAGCACTGAGAAATATAATGGTGTTGGCTGGTCACTTCTCACATCTCTTGATAGAACAACAAAGGAGGAGAATGATCTCAGAGATATAATTTCCCGGCTCCAGATGAACACGACAATGTAAAGGCTTCTGAATCCTGAAAGAGAAGCATCTCTCCAGCAGCCACAGGGCCGAAGTTGCTGGAAACCAAGCACAAGCTCTCATCATGCTGCTGGCTGACTCACAGTGTCCGTTCACTTCTCAGCCTCGATGGGTGTGAGCAGTCAAAGTGAAAGCACTAATTAGTAAAGAGTGAGGTCTTGTAACTTCGGGGGCATGTGTGCAGGAGACCCTGATAAAGCCAAGAGCGCTGACCTCTCAGATTCTGATGGGTTTATTTTTCCTGAAGGAGTAGCCTGCCTGCCCTCAGTGGCAGACACACCGGCACCCTCACCCCATACAGTACTGGCTTCTCCATCCTGGTTGAGAGTTAATCCTGCATGTCTACAGAACGGGCAATGACGTCCTCTGAAGTAGACGCCAAGCAAAACAATGCTGATTCTCCTCAGGGCCACCCTTCCCCACCCATCTTTGTCTCTAGACCTATCACATGACTTGAGCTCAGTAGTGGAGAGAGGCTGTTGGGGCTAGAGACAAAGAGCTCAGGGAGAGAAATGTCTAAAGCCTCTCAAGGAGAGGTCATCTGAGCAGATTCCTGAATAGAAGGTCCCAGGACATCTCTCATTTGTCAGCAAGCCTTAGCTACCCCATCTCATTACAAGGCTCCTAGGGTCTGATGGAAATACATGTGGGTAGTGCTGGAGAGATGGCTAAATGGTTGAAGTGCTTGTCTGCAAAGCCAAAGGACCCAGGTTCGATTCCCCAGGACCCACGTTAGCCAGATAGATGCACAGGGTGGTGCATGAGTCTGCAGTGGCTGGAGGCCCTAGAGTGTCATTCTCTCTCTCTCTCTCCAATAAATAAATAAAATATTTTTTTTAAAAAAAGAAAATAAATGAGGGTGTCACGGTGAGGTTCACAGTTGGGGGCTGGCTCAAATGCTCTTTTTATTATTATGTGTGTGTGGTATGCATGTGTGTGCATATAGAGGCCAGACAACATTGGATGTCTTCCTCAATCATTTTCTACCTTATTTTTTAAATTAAATTAAATTTAATTTTGTTTTATTTGAAAGTGAGAGAGAGAAAGAGAAAGAGGCAGAAAGAGAGAGAGTGAATGGGTGCACCAGGGCCTCTAGCCATTACAAATGAACTCCAGACGCATGCACCATCTTGTGCATCTGGCTTGCATGGGTCCTAGGAATCCAACCTAGGTTCTTAGGCTCTGCAGGCAAACATCTTAGCCATTAAGCAATCTCTCCAGCCCTCTACCTTATTTTTAAGACACTTTCTTTTTTTTAATATTTTATTTTTATTTATTTATTTATTTGACTCTTGGGGCTGGAGATGAAGAGCTCAGGGAGAGAAATATCTAAAGCCTCTCAAGGAGAGGACATCTGAGCAGGAAGGAATTTGGCACCATGATAACATTTCGTTAGATTTGGTTAATTTACATTCAGAAATTTTAGCTATACAAAATAGTCATCTTGATTTTGTTGCCACTAAGGCTGCTAATGATTTACTTGCTGCAATTAAGTCTGTGTTGCTTAGTTGGGACTCTCTAAGTTCCTGGATAGGCGGCTTTGCAGCTGTGGAAGTTTGCCTTCTGCTTCTCTTACGCCTATTGCCTATTTTCTTCAAGTGTCTAATGAAGTCTATTGTGAATGTTTGCGCAGAGGTCCAAGCCATGCACTATAGAATACGTCCTTGGCTCCCCTCCTTTAGGAGATGCACAGGATTCAGACCTATGCATATCGGCTCACAATAAAGTGAGTACGATGTGGGCACCAACATAGGTGTGAGGCAAAGCACTGCAAGCGAAGGTCCCTTTCTGACCACTTCTGAATTCCCTGAGAGAAAAACCTGACTTGCACGGAGGTTGGTACCACACTTATTATGAGCATATAGGTCCTGCCTCCCCTCCCCAAAAGGTACCAAGGGCCAAGATTGTGGGTCGAAAAAATGACAGCCCACGGGAGGTGTCAGGTCAATACTCCCCCAGTTGGTTAAAGCCCACCGCTGAATAGCAGGTCTCCCAGTCTTTTGTATAAAAGAAGGGAGGAGATGTTGGGAGCTGTAACTGCTCTTTGACCATGAGAACTGAAGCTGTTTTTGGATCTCCAGGCACAGAGACCTTACCGTATGGCCTTGGCAAACAGTCTTCAGACACAGAGGCATTTGTGGAGCAGACTTTAGGCACATAGGCACTGTCTAGAAAGTTTTATTTTCTATATATAAGCTTGTGCTTGCCTGAATAAATCTGAGACTTTGATCAGAATATAGACTTGGTCTCCTTCTTTGTGTCTCTTGTCTCCCATCCAGGTTAATTTCCCCTCGGGTCCTTGTTTAGCTCCCCACTGGCCGGGGCACTTGCCAATTCAGCTGGACTAGCTGGCCAGCAAGTCCCAGAGATCCCCCGCTCTGCCTGGGATTGCAGTGTGTACGGTACACAGCATATGATGTAGGTGTGAGAGATTCAAAGTCAGGCCATCATGTCTTCACAGGCAAGCACGTTATCCGCTGAGCCATCACCCTAGGCTCTAGTTGTTCGTAAATGCACCCTGACTCCTACTGTGTGGCACCCTGGGTGATGGAGACATGGGGTAAATCTGGTGACATTCGCAATCCGGAGGGTGAGACAGTTACAGAGCGAAGTGACCAGAGCTGCAGGAGAACTAGATGGAAAGAACGCTTATGGCTGGTGTGCAAGGGGTGGTTTATCCTCGGTTCTCACTGCCTTGCTCCACGTGCACAGGGTCCAAGCAGCCCCACACCACTGGCAGGGGAACTGGGTGTTGGGAACCCAGGAGTCCAGGCCTACCCCTGTTTTTGTTTTTGTAAAGCTGACATTGACACACCCACCCACCAGAAAGGCTAAAACTCAAGACTTGATAGGATCAAATGTTGGTGAGGGAATGGAGCCACTGAATGCTTGTTCAGTAAAAATGGCAAGTAGTACAAACGCTCTGGAGAAAGTTCTGTCTGCTTCTTATAAAACTAATACGCCTACTCTACAACCTTGAAATGAGAGCAGATCCACCAAAATCCTCATGAAAGATGTTCGTAGAAAATGTATTCACAACAGCCCCAAACTGGAAGCAGCCCAGGTGTCCACTGGCAGGAAGGAGACTGAATGGGGACATTGTGGCACATGCATACAATGGGATAGTGTGCCTCTATAGAAAGGATGGGTCATGACACGGGTGACTAGCCAAGACGTCATGCTTCGTGCTCAGAGGAAGAGGCCAGAGGCACACGGAGGAGGCCATGTGATTGAAACGTGCTCATGTGTATAAGATCATGCAACAGACTGAGGGAGTATTGGGTAGGAAGGCATGAAGGGGCCTCTTTGGGGTGATGGTGAGATTCCAAATCGCAGTAGAAGTGTGGGTGACACGGGCATGTGCACTTGTCCAAGTTTTGCAGGTGACTTCAAATCTACTTTGCATATTGAAGTGCTTTCTCTTACCTAGCTGACTTTCTGGTGCCAATGCCATCCATGATATGGTAACAGTGGCAGCCATGAGCATTAGGGCCCACAGACCGGTTCTAGAAAGTTCTCCATCTAGAATGGAATTTCAAATGGGAAAGTGTGGGGGTGGGGAGGGAGGGAATTACCATGGGATATATTTTATAATCATGGAAAATGTTAATAAAAATTTAAAAATAAATAAATAAATAAATAAAAAAGAAAGTTCTCCATCTAAAGATTAGTGCCAGATCTTCCAGGCACTGTTGACCAATCTATCAATGGCAATATTCCCTCTGTATTTTACATCTTTTAAGAAATATTTTTATTAATTTATTTGAGAGAGGCAAAGAGAAAGAGAGAGCAAGATTGGGTGTGCTAGGGTCAACAGCCACTACAAATGAACTCTATTGTTCCTCTTGTGCATCTGGCTTACGTGGGTCCTGGAGAATCGAACCTGGGTTCTTTGGCTTTGCAGGCAAGCACCTTAATCACTAAGCTATCTCTCCAGCCCTGTATTTTACATCTTTCTGCCTTGTTCTGTCTCTGAGTGGCCTTTAGAGGGCTTTGAGGATCAAGATCAAGACAGAATTCCCCTTTTCATTCTGAATGGCCAGTTTTATCATATACACTTTAAACCTTCCCAGTCTCCGGTTGCTTTGAGACAGCCCTGAGGTCCTCCTCTAGGAGGGGTTGGCAAGGGTAGTGTTGAATTCCTCACCAGTACACAGACGGGGCATGGCTTCGACTTCCTGAGGCCCAGCAGGCAGTGTGATGCAAGTGAGCAGTATCTGATGAACCGGATGTTGGCCTCCTCTGAGCTGAAAGCCCAACTGTTGACAAATATTGAATTCCAAGCAATGGTATGGTGCTAGAAAAAAAAAATGGATAGGAAGGCCACAGCCATCTGCACCTTACTTAAGAATATGTCACCCAGTACCATGGACAGAGCGGAAAAAGCAATGACATCAGCGCAGACAGATGTCCACATCCAGCACCATCTGGGAAAAGAACTTCTGGTTGAAAATGCCCATCACAAAGACAAGATGTCAGTGACAAAAAAATAAGGCCAGGTGGGAGGCAGGAAGGAATGACCGGAAGTCAGGCCCACCCTGTGGGAAAACAGCAGAGGCGCATACAAGGAGGGGTCGTGTGGGTGGGGAGGGTCCCTGGAGGGAAGCAGGGAAGTGTCGGCTGTGAGGCCTCCCACCTCTCCATGGAATCCTTGTTCAGCCTCAGCCAAGCGGCTGGGCTGTTCGTTGACTCGTTCCTCCTGCATGACCCGGTGACCTGGTGAGTAAATGTTAGCACAGGAGCCCAACCCCATGGAGGTGACCACAAGGGAGGTGTCCTGTGGTTCCCCTGTGACCCCCCTACTGGCCCTCCCCCAGGAAGTCAGGATAAGCAAAGAGCAAGACATTCACCATCCTGAATGGACACAGAGCCCAGAACAGGTGCACAGAGGTTGGAGAACTCAGTTCCCCGGGGGCCAGAGCCTCCGCTGGTGGACACAGCTGTCCCAAGGTAAGAGACTGCAATCTGGCTATCGTGTGCTCAGTACACACTCATGGCGTCGCTTTATGTGGCATGGATGGTGGGGGCAGGGTTTTCTAGAAGGATGTGCTGCCTACAAGCACCTACTGCTAGGAGCAGGCAAGTTATTGTCTTCCTACTCTACGGTCCTTGTGAGGTTGGGCACGGTCCTGGTTGAGCTTTGACATGTCTCCTCCAATCACTGGCTCATCTCCCCTGAAAGAGAGAGCAAAGTTTGGGAGTGTGGCTCAAAAATAGAGTGCTTGCCTACTGGGCAAGAGGTCCTGGGTTTGATCTTAGGATGGAAAGAAGGAAAGAAAGGAAGGAAGGAAGGGAGGGAGGGAGGAAAGGAAGGAGGGAGGGAGGGAGGAAGAAAGAACAGAAAAGCAGACAGCATTTGCTCACTAGGGTTCAGCAGCATGTTTCTGTTTCATCTAGGCATAGAGAAGGCATTTCACCTCTATAACAGGGTTCACCCAAATCTCCTCTGAGCCCACCCACATCATGGCTGCATTCAGGACTGGTGTGAGGTTCTATAGATTAAAGCAGCTGTGGTGGTGGTTTGATTCAGGCGTCCCCTATAAACTTAGGTGTGCTGGATGCTAGGTTCCCCAGCTGATGGCAATTGGAAATTAAAGCCTCTTGGAGGGAGTGTATTGTTGGGGGCGGGCTTATGGGTATTATAGCCAGTTTCCCCATGCCAGTGTTTGGCCCACTCTTCCATTGTAATTGTCCACTTTATGTGAGCCAGGAGGTGATGTCCACCCTCTGCGCATGCCACTGTTTCCGAACCGCCATCATGGAGCTTCCCCTTGCGCCTGTAAGCCAAAATAAACCTCTTTTTTTTTTTCCCCACAAGCTGCTCTTGGTTGGGTGAATTCTACCAGCAATGAGAACCTGACTGCAACATCTGTATTCTATGAACCCTCTTCCTTTAGTGCATAATGAACCCCCAAATGTATGAAAGTTGAATAGGGAAAGAATCATGGTGAGTAAGTGTGTGTGTGTTGTACATAGGGGTACCCGATTCTCTCTACTTGCGTCCGTGCTGTTTGGGATTGGTTTCCAGCTCACTCCATCTCCCGAAGAGACCATGAGCCCAACAGGACAGGGGCTGTTCTGTGTGCCCTCTGCAGTGTCCAAGCCATCCACATACGAGGGTGGGGGGTGACACACGTCGTTAACCTGACTGCTGGTGGCAACTTTGTCCCACCAGAACCTAGATTTCTAAAGAAATAAGAAAAGTCAGAGGGAGAAAGTTTGGGGCTTGTATGTATCAGATATCCTCCTCCCCCCTCCCCCATAAACTCATGTGTTTTGAACGTTTGGTCCCCCAGTTGATGGAAATTTGAGAGATGAAGCCTTGCTGGAAGAGATGTGGTGTTGGGGGCAGGTTTAGGGGTGTTACAGCCAGCTCCCTTTTGCGAGGAATTGGCTTGCTCTCCTGCTGCTGTTTTCCATGCACAGAGGTGATGTCCAGCCTCTGCTCATGCCATGCTCTCCCCTGCCATCATGGAGCTTCCTCTCGGGACTGTGAGCCAGAATCCATCCTTGCCTCCCATCAGCTGCTTTGGGCCTGGTGCTTTGTCCCAGCGGCGAGGCTGAACTGTGCTACCCCGGGCTGCTAATGGGACCTTCCCTGCTTTCCTGACCCGGGGAGAAGGGTGGTGAGGGGTGGCCCTCACAGTCCGTGTCCATGGTGGACAGCTACACAGAAATAAGGCTGACCTCGGGGCAGTTCACAACTGAGGCTCTCAGTGTGAAGAAGTCAGCTGCCTAGAAGCACCCCCCATCTCCCAGGAACACCCCTCTATTTCCAACACATAGCCATACCCTGCTTCTAAGGACAGACAGCCAAGCCTGAGGGGGGTGTTCTCACAACCTGAACTTTTCCAAGCACTGAGTTTGTCCTTTATCCAGCCCTGGCCAAGCGGCAGCCACATCTACAAGCACAGCAGTTCCATCACAAATGCACGTACGCAGGGCCTCACTCCTTGTCCCAGGCCCAGCTCTCTAAGCCAGCACTCTGCAAACCTGTCTCGTGTCCCCAGAAAACCTGCTCAGTCAAGATCAGACAAAGCTTGGTGCCAATGCCTGTGTTCTCCACGGGGCCCCACATCTCTGTCCCAGGACTCTGAGATGGCAGCCAGAGACAGACATGAGGAAGGAGGAGGCAGAAGAGAGAGAAAGAGATGTAAAAGGAAACAGAGAGGGCTGGAGAGATGGCTTAGCCGTTAAGGCCCTTGCTTGCAAAGCCTAAGGACCTAGGTTTGATTCCCCAGGACCCACGTGAACCAGATGCACAGGGTGGCACATGTGTCTGGAGTTCGTTTGCAGTGGCTGGAGGCTCTGCTGCACCCATTCTCTCTCTCTCATAAATGGGAAAAAGTTTTTTTTTAAAAAAAAAAGGAGAGAGAGAGACAGAGATAGGATAAGGGAGAAAGACGGCACCAGAACAGATAGGTGAGGAAAAAAGGCAGAGAGGAGACAGAAGCAAACAGAGAGAAATCAGAGGCAGTGTGAGAGACCTCCGGGAGAAATGGGTTCAGAGACAGAGCAGTGGAATCCTCCAAGCTTTCTCGTGGGGGGTTTTCAAGCTGTTGGGGACAGCCACACCTCCGGCAGTGTCACCCTTCCTCCATCTCAGTGCTGATTCCCCCCCCCCCACACACACACACACATACGGTGTGCTTGGTCCCTTTTGACACTTGCCTTTCCGAGAGAAATCCCTGTGTCAATGCCCATGCTATTTGGTCACACACCTGGACTGGGCTCACTGAAGTGGACACGCACCCCATCCGGGGTCCTGTCCTTAGGACACCTAGCCTTCACCTCGCTGATCTTCCCTGACCACATACTGCCCATGGGGCGGTAGGGGTGATCTTAGGGCTCTAGGCCTCTGCTTTGAGTTTCCACGACCTCTGCAAGCTCGCTTAGCCCTGTCAGGGCCTGACCGTGAACCCCACCAGAGCAGTGAAGCTGGGACCCCCGCCAGTCTCGGCCTCCAGGTGAAGCTGGGACCCAGCCTGGCTTAACTATAGTTTGTTTGCATTGAATTTAGTTTATTCCCACCCCACAAAAGAGGGATTAAGCCCAGAACGGATTTCCTGGGCTGCCCTGAGTGCGCTTTTGTTGCTGTTATCAGCAGGGTTTGCAGCAACGTTTCCCAGAAACCCAGGCCAGCAATCAGGCTCGGTCAGGCTGGGTTGAGGCTCAGACTCTGGGAAAGGAACGGTCTTCCTCCGCTCCCTTGACCTCTGGCCCACCTAATTTGACTCAAGCTATTTAGTGCAGTCATTTGCTGATGCAAAGACTTTTTTTTTTTTTTTAATTCTTAAAAACACTAAGGAAAGCTCGGCGTAGTGGTGCACGCCTTTAATCCCAGCACTCCGGGAGGCAGAGGTAGGAGGATGCTGTGAGTTTGAGGCCACCCTGAGACTACATAGTGAATTCCAGGTCAGCCTGGGCTAGAGTGAGACCCTACCTCAAAATATTAAAAAAAAAACAAACCAAGGGTATAGGTAAAAGTTACCTAGGATCACATCATCAAAAAACAAAATGGTAGCACACCCCTTTAATCCCAGCATAGGCAGAGGCAGGAGGATCACCGTGAGTTTGAGGCCAGCCTGGGGCTAGAGTGAGTTCCAGGTCAGCTTGAACTAGACAGAGACCCTACCTCCAGGGGGAAAAAAAAAAGTAACCAAATATTTGGGGGACTCATTTTCTTCTAGACTATTTTCTAGATTGTAGATTACATATTATTATTGCATATATATTTGCTACATTATATGTTATCCATCTCAAAATACAGAGGGAATCATTTCCCTTTTCACTTGCTTCAGTTGGTGTCTTTGCAGAGTTTTGCAGTGCTTGGCCAATGACCAGGATTTGTTGAACCAAATCCCCTGTGGCTGGGCATCAACCTTGGCCCTGCTTGGGACTGTTATAGGTAGTGATACAGGGAACAGCTCTGGCCCCAAACCACTGAGCAATTACCCCAGCAGAGGCAGCACATGCCCTGAGGCCAAAGTGGGGGTTGAGCCTGCCTGTTCCTCAACAGCCTTATACAAGTTTATCCCATCCAACCTGACCCATGGTGTCACGGAACCCAACACCATTCTGTAGTACTGGGAGAAGGAGGCCACAGACAGGTACCAATCTATCCAAAAGCAACCTGCAGGCCATGACATGACAGCCAGAAGATTTTCTCTCTACTCTGTGATCTCTTTGGGATTGTGCCAGACCATCATAATGTTCATCAGGGCACAGGCAGGAAGCAGCAAGGCTGCAGCCTCTATACTGGTAACAGCAATCACTGAATAGTTGCTGGGATGAGCGTCCAGACCAGACACACCAGATGGGAAGAAGGGGTTTATTGCAAGCTTACAGGTCCAGGTGCAAGAAGAAATGGCTCCCATTCACAAATCCAAGCTGAGAGACACCCCCAAACAAGCGAGCGCTCCAGAGCTCAAAACCTCTCTGAATACCTTTAGGCTGGAAGTCAGACCCACCCCCAGGAACACGCCCCCATAGAGCAAAAGCCTGCCTGGTAAGGGCTGAAACAGCAAACTCGGTGTTAATAAAACGCCTGAGTCTATGGGGTCGTCCACTCAGACCAGTGCAGCGATCACGTGTCACACCCTCATCTGCTGAGCCCGGGTCCTGACGACTTCAACACCAGTCCTCCCCAGGCAACAGGACCTGGCGCAGGAATGAAAGGTTTCCTCTGTGCCGGGGAAGCACCTTGGGTGCCAAGAAATGCTTTTATGCAGGAAGATTTGAGTCCACTGAGAGCTCACCTTCCTCTATTCCTTCTCTCTTCAGAGCCACAAACTGGTGACAAGCCCTCCTGGTTGCCTCCTGCCCAACCCTATCATGTCCTCTGAGGCATTCTGCTTCTATGTGACCTCAGTCTTCCCAGGACAGGCCGCCCCACACCCTAGCGGGGCAGAAGGGCACAGCAGTGGCCCAGAGGTCAGGTAGATCTGGTCCCGATCCTAGGCCCTCTGAGGATTGTGGGAACATGGGTAGGTCACTGCTCTTCATCCAGACCTTGCCTCATCTGGAAAGGGGGAACTGGCAGGCTGGTTTTCCTTCCCTGGGCATCAGTTTGGTGGTCTGAGGAGTGGGGACTGGTGGTCTTTTCCACTCTGCCTCTCACTGTGCCTGAATGGCCAGCTTGGGCTTCAGGGAGACTATCTTCCCAGCTTCCATGGGAAGCCAAGAGCTCTGCGCAGTCTCTTTCTCTTTTTTTTTCTTTTTTATACATTTTTATTTATTTATTTGAGAGTGACACAGAGAGAGAGAGAAAATGGGTGTGCCAGGGCCTGTAGCCACTGCAAACAAACTCCAGACACGTGCGCCCCCTTGTGCATCTGGCTAAGGTGGGTCCTGGGGTCCTTAGGCTTCACAGGCAAGTGCTTAACCACCAAGCCATCTCTCCAGCCCCGCAGTCTCTTTCTGTTCAAGGGTGGGAGCACAGGCAGGTGAAGACGGTAGGAGAATGGGCCCTGGCTGACACTATGACAAGGCCCCCCTTCTCTCCATAGAAAAGACAGCTAGGGGGCTACAGAGATGGCTTAGCAGTTAAGGCGCTTGCCTGTGAAGCTCAAGGACCCACGTTCGATTCTCCAGGTCCCACATTAGCCAGATGCAAAAGGTGGCGCATGTGTCTGGAGTTCGTTTGTAGTGGCTGGAAGCCCTGGCATGCCCATTCTCTCTCTCTGTCTCTCTCTCTCTCTCTCTCTCTCCCTCTTTCCCTCTCTCAAATAAGTAAATAAAAATAAAATATACAAATATTTTTTTAATTTTCTTTTTTAAAGAAAAGCTAGCTAGGGTACTGAGCTTTGGTGGCACTTGGTGAGGTTTTTCTCCAACTTTCCTGCTTAACTTCCCCAGCTGTCTCCTGGGCAAGGCAGAGCTCTCGGCTGACTGCTCTGTCCTCCGAGCAGGACTTGCCAGGCTCGCCCTGGCCCCTGCCTCTTCCCGCATCATCTCTTCCCCTCTCTAAACCACCATCTCAGGAAGGACTCACACCAAAAACCAGACAGACCCAGAGCCCAGCCTTGACTTTACCTCAAAAGCAATTAATCAATATAAAATAACAAGACCCTCTTGAGAAAGAAAAAGGAAAAGTGCCTTCACAGATGGTCCTTTCTCTTGAAATCCCTCGATCATTTCCAGCTGTGTCAGGACCCCTCAGGAGGGACCAAGAGCTGTACCTGTGATCTTGCCCACACACACACACACACACACACACACACACCTGCATTGTGGCCTGGTTGCCTTTGCATCTAACACATGTGGAGTGGCAGCGCCTAGCACACCTAAGCTTCAGAGCTTTGTTCCATCAAACCCTGGTGTGGACTCCCCCCAATGTGCTCTCAGAAGAGCCCAGCTCCGGCCAGATGGTCAAGAAAAAGGTCTCTCCAAGGGGAGGGAGGGGCCTGACATGGAGACTCAGCAAATGGGGAGCCAGCCTGGTTCAGTGTGTGCAAAGGCCCTGAGGTAGGAATGAATGGATAGTGGGGTGTGGAGAGATGAGGCCTGAGAGATGGCCAACAGCCAGCCACGTCCTGTCCTTCAGATCCTGGCCCTCGGTTCTCATGCAAGAACCATGTGGCCTTTGGGGGATTTTAATAAGTCAGGTAGGGACACAGCCTGGGTGATAGTTCCAAGAGTTAAACCTTGGCTATTGGGTGGAATTAGATTTTTTTTAAATCTATTTTATTGATTTGAGAGAAAGAGAGAGAATGGGCACACCAGGGCCTCCAAGCCACTGCAAACAAATTCCAGACACAGTAGCCCCCTTGTGCATCTGGCTTTCGTGGGTCCTGGAGAATCGAACTGGTATCCTAAGGCAGACAAATAAATGCCTTAACCACTAAGTCATCTCTCCAGAGCTGGAATTAGATTTTGGTAAGAGCATAAAGACAGAGACCAAGAGGGGCCTGGCATCAGAACAAAGAAAGTAACAGAGGAGGGATGGAGGACAAAGGACACCCCTCATAGAGTGAGGTACAACCCCTGAAGTAGACAGAGGGCTTTGGGGGCTCAGAGGAGGGTAAGAGCGCAGGGGCCAGTACTGGGCAGATGCTGTCCTCTTAATTGGGCCTTGAAGATGGCTGAAGGGGTAGTTCTATGAGGAGATGGTCCGAGCATTGCATCCTCAGAGGTGAGCAGCCATGCTGAAGGACCACTGATCAGCTTATAGCCAAGAGCAGGACAGAAGCCATGCCTATGAGGGAGCTTTTGTGTGGGGTAGAGGGTTCCAGGAAGAGGACGGGCACAAGGAATACAGAGATTTTGCCAAAGAAATGAAACCAGACAAAGAGGCCCAGGGCAGGCAGAGGGGCAGTGTGGGGTTAGATGTACAGCCCTCAGAGGCACAGTGATGCCTGCTGGGGTAGCAAATGGGCCAGATGGACAAGCAGGAAGCCAGAGCTATTGTGGGTCTGGGCTCTGGCACCAGTTCCTGTGCCCCACAGAGGGACATTGTCCCCAGTCAGCCAGCTGGGGAGCTAGGCAGTGGCATGGGCAGAGGTGTGCCTAAGCTGCTGGCAGGGTCCTTCCTGAGAGACCTCCTGGCTCCAGAGCAGCTTGCCATAGTTGTTGGGACCTTTGGCTTGTTCCAGACACGGCAGGATGAAAACCACACTTCCCTCTGCTCCTCTTGGCACCACTGGGAAGAGGAGGCCAGCCAGGACCTGTGTGACCTCAGAGCCTCTCATCGCCCTACAGATGGGAACAGGACTGAACAGGGGTGCTCCCAGCCCTAAGCCACAGTGGTCCCCCTCTAGACAGAAGTCAGCAGCCCAGGCATGTCCTCAGAGGGTGTCCACAGACCATGTCTGTATCTCTACCTGCTGGAAGTCACCAAGAAAAGAGAGTGTAGCTAGGAGGGCGTGGACTTCGCCACCCCTGGCCCTGTGACTCTGAGCAGATCTCCAGTCTCTCTCTCTCTCTTTCTTTTCTTTGTTTGTTTGCTTTTTTGTTTTTTTAATTTTTTTTGTTCATTTTTTATTTATTTAGTTGAGAGCGACAGACACAGAGAGAAAGACAGATAGAGGGAGAGAGAGAGAATGGGCGCGCCAGGGCTTCCAGCCTCTGCAAAGCGAACTCCAGACGCGTGCGCCCCCTTGTGCATCTGGCTAACGTGAGACCTGGGGAACCGAGCCTCGAACCAGGGTCTTAAGCTTCACAGGCAAGCGCTTAACCGCTAAGCCATCTCTCCAGCCCTGTTTGTTTGCTTTTCAAGGTAGGGTCTCACTGTAGCTCAAGCTCACCTGGAATTCACTATAGTCCCATGGTGGCCTTGAACTCACGGCGATCCTCCTACCTCTGCCTCCCAAGTACTAGGATGAAAGGCATGTGCCACCACACCCACATTCTTTATCTTATTTATTTGAGGGAGAAGGGGGTGGGGGCAGATAGAGAGGGAACACGCCAGGGCCTTCAGCTGCTGCAAACAAACTCCAGATACATACACCACCTTGTACATCTTGTTTATGTGGGTTCTGGGGAATCAAACCTGGGTCCTTTGGCTTTGCTGGCAAGCACCTTAACTGCTAAACCATCTCTCCAGATCACTTTTTATTTATTTTTTTAAAATTTTTTATTTTTTGGTTTTTCAAGGTAGGGTTTCGCTCTAGCCAAGGTTGACATGGAATTCACTATGTAGCTTCAAGGTGGCTGCAAACTCACGGTGATCCTCCTGCCTCTGCCTCCCGAGTGCTGGGATTAGAGGCATGCACCACCACGCCCGGCACTGCTCATTATTCTTTCACTCCACAAATATCCACAGGGGAAGGTTCTTGCCCTGGAACAACCAAGTGAAACCTCGTGCCAAAGGCATGGGGGCCTACAGCAGTTGATGTTCTCAGTGGCCTGGCAGGAGATTCTACCATGAACCCCGTTGTGCCGAGGTGGTCGTGAGAGACCCAGAGAAGTGATGCTGAGGGCCTGGGGAAGCATAGCGCAGGGGTGGCAAAGTGGGATTTGAATCTATTGTCTTTTTTGTTTTGAGGGGTTTTTTTGTGGTTTTGTTTATTTGTTTGTTTGTTCAAAGTAGGGTCTCACTCTAGCCCAGACTGACCTGGAATTCACTATGCAGTCTCAGGGTGGCCTCGAACTCACAGCGATCCTCCTACTTCTGCCTCCCGAGTGCTGGGATTGGAGGTGTGCGCCACCACGCCCAGCTTGAATCTATTGTCCTAAGCGAAAAAGCGTCCAGGAGAGGGGCTTGCACTTGGTAAATGGATAGAATGAGCCTCAGAATGGTTATGACATGAGCCCCAAGTTACCCTTACTGTAGTGGTAGAGTCAGGACTTGAAACCTATCTTCCCATGTCCCTGCTGGCTCCACCGGGGTATGAAGACATCCCAGGTGGGTTTTGAAGCCGGGGTTCTGTTTCAAATCCTGACTCTGCCACTTGCTGACCGTGGAGGCTGACTTCCTTGCTGAAGTCAGGGTGCCTGGCTGAGCACGGGGGGTGGCGGGGACTAGACCCACCGACCCTAATGAGTACAAAGCCTGCAGCAGCGTCTGCCGGGTCCGAGCCTCTCATCCATCTTGACCACTGCTAAGCTCATCTGTGTCCCATGGGAGCGACCGCCCAGGGTGCAGGAGCCCATTTGGAGGCTCACAGTGTGCCTGGGCCAGCTCCCCGCCATACACCCCAGCACCCCACACCTCATTCCTCAGGCCAGTCAGGACTCTCCTTTCTCCAAAGCTCAGGAAGTTGGAGTCCAGAGGCTGCCTCCAGGAAGGGCTCTGGTTCACCAAGAGCTGCAAATATTTGCCTTGGAGATTTTGGCCCAGCGTGAGGCCTCGGCCCACTTGGGCAGGGTGGCTTTCCAGGCCAGGGTTAGGAGGATATAAGGCTGGGCCTCCAGACCCACCACCCAGGAGAGGAGTGGACGAGCCCAGGACTCCAACACGTCCAGGTAAAATGTAGGGAAGGGCGGGCTGGAAGCCTTGGCAGCCAAGGAAGGCCCCAAGCAGAGGATACCTGTTGGGGTGAGCCCATGTACAATGTGGGCTTGGGGCTTGATAATAGCCTCATTGCCAGGACACCACTGGGGTCAGGACCAAAGACAGAGGCCTCACGTCCAGAGAAGGTTCAACCTTTTCCAGGCCTCATTCCAGGGGCATTGACCCACTGCGTATACACGTGCTCAGTACCCAGATGCACTGTGCTGGTGCCAGGGACAAAAAAGAGAGAGATCAGCCTCAGTAACTTTCATGGAACCCTGGTGGAGTGATGGGGAGGGCGGGGGGCTGGTGACTCAGGGGTCACTGTGCTCAAGGGTGGGCAGTTAAGAGAAGGCTTCCTGGGATACGTGACATGTGGGAAGCAAAGATAAGTCAAAGAGGGGCTGGAGAGGTGGTTGAACAGTTAAGGAGCTTGCCTGCAAAGCCTAATGATCCGGGTTAGATTCCCTAGTACCCTTGTAAGGCCAGATGCACAAAATGGTGCATACATCTGGAGTTCGTTTGCAAAGGCTGGAGGCCTTTGCATTTTCTCTCTCTTTGTCTTTCTTTAAGAGTAGAAAATCAGACAAAAACGAATAGCAATAACAAAAAAAAAAAAAAAAAGATGAGTAAGTAAACTGGGCGTGGTAGCACACACCTTTAATCCCAGCACTTGGGAGGCAGAGGTAGGAGGATTGCCAAAAGCTCGAGGCCACCCTGAGACTACATCTACATAGTGAATTCCAGGTCAGCCTGAGCTAGAGTGAGACCCTACCTCAAAATATATATATATGTGTGTGTGTGTGTGTGTGTATGTATGTGTGTGTATATATATATATGTATATATATATATATATATACATATATATATATATATATATACATACACATACATATATGCACATATATGTGCCGACAGACAGGAAAGCAAGGCTGGGACCCATGTGGGCTGGGGTGTGAGGAAAGAGTATTACACAAGAGGTGATGCTACAGGCTCTAGGTTCACAGCTGCTCTGATCAGAGGCTGAGCAACGGGTGCAGACTGGGCCCAGGCGTTTGAAAGATAAAGATATGGTGTGGAGAGTGGGGGCTGCCCTGGCAAATGTCCCTCTGTCCTCCGCTCTTGTCCACAAGATGGTTCCATCCGATGCCAATATTAGCGCTGTCAGTCCTCATCATTGCGGTAGCAGCTGTTTGTGGGTACTTACAGAGTGCCAGCCTGCCAGTACATCCCTCCTGACAACTGCCCTGTGGCACAGCACTATCCTGACCACCCGTGATCAAACTGAGGACAGAGCCCATGACGGGGGCAGGCCTCCTACTTGAGTGGCTCTACTTCCCGGGAACACGACATGTCCTCTCCCGACCTGAGGCTGCTGTGGCGGGGTCAGGGGGTCCTGTGACTTCACAGGGATCCCAAGAAGGCTCAGACTCCAGTTCTTCCACGGCTCCCAGGAGCCATTCACTCCCTCAGCAGCCACTAATGAAACTGGACTCTGAACTGTGTGTCGTATCAGGGACAGCGTGGGGAGCAGGCAACAGGGCTCCCCTTCCAGAGCTCACAGCCTGACCAAGGACCCTGAGATCTAATCCTGGTCACCTGTGTCTCAAGAGAGCCCCTGCTGCAGCCCACAGCAGACACATGTCACCCAGTGCCACATTTATCTCTGGTGACAAGAAATCCATGTTCCATGGCAGGAGCTCAGGCCCCTAGACCCATATCCACCTCCCTCCAAGCAGGACAGGGTCCCGGGAGGAGAAGCTGCATGGGGGCAGAAGGCGGAGCACACCCAGGCACCTCAGGGCCTCTCTCTAGGAGGAACCCACGTGGCTGGGAGGGGGGACCAGAAGCAGAGATGTCCCGAGCATTGCTGGTGGGTTTACCAGAAGAAAACGGCTAATATCTCCCAAGTGCTTACCACGTGAATCAAGACACCACACTCAAAGTTTTCCTTCTTTTCATTTTGCATTTTTGGTTTTTTTTTAATTTTTGATTCAATTTTTATTTATTCATTTGAGAGAGAGAATGGGCGCGCCAGGGCCCCCACCCACTTCAAACGCACTCCAGACGCGTGCGCCCCCTTGTGCATCTGGCTAACGTGGGTCCTGGGGAACTGAGCCTCGAACCGGGGTCCTTAGGCTTCACAGGCAAACACTTAACCGCTAAGCCATCTCTCCAGCCCAGCATTTTTGGGTTTTTTGAGGTAGGATCTCACTGTAGCCCGGGCTGACGTGGAATTCACTAGGTAGTCTCAGGGTGGCCTCGAACTCATGGCAATCCTCCTCCCTCGGCCTCTGGAGTGCTGGGATTAAAGAAGCTTTCCCTTTAATGTTACGGACTCTATGAAGCAGGGGGTTGTTATGTCCACTTGGCAAAGGACAATGCAGAGACACCGAGGTTATGCCGATTGTCCAAGGCCACTCAGCGAGGCCTGGCCCTTCACCACTGCACCAAACACGTGCCCTGGGTGCCACTCTTCTCAGCCAGCTCTGTGCTCACTCCAGGCTCTGCCACCTGCCAACACTCAGGAAGATGGCTGGCATGTGGACTCTAACCCTGCTCTGTGCTTTGCTGGGCGCCGCCTCGGCTGGAGCCATCCTCAGGCCCCCTGCAGTGCTCAAGTTGGGCCCAGAAGTCATCAGAGACAGTAAGTGTTGACACCCACCCCCACCTCACTGTCATAGGGCAAAGGGGCAGATAAAACAACATCCAAGCCCGGTGTGGCGGCGCACGCCTTTCATCCCAGCGCCCAGGAGGCAGAGGTAGGAGGATCGCCGTGAGTTCAAAGCCTGCCTGAGACTGCATAGGGAATTCCGGGTCAGCCTGGGCTAGAGCGAGACCCTACCTTGAAAAAATAGGTAGAAAAATAAAACCAACCATCCAAAGGCAGAGGGAGTTCCCCATCCTGAGAAGTGTGTGAGTAAGACACAGGTAGGGGACGTTGGATGAGTTATAAAGGTTAGGAATACTATGATGGGGCTGGAGAGATGGCTTAGCGGTTGAGCACTTGCCTGTGAAGCCTAAGGACCCCAGTTCGAGGCTCGGTTCCCCAGGTCCCACGTTAGCCAGATGCACAAGGGGGCGCACGCGTCTGGAGTTCGTTTGCAGAGGCTGGAAGCCCTGGCGCGCCCATTCTCTCTCTCTCTCCCTCTATCTGTCTTTCTCTCTGTGTCTCTCGCTCTCAAATAAATAAATAAATAAATAATTTTTAAAAAAATAAAAAAGGAATACTATGATGGCAACAGCCCACGACACACCAGGCTCTCCTCCTCAAATGCCACAATTCCAAAAACGTACTGCTCTGGGGACCCACACCCTGCAGAAGGGTGTGTGGCCAGAGCGTGCTGTGATACTCCTGTCCCCCGCCCCCGACACATGCACACGCACACATTCCACTGTTCTTGCCTGAAACCCCCTCAGCAGAATCAGAGCCAGCATGCCCCTAAACCCCAGAGCAAAGGCCCTGCCAGTGGGTCTGGTAGCCTGAGTCCTAGACACAGCTTTGTCACTGCAGCTCTGTGACCCTGTGGACAAGCCCTTCACCGCGGCCTCCTCTCTGGAAGCACACAGGAGAAGGCCTTCTCCCCTGGCTGGTGGGACCCCCAATAGCATAGGAGCTGTGAGAATCACAGGAGCTCCAGCCAGGCTTCCGCTCCTCATTCTTCTCTACTGTTGGGGGATTGTCCTGGTTTTTTTGTTTTGTTTTGTTTTGTGTTTTCGAGGTAGGGTCTCACGCTAGCCCAGGCCGACCTGGAATTCACTATGGAGTCTCAGGGTGGCCTCGAACTCACGGTGATCCTCCTACCTCTGCCTGCCCAGTGCTGGGATTGAAGGCGTGCGCCACCACACCCGGCCTCATCCTGGCCTTTAGAGGCAGTTTAGTAGCTTCCTTACCCCAGTTGCGACAATTGTGTATATCCCCAGTCATTGCCCTTGTCTCCCAGGAGGCAAAATCACCGTAGTGGAGAAACACTGCTCCAAACTGTCGCCTGAGAAGGGACAATTAGCCGTTCTGGAGGACACCTGATGTATTCAGAGGACCTGACCACTGCATCCTATGAAATTGGCCAGAGACAGAGGAGAGTCCCCAAGGAGGGAGAGGGAGCAAAGAGGTGTCAGAAGATATTGAGGAAGGCAGAGAACCATGGGCCCATGTAGTGTGATTCCCAAGCACCCGGCATTTGAGCCAGAGGGAGTTCCTATTACTTCCAGCTGCACTCTTCACGCAAAAATGGCCTACCTGGGCCACCATCCTCATCTACACAATCGACTTAGGGTCAAGATGGAGGGACCCCACCTGATGTCAGGTCCAAGAAGTGCTGAGTGATGGCCTTCCCCAGCCTGGAACCCCATACCAGACCACCTTCCCTGCCCCACGTCCTAGACTCTAACTCCTGGTTCTCCCTCCAGGGCTTATGGAGGAGCTGAAGAAACACAATGCCAAATCCATCCTCCAAAAGCTGCCCCTGCTGAGTGCCATGCGAGAGGAGCCAGCTGGGGGCATCCCCCTGCTGAGCGACATAATGGGCTCCATCATGAAATACATCATCGGGTGAGTGGAGGCGGGGCAGCTCCTCCCCACGCCTGTCCCCAAGCACTCTGCTTGACAGATCAGGCTAAGTTCTTCAAGATGTCCCCAGAGTGGGGGCAAGGATTCTCTGCCACCAGCTTGCCCTCAGACCAACTTGGGAATAAAGAAAAGCTTAAATGCTGTTGCTGATGTACAATTTAAAAGTGTGAAATTTGTAGCTTCCCCCCCCCCTTTTTTTTGTAACAAAAACTAATAACACTGGCTTAAAGTGCTGAGTTGGAGAGATGGCTTAGCCATTAAGGCGCTTGCTTGCAAAGCCAAAGGACCCAGGTTCAATTTCCCAGGACTCACGTAAGCCAGATGCACAAGATGGTACATGCATCTGGAGTTCGTTTGCAGTGCACCCATTCTTTCTCTCTCTCTCTCTCTCTCTCTCTCTCTACCTCTCTCTCCCTATCTCAAATAAATAGATAAAAATAAAAAAATATTTTTTAAGCTGGACGTGGTGATGCATGCCTTTAATCCCAACACTCGGGAGGATTGCTGTGAGTTTGAGGCCACCCTGAAAATACATAGTGAATTCCAGGTCAGCTTGAGCTAGAGTGAGACCCTACCTTGAAAAAACAAAACAAAACAACTATATATATATATATATATATATATATATATATATATATATATATATATATATATATATACACATAAATATTTGTTTTGTTTATATATATATTGTTTTGTATATATATATAAAGTGCTGATTTGAAGTGCTATTTTGTAAGGTTTGGATGTGAACACTCAGTTGAGGTCAGCAGTTTGAACATGTAGAAGACAGCTTCTTCCACTGCCTGTTTTGTTTTTTTTTTTTTAAATTTGAGATACTTTCTGTGCACTTTTATGTTAGACTTGTTCTTCCTCTTCTCTCTCCTTCTTATACCCTGTCACCTTTGTTTTAAATAAACTATATCTTTGGATCTAGCAAATAAATAAATAAAAGGAAGTCCCCAGAGTGGCTAATGGTGACCTCAAGGCAGTGAGTGTCACAGAAGCTCTAAAGGGGCATCCCACAGGAGGGTGGCCTGCGGCCAAAGGAGATGCTTCCCATGGTGGTCATGGTTGAGATGGAGATACGAAGAACATGTCATTCCAGTCACAGGGACCAGCCAGGCAAAGCCATGGAGGGGTGAGAGTCTCTCAGAATGGCTGCAGCTCAAGTCTCACAGCTAGGAGCAAGGGGGTCAGGTCACAGAGGGGCTGATTAGCACTAGGAGCTGAGACTCACCTCCCAAAAGCCAGGGGACCAGCAGAGGAACAAGCAAGGGTAGAAGGGAGGGGCAGAGGACCATCCTAGGGAGGAGCTGGTAGGCAGGGTTTTGGGGGCTAGCTGCCGTCCAGACACCAGGGAAGCCTGGAAAAACGGGGTGGGAGCAGGCTTGGAATGGCGCTTGGAACATCAGTACCATTTTCCTCTCCCCCAAATCCCACCCAGGATGAAGATCATCTCTGCTAACATCCTCCAGCCGCGGGTACATCCTTCTTCCTATGACCAGGAGCTGGTCGTCAGGATCCCCCTGGACATGGTGGTTGGATTCAATACGTGAGTGTCCCCTCAGTCGGCACAGCAGGCTTGAAAGGTTTATCCACTCATTGCCCCCTTCCTTCACCTGGGGAAAAGATTCCCAAGCAGAGAAAACGCAGGAGTGCACTTCCCTGGCTCAAAGAATGACAAGGACAGGAGAGGGAAGAAGAGAGTGTTAGGTGAGGAGATCAACTGGCATCTAAGGCCGGGTAAAGTAAGTCTATAGGGCAAGATGCGTCCCTTGGCTTTTTAAAAAATATTTTATTTATTTTTCATCTATTTATTTGAGAGAGAGAGAGAGAGAGAGAGACAGTCAGAGAGAGAGAGAGAATGGGCACACGAGGGCTTCCAGCCACTGCAAACAAACTCCAAATGTGTGTGCCATCTTGTGCATCTGGCTTATGTGAGACCTGGGGAATTGAACCTGGGTCCTTTGGCTTTGCAGGCAAATGCCTTGACCACTCAGCCATCTCTCCAGCCCAGGACCTTGGCTTTGATGAAGTTAGAGGACATGGAGCCCAGGAGGGCCTTAGGAGAGGAAGTGCATAATATGTCAACATTTTTTACCACGCGTGTGGTCTATGTGCACGCGTGTATGCATGGTCACTTGTGCGGGGGCCATGTTGTGTGAAGGCCGGAGGTTAATGTCGGTGGATTCCCTCCGTCACTCTTCGCCTTATTTTTTGAGAGTGAGTCTCTCACTGAACACAGACCCCACTGATTCCAGTAGTCCAGCTGGCCAGCAAGTCCCAGGGAGCCTCCTGCACTCAGATTATAGGCATGTACCCCTGTGTCCAGCTTTGATGTGGCTGCTGAGGCCCTGAACTCAGGCTTTCATGCTGGTGCAGCACTGAGCCATCTCCACAGCCTGGCTTAATACTGTCCTCTGGCTGCTCTGGGGAAAAATAGGCTGCGTGGGGACAAGAGTAGAGGCAAGAAGGCTCCACAGAAGGTGTGGCAACAACCCAGGAGGAGACCGTGAGAGCTTAGGCCAGGGAACGGAGCAGGTGGACAGAGATGTGGTCAGGTTCTGGGTAGGTTCTGGAAGCACATAGCGACGACAAGGCTGCCCAGTGAATTGAACATGGGAAGAGGGCTGGAGAGATGGCTTAATGGTTAAGCACATGCCTGTGAAGCCTAAGGACCCTGGTTCCAGGCTCAATTCCCCAGGACCCATGTTAGCCAGATGCACAAGGGGGCGCATGCATCTGGAGTTCGTTTGCAGTGGCTGGAGGCCCTGGCGCACCCATTCTCTCTCTCTGCCTCTTTCTCTCTCTCTGTATGTCACTCTCAAATAAATAAAAATAAACAAACAAACAAGTCTTCTAGCCGGGCATGGTGGTACACACCTTTAATCCCAGCACTCAAGAGGCGGAGGTAGGAGGATCACTGTGAGTTTGAGGCCACCCTGAGACTACATAGTGAATTCCAGGTCAGCCTAGACTACATACAACAAGACCCTACCTCAAAAAGAAAGAAAGAAAGAAGGAAAGAAAGAAAGAAAGAAGGGAGGGAGGGAGGGAGGGAGGGAGGGAGGGAGGGAGGGAGGGAGGGAGGGAAGGAAGGAAGGAAGGAAGGAAGGAAGGAAGGAAGGAAGGAAGGAAGGAAGGAAGGAAGGAAGAGGAAGGAAAGGAAATAGGAAGAGCTGGCTACCTGCTTGGGACCCCTCTCAGCTTCTCAGCTTGAGAGCTTTTCTGCTATCCTTTGTCTCTCTGAAACTCAATCTTTTATAGCCAAGAAAGGAAGGAAGGGAGGGAGGGAGGGAGGCAGAAGCAGGGCATGATGGCACATGCCTTTAATCTCAGCACTGAGGAGGCTGAGGTAGGTGGATCACTGAGATCGAGGCTAGCCTGGGACCACAGAGTGAGTTCCTGGTCAGCTTGGGCTAGAGTGAGGCCCTACCTTGGACAACCCCCCACCACCAATACCAAAAAAAGGAAGAAATTGAGAGATGGCTGGGGGAAGGGAAGCTTGGGGACGAGGTGGCCCATCACTTTCATGCTAACCTACAAAGCTTGCGGGACATCTCAGTAGGAAGAGGACCCCCAGAAGTTGGGATGTGGGGGCTGGGGAAACCAATCAAGGAGACAGAGAGAGAGTCACGAGAACAGAAGACAGATGGACGCACAGCCATGCCTCGGGCCCCGGCTGGAACAGCGCTCATGACCTGAGTGCCGCTTCCCCACCCCCTCGCCGCAGGCTGCTGGTCAGCACCTTGGTGGAGTTCCATTTGATGACCGAGGCCCAAGCCCTCGTGCGGATAGAGAAAAGCGAGAAGGGTCCCAACCGCCTCGCCCTGGACTTCTGCTCCAGCAGTCAGAACAGCCTGAGCGTCAGTCTGCTGAAGAAGTGAGTGCCAGGCTCTGCCATGCAGGCCGGAGCCGGGGAGGGGCGGGGGGAGCAGGGCAAGAACACTGAGCCCCTTGAGACAGGGACTTGTCCCTCTTGATTCTGGATCCAGAGAGTCTTCTAGGGAATCTGGGATGCCACAGACAGATCGGGATGACAGAGCAGGAATGGTGTACATCGACGTGATGCCAGGGGGCAGGCAAACAGGTGGAAAGGCAGAGAGGCCTCTTTCCTAGCCCCCTCCCCGCTCCACAAGCCAACCCAGACAGACCCAGGTAGGCCTGGAGGTAAAACAAAAAGGCAAGCCCAACTTCTTCACTGGGCAAATTGGACAGGTCATCTCCACGTGGATGATAATTTCCAGCCAGCAGGAACGGTGCACTCATGTAAGCCACCTACAAGGGGCTCCAAAGCACGGCACCTCCCCTCACTTCTCCTCGACAGGGAGACACTTAGCATGCCAGCTCCCTGCATCCCACCGTCAGCATGGACCTCCACCGACAACCTCCAAGTCCTCTTCCCTGATAATCTGCCACTGTCTGACCCCCAGCCCAGCCTCTTACCTCAGCCTTATCTAACAGCTTGGGTGAACTTGGTCCAGTTCCTTTCTCCCAGGACGCCCTCCTCCCCTGTGATGTTTCCTCCCTCCCTCCCTCCTCACCACATTTCCTCTTCCAAAGGCTGTCCTTCATGCTCAACCCCTTTGCCGACAAGGTCACAAACCTCCTGATGCCAGCTCTGCCCAAAGTAGTGAACAAACAGGTGAGGATGATGAGGCCTCCGGCCTGGGGAGATTGCCCCCCTGTGGGTCTAGGATGGAACTGCAAGCTGGGGCCAAGTTGGGATAACTTACTCAGCTGCGTCTAATGGACTGCCAGAAGTCAATCAGCCTGGGTCAGTGGTGTGCGGTCGTGTGTTTACAACTGTCTCTGGAAGGGTGGCAGGGAGGGAGCCTGCTGTGTAGCTGATTTCCAGGGTGTTAATCCTCCCTGCAGGGACATGCTAGACTACCAATGTGATGTCAAGATACACAGTAGCACAAACGGACATAATAGGTGTTACCTCAAGTGCAACAGATGTTAATTAAATGTAGCAAAATGGCAAGGAAGGGATACGTTTTCAGCTTTTATTAAATTCATTCTATTTTAGCCAGGCGTGGTGGCGCATGTCTTTAATCCCAGGCAGAGGTAGGAGGATCGTTGTGAGTTCGAGGCCACCCTGAGACTACATAGTGAATTCCAGGTCAGCCTGGACTAGAGTGAAACCATACCTTGAAAAAACAAAAAAAAAAAAAATCATTTTATTTTAAGTTTTGTTATGTTTACATCATTTAATTTTTAATACTAAACTAGGAATTATTTTTTAATCTTTTATTTTTATTTATTTGAGAGAGAGAGAGAGAGAGAGAATGGGTGCGCCAGGGCTTCCAGCCACTGCAAACCAACTCCAGACGCAATGAGCCACCTTGTGCATCTGACTTACATGGGTCCTGGGGAATCGAACTGAGGTCCTTTGGCTTTGCAGCCAAGTGCCTTAACCACTAAGCCATCTCCCCAGCCCCTAAGCTAAGAATTCTTGAAAACTAAGCATGATGTCCTAAAAGCTTTATATGAACAGACTCTGCCCCACCCCATCTCACAGCCATCTAGACATGTATTGCAGGAGCTGCGGCCCACCACGTTGTTACACTTGGCTTTTTTTTTTTTTTTAATTTTTATTTATTTGAGAGCGACAGACACAGAGAGAAAGACAGATAGAGGGAGAGAGAGAGAATGGGCGCGCCAGGGCTTCCAGCCTCTGCAAACGAACTCCAGACGCGTGCGCCCCCTTGTGCATCTGGCTAACTTGGGACCTGGGGAACCGAGCCTCGAACCGGGGTCCTTAGGCTTCACAGGCAAGCGCTTAACCACTAAGCCATCTCTCCAGCCCCACACTTAGCTTTTGAATCAGTAAACACAGGTTGCAGGAATTTGTGTGTGTGTGTGCGCGCGCGCGAGTGCGCGTGTGCATGCGCGTGTGTTGGGGCTAGAACCCATGGCTTCACACCTGCTAGGCAAGTACCTGCAACCCAGGTGAATCTCATTTTTACATGCCCTTGATATGCCCCAGGTAAATGAAAATGTTCATCCACAAATGTTGTAAGGGATTCAGTCACATCAACCAGTGATTTCCATTATAAATTGATGGTGCAATCGCAATAACTCTTACACCCTTTGTCTCAAAACACCTTGTTAAATAGCCAATTTTTTTCATAATAAGCTTAAAGGATCTTATCGTTTTTATTAATATTCTGGTAGCTAATATTTTAATTAAAAAGATGTCATGGTAACTAAAGCAATCTTGGGAGAAAATACAGTCTTGCATTTCCATCCAGCAACAGTTACTTGCACCTTGCCCTCCAATCTCATACACTTGCACTCAGATTTATTATTATTATTTGTTTTGTTTTTTGAGGCAGGGTCTCGCTCTAGCCCAGGCTGAACTTGAATTCACTCTGTAGTCTCAGGGTGGCCTCGAGCTCATGGCAATCCTCCTACCTCTGCCTCCCAAGTGCTGGGATTAAAGGCGTGGGCCACCACGCCCAGCTTGCACTCAGATTTTCATGTGGCTGCACTTGACGTCAGCCTTTAAATCATGGGCGTGTGCCTATGTCATTATGTACTATTTGTTGTTATAATAGCTGG
The DNA here is from genome assembly GCF_020740685.1 of Jaculus jaculus. Classification (NCBI taxonomy): domain Eukaryota; kingdom Metazoa; phylum Chordata; class Mammalia; order Rodentia; family Dipodidae; genus Jaculus; species Jaculus jaculus. Next base: position 112,196,062 of record NC_059109.1, read on the forward strand.
ACTATGTTTTACAGTTCAACAAACTAACCCAAAAAGTCTTTCATTCTATAACGTGACTATAATTAAGACTTTAAAACAAAAGTGGCAATATTTAAAACGTAAATATTTAAAATATTTTCTATACACAATGAGATTTTATTAATAGTATTTTAAAACAATAAAGATATCAATTTTCTTCCAAATTATAGTCCACTCTCTTACTTTTAAGACAAGTAAAGTACCACATTTTGCTTCCATTTTTCAAAATCCTACAACTAAACATTAGAATCATGGGTTTAGTTCTTTTATTCTGTCAAGGTGAACTTTTAACTTCTTCTGTACTGGGAAAAGATTTTTTAAAGTCCCATATTTAGCTTTTTAAATATCTGGGGTGGTTTTTTTTGAGGCAGGGCCTCACTCCAGCTCAGGTTGACCTAGAACTCACTATGTAGCCCAGGCTGGTCTCAAACTCACAGTGATCCTTTTACCTCAGCCTCCCCAGTGCTGGTATGAAAGGTGTGAACCATCATGCTCAATTTTAAGAAGTTGCTATTTTCATAGACCAAATATCTACGTATCAGACAAAACAAGGAAAAAAATACCTGAGTCAAAAAAACTGATGGGCTCGGGAGGCAGAGGTAGGAGGATCACTGTGAGTTCAAGGCCACCCTGAGACTCCATAGTGAATTCCAGGTCAGCCGGGGCTAGAGTAAGACCTTATCTCAAAAAATCAAAAAAAAAAAAACTGATGGGCAGAGGATGTATCTCAATGGTATAGCACTTGCTTAAGATGCACGATGCCTTGCATGCTAGGTTCAGTCCCTAGTACCACAAAAAAATTATATATATATATTTATATATATATACATACATACACACACACACATACATATACACATATGGTTTAGTTTAGTTTTTTTGAGACAGGGTCTCACCTTGCAGTTCAGGCTGACCTTAAAATTGTGGCTCTCTTTCTGCCTCAGCCCAAAAGGACTGTAGTCCCCCACCACCACCACCACACGCATCTTCAAATGGAATCTTGTAAAGTTAGTAAGGTTAATTCAAACAATCTTGGTATTCTTAGTGGTACAGGCCTGTAATCCCAGCTGCTCAGAGACCGAGACAGGAAGACTGCAAGTTTACGGCCAGTGGGGAGCAGACTGGGGGTCATTTGGTCAGCTAGTCTGACTGAAGTCTGCAAGCTTAGGGTTCAATGAGAGACTCCGTCTCAAGGAAACATGCAGATGAGCCATGTCAAAGGACATCCAGCATTCTCCTCTGGCACTCCCATGCATGCACACAGGGTGCACACATCTGCACATACATGCACAAACACCATACACATACTCTACACCACACATACTGCACACACACACACACACATACATACACACACAGAGAGAGAGAAAAAAATGCTAGTCTAAAAAGAGGGCAGGTGGTGTAGCTCGGTGGTAGAATGCTTGCCTAGTACGTGTGAGGCCGTAAGATTAATCCCAGTGCTAAAGAGGTAGGGGAAGGGAGGAAAAAAGAGAGGGAGAAGAGAGGGAAAGAAAGAGAGGAGGAGAGGGGAGGGGAAGAGAGGACAAAAGAGGAGAGGAGAGGAGAGGAGAGGAGAGGAGAGGAGAGGAGAGGAGAGGAGAGGAGAGGAGAGGAGAGGAGAGGAGAATGGAAAGGGAGCTGAGCCAGTCATGCAAACCACCTTCTGTTTCTTCTTGGTGGAGGGTGGAAGGAAAAGATAGGAGGATGGGGCTGGAGAAATTTCTTAGCTGTTAAGGCACTTGCCTGCAAAGCCTAAGGACAAAGCTCTATTCCCCAGGACCCACATAAACCAGATGCACATGGTAGTGTATGCGTCTGGAGTTTGCAGTGGCTAAAGGCCCTGGTGTGCCCATTCTCTCTCTCTCTAATAAATAAATAAATAAAATTTTTTTAAAAAAAAAGACAAAGGAGAAAGGGTTGGGAATGTATACAAAGGTATGATATCTGTCAAGGCTTGCTATATTAGAATTTGGGGACTACTTATCATGGGGCAGGGCTGTGGGTGGGGAGGGACTCAATAGCATCTCTGGCCTCTATACACTAGCTGTCAATAATACCCATCTGGGGCTGGAGAGATGGCTTAGCGGTTAAGCGCTTGCCTGTGAAGCCTAAGGACCCCGGTTCGAGGCTCGATTCCCCAGGACCCACGCTAGCCAGATGCACAAGGGGGCGCACGCGTCTGGAGTTCGTTTGCAGTGGCTGGAGGCCCTGGCGCGCCCATTCTCTCTCTCTCTCTCTCAATCTCTCTCTGTCGCTCTCAAGTAAATAAATATTTAAAAATAATAATACTCATCTGCCATGTCGTGGTGACTTAAAAGTTCTCCAGAAATTTCCAAATGTCTCTCCAGGGACAAAGTCACCTGTTGCCAAAAAGTACTGGCAATGTTAGACAAAGAACTGCTCGGTGGGCACAGGAACCCACTGGGACCGAGGACAGCCCGGCCTCTATTCTAGAGACTGACAAGTGGAAGGAACTCAGCAGGTTCCTATGGCATGAATAAGTGAATTCTCTTCATGCTTCAAGGAAAACATGGGGTCTTGTGAGCAAACAAGTAGTGTGCCGGGGAGAGTCCCAGCAGGCCAGGCACACTCTGGGGTGCCCAAAGCAGTGGACAAACCATTGCCAAAGGTCCCAAGTGGCCCTGCAGGTTACTGTGAACTCTGAGCCCCAGGGATGGCTGGGAGGTGGCACACCAGCTGGCCATCAACTCCACAGGTGAACACTTGACTAGCCAGGGCACAGCAGTGAGACTCAGGCTGGATGGTGGGGACCGGGTCATGGTGGAGCGTGGGGCTGCCTCTCCACTGATGATGGCTCTGCACTGGACTGTTGCAGCTGTGCCCGGTGATCCAGGCTGCCTTCAACGACATGTACACGGACCTCCTGACGCTGGTGCAGGGTACGTGCGCTGTTCTCTCCCCCACCTTTCCCCTGGCTGCCGACTCCACCTCTTGGCCTGGCTTCCATGCAGGGGAGACCTCCCCGGGCAAGCCAGAGCAACTACTAGGACCCAATAGCAGGTAGATCAGCACCGGTTGAGCCCTGCCCAGGGCAGGCGCCACAACTGTGACTTCATGAGTTCCTTCTAATGTGCGAGGCTCTGTGTGAGGCCAGCAGGTACACCAGAACCAAACGGACCAACGTTCAAATCCCAGCTCTGCTGCTGACTTGTTCCATGGCCTTGGGGAAGTCACTCCACCTCCTTCTTATCTTTGGTCTCCTCATCTGTAGAATGGGTCTTGATATGTCCGTATCTCAGAGGATTGTTAGTGAGGATTAACTTTTACAGGAGGGCTGGAGAGATGGCTTAGCAGTCAACGCACTTGCCTGCGAAGCCTAAGGACCCATGTTCGGCTCTCCAGACCCCACATAAGCCAGACACACAAAGGTGAGGCAAGCGCAAGGTCGCACATGCCCACTAGGTGGCACAAGCGTCTGGAGTTTGGTTTCAGTGGCTGAGGCCCTGGTGTGCCAGTTCTGTGTGTGTGTGCATGTGTGTGTGTGTGTGTGTGCACGCGTGTGCCTCTTGCTGTCTATTGCTCTTTCTTTAAAAAAACAAATGTACAGGAAAGTTCCAGGCACATAGCTGCTCTGCTTGGCACAGAGAAGCACTTACAAACGTGTGGTGGACAGATGGATGATGAATGGACGGATAGGTGGTAAAGCGACTTCAATGTCCTACTGAGAGGAGAGGACAAGGCCAGAAGGGAACTGTGTGTCCCGGGTCATCACCGTCACTTCTACTTCCTTGAGAGCAGCAAGCGGGGAAGACACGGGCTTCCGTTCCCACCGTGGACACTGTCGGTGCTCAGCTCCCCCTCCCTCCGCGGAGTGGCAGGGGGTCAGAAAACCCTACCAAGTGCCGATTTAGGATGAGGGGACACCCCTTCACAGGGCAGCGGAGAGGAGTGGGGAGAGGCCGCAACGAATGACCCTCAGCCTCAGAGCATGCACCAAGCTGGGTGTTTTGGAGCCACTGGCTCACTTGGTCCAGGCATGGTGAGAGGAAATGGAAGCTCAGGGCAGTCTGGCCCCTTGTCCTAGCCCACTCAGGACAGTCTTAATAGAGAAGGCTGGAACCTGGTTCTTCCCACTCATGGGTGTGGATTGGTTTGGTCGTGACTAGGCCTTGAAGCAGGATTTGCTATTGTAAGACAGGGAAACTGAGGGATAGATCGCTTGCCTAACATTCGTAAGACTGTAACACCACGAAAAGAGAGAGGGGGGTGGGGATTTAGAGACAGAAAGGGACTGTCACAGGGGCTGAAACCCAAGTCTAGCTGGAGGCTCTGCTCTCCAAATGGGTGAAGCCTGTGGACTCTTCCCCACATGAACAGCTGAGCTGATGGGGTGCCACCGCCACCTGGTGGCCCTTTGGGGAAACGCAAAGCAAACAGGTTTACAGCGGGCGAATGGGCTGTGCGCATCCGGGTCCCAGATCCACCCGCTGCTTTTGGAAGTGGGGGAGTTGCGGGGTTATAAACAGCAGTGCAGGTTTGACGTCCGACTAGATGCGTTCCTGTCTCCTCCTCACCTTGTGCACTCACTTCACTTTTCTGAGCCTTGGTTTCCTGTCTGGAAGGTGGCAGCGATCACAGGACCTACTCTCTGGTTGCTATGAGGATGCAGGAGCTAGCATATGTAAAAGGACAATGCCGAACAGGCACCTGATGCGGTCCTTCATAGTTGCCATGGTTACTAGCAGCAGCCTCATTCCTCCTGGCCCTCTGACAATGCCACAGACCCAAGGGACAGCCTCGAACCACCGGCCCAGCCTGGGGCCTCCACTCACGGGCTCCCTTCCCGCTCCTGAACAGCTCCCATCTCCCTCAGCCCTGGAGGCCTGCAGTTTGACGTCCTGTCCCTGGGCATCGAGCACGACAGCGTTGAAGTCCAGCTGAAGGTGAGTGTTCCGGAACCTCACAGCAACGTGGGGCGCCAGGGAAGAGCCGCCCCTCTCCAACCGTGCAGGGCCCAAACGCACCCACAGTCGGGGCACCGGGATGGAGAATGTCATGCATAAGCTCTCCGGAAGGACGAAAAGTAGCGGGTGGAACCTTAGAGCCATACACACGGAGCAGCCCCTCAGCAGCCTCTGACCTATGTGTCCACAGAGACCTAGGGGTTTTCTCTCAGGCAAGCTCCTTCCAACCCCGAACACCTGACGCGGTCACACAGTGGCCTCAGGTTAGGGACATTCACAAGGACGCTGAACAGACTTTCCCAGTGCCGTAATTTTGGGGAAAGTTTCTCTTTGTCTCGCCGAACCTCAGTTTTCATGTCTATGAAATATGAATAGCAATGCTTAGGAGAGAATGAAATGATGCTGCATTCAAAGACAAGAAGTGTTCAGGGACTCCTCAGTCTCTGTTAAATACAGAATTGCACCCACACACACACTCACACTCACACACACTCAGGCTGAACTCCCTGCAGGCCAGACTAACTGGGGTGACGTGAATCCTAGACCTGTTCCGGGCGCCCCTGGATTGGAACCCATCCGGTCCCATCCACAGCGCTGAACCAGTCCATGTATTCCACTGAAGTTTGAATCTTCCTTTCTTCCAAAGGGTTTGCGGTATCAGAGAGGTTGAAATGAAAGGGGACATACTTAGGCTGCAAACTGGCCATAGTGGTGTGCGGCTGTAGCTCCAGGTACAGACCAAAGTACTCAGGAGGCTGAGGCAGGATTGCGTGAGCCCAGGCGTTAGGGACCAGCCTGGGCATCAAAGGAAGACACCTTCCCACCTCTTTAAACACAGAGAGGAGAGGGTGAAAGAAACAGAGGGAGGGAAGAAGGAAGGGAAAAAGAAAGAAGAAAGGAAGATAGAAAGGGAAAAGAGAAGGGAGGAAGGGGGAAAGGAGACTGAGAAAGTTATAAACAATAGAAGTTTGTTGGGCCTGTGGTTCTGGAAGGTGGGAAATCCAAGAGTATGGTACAACCTCTGGTGAGGACGCAGGTGCCGCAGGGCCCCGTGGTGGAAGACCCAGCAGGAGAGGGCAAAAGCAAGGGTAACCGAGGGCCAAACTCATTTTCACAGTGACTCACAGCCACACTGAGTACACGCGCTTGCTGCGCAACGTTAATCCTTGACTGTGACCTAGTCGCACACGTCATTGAGGGCTCCATCCCAAGAACTTCGGTGGAGAGCCTTCTCACCCCAGCGGGTCCTTTGCTTCGGCTTGACTAGGGCACCCTGGGCATTGAAGATCTCCACCCCCTTCCTGCTCTGTGTCTCCTCAGGCCGAGTTGCTGGACTCCAAGGCAAGGGTGACCCAGAGTTTCAACAGCTCCGTGGCTTCCCAGGGGGAGCCCATTTGGGACGGAGCCCCTTTCAGCCTCACCCTGAGGCAGGACGTGGTGAACGCGATCATAGAGGCCATGCTCCCTCAGGAGGAATTCGTGTTCCTGCTGGGCTTTTCGGTGAGCCTTCGTCACGCGACAAGGGGTGGGGACCGCTTCTGCATCATCTGCTGCCTCAGAAGGGATCCCCGGCCATTCTCAGCCCTCCCTCTGCAAAGAATCCGCCTGTGATAGTCCACCCCCAGAGCAGAAAGCATACCCCTCAACACCCAGCTCGGGGCCCTGGCTCTGCCCTGGGTGCACCTGTTTCCTCTTCCAAGGGCATTTTGGATACCCAGGTAACCCAGCAATGGCAATTACACCACTGCCTACCAGGGCGAAACCCACAGCGCCCATCACTAGTAGACCAGGGCTGTCCCTTCCTGCTGAGGCCAGGTGCCGATACACTCAGAACCACTGGTACCCCACCATTGTGGGGAAAGCTGAGCCTCCTCACTTCCTCTCTCCTCAGTCTTCTCATCTGGATCGGGAGCTAAAGAAGGAGATCCAGGAGATCAACAAGACGGTGAGTCCATCTGTCACCGGTCGCTGGCTGGGTGCTTTGAGGCTCTGCTGCTCCATCCTCTCCCTCCACCATTGGGGGGTGGGGGGGTACTTGACAGACCAGCCCTCTGGCCACACGGAGACTCAAGTCTAGCAGAGGTGTTTGGATGGTTTCGAGTGCTCCTTCACGGCAAGTGGAGGGACAAAGGACTGACGCTGGGTGGCGAGGGCGACTCTGGGCACCTGCTGTAGGCTAGGACACTAAAGAGTGTCTCTGAGAGGGACAGTATTCCAGCCAGAAGGTGCCAGAGAGGACAATGTGGCTGGAGCGCAGGGAGGTGTGGGGTGAGGGCGCCTGGGGCTGTGATTCATGGTGAGGCATGGGGGGGGGTGATGTCCTTCCAGGCTGCAGAGAAGCTGGAGCCCACCCAGATGGTGAAGGTTTTCATGCAGCAGAGCCCTGTGCTCCTGTTGAACCAGGACAGCCCCAAGGCAGCCCAACAGTTCATACTAGACTTCCTGCCCAACAACAAAGATGACCGGCCCTTCTTCTCTCTCGGCATTGTGAGTTCAAGTGTCTGTGACATGATCCAAAGCCTGGGGACCCTCCTGCATGCACCACTGCTGTCACCTTAGCAGCAGAGGGAGGAGGGGCAGCACGGAACCAAAATCAGGAGCTTGGGGGCCCCCCACTTGGATGGTGGTTTTTTTTGGGGGGGGTTTTTTATTTTTTTTTTGGTTTTCTGAGGTAGGGTCTCACACTAGCCCACGCTGACCTGGAATTCGCTATGGAGTCTCAGGGTGGCCTCGAACTCACGGCGATCCTCCTACCTCTGCCTCCCAAGTGCTGGGATTGAAGGCATGCGCCACCATGCCCGGCTTGGATGGTGTTGCAGTCAGGTTTGCATTGCTGGCAGAAATCACCCAACCAAGAGCAGCTTGTGGGGGGCGGGGGTTATTTTGGCTTACAGACTCAAGGGGAAGCTCCAAAATGTCAGGGAAAATGATGGCATAAGCTGAGCTTGGACAACGCCCCCTGGTCAACATAAGGTGAACAACAGCAACAGGAGAGTGGGCCAAACACTGGCAAGGGGAAACTGGCTATAACACCCATAAGCCTGCCCCAAACAATACACTGTCTCCAGGAGGCATTAATTCCCAAATCTCCATCAGCTGAGAACCTAACATTCAAGCCACCTAAGTTTATGGGGGACACCTGAGTCAAACCACCACAGATGGTGTGGCTTTCCTGGTCAGGGGTGTTTAGGCAGAAATTCAACTCACATGTTCAGAGGGAATTCCAGTCACTCAACTGAAAAGTGGGGCTGGCTTGAGGACGAGCTGGGTGCAGGTGCTCCAACAATGTCCCTCTCTGTCTTCTCTCTGGCAGCCCTGTCCCTGTCTCCTGCCTTCATCCTCAGGGAAGGGCCACCAGCTGCATCAGGCTTATCTTCTACAGTTTTACCGTCCCTCCAGGAAGGTTCCAGCAGTGTCTTAGCTGAATCCCATTGGTCATGCTTGGGTCACATGTGCCAATCTGTTATGACCAGGAGGATGGAAATGTATCAGTTTTCTGAGCTGGGACACTTGAAGGAGAGAAAGGGCTAATCCTCATCAGTAGCCTTAGCCCAGCTAAGTCATGTTCGGGGAAGCTCCCAACTGGCCTCCTCCCTGCCGGTTGGGAACCAGCAGTTCCCCAGGTCCTAGGATCCAGTGGAGGGAAAGGATGGCAATGTCATTGAATGACCAGCCCAGTCATGAGGCAACTTGGGTAGAGCTTCTAGAAGCAGAGCCTGAGACAGGGATTCTGGTGAGGATGGTTAAGGGGTGAGTTGGGGGTGGGGAGGGTCTCAGCTAAAGAGCCGCCTTAGCTTGCCACCGCAAGGAACCCCCTAAGCATAGATAGTACCTCCTTGAGTCCACATACAAACAGAAGGCCCACCTCATCATCCTGGCCCTGGCACCACCAGCCACCCCGGGGTTGAGGGAACATAACCTCCCGGCAAGACAGCCCTGTTCCAACAAGGAGCATTTCCCAGTGAAGGGTGCTAGGTGGAAAAGGCCAGCCACGCCTGACCAAGGAGACTGCGTAGTTGTTCCTGGTGAGCAGGTAGCTCACGTTGCCACCTCTCTACAGCTGAGTCTCCATGTACAGCCGAACAGGTTGCCCACCACCCACTTCTGGGGTGGGGGGTTGCTTCCACAGATTACAGGTTAAGTGGCACTTCCTGGGCGGGGTTCAGTTTGAAGCTCTGGCCTCTGCCCTCTGGTCTCTGGAGGAAAGTATTCTGGTGCCCTAGCAACAATGGAACTGGAGTGCCCAGGCCAGCCTCACTCCCTGTTAACCTCTCCATGGCCAGCAGGAGGCGCTGCAGGACAAGTTGGTGCTCCGAATGTCACTCCACTGGCCTGGAGGGGAACCTGGCAGGGTCAGCCCTGCCCATGGGTCAAGTTGACACAAGTCTTGGACCCCATACGAAACTTGACTTAGCCGCTGAGCTTTGCAGTGATATGACGTTGGTCATGTTGCCTTTCCGAGGTGCTTGCTGGCCCTCTGTCCTTCAGTTTCCTTCCCTGTCCACTAGGGAACTGACCCGTCCCCCTTGCCAAGTGGTGAGGCTCACAGGGATAATTGCAGGACGCTCTGAAAGCACAGCTTGGGACCCAGTCAGTGTGCCAAACGTGTCGGCTGCATCATCACCGTCATCCCAACAGGCTTGAATCTCCTCACTTACTAAATAAGGAGCAAGCCTAAGTACTATCCCACTGAATAGATGTGAAAAGTGAGGCTCAGAGGGGTCAGACAAACCTTTCCCAATGATTGCAGAGCCAGCAGATGAGATTCAGATGCCCTTGCCCCACACTTGATGCACTCTTTTCAAAGAAATATAGCCGGGGGCTGGAGAGATGGCTTAGTGGTTAAGACGCTTGCCTGTGTTGCCTAAGGATCCGTGTTCAACTCTCTAGATCCCAAGTATGCCAGCCGCACAAAGGTAAGGCAAGCTCAAGGTTGCATATTCCCACTAGGTGGCGCAAGCGTCTGGAGTTCTATTACAGTGGCTGAGGCCCTGGCATGCCAGTTCTCTCTCTCTCTCTCTCTCTCTCTCTCTCATTAAAAAATTTTTAATGAAAAAAAAAATACAACCAGGCTTCTTCTGTTTTCAGGAGGCCAATACTGAAGTTCAATTTTACACAGAAAATGAGCGACTTAGGATCAACTTTAATGATATCAGGTAAATGTGTGGAACATTTACCGAGTGCTGCCCCATCACCGTGGCCTTGTGGAAACAGTCAGGAGGGGACATCAGTGAAGGCTGCTCCAGAGAGCTGCCTTGCCTGGCCTTGCCTGGCCATTGAGGGCTGAATCGGAGAGAGAAGGAAAATGAAGGGGCCTTCCAGCCACCACAGGGCTGGTCTGCCCCAGCACCACCTCGTGTCTCGGGCAGACCATTCTGGAAACTTCCAAGACGGTGTGGCAGTGATAACCCAAAACACGGAGCCCTCGGGGACCCAGTTTATAGTGCCCTCTTGGCCCCCACCAGGTCTGCTCCAGGACACCACCTTCTGTCCTGTGCACAAGGTCAGGGGCTGCAAACTGGACAGTCCTGAGATAAAATTAGATTCAAGGGTGTTTTGATCATGGAATGATGGGGTTGGAGAGATGGCTCAAGGGTTCAAGGCACTTGCTTGATTGCAGAATGGGGAGGACAGCTGGTTGAATGACAGATAGGCCCTTAGATGATAGGTCGACACAGACTATCTAGTTGCAAACATAAAAACCAAACTGTCTGGCGACCCTGGGCTGGCATTCCTAGGTAGCAACAAATGGTGCAGCTGGGGGATGGGGGTGCCTGCTACGTAGCCGGGGTTCAGTGGGCAGGCCTTGACTGGACTGTGAGAAATGGCTCTCACGGGCATGTTCTCTTTCAGCTGTGACCGGATCTCGCTGATGATCTCAGATATCGGCCTATTCCACGTGAGTGGGAAGAGGTGGTCTGTCAGGGCACGTGGGCCAGAAAGGGCCGTTTTGAAAAGAGGCACCATGTGGGATTTACCTCCCTGAAATCACCACAGGAAGCCCGGGGGCGGGCTGTGGTCTCCGTGCCATGCTCCAAAGTCCAACTCCGCCCCCCAGCCCCCCGACCCCCGCGTGGACGGAGTACCTGCTGTGTGCAGACATCGCTAAGAACAGTCACACGGAGCTCCACGCCCACTCACTCTGCTTGTCCATGAGAAAGCTTAACGCTTCCACTGCCTCAGCGACGCTGGGCAGCCTTGTCCCTCTGGTCCTCAGTTTCCCCAGTTCCCAGGATGAACCAGAGATCTCAAGTGGGCTAAATCCTGTCTTTTTTCTTTGGCTTTGTTCTCTCTCTTTTTTTTCTTTCTTTCTTTCTTTTCTTTTTTCTAGATGGGGTCTTGCTTTGTAGTTCCAGACGGCCTGAAAATCACTATATAAACCAGACGGACCCTGAACTTTCAACAATCCTCCTGCCTCTGCTTCCAAAATCCTGGGGTTACGGGCATGTCCTGCTGTGCCCTGACTAGTCTTTGTTTGTTTGGTTTTTTTAATTTATTTTATTTACTTATTTATTCTTTTGGTTTTTCAAGGTAGGGTCTCAGTCTAGCCCAAGCTGATCTGGAATTCATTCTGTATTCTCAGAATGGCCTCAAACTCACAGTGCTCCTCCTACCTCTGTCTCCCAAGTGCTGGGATTAAAGGCGTGCACCACCACACCCAGAAGTTTTATTTGTTTATTTATATTTATTTTATTTTTAACATATATATTATTGACAACTTCTATACTTACAGACAACAAACCATGATATTTCCTTCCCCAAGCTTTAGTTTTTAAATCAATCTTTTAACACGATGTTTGTGAAAATCAGGATCTCTGACTTTTCCTGAGAAGCACAATTCTCAGGGCACTTTTGGCTATGCCAGTGGAACATCCTCAGTTAGTCCAGCTCCCCACAGATATGCTGTACCCCCAGAACTCCTGATAGCTCTGGACTACAGGGGATATGAAATGCCAACACCTCTACTAGATGTAGATGTGGATAAGTCAGGTCACCTGAGTGCCCAGGAAGACCTGTCACTCAGCCAAGTGATGACCCCCACCCCTGCCCTCTCTCACAGGCTGAACACTTGGATGGCGTCATCACCAAGATTCTCAACTCACTGCTGTTGCCCAACCAGAATGGTGTGTCCCTCCCACGGGCTCTCTCACGCTCGAGTCTACCTCCTGCTTGCCTCTTCACTTGGAACCCCTTTTATACAAGATCTACTAATCATCCCTCTCTAGTTCACCTTCCCCCTGCTCCAGGGAGCTTCCAGTTAAACACAGCTCTTCCTCCTCTGCCCATTTAACCTGGTCCTTTAACAAGGCCAGAGCCAGCAGATCCCAGACTCCACAGACTGGCCACAGCAGAACGTAGAGGTGCAAATGGGCAGCTAGCGCCGACGCAAGGAGCCTCACTCGGATGGGGGTTCAAGTCCAAGGCTCTTTGGCTGCCTGGCTGACCTTGCACAAGCTGCCTTATCTTTCTGAGCTTCAGTTTCTCCATCCGTAAAAGGGAGAAATGAGAGTACATTCCCCAGAAGGTAGAGATGAGCTGGCATGTGTGAGGGAGTGGATAGAGCTGGTACCCTGTACCAGGGTCCCCTTTGTCACTTGGTTAGCGTGGGAGATCGGGGCGTGGGGACTGCCAATATGAAAGATGGGAGCCTACGGTGGGTCTTGAGCAAGAATGTAAAAAGATGTGAGGTCCGTGTGAGGCAGCCAGAAGCTGCTGTCAGAGGCAAAAGTTGGGCAGGTCAGACCAGGACAGATGAACAGAAACAGGGGACGTTCCAAATCCCACGGGTCCCAGGCTCCCCTCCAGGAACTGTGGGCAAGCCCTCTGCCTCCCAAGCCTACCCTGACCCACCAGAGTCTCACCACATTTATTCTTTCAGAGAAAATGCAAGCCGGAATCCCAATACCACTGGCAAAGGCTTTGGGATACAGTAGGGCCGTGTGGCGTGTGATCGAGGTAAGCGGTCTGAGGAAGAGAACGGCTGCCTGTCCTGACTCCTGAGACCTCCAATCATTTTAGAGGGATGAGATTTAGATTTAGAGATGCCAGAAACAGAACTATTAATAGCAAAGAAAGCCCACAGATGACTCCCCGCCACCCTCATGTGGCAAAATGTCCAACCCAGCTCTACAGAGGCACTTTGGCCCCAATTTTTGACGATTTGTGTATGTGTGTGGTATGTTACATGTGTGTGTGCAGGTGCACATGTGTGCACATCATGTGTGTGTGAGTGTGTGTGGAGGCCCGGGGGTGATACTGTCTCCCTCAATCATTCTTCACCTTATTTACCAAGGTGAGATCTCTCACTTGAACCCAGAGATCACCTATTCAACTAATCTAGCTGGACAGTTTGTCCCTGGGGCCTCCTGCCTCCACCTCCCGAGCACTGGGAATTCAGGCAGGTTGCACTCGGAATTCATGTGGAGGCTAGGGACCCCAAACTCGGGCCCTCGGGCCTGCATAGCAAGCACTTTGCCAACTAAGACATCTCCCCCAACCACAAACCTTTGACTCTTATGAGTCCTGATCCACTCAGATACCCTTTAGAAACACTGAGTTCCTGAGCCTCTTAATTCTGGAGAAATCCAATGATTCAAATTCTTTTTTTTTTTCTTTCTTTCTTTTTTTTTTTTTGCTATTTCCAAAGTCCCTGTTTCACAGTATTGGTCTCTTTTTGGCAGCAGCACACACTGCTCACCTTTTCTGTAGCTTTATCACATCACATGTGAGTCTGGAGGAGAAATAAGTAAAAGGAAAGACAGAGCCAAAACCAGCGTCAGAGAGAAGCGACAATGGCAGAGCCCAGGGCATGAGAGATGTCCGCTTTGTTGGACGCTACGAAGCTGTTACAATGAAATCTTGGGGGGGTGTAACAGGGCGAGCTCCCCAAATTTAAAAACCAGTTTTATTAAGAACTTTACTATCCGGGTCCCCCAAAAGACATCCAGGAATCTGCATGTTATAAAACTTCTTAGAGGATTTTGACATGAGCTGGGCTGGGCTTGAGGACGGCCCGCTAACCCAAAGACCACTAGGGGGCACTCTGGTTCACACTTAGACGCTCTGCATCTGACCCTTCCAAGAACTCTGTGATTCAAGGTCATGACGCCCCAGTGCCAGAAGTCACCTTGTAGAATCCACAGCAAAGCTGGAGGTTTAAAAGAAAAAAAAAAAAAAAAGGCAATAACTAGTTTGACCCTTCAATTCCAGGACAGTCTCAGGCTGGCCCCGATCTCCTCCTTCTGGGACCCTGCCTCTTTGTCCTTCTGGTGAACCTGTAGATGGTGGCTGCGTCTCAGCTCTGCAGACTGCCCCTCCCTGCAATCAATAAACACTTGCCAGTGCCTCCCGGCATCTGTTGTCACTTTGTCCATCAGGGAAATCCTTCTGCCTCTGGCAGAGCTGGAGATCATGTGAGACATCTGGGTGGGGTTCAAGCACATCCTTGCATGAACACAGGAGGGTGGTGGTGTCCACAGTCATGACCTCCTCCCTTTGGGGGGGCCTATGGGGTTGGGGGAACACCCATTCTGTTGATCCTGGTGGCCTGACTCACGGAGACCTGGTCCCTTAATGCTAACCCAGGGACGTGTTCTCTGTCAAGTGGGGAGATTGTCACTTTGAAGATAAAATAAGACCTGACACGGGTACTCAGACATTGTCATCAAGGGTGATGTTGCCTGGCCTCAGGGTGTTGGACCTTATCAGCCAGGGTCCCTCCCATCAGGCAAGACTGCTTTGTTGTGTCCCCCCCACCCCCCATCTGGAACCAGACAAGAGGTCCCTGTTCTTCACACCTGGCTCTGCCCGGACAGCAGGAGACTTCATTCACACATGAGCTCTTGCAGGAGGAGAGGGGTAGGCACCAGGGAAATGGACATTATTGGGGCCCTTGGTCTTGAGTGTGGCCTGACCCAAGGAAGGGGTCTCTTTCAGTCTACACAACTGCAAGACGTGAACAGCTGCATGTCTCTAGCCAAGCAGGGACAGAGTAGCCCTTTCCCCAACACAGCCACGGCTGAGGTTCCCCAGTTCTGTTCCACCCATGTCACCTAGGGCTTCCTGGGAGTTGGGGCGGGGGGGTAGAAGACCCAGGCTCCCCCCTCCTCGGGGAAGGCAAACAGCTCTGAGGCAAGAGAGCTCAGGAGCTCGGGTATCCACAAAGGCTAAAATGGGTACCCCACTCTTGTCTGGGCACACTCTACTCCCCACGACTGTTGAGGGGATCCACCTCCCAAATCAGTGGCACTCAAATCCTGATCTCAGCCTGCTTCTGGGGACCAAGACATCTATTGGCTCCACTCAAAGGATCTTGCCGCTCTCCCTCACCCAACAAGCTGAGGTTCTGACAGTAAACACCACCACCCAGAAGCCCACAGCCACCCCCCTACCTCCTGTTCTACTCAGCGCCCAGCTCACCCATCCTCCTCAGCCCTCCACAGCCCAAGGGGAAGGAGAAGGGTTGCTCCTGGGCTGGCTATCCTTAACCCAGAGGCAGGAGTCCCAGGAGCCCTGAGCCTCCACATTCTTCCTAGGCTGGAACACAGCAGAAAGTGCTTCTACTTCACTCTAAATCCCAGCAGCAGTAACAAAGAAAATGTCAAGCAACATCTCATAAACCATCCTGTCTCCCAGAAATAAGTCGTTGTCTTAGGGACAGGACACCAAGTGACACACAGCCAGGAAAATGGCAGGGTCCCAATACGAACCAGGCCTTTCTCCTCTTGTCTGGGCAAACCCCTTTCGTTAGACCCGCAACAGGGCACGGGCCCATTTCTTATACCTCCAAATCACAGTAACAATACTGAGGACTGTGCAGTTCCCAGCAGGGAGCTAACCACTGCCCACGGGATTAACGTGCCCACTCTGAGTTCTTCCCGGGCTTAGCCCTGGAAGCTCTCCCATCTGCCAGCAAAGACAACAGAGGGGCCTGTGCACGCTGCGCAAATCCCTCCTGCTTCCATTACAGTCCAGATTTCAGAAGGAAAGTCCTCTATGTGTCCCCCAACACCTTGCACTCTTCCCAGGGACACAGGTGGCAAGAAGACAGCCCCCGGTGGTGATATGGAGACTAAATCGACAGAGACTAAGAGGTCCACCAGCTCAGTGGGTGGGTGAGAGACAGGGTCTCATTCTGTAGCCCAGGCTGGCCTTGAACTCACTGTGTAGCCCAGCCTGGTCTGTAGCTCATGGTGATTCTCCTGCCTCAGCCTTCCAAGTGACGTGATTACAGGAATGAGCTACCATACCGGGCTCCCCACCAACGCTGTTTTGTTTGTTTGCTTTAGTAGGTCTGATGTATGGACCCATGTGTGCATACGTGTTTGTGTGTGTGAGGGCACATATGTGTGCATGTGGAGACCAGAGGACACACTCTGTCGTTATCCTCGGGGACAGGGCCATTCTCTCATTGGTTCGGAGCACATCCGTTAGGCTGGCCTGGCTGGTCAGCAAGCTCCAGGGGTTCTCCCATCTCCACCTGCCCAGCACTGGGGCTGCAGGTACACATCCCCATGGCCAGCAGTGAGGTGGGCTCTGGAGATGGAACTCTGCTTCCAAGCCAAGCACTTGGCTTACTGAGCTATCTCCCCAAGCCCCGCTCTCTATCAACTGTTAGAGCATTTCCCAATCCAAAATAATTACGATGTTATGACACAAAGATTCTAGAATAAGCCTTTAATCCCAGCACTCAGGAGGCAGCGGTAGGAGGATCGCCATGAGTTCGAGGCCACCCTAAGACTATATAGTGAATTCCAAGTCAGCCTGAGCTAGAGTAAGACCCTACCTTGAAAAAAAAAAGGAAAAAAGAATATCTTGTCTAGCTTGGCGTGGTGGCATCCACTTGTCATTGCAGCTACTTGGAAGGCTGAAGTAGGAGAATTGCAAGATCAAGATCAGTCTGACCATGTTTCAAAGAAGAGCTAATACATGCTAACAAATCATAGGGCCATTTACCATATGCTTTGGCCATCAGCTAAAGAGCTCCAGAACCATCTAACATCTACCCTGTGTTTTCTTGGACAGCTGATGTCTTCAAGAACACAATATTCCACCAACCTGAGCCCTGGACTGGACCTCAACACTTTCCTTGGCTGTCCTTACGTTGGGAAGGAGATCATCATGGTAGGGGCGGGGCGGGGGGGCGGGGAGGACCTGACCCACCTAGAGGTCACCCTGGCCACAGTCACATAACTCATGAACAGCGGAGACTATTGAACCCAGACCTGTCTGGCTGCAGAGGCTGTGTCCTTGGTGACCACATCCAGGCAGGAACAAGAGCCTGAGGGCCATACGTAGGTAGGTAGCGGTCACAAGGCCATCACAAGGCTGTGAGCCCCTAACCTGCTTTCCTCCCGCCCTACCCACATCCTGTGTTACCTGCCTCAGCATCTCTGACGTGCCAAAGAGAAAGGGCCCAGTCCACGCCTACTTCCTCCCTGGGGTCTGGAGACCATGCCCACAGCCGCTCCCCCCGCCCCCCACCTCAGTATCTGGTCTTATCAGTTTTGGCTGAAAGCCCCCGTGCCTGGAGTGTCAAAGGAGCCCTTTCTTCCTCTGAGGACCTCCTGCGCATGCCAGGTTCTGGCCAGGGACCTGGACTTCCGGCTCACATGCCCACCCCTCATTTAAGACTCAAGATAAAAGCATTGTCCTTCTGGGAAGCTAGGGACACTGGCCCGACAGATTCCGGACAGCCCCGCTCCCAGCCCACAGAGGTAAGGATGAGGATGGCATTTCCCAGTATTTCTTGAGGATCTGATATAAGGCTGGGAGCGGAACAGCCTCCCAGCCTTGCCATTCACCATGAGAAATTCATAGCTGCTCTGAGCCCGGCTCATCAGCTTGTAAACTGGGCCTGGGTACCAAAGACCCCACAGAGGTGGGGACTTAACGTTGCCATGGAGTCTGGAAAGCTCCAGGCATTGTTGCTGGCCCAGGCAAGGACTCAAGAGGTCAGGGCTGACACGTGTGACTCAAGGTCAGAGGTGGGGGGGATGGAAACTGGGTGTGAACTGCAGAGGGCAGGAGACTTGGCCTGGGCTGGGGGAAGAACCGTGGATGTATTTAACCAAACATGAATAGCTAAGACCCTAATACAAGTTTCCACACAGTTCTAAATTTGCATATGCAAACAAACAAAATTTTCGCTTGCTATTTACTCAGCGGGATCTGGGAGAGCTGTTTGGTGAGATGCTGGGACTAGAACCCAGAGTCTAGCACATTCTGGGCAAGCTATCACCAAATGCCCCAACAAGCTAAAGCCTGGATGTTCAAGGACCAGCGCAGGCACTCCTGAGTAGACTGGGCCACTCTGGCGCTCACCTCCCTGTGCTCAGGGGGCTTCGTCATGGGGGCTTTTCACTATCCTGATCACCCCAACTCACAGACCTGGGGGTGAGCTCTTGCCCACCCAGAGCACCTTCCTGCAGCCTCTGGGGTCCTGCCTGAGTCTTCTCAGCTGCTTGGGAGCCTGAGGTTCCGCTGGCAGGAGCGGGTAAGATGCTCCTGGTTGAAACAGTTCCTCTGTAGCTGGGAAAGATCCGTGGCTCCAAATACCACAGCCAGGGCTTTGTCACAGCTGTCAGGCACGGAGAGCTTTCCACACATTGCCAGCCGTATTCTTCTCAGTGGCCTATGACTCTCCCCACTCCACAAACAAGAAAACTGAGGAAGGTTCCCGGGTCACACAACCAGAAAGTGGCAAAGCCTGGCTTTGAAACCCACCCGCACAATGTGAGCTGAAGGAGAGTGAGCCAAGATCACAGTGGTGGGCAGTCAGGCTGGGCTGGAGAAATGGCAGGTCTGAAGCTGGGGCACAGAGCGACGGACCCAGCAGAGACAGAGTGGGCGACATCCACGTGAGGATATCTGTTGTCCTCCAAACGGAAAGCAGTAACTATTGCCCAAAAAAAACATCATCAAAAGCAGCTGAGACCGCTCACAAGAGCCCCACGAGATTGGGCCTGTTGACATTACCCCATGGAAGGAAGGGCATTGTGGGGGAGTAAGGGAAGGTCGTGCAGCCCCCATCTGAGATCTCAGGTGGCAGCTGTGTGTCTTGACGCTCGAGGTCTCCTGACCTACCTAGGACAGGGAAGTCCGTCTTAGCCGCCTTGGGGATGGGATGAGAGCTCTTGGGGCTAACACTGCTTTGGGGTCTCCGTGCTCCGCACGTAAGCCTTCACCCTGAGGCCCAGGGCGGAGCAGCTGCTGGGGGAAAGTCCCACACTGGGGGTGCCACCGAGGCAGCTGTGGGGAGAACGTCGTCCACACTAGGATGATAGATACTCAGTGATACAGCTGCTTTGGGGACCCCAAGTTTCTGTAAAGGACCCCTCTCCTTGCTCTAAAGGAACCCCATCAAACTCACTGGTCCAAATCATACTTTGGTCTCCCCAAGGGTGATGTTTCACGTAACCACATCAGGCTCTCCCCTCTGTGGCCACAGGTCCTGGACAGGAGGATGCTACGCCTCTGGTGGTCACTGCTGTGCTGGGGGCTACTGCCCCAAGCCCGAGGGAAGGTCCACGGCCTGATCTTCCTGCGGGTCAGTAACAGCCAGCTGGAAACAGGTGAATTTCGAGGGATTTGCAGGACCTCACAGGGAAGGCTGAATGGGGACAGCATCAGCTCCCTTCTCCAGGCTGACCCACCTCTGGCCTCCTCCCTACCAGCCACCCAGGGCTGCCCTTGTCCCTTCCCAGCTCTAAGCAGTGACTCCCCAGTTACCTGAGGAAGCCCCTGGCCCTGACACTCAAGGCTCTGAGTCTCTAGTCTCTTCCCTGCCCACCCCACTGACTTACTGATTCCTTCCTTTTCTCCTGTGAGTCCTCTTGCCTAAAAGGCTCTTTCTCTCCCTCTCAGTGGGGCAAAACTCAGACTGACCCCAGAAGACTAAATCCTAACCACCTTCCCTTCTAAATGCCTCCTGATTTCCCAAGCAGCGGCTCTTGTCTGCCTCTGCGGAGTTCTCATAGCCCGCTGGAGAAGGCCTTATCCAAATGTAAATTGCCTGTTGTCCTGTCTGACTGTCTGTCTGCTGCTCTCCCTCATGTCTACTTATTGTCCTGAGCTCGCAGATCTTTGTTCCTTAACTCACCATGTTCAAAACCTCAGGACCATTGCGTGTATTGTTGTCTTATCTATAACGTCCTCACCCAAGGTCGTTCCATAGTGGGTCTCTTTATTCCTGTCTGAAACAGATCCTCGTCAACCCAGGCATGCTCTGACTCAACTTTTCTTATTTTTTAATTTTTTTTAAAGCTAGGAAAGGTTTGTTTTGGCTTATAGTTTTGGAGATTTAAAAAAAAAAATTTTTTTTTTTTTTTTGGTTTTTTGAAGTAGGGTCTCTCTCCAGCCCAGGCTAACCTGGAATTTACTATGTAGCCTCAGGCTGGCCTCAAACTCATAGTGCTCTTCCTACCTCAGCCACCCACATGGTATGTGCCACCCTGCCCAGCAAAATGCTT
The DNA here is from genome assembly GCF_020740685.1 of Jaculus jaculus. Classification (NCBI taxonomy): domain Eukaryota; kingdom Metazoa; phylum Chordata; class Mammalia; order Rodentia; family Dipodidae; genus Jaculus; species Jaculus jaculus. Next base: position 112,216,475 of record NC_059109.1, read on the forward strand.
TTATTTATTTATTTGCAGACATAGAGAGGCAGAGAGAGTGGGGAGAGAGAGAGTGGACGTACCAGGGCTTCTTGCCACTGTAAACAAACTCCAGATACATGCACCACTTTGTACATTTGGCTTTACATGGTACTGGGGAATCAAACCCGGCTTATTATGCTTTGCAAGCAAGCGCCTTAACCTCTGAGCCATCTCTCCAGCCCTGTTTTTTAAATGTTTTTTGAAATATCTGCCACTCCAAACTTGCTTGCTGATGTAAGTGTTAGCTCATCTACCCAGGAGGGCAGAAGCCCTGAGCCCAGCAGGCACTTACTGTTACTTGGCATCAGACTTGGTGGCAAGGTGGGAGACTGAGTCAGGAAGATGGTTTAAGCCTAGGAGTTTGAGACCAGCCTAGGCATCACAGCAAGATCAGAGACTGATCTCTCTTTCTTTCTTTCTTTCTTTCTTTCTTCCTTTCTTCCTTTCTTTCTTGTTTTGTTTTTCAAGATAGGGTTTCACTCTAGCCCAGGCTGACCTGGAATTCACTATTCACTATGGAGTCTCAGGATGGCCTCAAACTCATGGTGATCCTCCTACCTCTGCCTCCCTAGTGCTGGGATTAAAGGCATACACCACCATGCCTGGCTGATCTCTTTTTCTTAATTTATTTTTGTTTTTATTTATATTTGAAAGAGAGAGGGGAAGAGGGAGGGGGAGGGGAGAGAGAATGGGCGCGCCAGGGCCTCTAGCCACTGCAAACAAACTCCAGACACATGCGCCAACTTGTGCATCTGGCTTGTGTGGGTCCTGGGGAAGCCAACCTGAGTCCTTTGGCTTAGCAGGTGAGTGCCTTAACCACTAAGCCATCTCAGAGATTGATCTCATATTTTTTTAAATTATTTTTTAACCTACTTGTATTTCTTATCCAGTATTTCATTTATTTCTTTTAAAAAAATATTATTAATTGATTTATTTATTTGAATGAGAAAGAGGGAGAGTGAGAGAATGGGCACACCAGGGCCTCCAGCCACTGCAAACGAACTCCAGGCACATGCACCCCCTTGTGCATCTGACTAACAGGGTTCCTGGGGAATCAAACCTGGGTCCTTTGGCTTTGCAGGCAAATGCCTTAACCACTAAGCCATCCCTCCAGCCCAGATATTGATCTCTTAATAAGTACTTGTCATTGAATGGCTGTCTTCATGGCCTGCCAGGAGCAGGTACCAGTGAGAGCTTGTTGAATGACTGAAGGGGACAGTCCCATGCTGAGGAGGCGCCGTGTCCACAGGCATTTCAGACCTGTTCTCAGAGCGCCAGATCCTGAAGCGCCTAATCAGGGTGCCTGTGATGGGATCCGCGAGCGAGGCTGTGTCTGTTCTGGACCATCTGCCCTACTTCAAAGAAGACCTCGTCAAGAAGAAGAGCGGCCTGGACCTGTCACTGGTTGGGGACCTGCTGTCAGGGAAGACTGTCCCAGCGCTGAAGACGCTGCTGGAGAAAGGCGGGTGAGTGGCCAGCAAGACTGCCTCAGCCTTTCTTCTCTGCCGGGAGACTTCTTCCCTGGGTGTGTGTGGCCTGGGGGGCAGAGGTGGGCAGGCAGTCGCGAATCTGTGGCATCTCCCCAGCCTTGAGGGCACAAAGCAGGTATCTCCTAAGCTGTGCCCGCTACCTTACCTCTGCATGCCGCTCCCAATCCTCCCAGACCCTGGCCCTGCTGCCCTCCCTCTGCTTTCCCCGCACCTGCGCTTTGCAGACTTATGTAGTGTTTTCAAAATATTGTAAATGGCTCTTCCCCATTTAAAAAATCAAGAATTCCAGACTGGAGAGATGGCTTAATGGTTAAGGCGCTTGCCTGCAAAGCCTAAGGACCCATGTTCTACTCCCCAGATCCCATATAAGCCAGACGCACAAAGGTGAGGCAAGCACAAGGTCCCACATGCCTGCTAGGTGGCACAAGCATCTGGAGTTTGAGTTCAGTGGCTGAGGCCCTGGTGCACCGATTCTCTCTCTCTCGCTCGCTCACTCGCTCATGTGCGCACTCTCTCTAATTTTTTTTTTAATAAAAATGGCTTAGCCATTAAGGTGCTTGCCTATTAAGTTTAAGAATGCTTGTTCAAATCTCCAGCATGCATTTGAGTTCGTTCATAATGGCTGAAAGGCCCTGGTGTGCCTGTTCTCCCTCTCTTTCTCTCTCTCCCCCTCTTCTTCTTCCTCTCTCTCAAAGAAAAAAACAAATCAGAATGTGGGGCTGGAGAGATGGCTTAGCGGTTAAGCGCTTGCCTGTGAAGCCTAAGGACCCCGGTTCGAGGCTCCATTCCCCAGGACCCACGTTAGCCAGATGCACAAAGGGGCGCACGCGTCTGGAGTTCATTTTCAGTGGCTGGAGGCCCTGGCGTGCCCATTCTGTCTCTCTCTCTCTGTCTGCCTTTCTCTCTGTGTCTGTCATTCTCAAATAAATAAAAAATAAACAAAAAAAATTTAAAAAAAAATCAGAATGTGTTACACCAAATCCAAGTTTCCCAGTTTCATGAGTTTGTCAGGACACCTGCCCTACAGTGTCTTGAGTTGCGTGGCCCCCTTGCTAAGGCTGGAGGCCAGGGCAAGGCCGGGGTTGCTCTCCTCCAGACATATCCCTGCCCTTGCTCCTGGTGCTCGCTGCCAACCTCTGGTGCTGGTGTCAGAAGCCACAGCTGCCATCTGCCTTCACCTCAGAGAATCTGGCCTGGATCCAAATTCCCTTTCATTGGAACTCAGCGTTGTTGGCTTAGGGTCCCCAGTAGTCCAGTATGACCTCATCCTAATTAGTTATGTCTGTGACATTTATTTTCAAATAAGATCGTCTTCTGGGATGATGGAGGCATGTGAGTTTGGAAGCAGAGGCACAATACAACCCATAATTTTGATTGGCCACACCTGGCCTGACCTCCCAAGTCAGTCCACTGCCACCCGACCACTCCATGACTTGATGTATTAATTAATGAGAAGTTATTTTAAATATTTTATTCATTTATTTGGAGAGAGAGAGAGAGAGAGAGAAAGACAACGGGCCCATGCCCAGGCCTCTTGCTGCAGCAAACAAACTCCAGACACATGCACTGTGGGGTGCATCTGGCTTTACATTGAGCCCAGGCCAGCCAACTCTGCAAACAAGTGCCTTTAACCACTGAGCCATCTCCCCAGGCCTAGTGAGAAAGTTAGATGTCATGACTGATGGACAGCATGCGTAAGGAATGAGACATGTAGACAACTTAATGAGGAGACATTCTAAGTGGTGGATCTTGCTCCCCGATGCTATCTGCTTGGCCCTGAGAGCAGCTGGGTCAGAGCCTGTTGCCAGCATACGTAGCTGCCTAAGTGAAAGCTCTGCTTTGGACTTGCAACTGCGCAGTGACAAGCTCAGCCCCTAAGTACGTTAGTCCCATCCCTGCATGATCAGAGAAAATCCTACAGGTCCTAAACACCGTAGACTTTAGGAGGAATTTTCTTCAGGGAACCCCTCAGGCCTCTCACTCCCCCACCTCTTCTTTTTTATTTTTTGTTTTTGGATTTTCTTTTTTTTTTTTTTTTTAATTCATCTGACAGAGAGAGAAAAACAGAGACTGAGATTGAAAATGGAGAGATTGGGCATGCCAGGGCTTCCAGTCGCTGCACACAAATTTCAGACACATGTACCACCTTGTACATCTGTCTTGTGGGTCCTGGGAAAACAAACCTGGGTCTTTTGGCTTTGCAGTCAAGCACCTTAACTGCTAAGCCATCTCTCCGGCCCTATTTTGGTGTTATTTTTTATTTTATTTTATTTTTTTTTCCGAGGTAGGGTCTCACTCTAGCTCAGGCTGACCTGGAATTCACTCTGTAGTCTCAGGGTGGCCTCGAACTCTCTGCAATCCTCCTACCTCTGCCTCCCGAGTGCTGGGATTAAAGGCATGCGCCCTGTTTTTGGATATTCGAGGTAGGGTCTCACTCTGGCTCAGGCTGACCTGGAATTCACTATGGAGTCACATAGCAGCCTCGAACTCACGGCGATCCTCCTACCTCTGCCTCCCGAGGGCTGCCATCAAAGGCGTGCACCACCACGCCTGGCTCCTCACCTCTTCTTGCATGCTGGCTTTTTTATTTTTATTTTTATTTTTTTGCAAAAGCTTACAGATACTTATCCCCTCATGCTGAAGATTTAACCCAAGGGCTCATACATGCCAAGCAAGCCATCTTCCACTGAACCACAGCCCCCAGCCTGGGAGGCTTACCCTTGAATTCAACTGGGTTAAGTGCCATAGATGGTCCTTTGCTGTTTCTCCCTTTTTTTACATTTTTTTTTTTTTTGACAGCTTCCACACTTACAGACCATAAACCATGACGATGCTCTTCCCTCCCCCACATTCCTCTTCACAAATCCACACTCCATCATATCCCCTCCCTCTCTCCATTAGTCCCAACTTTTTTTTTACCCCTTTTATTTATTTAGTTAGTTTGGTTTTTCGAGGTAGGATTTCACTCTAACTCAGGCTGACCTGGAATTCACTATGTAGTCTCAGGGTGGCCTCGAACTCACGGCGATCCTTCTACCTCTGCCTCCCGAGTGCTGAGATTAAAGGCGTGCACCACCATGCCCAGCTTTTATTCCCCTTTTTGATAGAGGCTGACACCCAGGCCCAGAGAAGGGAAAGGGCTGAATAGGTCTTCAAGGCTTGGAGGCTGGAACTAGAGCTCGGTGGCCTGGAGCTGAGCTGTGGACAAAGCCATCTCTACTTCTCCAGTCCCCACCTCTATTCTAAATGCTCCAGATACACACAGAGCCATGCAGGCTTTCCCGGGCCTCACACACATCTCCCGATGCCTCTCGCAGATTGATTATAGAAGATGCCAAAGGACCGGAGGTCACCCTGGAAATCCTAAGTGACAGTCTGCTGCAAGTCACCCTGCGCTGCAAGCTGTACCTCTCACTCCAGGAGTAAGTACCTAAGAAACTCCCTCACCAGAGGGCAGGAGGTACCCGGCAAAGAGGTTGGGCTCACAAAAGCCACGTGCCAGCACAAGGATCGCAGCAGTCTTTTCCGTCCTGGGCACATCTCAGAGACATTTGACAGATGGGGAAACTGAGGCACGGGGTGGGAGAAGGCCCTTCCTGGAATCACATAGTGATTCCTCAGCAAGGCCTGCTTCCCATGCTTGGGGGGACACACGCTTGCCATCTGAGCAGGCAGGCGGAAGGAGCGCTCCTAGACTAAGTAGCTGGAACAGAGGTGTGGGTTCCCCTGGACCTGCATCTGTAACCAGGTAGAACTCTAGCTCCTTACTGCAAAAGCCCAAGTGTCCACCTGCACAGCTCTGACGGGCGAGCGGTTGCACAGACGATAGTCATCAGAGGCAGTGAAATAGGCCCGTGTGGACCCATGGCACGGGGAGGCTCGTACTGTCCTTTGGGAAAATGCCCTCTCCTGTCTCTCTTGTGCATTGTGGCTTTCTTGATGTGCCCTCACTACTTAACAGGGACATGAATCCCACCTAGAGACACACCACCCTGAGTGTGTCTCGCCTTTGTCTGATGGCAGAAGCTAAGCAGGGCGGGACCTAGTCAGCCCTTGGATAGGAAATGTGAACCCAAAGGAACTCTTTACTCAGAAGTTGGGCCCCGAGAAATATGTCTCTACTCTCTGATGACCACTGCCCTGGCTGGGACAGTGCAATAATACTGAACTGGACCTTGGCCTTGTGGGACCTGGTACACAAGCTGGAGAGCATGCAGCCCATCTTAAGATGATCCTCAGCCTATGTGTTGGCTGCCCTGTGGGGATAGTGGCCCAAAGTTGTCTGATCATCCAGTAGATTCTGTGCTTAAAGAGCTCTCCTAATTTTTATTTATTTATCTATTTATTTATTTATTTGACAGAGAAAGAGTGAGAAAGAGGGCCTCCAGCCACTGCAAACAAACTCCAGACACGTGCGCCCCCTTGTGCATCTGGCTAACGTGGGTCCTGGTGAATCGAACCTGGGCCCTTTGGTTTTGCAGGCAAATGCCTTAACAGCTCAGCCATTCCTCCAGCCGGAGCTCTCCTAATTTTTTTTTTTTAATTCTAATTTATTTATTAGAGAGAGAGAGACAGAGGCAGAGAAATAGAAGAGAGACAGAAAGGGTAAACCAGAGCCTCCTGTCACTGAAAATGAACTCCAGATGCACACACCACTTTGTGCATCTAACTTTACTAGGGTACTGGGGAACTGAACCTGTGTCATTAAGGCTTTGTAAGCAAAGCGCCTTAATAGCTGACCCATCTCTGCAGCCCCCTTTCCTAGTTTTTTTAAATTATTTTTTTTAACGTTTTTTGTTTATTTTTACTTATTTATCTGAGAACGACAGACACAGAAAGACAGATAGACAGAGAGAGAGAGAATGGGCGCGCCAGGGCGTCTAGCTGCTGCAAACAAACTCCAGATGTGTGCACCCCCTTGTGCATCTGCCTAACGTGGGTCCTGGGGAATCAAGCCTCGAACCGGGGTCCTTAGGCTTCGCAGGCAAGCACCTAACTGCTAAGCCATCTCTTCAGCCCCCCTCTCCCCTGCAAACCCCTGGCAACAACAGCTGCCAGCTTGGGACTTCTGGCTTTAACCTTGGTTTCTGCTTTTGAGCTTCCCCAGACATGCTGTCCCTACAGGCTCCTGTGGCTCAAAATCATCAAGAACATACGCATCGGAGTTCGGCTGGAACAGATAGGGAATAAGACCCAACTGGTCTTTGAGGAGTGCCACACCCCACCGGGATACCTGAGCATTGAGATTCTGGAGCCGTGAGTACCAGCCACTCCCGTGCCTCCCTGGGCAGGGTGGGACACCGGCCTTTCTCTGCAACTCGGGGCTGGAACTGCTTCTCCCCACCTGGCTGTCTCCAACTTGGAGGAAGTTGTCTGTCTTGAAGGCCACAGATTGCACCTGTCACCCGTCAGCATCTCCCGCCTCCACACGGAAGGTCATGATGACTACGATGCAACCTCTGCTTGGCCACTAACTAGTGTCAGCTCCCAAGAGGCTCAGTTTCCTCCCCCACAGTACCCAGTCTATGTGGGGCACTCCTGGGGAAGATAAACTAATCTGCGGGCGTGGTGGCACACGCCTTTAATCCCAGCACTCGGGAGGCAGAGGTAGGAGGATCGCCGTGAGTTCAAGGCCATCCTGAGAATACAGAGTGAATTCCAGGTCAGCCTGGGCCAGAGTGAGATCCTACCTTGAAAAAAAAAAAAAAGATAAGCTAATCCATGGGGCTCAAACAGCGCATAACCTGTCCCTCAGAGGGGGCCACTAAAGATCATTCATATATTTGTCCAGCACAAAATCTCTGCTGACTGCAAGGCCTCTTCCTGCTTGAAAAATCCCAAAAACTTAGAGAGGGGTGGAGAGAAAATAAGGTAGTGATGCCAGGAAAGAAGTTGGAGAGAATAAGAATGAAGTGGAGGCAGCAATGGAAAGAGAGGAAGACGAGAAAGAGCAGAATGGGGAAGGGAACACAGGCAGGGAAGGAGGCGGCCACTCTGGGCCTCGGTGCTACCCGGCACAGAGGAGTGTCTTCAGCCTTGCTCAGCCTCTCCCCCTGGACCCAAGCCTGCACACATCCCATGATATGACAGACTCTACCGTGGTCTCCCTCCACCCCCCCAGGACAAACTCCCTGCTGGTGAACAAACTTCTGAAGTTGCTGACTAGCACCCTGGATGAATCACTGCCCTTGCTCCTCCAAAAGATAGTGAGTTCTGAGGGACAGGTGTGGCCCTCCCGGAAGAGAGCCCCTCCACCCAGGCCTGGCGCCAGCGGGGTCTCCCTTGCCTTCCTTCTATAGGTGTGCCCCGTGGCCACAGACCTGCTCAACCTGCTGCTGGAAGACTTGCTGCACATCACTCTGCGTACGTCACCGCCAGTGCTCTGTCTTTGCCCCAGCCACGGTCTAGAAATATGAACGGGACGAGATAGTCCCACTCACAGGGTGCCTCTTTTCTAATGGGGAGAAAGAGAGGCGATGCAGCTTGTGAGCTTGATAACGTATTTTTTGTTATCAGAGGGGCCTCAGTTTCCATATCTGTTAAAGGGGATGGATCACAGGTCCACAGAGTAGGTCTATTAACAACCTGGCACAAAGCCATCATGCAATAAATGTCCCTTTGTTCGGGCTGGAGAGATGGCTCAGAGGTTGGGGCACTTGCCTGCGAAGCCTAAGGATCCATATTCTACTCTCCAGATCCCACATTAGCCAGACAAAGGTGAGGCCAGCGCAAGGTCACGCATGCCCACTAGGTGGCGCAGGCGTACAGTAGCTGAGGCCCTGGTGCACCCCGTGCTTGCCGCCCTGCGGTTTCTTCCCCGCTCAGCCCAGGACTCAGCCTGGTTTATTTCTCTGCATCGTAGCCCCAAACGCCGCAGGCCCTGATGACTTCCAGTACTATCTGACCACCACCGAGTTCACGCAGGGGGCCATCCTGATGAGAGTGCAGGTGCGCTGACCCCTGCTGGCCCTGGGGGAGGAAGGGTTAAGCAAAGAGGAAGGGAGACGGTGCTTCTCGGGTGTGATGTACATGAGGGAGAGGAGGGGAAAAAGAACAGTAAACTAGAGTGGGCTGCAAAAAAGGAGGAGAGAGAAGAGGGGTCAGAGGCTACGGGCCACTTAGTGAGTCAGGTTGGACAAGACAGCCATGGAGGGGTGGCTGGAGGGTATGCTTAGTGGTTAAGGTGCATGCCTGCAAAGCCTAAGGACCTAGCTTCGATTCTCCAGGTCCCACGTAAGCCAGTTGGTGGCACACACATCTGGAGTTCATTTACAGTGGCTGGAGGCCCTGGCGTGCCCATTCTCTCTCTCTCTCTCTCTCTCTCTCTCTCCCCCTCTTTCTGTCTCTAATAAATAAAAGAGAGCGAGAGAGAGAGAGCAGTGGGGACGCACATGGCACCTCAGATGCAAGGGACTCCCACGTGGGTAAACTGAGGTCAGAGAAAGAGCAAAGCTAGCTAGATTTGCCCAGCTCCTGTCCACTGCTCTTTGACATCTCCATGCCGCGGCAGGGGGTAGGAGAGCCAGGGCAGGTCCAGGAAGGACAGGACACAGAGAACAGAGTGACCCTCAGAGGCAGCAAGCCAGCCAGGCTGAGGAGTTCAAAGCCCAGCTCCACGTCTTATCACATGTGGGGGTCTGGTTTATTTGTTTTCAGTATTTTTATTTGTTTATTTGAGGGAGAGAATTGGCACACCAGGGCCTCCTGCCACTGCAAACAAGCTCCAGACACATGCTCCATTTTGTGCACCGGGCTTTACATAGGTGCTACTGGGGAACCGAATCCTGATTGGCAGGTTTTGCAAGCAAGTGTTTTAACCACTGGGAAATCTCTCTAGCGCCACATGTGGGATCTTGAGGAAGTGATGTTGCCTCTCTGGGCCTCGGTTTCCTCATCTGTCAGATGGTGACCTTGACAGCCTCCATCTGGTAGTAGCTGTTGTGAGGCTCCGATGGAGTCATGTGCGTGTGTTCAGTGTGGTGAGCTGTGACCATGTGTCCACCTGGAGAGCTATCCCCCTCTGAATTCCCTCCTTCTTCCTTTCTCTGAAGCTTGTCACCCCCTGCGGCCCAGACCAGCAGGCCCCAAGGCTGGAGCATGTGATCCCCCCGCCCCTTCCAGAATTAGCCCAGGACAGCATGGCCGACTTTGCCTTTTGGGTAGAGATCTACAATGACATCCTGTCCTGCCTCTATTCCAGCCAGGAGGTCCACGTGGAACCGCAGGACTCCACAGTGAGCTTGAGGACAGGGGGTGGGGAGGGGCTGAACCGAATATGCTTGTTCTGTTTTTCACTTGAAGAAACCAAGGTTCAGGGAATAGATGTAAAAAGTCACTTCCCCTCCCTGGACCTGATCAGTCTGACGTGACTGACAGCTACTTATCCTTCAGGACCCATCATAAAAACCCTCTCACCAGAGTAGGGGAACACGGACACCCCCTTCTTGTTCCTCTCTCCATAACACTTACCCACTCATTTATATAGCAAATATTCATGAAGGCCTACTGTGGGCAGGGTTCTGTGCACACAAGGTTGGTCCCTGTCCCTGAAAAACCAGAGTCTAATGGAGAAATAGAAAACTGAATAAGAAAATGCTCTGAGAACTACCTAGTTAGCTTACAGTGAACAAGGCATCAGAGGGTGACAGGTGACAGGAAAGGGCCACCCTGGGTGCTGCCCACAGTGAAGGCATGTCTGATAGTGACCTGAGCAGTGGTCAGAAGACCCACACAGATGATTGACACCAACCAGTTCCCGGGGAGGATGGGGGATCAAATGAATAAGATATCCAGGATGTATCACCACTCAAATGCCCATAGCAGCTCCTCACTACACTCAGAATAAAAGCCAGGCTCCTCCTGCAGCATGTGGGTGATACAGTCTGACCTCTTCCCTCTCTCCAGCCCTGTGCACTGATCACCATATTCCAGCCACACAGGCTGCCCCCGTGGGACACTCTTTCCCTGCTGTTATTCTCGAGGCAAATGTCCCCTCACACAGCCCCTTCTTGACTGTGACACTTAGCGACCTAAGGCACGCCCCCTTCTCTCCCCATTCCTTCAAGACTCTGGCCTCATTCTAATTTTATATAAAGCTATGAGTGTGAAGAAAGTTACAGGTGCAAAGTTGAATACATGGACAGTTTGAGCATCCATTAATCCAAAACTCCAAAATCCAAAACACTCTGAAAACCTGACAACTTTTGAGTGCCTGCAGGTCACAACGGGGAAAATGCTACATCCTGAAACGCCATGTCACACGCAATATTTATTTAAAGTACTGCGCATAAAGCAGTGTCCACATTGTGAGTGACTTGTTCAAGGTCACCTAACAGGTAAGACCAGCGCTACATTCAGGCTTTCTGTAACCTGCTGCTAATCTCTCCGCCCCACATGAGTGTGACAGCTCTGAGATAGATGCAAACTCTGTGATTGTGCCCGCTAACATTTTCATACAACCAGTGGGCAAGGTTATACATACCAGGTGTCAACGTATGGGCCACCACTAAAGATCTGGTAATATTAGTCATGCTCTGTTCTCGCTGAGGAACACTACGAAGCTGCTTTGTGCAAATGGAGCTGTTCTGTGGGTTCTGCCCTCACGTGGGACAAATAAGATTCAGGACCAGGTGGCTAGGATCCTCCCATCCATCCATGCTTGCGCCCGAGTAGAAAAATGTCTGTGAGGATCTATTCCAAACTGTCAGTAATAGCTCCCCCAGAGGATGGGATTCAGGAGGAAAAGGAAAGAGATATTCAATGGACTTTTACTTCATACAGTTCTATGGTATTTTTTTGTAATAATTTTTGCTTTTCAAATATCAATGGAGGACTGGAGAAATGGCTCAGCAGTTAAGGCACTTCCCTGCAAAGCCTAATGGACCTGGGTTCAGTTCCCCATGACCCACGTGAAGCCAGATGCACAAAGTGGCACAAGTATCTGGAGTCTGTTTGCAGTGGCTAGAGGCCCTGGCATGCCTATTCTCTTTGTCTTTATTCTCTCCTCTCCTCCTCTTCCTCCTCTCTTCTTCTCTCTCTCTCTTTCTCCTTGCAAATAAATAAGATAAAATATTTAAAATAAAAATTATTAAAAAGAAAACACTCAGCCGGGCGTGGTGGCGCACACCTTTAATCCCAGCACTCGGGAGGCAGAGGTAGGAGGATCGCCATGAGTTCAAGGCCACCCTGAGACCACATAGTGAATTCCAGGTCAGCCTGGACCAGAGTGAGACCCTACCTCGAAAAACCAAAAAGAAAAAGAAAAAAGAAAACAATCAGTGGAGCAAGGTTGAGGCTGAGGATGTAGCTCAGCTAGGTAGCATGTGCCTAGTATGTGTGAAGTCCAGTCCAAAATCAATGGAGCATAGATAGGCAGATAGAAGGAGAATAAGGCAAATATAGGAAATTGTTAACAGAAGAATCTAGGTGATGAGTCTACAAATGTCCTCAGTTAAAAAAAAAAAAAATCATTCAACTTTGGGCTGGAGAGATGGCCTAGTGGTTAAGCTCTTGCCTGTGAAGCCTAAGGACCCCAGTTCAAGGCTCGATTCCCCAAGACCCATGTTAGCCAGATACACAAGGGGCGCACATGTCTGGAGTTTATTTGCAGTGGCTAGAGGCATTTATTTGCAGTGGCTAGAGGTCCTGGCACGCCCATTCTCTCCCTCTCTCTCTCTCTCTCTCTCTCTCTCTCTCTCTCTCTCTCTCTCCCTCCCTCCCTCCCTCTTTCTCTCTGTCTGTCACTCTCAAATAAAAAATTTTAAAATCATTCAACTTTGACACATAGAATTGTTGAGGGCCTGAGGACATAGCTCAGTTGGTAGATTGCTTGTCTAGTATGCATGAAGCCCTGGGTTCAGCACCACATAAAACTAGGGAGGTAGAGAACAAGAGTTCAAAGTCATCCTCAGCTACATAATGAGTTCAACACCCTGACTCAAAAAAAATAGTTTTTTAAATAAAATGTTGGGGGAAAAATCATCAAAACTATAAAATGATCATTTTAGCCAGATGCACAAAGTGACACATGCATCTGGAATCCATTTGCAGCAACTAGAGGCCCTGATGCACTCATTCTCTGTCCCTCTTCTGTCTCTCACTGCTTGCAAATTAATTAATTAATTATAATATTGTTCAAGTTTATCTTCCCACAAGAAGCCAGAAGCACGGCTCCTCTCATGCTGAGATGGGGCGCATACGTGGTGCATGCGGTGGGGGGGGCAGCTCTCCTGCCGAATCCCACTGAGCCTCCGGGTCTGCTCAGCACAGTCCTGCCCAGGGCTCCCAAGGCCCAACCCCAGCCTTTGCTCTTCCTCAGGATGCTGACCTCCTGCAGCTGTTGTCACTGAGAGCTCCACAGCCCGGGCCTGAGGTGGGTACACTACCCTCTCCCCCTCCAGCACTCTGGCGAGGGTCTTGGAAAAGGCAGGTTGCACTGGACCAGGCCACGTAAACATGTTCCATTTTCCCTACTGCGGACTCCAGAAACCACTGCACCTTTACAGTGCTGTGAAGGAGACGCGGTCGGGGTGCAGGGAACCACAAGGCATAGACCATGACCAAGGGCCATCATCCTTCGTAACCAAGCATTTTCCCAACCCTGCTAAGGCCCACCTAGATAACAAGGGTGGGGAGCAGAGAGCTGTGCAACCCCTCCTCCCGCATCAATATGACACCCCCCCCCCCAGTAACCTGAATTGTCACGCATTTTGTAGGTGAGCCAACAACTTCAACCAGGTGAAGCTACTTGCCCAAGCTTACATTACTGAGTGGAGAACCAGGATTTGAACCCAGTCCCTAACTCCAAAATCCAAGCTAATTGCCTTCTCCAGAGGTTTTTAGTATGGCACCAGATGGACCACAGTAATTATAACAACAGCCTCAGGAGCTGCCAAGCAGGGCTGGGGAGATGGCTCGGTCAGTGTAGTGCTTACCTGGCAAACATATGGACTGGAAGTTGATTCTAGAACCTATATAAAAACTTCAGACTTAGGAAGCCAGGCATGGTGGCACATGTCTTTAATCCCAGCACTTGGGAGGCAGAGGTAGGAGGATCACCATGAGTTCAAGGCCACCCTGAGACTCCATAGTGAATTCCAGGTCAGCCTGAGCTAGAGTGAGACCCTACCTTAAAAAAAAAAAACAAAAAAAAACTTCAGACTTGATGGCACATGCTTGGAGTCCCAGCACTGAGGAGTGAGAGACAGGCAGATCCCTGGGGCTCACTAGGCAGCCAGTCTAGCCTACTTTAGTGAGTTCAAAGCCAATAACAGACTCTGTCTCAAAATAAATAAATAAATAAAAAGTGGACAGTGTCTAAGGAGTGACACATGTGGTTGTCCTCTGGTCTGCACATGCATGCACACACATGTATACGCATACACAGAAGAACTGACAAATATATAGCATTACTAACCACTAACTTCTGTCTTACGCACATGATGTAAATTAGCTCATGTAATCCTCACAACTTTATGGGATAGGTGTGATTCTTACCCTTACTTTATAAGTAAAGTTTAAGGCACAGAGAGATTAAGAAACTTCCCTTGGGCTGGAGGGATTTCTCAGTGGTTAAGGTGCTTGCCTACAAAGCCTAAAGACCCATGTTTGACTCTCCAGATCCCACATAAGCCAGATGCACAAAGGTGAGGCAAATGCAAGGTCGCACATGCCCACTAGGTGGCGCAAGCATCTGAAGTTCAACTACAGTGGCTGAGGCCCTGGTGCACCAATCTTCTCTCGCTTTCTACTCTCTCTAAAAAAAAAAGAAAAGAAAAGAAAGAAACTTGCCTCGAGCCACAGAGCATGCAACAGTGGTAGAGCTGGGTCTCTGCTTCCAGAGACCTAACGTCCCACCTCAAAAGAGGTCACGGGAGGCAGTGACCTTCCCAAGATCCACAGTGATTTGTGGGAGCTAGAAGAGAAAAACAGGCCCATGCCTTCTCAGGTGGTCTTAGTCCTGTTCCTCCGAGCCAGGGGCTGAGGACAGGGCATCTCCTTACCCTGTCTCTACCATGTCTGCTCTAATCTCATTCAGGCTTCTAGTCAGTCCAACCGTGGCCTGACCATCAGCATGCCAGATCCCCCCACTGTCTACCTTGATGACCATACGGCCAAAGTCATCCAGGCAGGAGAGCTGAGAGTGCTGGGACCGAACAACACCTCCTCTGACCCAGTTGCCTGGGTGAGTGAGAGTGGAAGGGCTTGTTTCCAGGGTACTGGACCCCATGGAAAGTTCCTTTCTGGGCCTGCTGAGGGCAGGGCTACAGGAAGGCCATGGACAAACCATGCTCACACTCAGTGCACACTTGGACAGCTGTGCCCACTGCCGAAATATTCAAACTCTAGCACCTCCCCCCCCCAAAAAAAATCTTTCTGTGCATCCCACGGACGTCTTCAGCAATGAAAGGGTTTGGCCTCCAGACCCTCACTCAGTGTCCTTGTGGGGTGGAGACTGGAGCTTTGAAAAGACTCCCCCAGGCATGGCTGTGAGCTGGTCCCAGAAGGAAGTCAGAGACACGGAGCCCTTGGCAGCTGTAATGTGCCTGTCGCCCTCCATTCCCCCAAGAAGGGGAGCCAAGCTAGAGGGATTCTGGGAAATGCATCCCCTGCATTTTCAGTGTCTCAACTGTGGACCCCTTGGCAGTCCTATTTCTCATTTTACACCCTCAAAATTAGGAAGTGCTTCAGATAAGAAGTCAGGAAGGTCTCCCACTGTGGCAGAGCTGGGTGCCATCCTGAGACGGCAGCAGAGTCCCCGGGTCTTAGATGGCATGATTATATGGCTAAGAAACTTATCATAGCTCACTGGTGACAAAAGCATTCTTTTTTTTTTTTTTTTTTTTTTTTTTGAGGTAGTGTTTCACTCTAGCCCAGGCTGCCCTGGCACTCGGCAGTACCAGGCTGCCCTCAAATTCATGACAATCCTCCTACCTCTGCCTCCCAACCACTGAGATTAAAGGTGTGCACCACTGCACTTGGCCCAAAGCCCTATTTCTATCCCTGTGAAATATGGGGCCCACTAACCCACTCTCAAAACCAAGGAAGCCGGCTGCACACCTGCAGTCCCAGCTACTCAAGAGGCTGAGGCAGAGGGATCACAGCCCAGAAGTTTGAGACCAGCATGGGCAGCCCACCAAAGCCCTGTCAAAAAGCAAGCCAGCAGAGCTGGAGGAATGGCTTAGTGGTTAAGGCTTATGCCTGCAAAACCAAAGGACCCAGATTTGATTCCCCAGGACCCTTGTAAGCCAGATGCACAGGCGTCTAGAGTTCGTTTGTAGTGGCTGAAAGCCCTGGTACATCCATTCTCTCACTTTCTGTTTCCCTTTCTGTCTCTATCTCTCTCTCTCTTAAATAAATAAGAGAGTTTAAAAAAAATAGCAAGCAAGCAAAAAGGGTAGGTTGTGACTATCGTTCAGTGATCGCCAGCATGCCTAGGGCCCCAGGTCCATTCCCAGCACCGTACACACACGCACACACGCACAGAGTTCTCGGGCTTCTAGCAATGGTGATTCCAGGGCCAAGGCTGTCCTCCTGCTGAGCTGAACGCTGCCTGATGTCCAGCCTTGGCATCCCTTACTCTCCAGGGGCACCCGGCCCCCATAGCCAGACCCATGCAGGCATAGTCTGGGGAAGACAATGTCATGGGGTCCAGGGTGAGGACCTCGGGACAGAGGCCAACTCTGAACTCTTGGGGGCTGGAATATGGTTCTGTCTCTGCTCTGAACTCGTTTCTATCCCTAACAGCAACTCCTTTCAGAAGCTGAGTTTTCCTCAAAAAATCAGGAACTCAAACTCCAATTTGTTCCCCACAGGTAATGAATTTTGGTTTGGGATGCTTGGGGAAAATATGGCAACAGCTGGGCGTGGTGGCGCACGCCTTTAATCCCAGCACTTGGGAGGCAGAGGTAGGAGGATTGCCGTGAGTTCGAGGCCACCCTGAGACTCCATAGTGAGTTCCTGGTCAGCCTGGGCTAGAGTGAGACCCTACCTCAAAAATAAAATAAAATACGGCAACTGAGAGTGGGTGGTGAAAAGAAAGGGTATGGTTAGAAGTGGCGGTCCCCTGTCCGTGATAGAGGGAGGTGGATGCTGTGACCTTCACCTCTTTGAGCGCTACTTCCCCAAACTACTGCTGTGACCTTGAGTTATCTCTTCCCTCCGGTAGTGCTGTGGTCATCCTGGGCTCCTACCCTGACAGCTTCAAGAAACAGGTGAGTGAGCGCTTTCCCTTAGCCTTGGCCTTGTACCCTGAAGGACCCACAAGCGTGCAGAATAGGAGGTCCCAAGCCCCTGACACAAGGTTGAAATTCTTGCTCTATCCCTCACCCCGTAGCACCCTGGATCCTCTCCGGAGTGCTGGGTTTGGTGGGGTTCAGACTCGTCCATTTCTTTATCAAATACTAACTAAGCCCCTAATGTGTGCCTAGCCTTGCCTTAGGCACCTGGCTGCATCAGGGCGCACACAAAGGTCCCCACGCTTGTGGGGCTCATGCTGGCAGGGTGAGGTCAGACATATAAACCGTGTGGAACCCACAGCAACGCAGACTGTACAGCATGAAAGCCAGCCGATAACTCCCCAGAGAACAGGAGCAGCGTCGGGGGAGGGGACAGGGTAACGCTAGAAAGGAATGAGGGAGGGCCACGTGGAGCTGAGCTTTTAACCCAAAGACCCAAAGGGGAAGTGTGGAGACTGGAGCCTTTGGGAAAGAAGTGAGCCAAAGGCCCAAAGCACATGGGCGTGGTGGCGCATGCCTTTAATGCCTTTAATCCCAGCACGCGGAAGGCAGAGGTAGGAGGATCACAGTGAGTGCAAGGCCACCCTGAGACTACAGAGTGAATTCCAGGTCAGCCTGGGCTAGAGTGAGACCCCCACCTCGAAAAACCAAAACAAAACAATACAAAAAGAAGAATAGCTCCCCAAGAATGGAGTCAGGGTTCCTGGATACAGGTTCCTTCACACAGGCAAGATGGAAGATGTGGAGGAGCCATTTAGAGCCTGGCTTGCCCCTGGGGCTGTTTGCCAGTCAGAGTTGCCTGATGGGGGATGATGGGAGAGGTCCTTTGGCAAAGGGCAGGGAGGGGCAATGCACCCAGATTCCTGACCCTACACTCACACAGACAGCCCAACCCATCAGACACTGAGCTCCCTGCACCCCTTCTTACAGAATGGCTCAGAGAACATGGCCTCCCGCTGCCCAATATCAAGGGCATCTCCTTCAGCCAGGCCCACATGGACTTCTCCAAGGTAGGTATCAGGTGGGAGCTGCCGGGGGAGGAGGGGAGACAGAGGACTTCCTGTGATGCTCAGAAAATGGAGTCCAAAACACCTGCTGATCCTGTTGAGGCCTGGCTTGCACAGGAATTTCCATACCCACAGGTACCCTCTACCTCCCCTGTCTTACCTCCTCCTCACAGCCATGCCAGATGTGACACCCCACAAATAGATGAGGAGTCTGCTTTCCTGTAGGGGGGGCTGACATGACACTGGATGAGACAGGGCTCATCAAGAGCCCCACCTTATACAGATAATGTCAATGCTCATATTACCCCCATTTTACCATGGATTAGTCAACTTTCTGTTGCTCAGACAAAATACCTAGAAAAAAAAATCTGGGCTGGAGAGATGGCTTAGCGGTTAAGCACTTGCCTGTGAAGCCTAAGGACCCCGGTTCGAGGCTCGGTTCCCCAGGTCCCACGTTAAAACGCCAGATGCACAAGGGTGCTCATGCGTCTGGAGTTCGTTTGCAGAGGCTGGAAGCCCTGGCGCGCCCATTCTCTCTCTCTCCCTCTATGTGTCTTTCTCTCTGTGTCTGTAGCTCTCAAACAAATAAAAAATTTAAAAAAAAAATCTGTTTAAGGGGTTAGAGAGATGGCTTGGCGGTTAAGGCATTTGCCTGTGAAGCTTAAGGACCCATGTTCGACTCTCCAGATCTCACGTTAGCCAGACGCACAAAGGTGAGGCAAGCACAAGGTCGCGCATGACCATTAGGTAGCACATCTGGAGTTCAGTTGCAGTAGCTGAGGCCCTGGTGTGCCAATTCTCTATCTCTCCCCTCTCTCTCTGTCTCTCTCTAAAATAGATAAATAAATCAATCTGCCGGGCATGGTGGCGCACGCCTTTAATCCTAGCACTGGGGAGGCAGAAGTAGGAGGATCGCTGTGAGTTCAAGGCCATCCTGAGACTACAAAGTGAATTCCAGGTCAGCCTAGACTAGGGTGAGACCCTACCTCGAAAAGTAAAAATAAATAAATAAATAAAATAAAAATAAATCAATCTGTTTAAGGTAAGAAGGGTTTGTTTTATAATCCACGGTGGTGGTTTCAGAAGGCATGGCAGCAGGAGCAGGAAGCAGCTGGTCACATTGTGCCCACAGTCAGGAAGCAGAGTGATGAACACTTGTGCCCAGCCAGCTCTCTCTTTTTATTTTTAAATTTTTTTTGGTTTACTTTTATTTATTTATTTGAGAGTGACAAACAGAGAAAGAGGCAGAGAGAGAGAGGGAATGAGCACGCCAGGGCTTCCAGCCACTGCAGACGATTTCCAGATGTGTGCGCCCCCTTGTGCATCTGGCTAACGTGGGTCCTGGGGAATCGAGCCTCGAACCAGGGTCCTTAGGCTTCACAGGCAAGCACTTAACCGCTAAGCCATCTCTCCAGCCCCCAGCTCTCTTTTTTGTCTCTTTTTATGAGATAGAGAGAGCAAGAGAAAGAGAGAGAGAGAGAATTGGTATGCCAGCGCCTTAGCCACTGCGAATGAACTCCAGATGCCCGCGGCACCTGTGCTTAAGCACCGTCTGTGGGCATGTGTCGCCTTGTGCGTCTGGCTTATGTAGGTTCTGGGGAGTCAAATCTGGGTCCTTAACTACTAAGTCATCTCTCAAGACCCAGCAATCTTTTTAACATGGTTCAGGGCCCCGCCCTAAGGGATAGTGTCACCCATTTGCTGGCTGGGAATCCCCTCCTAGGGCCAACCTGCCCCCTATTCTCTCTTCCTTTCCCACCAGGTGGTATCACCAGGTGAGGATTGGTAGAACAGGATAAGGCTTAGACATGTCCTTCATATCTCACCCTCAAAAATTTCCATGATAGCCGGGTATGGTGGCTCATGCCTTTAATCCCAGTACTCAGGAGGCAGAGGTAGGAGGATCACCGTGAGTTCAAGGCCACCGTGAGACTACATAATGAATTCCAGGTCAGCCTAGGCTAGAGTGAGACCCTACCTTGAAAAAAAAAAAAAAAATCCATGATGGTTGTACACACCCCAGAAGGCTGAAAAGATCATGAAGCTGGGCGTGGTGGCGCACGTCTTTAATCACAGCACTCGGGAGGCAGAGGTAGAAGGATCACCATGAGTTCGAGGCCACCCTGAGACTATGTAGTTAATTAATTCCAGATGAGCCTGAACCAGAGTGAGACCCTACCTCAAAAAATAAAAAAAAAAAAAAAGAGCCAGGCATGGTGGTGCATGCCTTTCATCCCAGCACTCGGGAGGCAGAGGTAGGAGGATCGCTGTGATTTCAAGGCCATCCTGAGAGTACATAGTGAATTCCAGGTCAGCCTGGGCTAGAGTGAGACCCTATCTCAAAAAATAAAAAAAGAAAAAAAAAAAGATCATGAGTTCCGAGGCCAGCCTAGGCTAACAGTGGGACACTATCTCAAAACACATAAATAAGTTTGAACATCAGAACCCCAAGTTTAGATCCCTGGCCTCCCTAAACCTAGTTCTGACATTCAGAAAACATAGAAACCTGCTTTCCCGGGCTGGGGAGACAGCGCAAAGAGTAAAGCACTTGCCCACACAAAAACGGGAACCTGAGTTCAGAGCCCCGGCACCTATGTAAAAAGCGGGTTGTGATGGCATGAGT
Source organism: Jaculus jaculus (assembly GCF_020740685.1). Classification (NCBI taxonomy): domain Eukaryota; kingdom Metazoa; phylum Chordata; class Mammalia; order Rodentia; family Dipodidae; genus Jaculus; species Jaculus jaculus. The sequence goes on from NC_059109.1 coordinate 112,236,852, forward strand.
CTGTGACCTCAGTCCTATAGAGGCAAAGACAGAAGGTTCCCTGGGCTTGCTGGTCAACTACTCAGTGAGTGGCCCTGTCTCAAACTATGAAGCAGAGAGCAATTGAGGAAGATACCCAACATTGATTTCTAGCCTGTTCGTGCACACATGTACACCCACATACGCAAACATGCATGCACACATGTGCACGTGTACAAGAAAGGGAACCTGGAGTCACTGTGCAGGAGTAGCAGTGAGTCATGGGCAGGCGGCAAGCGCCGCGTCATGGAACCCCCTCTTGGCACGCACTACTCCCTCGTTGCCACCCGGCTCCTCCTCTAGGTTCCGCCCAGGAGACACCTGGGTGGCTCTGAAGGAGCCCCACAGGTCATACAGGTGCTGAAGCTGCTCTAGAAATGACGCCTTGAGTCTTGGAGCCATCAGGTTCCAAGATGCTGCCCAGGGTGGGCAGAGGCCCCTGATCGCTCTGAATGACCAAAAGGCGCAGAGCCGGGCCATAAGCAGCTCCTTCAAGCCACCGTGTCTCATAACCAACCTGTCAGGGGCAAGGCTGGCTTGCTGACTCTTCTGGGATGCCCCACGCTGTTGGGAGGTGACAGAACTCCAGGGTTACTGCCGGGGCTGTGGCTTACGGGAGCGACACGGCAGGAAGCTGGGCAGGGCACAAGCTACATGTCCCTACCTGGCTGCCCTGCCGCTCATTCAGTGCATTCACATCACTCATTCACTCGGCCAGGGTCTCTCAGGAGAAGCTCAGGAGGCCAGTGTGGACCCGTCCGCACAAACACTCCGCAGATGCCCCCTCCCTCTGGGCTCTCTCTCCTTGTCCATCTCCTTCTTAGGGTACCCTTGGGACACAGGGCTGGGCCCACTCTAGAGTATCAGGAGCAGCCTGGGGAGAGCGGGTGCACGGAAAGTGAGGCTGGATGGGGAGCCTGTCTCTGTTCTGTTCACAGGATTACATCCTGCTGACCATCCCGGAGTAGCTGGTTGTGGGAAGGCCAGTTCCTGCCCTCAGATGCGCGTGCTCAGGATCCAGAGCTCAAGAGGCACCCCCGAAACAGTCCCCCTGGAGCCCTCAGCTGCAATAAACATGTTCTCTGCTGAGGAGTCTGGTTCTGAGTTGCTGCATTTTCTGCGTGCTGGGAGGGGATCTTGAGATGTTTAAATGAAGGCTTCCCACCTAGGTCGGTCCCTGAAGAAAGTGAGATTCCAAAGAAAATGCAGGAAAGGCTGGGCATGGTGGTCTCTGCCTATCATCTCAGCACTCAGGAGGTTGAGATAGGAGGATTGCCATGAGTTTGAGACCAGCCCGGGTTACAGAGTGAGAATGCGCCATCAACCAAAAAAAAAAAAAAGGGGGGGGGAATTAGGGCCAGATGTGGTGGCTCACGCCTTTAATCCCAGTACTCAGGAGGCAGAAGTAGGAGGATAGCCATGAGTTCAAGGGCACCCTGAGACTACATAGTGAATTCCAGGTCAGCCTGGGCTAGAGTGAGACCCTACCTGGGTTGGGGGAGAGGGAAATTGGAGAGATGGCTCAGCAGTTAAAGGCAACTTGTTTGCAAATCCAGCTGGTCGGGGTTCAATTCCCCAATACCCACATAAAGCCAGGTGCACAAAGTGGCACATACATCTAAAAGTTTGTTTGCAGCTGCAAGAGGCCCTGGCACACCCATTCTCTCCCCCTCCCCTTGCAAATAAATTAAAATACTTTATTTAAAGAAGCTTCCGGGCATGGTGACGCACGCCTTTAATCCCAGCACTCAGGAGGCAGAGGTAGGAGGATTGCCATGAGTTTGAGGCCACCCTGAGACTCCATAGTGAATTCCAGGTCAGCCTGGGCTAGAGTGAGACCCTACCTCGAAAAAACCAAAAATAATAAAAATAATAAAGAAGAAGAAATATAGGGGCGGAAAAGATGGCTCAGCCGTTAAGCGTGCTTGCCTGCAGAGTTTAACAACCAGAGTTTGATTCAGTACCCACATAAAGCCAGATGCACAGAAGGCACATGCATCTGGAGTCTGTTTGCAATGTCTGGAGGTCCTGGCACACCCATTCTTTCTGTCTCTTTTCTCTCCCCCCCCCCCCCCCGCCCTTTCTCGCTCCTTGCAAACAAAATTTTTGTTGTTATTGTTGTTGTTTTGAGGTAGGGTCTCACTCTAGCCCAGGCTAACGTAGGATTCACTATGTATTCTCAGAGTGGCCTTGAATTCATGGCAATCCACCTACCTCTGCCTCCTGAGTGCTGGGATTAAAGGTGCGCCACCACGTCTGGCTAAAAAAAAATGTTTTTTAAAGAAGAAGAAATATAGGAAAGCTCTTTGACTCTCAAAAGTCCAGGCCCTGCAAGGTGTCTGCACTTCCAGAAACTTTTCCTAGGAAAAAAAAAAAAAAAAAGCCAGGCATGATAGCTCACGCCTTTAATACCAGTACTAGGGAGGCTGAGGTAGGAGGATCACTCTGCATTCTAGGACTACAGAGTGAGTTCCAGGTCAGCCAAAGCTAGAGTGAGACCCTATCTCAAAAGAAAAGGGGTGGGGAGAGTTTCTCTGGCCAAGAGAAAGGAAACAGGAAAGAAGAGAAGTTTTAGGGTTCCTAAGAAACAGGAACTTCAGGAGCCTAGAGATGTTTGGGAGACCCTAGATAAGGAGGAAAGGGGCTGAGCGGGGACAGGACCCCCCCAAGCTAAGCACTGGGCCCAGATGGATACCTAAAAATAGCACCCCTGAGAACTCCTGACCTTGAAGTGTGGTGGGCAACAGAGTGATCAGCATGTGTCTAAGAACAAGGGCATCATGGGAGGAGGTCCCTGAAACACCCTCACCCCCACCCGCTTCCCGAGCCCCCATGCTGGGCAGGACAGTGAGCAGCAGAAGGGCCTGCAGTCAGAACCGTCTGCATGGCATGGTTGTCAGAGGCAAGAGGACAAGCCCAGAGGTCCCTCAATCCTGGCACCTGGCACAACCCACAGTAGGTAGGCCAGGGCCCAGGAGAAACTTTGGGATGAAATCTCCACCCCTCAGGACACTCCCTTTCTGAGGAATGAGTAACTGCTGAGTTCCCCCAGGAGCCAAGCTGGCCTCGGACAACAGGAGGACGTGGAGATGGGGAATCCTCCACCGTCACACGTATATTGACGAGGCTACAAAGCTGCCCAGCTGATTCAAACTTGGTGATTTCGGAAAGGTAGAATGTTGTAGCTCCAGAGCCAAAATAAATTTTTTTTTTAATTTTTAAAAAGCCAAAATGGGCTTGGGCTATTTTTAGCCCCCTTATTTATTATTCCTTGTCTACCTCAGTGTTCAACCTAACATCCTTTCTTTTTAAATTTTTTTTTTATTTTTATTTATTTGGGGGAGGCAGATAGAGAGAGAGGATGGTTGTACCAGAGCCTCCAGTCACTGCAAATAAATTCCAGATGCACGAGCCACCTTGTGCATCCTGCTTATGTGGGTCCTGGGACTGAACCTGGGTCCTTTGGCTTTGCAGGCAAGCGCCTTAACCCCTAAGTCATCTCTCTAGCCCCTGAACATCCTTTCAAACCATCAGGTAAAACTTTTGGAATATAGAAGCTTGACAGACCACGAGCTTCCACCATTCCAAAAGCTAAGAATGTCATCAAACAGTATCTGAAACCTAAAACAGATTTCCCTGCCTGGCTGTAACTCACCTCCTGGCTATTCTCATCCACCTACATGGAAAGTGACTGGATTCATGGCTGTCTTTTGTTCTAACTGTAGAACTTCTATATCAGAGTATGTTAACCCAGTGCAGCCTGAATCCACGTTCCTGGGCTAGGCTCATTCACACTGACTCAGAATAAAATCTCTCAGGCTGGAGAGATGGCTTAGCAGTTAAGCACTTGCCTGTGAAGCCTAAGGACCCTGGTTCCAGGCTCGATTCCCCAGGACCCACGTTAGCCAGATACACAAGGGAGCACACGCGTCTGGAGTTCCTTTGCAGTGGCTGGAAGCCCTGGCACGCCCATTCTCTCTTCTCTCTCTGCCTCCTTCTCTCTGTCTGTCACTCTCAAGTAAATTAAAAAAAAAAAAAATCTCTCATTTCCCTTTGTAGTGAGACCTGGATTTTTACCTATCTATTTACGTATTTGCAAGCAAAGAGAGAAAGAGAGAATAGGCATGCCAGGGCCTCTAGCCTCTGCAAACAAACTTCAGATGCATGCTCCATTTTGCACATGTGGCTTTACGTGGGTACTGGAAAGTTGATCTCAGGTTGTTAGGCTTTGCAGGTAAGTGCCTTAACCACCAAGCCATCTCCCTAGCCAGAGATCAGGATTTTTACAGATGCAGCCAAAATCACAGAAAGATCCTCAAAGATTCCCTGGTTTTGGTACAGGGTCCTCATCCTGGTCTAGGAGGGTGGGGCCCAGGCCAAAGTAATGTGGGCTCTTGGATCCCTGACCTGCTCACAAATGCCAACCACAAGTCCAACCCTGAGAGCGAGAGAAAAGAAAATGACATCAGCCCCCAGCCTCAAGGAGCTCTTGGAGTGGATAGTGCTCTTTGATGTGTGCACAAGTCACTTCTACAGGAGCTCGGAGGTTCTTGCAAGCCAACTCCTTCTCCCCAGACCCGTCCTCCTGCTTCAAGCGTTCACAGTAATTGGAGCTGCCTCAGGTGGTCCCCAAAGCCGGCTTGGTGTGCTCCTGAGCCAGGCTTGTGTGCCTCTAAACTCAAACTCCATGCGCTCAGAAAAATGGCCCCCAAGCTTTCACTGGAAGCCCAAAAGAGAGTTAAGGGGGACCCGCTCCTGTGCCTTTCCCACGGGAGCCCTGTCTTCCCTCCCCATGACTTAAACAGGTGCATCTCCCCACAGTGAGCAGACAGCCACATTTGTCATCCTGTTAGGCTGTTGGGTGACACTGGTGTTCTACACAGGCACTGTATTGACCACTTTTCTCACTGTGGTGACAAAATAAATACCTGACAAAAGCAACTTAAGGAAGGAGAGGTTTGCTTTGGCTTAGAGTTTGAGGCTACGGTCCATCGTGGCAGCTGTAAATGATGCCAACATAGAAATGATGTTGTTGCATATAAATATTTCAGGCAAGTGCCTTGACCGCTAAGCCATCTCTCCAGCCCCCTCTGCCTTATATTCATAAATCAGATATATCTCCTCAACATTCTCAGTAATATTTAGAAAGCAGTCAGACATGGTGGCGGTGGCGCACGCCTTTCATCCCAGCACTCAGAAGGCAGAGGTAGGAGGTCACTGTGAGTTCGAGGCCACTCTGAGACTACATAGTGAATTCCAGGTCAGCCTGGACTAGAACAAGACACTACCTCGAAAAAAAGAAATAAAAAGAAAAATTTAGAAAGCTAAGCCGGGCGTGGTGGCGCACACGCCTTTAATCCCAGCACTCGGGAGGCAGAGGTAGGAGGATCGCCGTGAGTTTGAGGCCACTCTGAGACTACATAGTGAATTCCAGGTCAGCCTGAGCCAGAGTGAGACCCTGCCTCGAAAAACCAAAAAAAAAAAAGAAAGAAAGCATGCAAAACCTGTCTCTATACCTAGGACCAATCTCCCAAATTCCATACCTTATCTTCTAAACCCACACTGTAAACTTGCCTAATGCAGAGCTATTTAAAAATTACTTAAGGGAGCCGGGCATGGTGGTGCACACCTTTAATCCCAGCACTCGGGAGGCAGAGGTAGGCGGATTGCTGTGAGTTCGAGGCCACCCTGAGACTCTATAGTGAATTCCAGGTCAGCCTGGGCTAGAGTGAAACCCTACCTCGGAAAAAAAAAAAAAAAATTACTTAAGGGACTGGAGAGATGGCTGAGCAATTAAAAATGCTTACTTGCAAACCAGGATAGCCCAGGTTCAATTCCCCAGCACCCACATAAAAACTAGATACAAAGTGGCCCATGCATCTGTGATCCCAAAGTGTCTACAACAATAGAAGGTGGAGCCCGGAGGATCTGAGACATGTGGGCCAGCTAGTCTGATGTGACTTTGCAGTCTGGCAGGTTTTTACAGCAAGAGACCCTGTGTCAAAGAAGATGGGGCACAGACACCTTGAAGCTGTCCTCTGACGTTCACGTGTATGCCACAGCATTCATGCCCCTCCACACAAGAAAAAGAAAGAAAGAGGGAGAGAGAGAGAGAGAGAGAGAGAGAGAGAGAGAGAGAGGAAGGAAGGGAGGGAGGGAGGGAAGAAGGAAGGGAGGAAGGAAGGGAGGAATAAAGAGAGGAAGGAAGTAGGGAGGGAATATTTTTAAGTTGTGCATATAAAGTACCCTTGGAAATGAAATTCACAGCACTAACTCAACAAAAGGATTTTTGCCATATGTCATTTAGAGGTATTTTCAAATATACTTAAAATAATTATTTTTTAATTTTTTTTGAGGTGGGGGTCTCACTCTAGCCCAAGCTGACCTGGAACTCACTCTGTTTGGAAGAGAAGGAACAAGAAGAGGAGGAGAGAAAATGGAAAGGCAGGGCTGGAGAGATGGCTTAGTAGTGGTTAAGGCATTTGCATGCAAAGCCTAAGGACCCAGGTTCTATACCCAGTTCCCAAGTAGAACCAGATGCACAAGGTGGTGCAGGCATCTGGAGTTCATTTGCAGTGGCTAGAGGCCCTGGCACACCCATTCTCTATCTGCTTCTTTCTCTCTCTCTCCCTCTCTGAAAGAAAGAAAGAAAGAAAGAAAGAAAGAAAGAAAGAAAGAAAGAAAGAAAGAAAGAAAGAAAGAAAGAAGGAAGGAAGGAAGGAAGGAAGGAAGGAAGGAAGGAAGGAAGGAAAAAATGGAAAGGTAGCAGAAGGGTAGGCTCTCAGAGAGAGAGAAAAAAAAATCACTATATACTAACCCTATAGTTGCAGTGTAGGAGGTGTTTTAAAGATGCTCACACAGATATAAGCACACACACTTAAAAAAAAAAAGGCTTTAAATTAAGCAGCCTAGTAATATTGACTCAACACTGTTTTAGGACTCATCTTGGTGGCTTCAGCGAGAGTCAACATTAAGGAAGTGTTTTGGGTCAGTAAAGTATAATACAGAATGGGATTTCTTTCCAGAATGTTACCAGTGGGTCAGATACTCCCTTGCATGTAGCTCAGAAGGCTGCAACGCCACAGCAGCGTGGGACAGCTGAGTGCGCAGGGCAGCCACACCCTCATGATCTGCCTCCTGGATAAATAAGCTTCTCACTTAAGAAGGGAGTATGGGGCTGGAGAGATGGCTTAGCAGTTAAGTGCTTGCCTGTGAAGCCTAAGGACCCCAGTTCGAGGCTCAGTTCCCCAGGTCCCACGTTAGCCAGATGCACAAGGGGGCGCACTCATCTGGAGTTTGTTTGCAGAGGCTGGAAGCCCTGGCACGCCCGTTCTCTCTCTCTCCCTCTATCTGTCTTTCTCTCTGTGTCTGTCGCTGTCAAATAAATTAAAAAAAAAAAAAAAGAAAGAAAAAGAAGGGAGTATGTTCTGGTGTGTCCCTAGGAGACCGCTGACCATGGCAGACTCAGATAGCTCTGACACCCCCATTAAGACCCTGGTCAGTGGAGTCCATCAGAGCGGGCTGGAGGGAGTTTTTGTGTCTTCTCTTCATAGTTCAGGAACCCTCATGTACACGAGTCTCTAACAGGACTGTTGCAGCCATCAGATTTTCAGTCTCCATCAAACCAGCCATGACAGCCACAGACTAGTGATTAGCACACAATATGACAACCGCTACTGGAGTTATCAGAGCACAAGCCTGGGCCCTGGCAGCCACGAGGGGCAAGGTCAAACGACAGGAGAATGAGGCCCCTGTGCACCAATGGCAAATGTTAGATGGAAACTAAGGCCAGAGTCACCGGGAGCAAAGATTTGCACCAAGATAGCTTAAGCAAGAAACATATCCACACTGGGCATGGTGGCGCACGCCTTTAATCCCAGCACTCAGGAGGCACAGGTAGAAGGATTGCTGTGAGTTCAAGACCAGCCCGATACCACATAGTGAATTCCAGGTCAGTCTGAGCTAGAGAGAGAGAGACCCTACCTCAACCCTCGCCCCCAAAAGGAAAAAAAAAATGTATCCACTCTACATAACAGAAGAGGGGCCAAGACACCAAGGCAAGTGTCAGCCTTTTCTTGCAGGGTTGAGTGAAGTGAGTTAGGACAATCTCAACAACCTGGTCTGGGGGCCAGCGTAGTAAAATGAGCACGCTGAAGAGCTCTTATGATGGAATCATGAACTTCTGCTGCTCCCTCAGACATACGGACATTTTACCTGTTTGAAGAGGAGCTTGAGGTCACCCGAAGGCTCAAGGGTATATTGTGTGTGATCAGCTGGTGAGCTGAAATCTTGATCCATTGGAAAAAAACGTGGTGGGGAGGTTAGAGTTGAAAGAGATGTATCCAAGATAGGAATCCTAGAAGTTTAGCTGCAATGGGACTAACTTGAAAGAATAACTGGGAAGGGTCCCTTCCAGGGTGGTTGAAGAAGGGGTTGTGTTTGTCCTGGTTGATGGTCAAGGAGGACCCAATTCCAGGCTAAATTTTAAAATCTAGGGCAGAGTGTAGAAAGACTGCTCAGAATGCTCCCCATGCAGGCTCCCAGCAAGCTGTAAAGAGGGTAGCTTCCCAAACAAGGGCCCCTGTAGGGACTCTGGGGTGAAAGAGAAAAAGCCCGTGGTTCATTAGCTCACAAGAGCTTAAGTACAATGGCACCATGGGAGTGACCCAAAGGCAAGGACTAGGGCCAGCCTTGCTGAAGCTTGACGGATAGCTGGGTGAGGTGGTGGTTTAAAGTAGCATGGGCCTTTTCTATTTTTCCCAAAGATTTGGGGTGATAAGTGGGGTGGAACTTAAAGGTCATACCCATAGCTTGTGAGACATGTTATTTTGGAGACAAAGGCTGGACCATTGTCACCTTGGAAAGAAGTAGGGATTATCTCTTGTAAAAGCACCTGGGTAATTTCTGGTTTCTTCCGTTTTCATTGGGAAGGTTTTGCCCCAGCCTGAAAAGGTGTCGATAAGAGTGAACAAATATTTCTATATATTTTTTGTACCTGGGTATATGTGTGCAATCCATTTGCCAGGCTTGTCCAAGTAGTGTCCCCTCATCTAATAAGTGGGCAAGGAAGGTAGTCTGAGTTGACAGTCCTTCAGGCAGAGCAGTTTGTAGTGAAGATTTGCAATTTAACTGCAGATTCAGGTGATGGGATGGGGAGTGGAGGGCTTTTGTAGAGGTTTGTACCTCCTGCAGAGAATCATGTAGCCTGGTGAGATTTTCCTTTCGGGTTTTGTTTGGGGGGGAAGGGAAGGTGCACGCGCACTTGTGCATTTTGGTTTTTTTTGTTTTGTTTTGTTTTTTGTGTTTTTTCAAGGTAGGGTTTCACTCTAGGCCAAACTGATCTGAAATTCACCATGTATCTCAGGGTGGCCTTGAACTCAGGGGATCCTCCTACCTCTGCCTCCCAAGTGCTGGGACTAAAGGTGTGCGCCACCATGCCCAGCTGTTGTTTGTTGTTGTTATTGTTTTTGTTTTTGTGGGTTTTTTTTTTTTTTTTGAAGTAGGGTCTCACCCCAGCCCAGGCTGTCCTGGGATTCATTATGTAGTCTCAGGGTGGCCTTGAACTCACAGTGCTCCTCTTACCTCTGCCTCCTGAGTGCTGGGATTAAAGGCATGCGTCACCACCACGCCTGGCTCTGTTTTTTATAAACATTTTTATTTATTTATTTATTTATTTGCAAGGAGAAAAGGGGACAGTATGTGTGCTCCAGAGCCTCTCACCACTGCAAATGAACTCCAGATGACTGTCAAACTTTGCGCAACTGGCTTTATGTGGGTCCTGGGGAATTGAACCCTGGGCCATCAGACTTTGCAAACAACATCTTTAACAACTGAGCCATCTCTCCAGCCCACTTTGCCTTTCTTGATAAGCAGGAAGGATAATCTTCCCTGAAAGGAAAACCTCAGCCGGGCGTGGTGACGCACGCCTTTAATCCCAGCACTCGGGAGGCAGAGGTAGAAGGATCGCCGTGAGTTCGAGACCACTCTAAGACTCCATAGTGAATTCCAGGTCAAACTGGGCTAGAGTGAGACCCTACCTCGAAAAACCAAAAAAAAAAAAAAAAAAAAAAAAAGGAAAACCTCTTTATTAGCCCCTTCCCCTATGAGGTCCCTCTGTTCTTTGTGGCTAGACTCCAGGGTAATCCAGGGAATAGCCAGGGCCTCAGTGGCTGGGGAGGTAAAAGGTCACATTATCTGTATCCTTATCCACGCTGTTCTTTTTTAAATGCAAGAGAGAGAGAGAGAGAGAAGTGGCATGCCAGGTCCTCCAGCCACTGCAGTCTAACTCCAGATGCGTGAGCCGCCATGGGCAGCCCCTTGCCACTTGTGTCACTTTGTGTGTCTGGCTTACACGGGCCCTGGGGAGTCGAACATGGGTCCTTAGGCTTTGTAGGCAAGCGTCTTAACTGCTAAGTTATCTCTCCAACCCTATCTACCCTATTCTTTTCCAGTGTTCCTAAGGCTCTAGTTTTCTGGTGGCCTTTGCAGTAGATAACTACAACCTGGGTCAGAAGTAGAGCAGTGTCTATTAAATGTATAATGAGGTCTGGAGAGATGGCTTAGCAGTTAAGCACTTGCCTGTGAAGCCTTAGGACCCCGGTTCGAGGCTCGGTTCCCCAGGTCCCACGTTAGCCAGATGCACAAGGGGGCGCACGCGTCTGGAATTCGTCTGCAGTGGCTGGAGGCCCTGGCGCGCCCATTCTCTCTCTCTGCCTCTTTCTCTGTCTGTCACTCTCAAATAAGTAAATAAAAATAAACCAAAAAAATTTTTTTAATTAAAATAAAAATAAATGTATGATGAAAGACACATGTTTGGGCCTGAGAGATGGCTCAGCAGTTAAGGCACTTGCCAGCAAAGCCTAATGACCTGGGTTTGATTCACCAGTACCCATGTAAGCCAGACACACAAAGAAGCACATACATCTGGAGTTCATTTGCAGTATCTAGAGGCTCTGGAGCCCCCATACTACTATCTATCCATCTATCATCTCTCTCTCTCTCTCTCTCTGCTTGCAAATAAATAAATACACTTTTTTAAAAGACAAGGAGCAGATGGCTTCACTGGTAAGTTCTCTTGTTTTCTTAATTTTTTTCCGAGGTTATACCTTTTATTCCCTCTCCCTTGTTTCCATTTCCCTGGGGCGCTCCTCTGTGGGGTTATGGGATTCACTACAGGTTCACAGAGGCCTCAGTCCACCCACGTTTAATGTGTGAGCCCTCTTGACTTCCAAATTGCTGCATGTCAGTGCAGGATGCAAAAGGCATTATGTGAAGTCAGCACAGATGTTACGTCTGTCACTGCTTTCCAGGATAAGAGCTCTGATGAGCGCTGGTAAGGGTAAGTTCTACCTTTTGGACAAATGTGTCCAGGGGCAAGGGGGAGCTCTTTATTGGTTGTTTTTGGGTATCCTCTTTTTTTTTTATTACATTTAAACAATCTAAATGATACTATTACTGTTGCTATCTATGAACTAAGTGTCTTCCAGATTTGGAAGTGGGACGTATGTTAAATATGTGTGACCTGCCAAGTATATTCTAACACCTTTGGACACAGCTGTGTCATGGGTCCTATTGTGCAGAAAAGGGGCTGTGGGATTTATGGTGTCTGCGTCGTGGATAGATATGTTTGCATTTCCTGATGAGAAGGTCTGGTACTGGGTGAAGCAAGAGCTAGAAAGATACTGGTACCTTAGCGAGGGTTTATAATATAATCCCAGATTTGAGCACTGGATTAGGAGAGTGAGGAGATTGTGTAGAGGCTTGCATATGTAAATTTAGTTGTGTATATGTAAATTTAGTTGTGAACACAAGTTATCAGAATTGGGACGTAAGTCTTTTCCCTGGCACCATGAGCCAGGGCTCTCTATGTGACCAGAAAGTAAGAAATGGGTGAAAGAAAATAGAATTGTTTAAGACTAGTCTTGGGGCTGGAGAGATGGCTTAGTGGTTAAGGAACTTGCCTGAGAAGCCTAAGGACCCAGGTTCCACTCTCCAGATCTCACGTAGCCAGATGCACAAAGGTGAGGCGAGCGCAAAGTCACATGTGCCCACTAAGTGACACAAATGTCTGGAGTTCTGTTGCAATGGCTGAGGCTCTGGCATGCCAATTCTCTCTCTTTCTCAAATAAAAAAAGACTTGTCTTAGCCGGGCATGGTGGCACACGCCTTTAATCCCAGCACTCAGGAGGCAGAACTAGGAGGATCACCATGAGTTTGAGGTCACCCTGAGACTACATAGTGAATTCCAGGTCAGCCTGAGCTACAGTGAGACCCTACCTCGAAAAACAAAACAAACAAACAAACAAACAAAAAGACTTGTCTTGAGGGCTGGAGAGATGGCTTAGCAGTTAAGGTGCTTGCTGCAAATCCAAAGGACCCTGGTTCGATTCCCCAGTACCCATGAAGGCCAGATGCACAAGGTAGTATATGTGTCTGGAGTTTGTCTGCAATGGCTATAGGCCCTGGAGTGCCCATTCTCTCTCTATCACTCTCTTTCTCTCTCTCTCAAATTAATAAAAATAATTTTTTTAAAAAAAGACTAGCCTTGCTGGGCGTGGTGGTGCACGCCTTTAATCCCAGGACTCAGGAGACAGAGGTAGGAAGATCACTGTGAGTTCAAGGCCACCCTGAAACTACATAGTGAATTTCAGGTCAGCCTGGGCTAGAGTGAAACCCTACCTCAAAAAAATTAATTAATTAACTAAAAGACTAGCCTTGAGGAAAACAAAGTTTTCTTTTTCTTTTTTTTTAAATTTTTTTGTTTTATGTTTATTAATTTATTTGAAAGTGACAGACAGAGAAAGAGGCAGAGAGTGAGAGAGAGAGAGAATGGGCACACCAGGGCCTCCAGCCACTGCAAACAAACTCCAGATGCATGCGCCCCCTTGTGCATCTGGCTAACGTGGGTCTTGGGGAATCGAGCCTCGAACCAGAGTCCTTAGGCTTCACAGGCAAGTGCTTAACCACTAAGCCATCTCTCCAGCCCTCTTTTTCTTTCTTTTTTAATTTTTATAATTTATTTTAATTATAGACAAATCTCATGCATATAAAATGTGTTTTGATCACATTCGCCCCCCATTATTTTCTCTTGTCTGCTTCCCACAGAACCATTTCTTCTTCCCAACTTGTCCCTCTTCTGCCTTGATATCTTTCCGGGGAACTTACTGATTTTAATCGGGATTGCTTGCATGAAAAGGCATGGGGATTATTTACTGCAGCATAGGCGACTTGCCAGTGGGTTTACAATGCCTCCTCCCACAACAACCAAGGCTGCCAGTAACTGCCTCATGCCCTCCTCAGTCATCCGTGACAGAATGTTCAAGGGCCTAATATTGTACATGTCGTGTGCAGATAATGACCCCCCCCGCCCCCGGCTCTGAGGTCATGAACACAATGGCCATGTCATGTCCGGAAAACAGTGCTCCACCGTCTCTGGTGAAGAGGACTTTTCTGTCTCAAACCTCCCTGGGACAGAGATGGTGTTAGGTGTTGAGGTCTTTCATGGAACTCAACAGGGCTACACTGATACCGTGGGTAGGAAATCCCCAACCGGGCTGAGTCTTTCCCTCAGAGTGCAACTGAAGTCATTGACTTTGAAAAAGTCTAAGTGGATCTAGACTGGGACCTAGTGAATGTATATTTGGGGGAGAGTATCCTTATTTTCCAACAAACATACTATAATCATCCTGGCAGAAACAAAGAGATTCTAAAAAGATACTTGTGGGCTGGAGAGATGGCTTAGTGGTTAAGTGCTTGCCTGTGAAGCCTAAGGACCCTGGTTCAAGGCTCGATTCCCCAGGACCCACATTAGCCAGATGCACAAGGGGGCACACGCATCTGGGGTTCATTTGCAGTGGCTGGAAGCCCTGGCATGCCCATTTTCTCTCTCTTTCCCTCTTTCTCTCTCTGTCTTTCA